>NC_135802.1:120149784-120828746 GCF_964213995.1 Mustelus asterias
TGCATAAACCTGACAGGCGCTGCTAATGCCAAAAATGTTTAAATGCATTTTTAATGCAAAACACTTGATTTCCTGCTGGTGTCAGCATGTTGGGTGAAATGCACTCGAGGTTGGAGAAGATCGGTGGTCAGAGGTTTAGTGGGAATGCTGTTAAAGGAAATTTACTTCTCATATAGTGGATCTCACATTTTTGTAACATGAAAAACTTTTAAAAACATATGTTTAGCTCAGCATCTCCCAACATTCTCTCATGAAATGCAGAACTACTGGAGCTACTGTGTTCACTGCACTTCTGCAACTTGATCTATCATAGAATTTAAAAATAGCATTACTAACTTTGAATTTAAATTGTTGAAAAAAGAGTGATTTCCAGTTTTTTTTTTGTTCATGAACTGATTTTAGTATAAATATTAGCTTAAATTGTGATATCATCTGAGTTTTTTATAAACATCATTTAGAATTGAATCATTTTAATTCCTTTTAGTTTTCCTTTTTTTGAGTAATGTTGTTTTGACAGAAAGTACTGCTTGAATCATGTGGAAATGATTTTCTGAGCTCAGGGGGAATCCTAACTCTGAAGAAATAGGGTGAGGGGTTGGATGGCAGCAGGTGGTGAGTCAAACTATCGATTTTTTTTGAATGAGTGTGCAATCTGGCTGCAATGCATCTACTTCTAGTTTAAACAGGTACATTTGGATACCAGCAGGAATCCTACTCACTGAAGTCATGGATTTCCTAATTGGGAGCAGGCTGTAATAGTTAACACAATTAGAGGATATTAATGAGGTATTTTTAAATTGTTCTTAACTTGCCCCCCCCCCCCCCCCCCCCCCCCCCCCCCAAAAGAAAAAAACGTGGGTTTCCGGTGGGGGGTGGGCAGCAGATAGAGGGTAAAATTGAATGGACAGAATTCCTTCCTGGAGCCCACCCAAAACCCAGGCGCAAGTTAACAATAAGGACAGGCAGGGTCCCAGGTGGACAACATACTCGTTCATCTATTAAGGCCCTTAACCGGTAACTTAATGGCCAATTAGGGCCATTAAGTTACCTGGCCAGCTTCAATTTCTAGGCTGGCAGGAGTGGGTATGGATAGGGTAGGAAAGTGTTTTTTCCCCATGTTGGCAGGAAGGTGGGGGCACCTCAATCTGAAGGCCCCCCCTCACTCCCAGGACCTCGGAACTCTTGGACATCTCCCCACAAGCCTACTCCCTGACGTCGTGAAAGCCACAACCCCAGCCAATCACTTGAATCCCTGGGACGTCTGCTCCTTAGGCGCATACCTTCAGAGACCAGTTGTGATTCGCACTGTTCTGCTGTCATACCACTGTGGATGGATTTTTTGACCGGGGGGGGGGGGGGTGATTCTGGCATAGGGACCGATAATGATAAATTAGTTTGTTATTATGATGTTTCCAACATTGGAAAATGTTGTATGTTATTGACAGTGGGGAGGGGCCAGTTATATCATGCTTTTATACTGATGTAAAACACAACTTTGCACTTTCTGTGATATTTTCCATGCCTGTTGCCGAACCATCTAATGCGAATGGGAGTGGAAAATCCTGGGCATTGTCTTTGGTCCTCACTACAAACTCTGTCCAATCCTCCCTGGTATCTGTGTGACTGTTAGCAATCTTGACCCTGAGATGAGCTTTCATCCACTATCCACACTGTCATGAAGATTGCCTATTTCCTCTTCTGTAACATCATTAGACTCCACCCTGTCTCAGCCTTTGAATTATTGAAACCTTTATCCATACCTTTGTTATCTCCAGACTTGACAGACTAGTATACTTCTGGCTGGCACTTCATCTAAAACTCTGTTGCTCATGTTCTTTCTTGCATCAAACCTTACTCACTCATCCCCACTGTGCTCTCTGACCTACACTGGTTATCTGTTCAGCAGTGTCTCACCCCTGGTTACAAATCCCTCCGTGACCTAACCCTTCCAAGTTATTTGTTCTTCTCAAATTCTGGACCCTTAAATATCCCCAATTTGAATGGCTCAAATTTAATAAAAAAGTGGCCTCCCCTTCAGTTTCTTTGGCCTTTGCTCTGGAATTCCCTCCCAATCCTTTGTTTCTTGACCTTGCTTTCCTCTTCAAATACACCTTAAAACCTATCTCTTTGTCTAGGCTTTTTGTTACTTGCTACAGAGTAGCCTTTAGCCTATCCCACTTCCAGGTAGGCAGAGAGGGCCGGTAGGCCTCTCTAGAGTTCCGGCCTCCTGGTCTGCCACTGGGTGCTCACCACCAGAGAGGTAAACTGACCTCCCAACACCAAGAACCCGGAGTTTGGTTAGAAAATCCCAATCGTCCTCCTTGCAGTGCCCTTAGCAAGTCTCTTAATGAGCTTAATCGGCTGCCTGAAATCATAGAAATCATAGAAACCCTACAGTGCAGAAGGAGGCCATTCGGCCCATCGAGTCTGCACCGACCACAATCCCACCCAGGCCCTACCCCCACATATTTCACCTGCTAATCCCTCTAACCTCCGCATCTCAGGGGCAATTTTTAACCTGGCCAATCAACCTAACCAGCACATCTTTGGACTGTGGGAGGAAACCCACGCAGACACGAGGAGAATGTGCAAACTCCACACAGACAGTGACCCGAGCCGGGAATCGAACCCGGGACCCTGGAGCTGTGAAGCAGCAGTGCTAACCACTGTGCTACCGTGCCGCCATCATCATCTCTCTCTCTCGCGCCCCCCCTCCCCCCCCCACACACACACACACACACACACACACACACACACACACACACACACACACACACACACACACACACACACACACACACACACACACACAGCTCTCTGTGGCTGTCTATCCTGTGATGGTGCACCCTCAGTTGGCATGAGGTTCTTTGAGAAATCCTATGACATATTAACTTTGAAGGCTCTGGAAGACAAAGGAGAGGAATATAATTTAGTTGTGGCAAAGTTACAGTCATGATAATTAGCATACACAGTGAACTCATGGTTCAACCATTAATTAAATAAAGTTAACACCCGTGTCAGAGATATATTAATTCTGCTATCTGGTTAATTCTGCTGTCCGCCCGTCCACGGATGTTGGCTCTATTCTCTCTCCACAGATGCTGTCAGACCTGCTGAGATTTTTCAGCATTTTCTGTTTTTGTTTCAGATTTCAACATCTGCAGTATTTTGCTTTTATCTATCCTACTTCTCCATCTCTGACTGAGTGGATTGCAGAAGTGCCACTTATCCACAACGTGAGATCCATTGAATCTGTGGGCTAGGTTATTCCCTGTCCAATCTTTGAATACCTTGGCCCATCTAAAAGTGTGTCCATTTCCATAGGTTTTTGTAATAACTTTGACGGTGACTCATTGTGGCTTAAAGATAATGAAGGGTTTATTGATGAGGATAAATAGATAATATATAAACAACAGTCTGACAGAACTAACTACGCGACTATTCTCCACTCCTCCCTGGCTCCAGCTGAGGATCCTTCCCGACCCAAGATGCGCACTCTTGCACCCAGTTGTCTTGGCTTCCTGCGCAGCCACTTCGTAGGGTCTAGCCTGATCACATGTCTCTCGAGGATTACCCCATTAAAGAAGCCACGCTACCACAGTTTTGCATTTCTTTTTTCTGTAAGAAGTGAAGAAAACCATCCTGTGAGTGAGCGAAACTGTGTTCTTTACCCAACGGATGTAAAACTTATGCCATGCCTCACAAAATGTTGCAAGCAACTCAGATTGTTGGAGCTGTGGGTTGACAAGTCCCTAGGCTCTGATGGAATTCATCCTTAAAAGAAGTGGCTAATGAAATGAGGTTTTTTTAGAGAAAGTTTTCAGTTTCAATCAAGTTTACATACAAAATATAATTTTCTAGATACTTAGAAGTTTACACAAATACAGAATGCTTCTTACAAAGTCTCAAAGCTTAAATGCTAGGTAATCAAAATTTAAGAAAAAAGCTAATTTGTTATAGATTTTTGTTGAGTTCAAGCAGGCATGTAAGGAGGTGGTGGATCCTTCACTGGCACCTTCACAGCCATTTTGTAAGTTGGTAGCACATAATATGTAGGTGTTTCAAATTCTGGATACATGGCTATCTCAGGTGTGTTCCTATTGTTGATGGACTTGGAGCAGTTCCAAACACAGTTGATGAAGTATGCCTTAACAGTTATAATAATAGTTCTATTTTCTTTCACCATCAGTAGAAGACAGCTGAAGTCCAAAGCAAGGAGGTCATCCTTGTAATGGAAGTCAGAAGGATGGTCCAGATAGTCCTCGATTCTAGGCTAATTGGTGAGAGAACTGATAGCAACAAGGCCATAAAGGGCAAAATTAAATAGCAGGTAGCAGAAGAATGGAATCAGCCATCCTTCACAATGAGTGACAACACCATACACCAACATGGCACTGGTAAACATCAAAAGTGAGATGGTAAAGCCAACACAAGCATCGATACAATGCCCATCATTAAGTTCAGCGCCATGTACTAAGTTCTGAGGATAATGGTACAGGTGCAGACATGGCAGAAGATGCAGCACCAGGTGCTGTACAGGCGACTGCTGACCGATTTGAAAGTTATTGTTTGAGGGGGAAACAATGTCCACTCAGTGGCTTCAGCCTTCACCTCGATTACTAGATTTGGGGAAGGTTCATTAGATTGAAAAATTGGAAATGTAGCTCCTTTATTCAAAAATGGAGGGAGACAGAAAATAGGAAACTATAGGCCAGTTTGTCTAACATCTGTCATAGGGAAAATGTTAGATGCTATTGCCAAAGACTCATAACAGGGCACATAGATGTCAGGCAGAGTCAACATGGTTTTGTGCAAGGGAAATTGTGTTTAATTTATTGAAATTCTTTGAAGAAGTTAATAGATGCTGTGGATAAAGGGGAACCAGGGGATGCACTTAGCTTTCCAGAAGGCATTTGATAATATGCTAGGTTAAAGGTAGTTGTAAAAAGTAAAAGCTCACGAGGTAAAGGGTAACATACTGGTATGGATAGAAGATTGGCTAGCTAACATAAATGGATCATTTTCAGATTGACAGGATGTGATGAGTGATGTGCCATAGGGTGCCATCAGTGCTGGGGCCTCAACTCTTTACAATTCCTATAAATGACTTGGATGAAGGGACTGAAGGTATGGCTGCTAAATTTGCTGATGACATAAAGATTGGTAGGAAAATAAGTTGTGAAGATACCATAAGGAGGCTACAAAATGATTTAGATAGGTTAGGCGAGTGGGCAAATATCTGGCATATGGAATATAATGTGGAAAAATGTGAAATCGTCCATTTTGCCAGAAAGAATAAGCTTATTATCGAAGTGGTAAGAGATTACAGAATCCATGAATTGCAAAAAGTTAGTATCCAGGTGCAGCAGTAATTAACAAAACTAATAGAATGTTATTTTTAATTGCAAAGAGAATTGAATACGAGTAGGGGGAGGGGGGAGGGGGGGTCATGCTTTCATAGTGAGACCACATCAGGACTACTGTGTATTGTAAATTTCAGAAAAGAGTGAAAGGGAAAGAGTTCTTTGTCTTTTTTTTTATTGACTGCTGACATCAAGTCAACATAAGTGAGTGTTATGTGCCAAGTGGCTGTGTGATATCTAGTTCTGTTACCATGTAGCTGCAAGTCTCATCTCTCCATTCCCAATGGCCAAACATGCTGAGATTCTACTTATGTCCAGTACATCATCCTCTGCAGTGGTCAGAGTTGTGATGACTGGAAGGGATAATGTGGTGGCCAGAACTGCACACAATACTCCAATTCTGGCCTAACCAGGTTTTATATAGCTGCAACATAATTTCCCAACTCCTGTACTCAATGTCCCAGCTGATGAAGGCAAGCATGCCATGTGCCTTCTTAATCATCTTGGCCATCTGTGTTGCCACTTTTAGAGGATTGTGGACCTGCATGTCCAGATCCCTCAGTGTGTTAATGTTCCTCAGGATTCTGCCATTTACAGCATAATTCATACCTAAATTGACCCTTCAAAATACATCACCTTGCATTTGTCCAGATTAAACTCCATCTGCCATTTCTGTGCTCAAGTCTCCAATTTATTTATTATCCTGTTGTATCCTCTGACAATTCTCAGCACTATCAGCAACTCTACGAATCTTTGTGTCATCCACCTTTTCCTCCAGATCATTTATATTTACTACAAACAACAGAGATCCCAGCACTGATCCCTGTGATCAAGTTGAGTGAGTGGGCACATACATGTTATATGATGTGGATAAATGTGAGCCTAGAGACTGTGGAAGCAAAAACAGGAAGGCAAATTGTTATTTAAATGGCTATAGATTGAGAGAATGGAATGTGCAGTGAGACCTATGTTTCCTTGTACACTAGTTGCATGCAGGTGCAGCAGGCAGTGAAGAAGGCAAATGGTATGTTGGCCTTTACAGCGTGAGGATTTGAGTACAGGAGCAGGGATGGCTTGCTGCAATTGTACAGGGCCTTGATGAGACCACACCTGGAATATTATGTGCCATTTTGGTCATCATATCATCATAGAATCCCTACAGTGCAGAAGGAGGCCATTCGGCCCATCGTGTCTGCACCGACCACAATCCCACCCAGGCCCTACCCCCACATTCATATCTGAGGAATGATGTTCTTGCTATGGAGGGACTGCAGCAAAGGTTTACCAGACTGATTCCTAGGATGGCAGGACTGACATAGGAGGAGAGATTGAGTCAGTTAGGATTATATTTGCTGGAGTTTAGAAGAATAGGGAGGTATCTCAATGAAACCTATAAATTTCTAACAAGACTAAACATTTTCTCATTTTCATAATGCCTCACCAGATTAATAGATTTAATTTGATTTATTGTCTCTTGCATTGGTATACAGTGAAAAGCATTGTTTCGTGTGTACTATACAGACAAAGCATACCGTTCATAGAATACATAGGGGAGAAGAAAAGGAGAGGATGCAGAATGTAGTGTTACAGTCATAGCTAGGGTGTAGAGAAAGATCAACTTAGACTGGGATTATTATGTTACTAGAACATTGGATAGAAATATCTCCTTCCATGTATTACATTTATCCCACAGGCAAAGTGAATATGTGATTTGTCCATGGGATAAATGTAATACCTGGATGGATTCCAAGATACAAATCTGATGACAAGTGACCCAATCACTAGTATCCTGGATCTGCATTAACTCAATTGCTGAAGTGATCAAATGTGGCTCTGAAACTTCTGTACACAGGTGTGCAACCTGATTTTATTTAGGTAAAAACATAAAAATGCTGTGACATCATCTGTAATGACATTGCCAGATGTGTATACTGGTTCCTTATGCCTAACCAGAGAGCAATGAGGATTGAATTAATATAACTTAACTCACGATGGCAGACAAAGAGACAGTTTTTTTTTTAGAAAAGCATGCACTGTAGATAAACCACAATCATTACCAGTTAGTAGTTTTATTGGCAAATCTGTTCCATAGAAGCTGTGCAGTGCAAAGAGCCAAAGCCAAAGAATGCTTTGTGGAGCCTGAGGGGGAAACCTAATTGCATTGGAGCTCTGCAAACAGTCACTAATTTAAACCCAATGACTAGACTTGGTAATGGAAAAAGGAATGGGTGGGTGATGGAGAGGAGGCTGTACTTTATCGAATGTGGTCATTAGAATTGTTTGCTGAGCATAATCATCAGTTGACTGGCACAACACGAAGCACTCCTGTGGTGTACGGCAAGTTGCAGCTGTAGTCACAAGGAGTTTGTAAAGGCAAAGGAAATTAAAACAGTTGAGAACTGCAGTGTCATTTCAATATTTTGAATGTTGCAAATCTTCCTAACAGATATATCTTTGCGATCCATGAGTGTCTTTTGTGAATTTGGGGAAAAGATTTCATTCACCTGCTGTGAGTGTCCAGGGCTCTGTGCTTAGACACAACACAGTCACTTATACAGCTCTGTTTTGCTTTCCATCTCTTGTCACCAACCTCTGCTTTACACAAAAACATTTTCTTTCTCATCACACTCCTCCGCCTTGTATGTCATTGGAAATTGTTGGCAAAAAATTGCTTTTACGATAACTTATTATGAAATTTTTGCAGTAGCATTAATTTTATAGTCCAGTCAGATTCAACTGAGTATTAGCGATTATCATGCTATAGTGGTGTGCAGCGTGTGTACAGGAAGTGTCTCCAGTTGCAACTCCTGGAAGCCTGAGTTTCAGAGCTGGAGCAGCATCTGAGGACACCCAGTGAGTTGGAGAGTATCGTGGATAGCGTTTATACAGAGGTGGTCACACTACAGGTTCCACAGGCAGGAAGGGGATGGGTGACCACCAGGCAGAGCAAGAGGGCTAGGCAGGCAGTGTGGCTAGTCTCCTGCAAATCAGATATACCGTTGTGGATATCCTTGAGGGGAATGGCCTCTCGGGATAACCGCAGCAGCCAAATTTGTTGCACCACGTTTGGCCCTGCTGCACAGGGGAGGAACAAAAGGGGAGTAGAAATGCAATAGTCAGAGGGGGTTCAATTATGAGGGGAATGGATAGACGTTTCTGTGGGTACTAGAGTACTAGGGTCAAGGATGTCTCAGAGAGGCTGCAGGACATTCTGAAGGGGGAGAGTGAACAACTCGTTGTCCTGATACACATTGGTACAAATGACATGGGTCAAAAAAGAGATGAGGTCCTAAAAGGAGAATATAGGGAGCTAGGAAGCACATCGAAAAGTAGGCCCTCAAAGGTAGTTATCTCAGGATTACTACCAGTGCCATGTGCTAGTCAGAGTAATATGACAGGGTATGGGAACCTATCTAAGGATTCAGAGCAGGTGGAATTAAGAACAATAGAAAAAGACAGCAAGAAGAATAAGAAAAATGACAGGGAGAGAAATCAAGGGCCAGAATCAGATAAGGACACAGTAAAAAAAATAGTAGGAATAGGACAACATACGTTAAAAGAACTAACATTAAGGTTTGTACCTGAATGCTCAGAGCATTTGAAAATGGATGAATTAGCTGTGCAGGTAGATGTAAAGGGGTATGATATAATTGGGATTACGGTGACATGGCTCCAAGGTTACCAAGGATGGGAACAAAACGTTGAGGACTTTTCGGTGTTTAGGAAGAACAGACAGAAAGGAAAAGGTGGTTGAGTTGCATTGTTGATTAAAGAAGATATTGATACAATATTGAAGAAATATAATAGCAGAGAAGCTGCGGAATCTGGATGGGGCAAAAACATTAGTGGGGGTGGCATATAGACCACTAACTGTAGAAGTAATGATGGGAAAAGCATTAGATAGGAAGTCACAGATGCCTGTGATAAAGGAATATCTGTGATTATGGGGGACTTGGGAATTGAGTGAGTCAAATTTGTCACAGTACAATAGAGGAGGAATTTCTGGAGTTTATTAGGGACGTTTTTCTGGATCAATACATTGAGGAACCAACAAGGGAATATGCCATGTTTGACTGGGCATTGTGCTATGAGAAAGGATTAGTTGGCAATCAAGTTGTGCGAGAACCCTTGGGGGTGAGTGACCATAATATATTAGAATTATTTATCAAGGTAGATAGTGACATAGAATAGAATAGAATAGAAACCCTACAGTGCAGAAGGAGGCCATTCGGCCCATCGAGTCTGCACTGACCACAATCCCACCCAGGCCCTACCCCCACATATTTTACCCGCTAATCCCTCTAACCTACGCATCCCAGGACTCTAAGGGACAATTTTTAACCTGGCCAATCAACCTAACCCGCACATCTTTGGACTGTGGGAGGAAACCGGAGCACCCGGAGGAAACCCACGCAGACACGAGGAGAATGTGCAAACTCCACACAGACAGTGACCCGAGCCGGGAATCGAACCCGGGACCCTGGAGCTGTGAAGCAGCAGTGCTAACCACTGTGCTACCGTGCCGCCATAGTTGATTCTGAGACCAGGGTCCTGAATCTCAAGAAAGATAACTATGATGGTATGAGACATGAATTGACATGATAGACTGGGAAATATTATTGAAAGGAATGACAGTGGAAAGGCAATGGCAGGCATCTAGGGAACAAATAGGTGAACTCCAGAAGTTGTTTATTCCTATTTTGTGCAAGAGTGGAAAGGGAACTATGGCTTACAAGGGAAATTAGAGATAGTATTAGGTTCAAAGAAGAAGCATACAAATTGGCAACAAAAAGCAGTAGACCTGAGGATTGGGAGCAGATTAAAATTCAGCAAATGCAGACTAAGGGATTAATTAAGAAGGGGGAAATAGAGTATGAAAGTAAGCTAGCAGGGAAAATAAAAACTGACTGTTAAAGTTTCTATAGGTATGTAAACATAACAAGATTGGCAACTATGTATGTAGGCCCCATACAGTCCGAATTGGCGGAATTCATGATGGGAAACAAAGGAATGGCTGAGGAACTAAGTTCATACTTTGCTTCTGTCTTCACAGAGAAGCCATGAATAACGTACTAGGAGTTCTGAGAAACACACATTTTAGTGAGGAGCGGAAGGAAATCTGTATTAGTAGAGAAGTTGTTTTGGGAAAATTAATGGGATTGAAGGTGGAAAAATCTCCAGGGCCTGATAATCTTCATCCCAGAGTACTTAAGGAAGTGGCCCTAGAAATAGTAGATCCATTGGTGGTCATTTTCCAAAAATCTTCCAACTCTGTAATGATTCCTACAGATTGGAGGGCAGCTCATTTAAGCCTACTATTCAAAAAGGGAGGTGGGGAAAAAACAGGGAACTAGAGACCAGTGAGCCTAAAGTTGGTAGTAGGGAAGTTGCTAGAGTCCATTATCAAGGATTTCATAGCACAACATATGGAAAGCAGTGGTATAATGAGACAAAGTGAGCGTGGATTTACGAAAGGGAAATGCTGCTTGACAAATTTACTGGAATTCTTTGAGGATGTAACTAGTAGAGTTGACCAGAGAGAACCATAGAGTCATAGAGGTTTACAGCATGGAAACAGGCCCTTCGGCCCAACTTGTCCATGCCGCCTTTTTTTTAAACTTCTAAGCTAATCCCAATTGCCCGCATTTGGCCCATATCCCTCTGTACACATCTTACCCATGTAACTATCTAAATGCTTTTTAAAAGATAAAATTGTACCCGCCTCTACTACTACCTCTGGCAGCTTGTTCCAGACACTCACCACCCTCTGTGTGAAGAAATTGCCCCTCTGGACACTTCTGTATCTCTCCCCTCTCACCTTAAACCTATGCCCTCTAGTTTAAGACACCCCTACCTTTGGGAAAGGACATTGACTATCCAGCTGATCTGTGTCCCTCATTATGTTATAGACCTCTATAAGATCACCCCTCAGCCTCCTATGTTCCAGAGAAAAAAGTCCCAGTCTATCCAGCCTCTCCTTATAACTCAAACCATCAAGTCCCGGTAGCATCCTAGTAAATCTTTTCTGCACTCTTTCTAGTTAATAATATCCTTTCTATAATAGGGTGACCAGAACTGCACACAGTATTCCAAGTGTGGCCTTACCAATGTCTTGTACAACTTCAACAAGACGTCCCAACTCCTGTATTCAATGTTCTGACCGATGAAACGAAGCGTGCCGAATGCCCCCTTCACCACTCTGTCCACCTGTGACTCCACTTTCAAGGAGCTATGAACATGTACACCTAGATCTCTTTGTTCTGTAACTCTCCCCAATGCCCTACCATTAACTGAGTAAGTCCTGCTCTGGTTCAATCTACCAAAATGCATCACCTCGCATTTTTCTAAATTAAACTCCATCTGCCATTCGTCAGCTCACTGGCCCAATTGATCAAGATCCCGTTGCAATCGGAGATAACTTTCTTCACTGTCCACTATGCCACCAATCTTGGTGTCATCTGCAAACTTACTAACCATGTCTCCTATATTCTCATCCAAATCATTAATATAAATGACAAATAACAGTGGATCCAGCACTGATCCCTGAGGCACACCGCTGATCACAGGCCTCCAGTTTGAAAAACAACCCTCTGGCTTCTGTCAAGCCAATTTTGTATCCATTTAGATACCTCACCCTGGATCTCGTGAGATTTAATTTTATGCAACAACCTACCATGTGGTACCTTGTCAAAGTCCATGTAGACAACATCAACTGCACTGTCCTCATCTACCTTTCTTGGTTACCCCTTCAAAAAACTCAATCAAATTTGTGAGACATGATTTTCCACTCACAAAGCCATTCTGACTGTCACTAATCAGTCCTTGCATCTCTAAATGCCTGTAGATCCTGTCTCTCAAAATACCTTCCAACAACTTACCCACCACAGATGTGAGGCTCACTGGCCTATAGTTCCCAGGCTTTTCCCTGCAGCCCTTTTTAAACAAAGGCACAACATTTGCCACTCTCCAATCTTCAGGCATCTCACCCGTGACAATTGATGATTCAAATATTTCTGCCAGGGGACCTGCAATTTCCTCCCTAGCCTCCCACAATGTCCTGGAATACACTTAATCGGGTCCCGGGGATTTATCTACCATGATGCGCTTTAAAACTTCCAGCACCTCCTTCTCTGTAATATGTACACTCCTCAAGACATCACTATTTATTTCCCCAAGTACCCTAACATCTATGCTTTTCTCGATAGTAAATACTGATGAGAAATATTCATTTAGGATCTCACCCATCTCTTGTGGATCTGCACATAGATGACCTTGATCCTTAAGAGGCCCTACTCTCTCTCTTGTTCTTTTGCCCTTTATGTATTTGTAGAAGCTCTTTGGATTCTCCTTTGCCTTATCTGCCAAAACAATCTCATGTCCCCTTTTTGCTCTCCTGATTTCTGCCTTAAGTCTGTATCCCTTGGACTCTCCTAAAATCCAATGAGTATAATCCTAACCAACTTATTCTCTTCTCATATGACAGTCCTGCCATCTCAAGAATCAGCCAGGTAAACCTCTCTCTCTATAGCAAGGACATCCTTCCTCAGATAAGGACATCAAAACTGCATACAGTACTTCAGAGTGGCCTCACCAATGCCCTATACAATTGCAGTAAAACTTTCTGATGCAAGAGGACACCTAGGTCTTGCTGGGTATCCACCTCTCTCAACTTACACCCATTCAAAAAGTTATCTGCCTTCCTATTTTTGCTACCGAAGTGGATAACTTCATATTTATCCACATGATACAGCATCTGCCATGCATATGCCCACTCACTCAGGATGTCCAAATCACACTGAAGCATCCCTGCATCCTCCTCAAAGCTGACCCTCCCACACAATTTTGATTCATCTGCAAATTTGGAGATAATACATTTAGCACCCTCATCAAAATCATTAATATATAATGTGAACAGTTGGGGTTCTAGCACAGATCCCTGCAGTACCCACTGGTCAATTGGGAAAAAACCCCATTTATTCCAGTTCTTTGCTTTCTGTCCGCTAACCAGCTTTCTATCCATCTCAAGAAACTACCCGCAATCCCATGTGCTTTACCTTTACATAGTAATCTGCTACGTGAGACCTTGTCGAAAGTCTTCTGAAAGTCTAAATAAACCACATCCATTGGTTGAGGTGAGTTGAGATTCTTTTATCCTTTTACCTGTATCAGGGCAGTATGGCAGCTAGGGCAGTGGTATCTCCTCCTGCCAGATGTGGGAAATTAGGGAGCAATCTAGTCTCCCTGAAACTTTGTCTGTAGGAAGTATGTCCAGTTGCAGCTCCTCACAGACTGCATTGTTCAGTTGGAGTCGCAGGTGGATGCACTGCAGAGCATACAGGAGCAGAGAGTGTGATAGACACTAGTTACAGGGAGGTTGTCACACCACAGGTTCAGACAGGTAGATGGGTGACCGCCCGGAGAGGCAGGCAGGCAGTGCAGGAGTCTCCTGTGGCTATTCCCCTTTCAAACAGGTATACCGTTTTGGATACTGTTGACAGGGATAGCCTGTCAGGGGAAGATACCAGCAGCAGCCAGGCCTGTGGCACCACAGCCGGTTCTGCTGTGGGACAGGGTTGGGCAAAGAGCAAGCGAGCCGTAGTAATAGGGGACTCGCTAGTTAGAGGTACAGACAGGCATTTCTGTGGCCACAATCGAGACTCCAGGATGGTGTGTTGCCTCCCTGGTGCCAGGGTCAAGGACATCTCTGAGCAATTGTAGGACATTCTTAAGGGGGAGGGTGAGCAGCCAGAGGTCATGGTACGTATTGGTACCAACAACATAGGTAAGAAAAGGGATGAGGTCCTGAAGTGTGAATATAGAGAGTTGGGCAGAAGACTAAAGTGCAGGACCTCAAAGGTAGTAATTTCTGGACTACTACTGGTGCCACATGCTACTGAGAGTAGGAATAGGAAGATTAGGCAGATGAATGCTTGGCTTGAGAGCTGGTGCAGAGGGCAGGGATTTAGATTTTGGAACATTAGGATCTTTTCTGAGGAAGGGCTGACCTGTTCAAGAGGGACGGGTTACACCTGAACTGGAGGGGGATTAACATCCTGGCGGAGAGATTTGCTCGAGCCACTCGGGAGGGTTTAAATTAGTTTGGCAGGGGGCTGGGATCCAAAGCAGTAGGGAGACAGAAGAGAAGGTTGAGGACAGCACAGAAGTTAAAGAGAGCACATTAAGTAGTAAAGGCAGTGTCAGTAACCCTAGTACCAGACAGATCAGGCAAAAGCAAGACAGAGAGCAAGGGAAGTCCAAATTAAACTGCATTTATTTTAATGCAAGAGGCCTGACGGGCAAGGCAGATGAACTCCGGGCATGGATGGGTACATGGGACTGGGATATTATAGCAATTACTGAAACATGGCTAAGGGAGGGACAGGACTGGCAGCTCAATGTTCCAGGGTACAGATGCTATAAAAAAGATAGAACAGGAGGTAAGAGAGGAGGGGGAGTTGCACTTTTGATTAGGGAAAACTTCACGGCAGTACTGAGAGGGAGATATCCGAGGGTTCGGCCACTGAGTCTATATGGGAAGAACTGAGAAATAAGAAGGGGGAAATCACTTTGATAGGGTTGTACTATAGGCCCCCAAATAGTCGGTGGGAAATTGAGGAGCAAATATGTAAGGAGATTACAGATAGCTCCAAGAAAAATAGGGCAGTAATAGTCGGAGATTTTAACTTTCCCAACATTGACTGGGACAGCCATAGTGTTAGAGGGTTGGATGAAGAGAAATTTGTTGAGTGTATTCAGGAGGAATTTCTCATTCAGTATGTGGATGGCCCGACTAGAGAGGGGGCAAAACTTGACCTCCTCTTGGGAAATAAAGAAGGGCATGTGACAGAAGACTTAGTGAGGGATCACTTTGGGACCAGTGACCATAATTCTATTAGTTTTAGGATAGCTATGGAGAATGATAGGTTTGGCCCAAAAGTTAATATTCTAAATTGGGGCAAGGCCAATTTTGATGGTATCAGGCAGAACTTTCAAAAGTTAATTGGGGGAGTCTGTGGGAAGGCAAAGGGACGTCTGGTAAGTGGCAGGCCTTCAAAAGTGTGTTCACCAGGGTTCAGGATAAACATATTCCTCTTAGAGTGAAGGGCAAGGGATATGACTCGGGATATTGAGGCCCTGGTCAAGAAGAAGAAAATGGCACATGACATACGTAGGCAGCTGGAATGAAGTGAATCCCTTGAAAAGTATAGGGGGTGTAGGTAATAAGAAAACGGGCTTATTTTTACGGATGCTGGCGGTTGCTTTTTCATGATTGTTTTAAAAGTTTGCACAGCTCTCTCAGCCAATCCATTTGAGGAAGGGTGGTAAGGTGCATATTCCAGTATGACATGGAATACTGGAACTCCTCGCTGCTGGTTCCATTGTTCGAAACCAACACCTCTGACAAACCATGGGTGGTAAAGTTTTGCCTTAATTTTTCCACCATTTTGAAAAAAGTTGTGGACTTATTTTCCTAGATGTCTAGCCATTTTCAGTGTGCATCCACAAGAAGTTGGAACATTGTGCCCAAGAATGGGCCTACAAAATCAACATGGGAGTCTCACCTATGACTCTGGTCTGTGTTGGAAGGTCTATTCATAAGCAGCCAAAAGTAAAGCCCAATGCTATATCCTTGCAGATGCTATTGGAAGAATGACTTTATCTTTTCTAAATATGCCTAGCCAGGGTTTAAGATCTGTAATTGTAGCAAATGTCATCCATAAATATATTGGTGGCATTTCTTTATTCCAATAATTACGGCCAACCCCTCTTTCCCAATCTGAGTATGCCTTTTCTACAATGTTAGACTCCTTGAAGCTTGGACAATGGGTCTTTCTAACCTATCCTTCAAAACAGCTCCAATTCCATCAGGAGATGCATCACAAGTGAGAATAATTTCTTTTGAACGGTCCAAATGGATCAAAAAGGCAGGACAAATGCACGGCTTGTTTCATTTGTTTGAAGGCTTTGTTTTGCTGTATCTTCTAGTACCATCTCTGGTGATTTTTTTTAAAATAATGCATGTTGAGTTGCCAATGTCTTATATAAGTTTGGAATGAACCTTCCATGATAATTTACCTTTCCAAGAAGAGATTTTAACTCTGACATGTTCTTTGGGGCTAATGTTTCATTAATGGCACTAACTTTATCTTCTATTAGATGCTACCCTTGTACATCCACTCTAAATGCCAAATAAGTTTTCTTTAAATGTGTATTTCTCTCTCTCTAATCTCATTCCAGCTTTCTGGAACCTTTTGTAAAATCTCCTCTCGGTTGGATAAATGTTCCTCTTCTGTGGCTTCCATCCAAGAAAACAACTACCTTGGGTAAATCTTGTAATAGGTTCTCCATTGCGCATTGAAAGATTGCACAAGCCAACGATACTCCAAATGGCAATCTGGTGTACTGATGCAGTGTTAATAGTGACAAACTCTCTGGATGTCTCATCCAGTTCCAGCTGCTGATATGCGTAGCTCGTGTCTATTGTAGGTTAGACCTCCAGCTAGCTTGGTGTACAGATCCCTCCATTTTAGGCATGAGGTACCTGTCCAATTTTCCCATCTGATTCACTGTTAATTTATGATCCCCACATATTTGTATGGTCTTGTTCAGCTTAAGTATTGGCACAATGGGAGCTGCCCACTCCGCGAATTACACAGGCTTGGTAATGCCCAAATCATCTTGTCGTCTAAGTTTAGTCTCCACCTTCTGATGTAATGAATAGGGCACGAGTTACTCTGTAAAATTTTGGTGTAGCCTCTCTCCATGGCAAATGGAAAGTGCTCCGTTGGACCTCGTTGACAATGTAATATCTTGAAAAGAGTGGTGACCACCAAGTAGAGAAACTAAAGAACTATATATTAACAGGAATAACTATATACAGAGATGGTAGCCATGATGTGGAGATGCCGGCATTGGACTGGGGTGGGCATACTAAGAAATCTCACAACACGAAGTTAAAGTCCAACAGGTTTATTTGTCAATACAGAAGTAGCTTTATGGTCTTCATAGAATCATAAAAGTCATAGTAACTTAAAATTGTTTTTATATAGTGATCTTTAACATTGTAAAACATTTCAAGGAGCATTATCAGCAAAATTTGACAGAGCAGTATTAGGACAATTGATCAAAGGTCCGGTCAAAGAGGTAGATTTTATTTGGTTTATTTGGAATCACGAGCTTTTGGGTGAGTCCACTCACAGCACCTGATGATGAAGAAACAGTGCTCTGAAAGCTTGTGGTTCCAAATAAACCTGTTGGACTTTAACCTCGTGTTGTGAGACTTCTTACTATATACAGAGAGTAAGAAAGATGCCCCCAATTACTTTAGCTCCAGTCCCTAGACTACCTGAGATGGCCTGCACTCAGCCCCCAAATTCACATACTTCTCCCCAGCAACTGCTGGAGGCCGAACCAGACTGTTCACAAGCACAGCATCTAACCACATATCCAGATCATCACTAAGGCCACCTATTTCCAACTCCACGATACTGGCTAATGCCACCCCCACCTTAGCTTATCTGCTGGTAAATCCCTCATTCCTTTTTAATCTGTAGTCTTGACTATTCAAATGCACTCCTGGCTGGCTTCCTATGTTCAACATTGGTAAGCTTGAAGTTATTCAGAACTCTGTTGTCCAGGTCCTAACTCTCTCAAATCCTATTCACCCATCACATTGTGCTTTACTGACCTATACTGGTTACAAGTTATGTTACCCCATTGTCTTTAAAATTCTCATCGTTGGCCTTGCCCCTCTCTCTATCTCTGTAATCTCCTCCAGTTGCATAAGTCTTCAAAACATTTCTGGTCCTCCAATTTTGCACTTTGAGTATCCCTGATTTTAATCAATCCATTTGTGGATGTGCCAGGGTCCTAAACTGTAATTCCCTCCCTCAATATCTTTGCCTCTTTTCTTCCTTTAGTCCGCTCTTTAAAATTTACCTCTTTGACCAGACCTTTGATCAATTGTCCTAATACTGCTCTGTCAAATTTTGCTGATAATGCTCCTTGAAATGTTTTACAATGTTGAAGATCACTATATAAAAACAATTTTAAGTTGCAAGTTGCTATGACTGTTATGATTCTATGAAGACCATAAAACTACTTCTGTATTGACAAAAATATTTTTGACTGTATGTAATAATTCTCATCCAGTCTAGGCATAGATATAACCTCTGCAGAAATAAATGGATTTTGGTTTTCTTGGAATTTCTGTAAACTGTAACTGACAATGATCGGAAAATATTTCATTTACTTTTCATAGTTATTGATTGAATCAATGGTGTACACCAGTACGTTTGGAGGGCTATCAGATATTCAGATGCAGTAAACTATAAACGTTCCCAAGTTGTCCATAATCAGTTCATTATTTGCCAAACGTGCTAGGTTGCCTATAATGATTTTAGTTGTTTATAGGAAATAGCAATTTAAAAAGTGGAAATAATTTATTCTGACTGGCACTTTTAATACATGTAAAGGAAGTGGAATTCCTGCACAGAAAGTGAAAATCATGCATTGAAATGACCTTTTTAACTTTTGTTCAGCTGAATAAAGTCAGCTTGGTAAATTGAAATGAAACCAGAGAATGCTGAAACTACTCACAGATCAGACAGCATCTGTAGAACAAGAAATAGTGTTAATGTTTGAGGTCAATTTCATCTATTTAAAAAAAATGATATTTTATTCAAGAAACATGTTAACTGCTGGAATTACAGTGTGACTTGCACAGAAAAATTCATATAAAGGCTCAGGACTCAGGTTAAATTGTGCAAACATGTAACCCGTGGTAACAAAATGGACAAATTCAGCAGGTAACAAGGAAGTAGTGGACAGGATATTAAAACGAGGGTAGAATCGAGTTAAAAAATTATATTAACATTACAAACCAATATAAATTTAATCATTTAAATACTTCATTGAGGACCCAAACCACGTAAGGAAGAGAGGACCATTTGTTCTTTTCTATCCTGCATCATACGGAATTGCATTTAGGACAGCCTCTGAGCTGCCTTGGTTGCTCTGGGTGTGGTAGGGTAAATCCGTTCTGAAAACGGGTGGATTGCATAAGGAAATTTATGGCCTTAGAACAAATATTAACTTCTTGTTTGCAGGGTTTGAGCTTTGTGACATGAAGGGCATTGTTTTGTACCATTGGTACAGAAGACCAAAGATCAATCTCAGTTGAGGATCACAATTATTATGTATGCCCCTATGGACTAAGGCTGCACAAAGAGTCACGAGGTAGGCTGGGTAACTTGAACAGTGGAGCTCTTTATTTGAGGTCTGCACTGATTCACAGTCATATCTAAGGCTGCCCAGCAGGGCCCCAAGCTGGGAGGAGCTAATTACCCAGGGCTCACCTGACCCACACTCTTAAAGGGGCAATCCGCACCCCAAACCCCAGCATACAGTATATATACATACGTAACAACAGTGACACTGCAAGATCTGGCAATCTCACTTGTGCCAAAATCAGGAAAGTACAGTGTGTCTCATGGGCTCAGGACGATCACAGTCTATACATCGCATGCATAAAATACTGCATCAGATGGATTTTGAAAAATACATACTTGATATTGCTGGTGTCAATTGATTCCTGCAGTTTAGTCAAATTTTGTCATAATCGCTAGAACTTTTTTTTAATCACAAATAAGCTCTGATATTAGTTGAATGCGTCTGAGTGCTTTGAAGTAATTAAATGATAGTAAATGATCACAAACAATGTTGCTTGAGCACTGTGGGATTTTATTTGATGTCAATTGATGCCTAATGATGTCAATTGGTTGCTACTTGAGGTGTCTAATGATCACTTTTGAGTGTAGATAGTCAGAAATAGTCATAGAATCATACAGCACAGAAAGAGGCCCACCATGTCTATGCTGACCATCAAATAACAATCTATACTAATCTCATTTACCAGTACTTGGACCATAACCTGCTGTGTCTTGGTGATTTACGTGTTCGTCCAGATGTTTCTTAAATGTTGTGAGAGTACCTGCTTCCACCACCATCTCGGGCAGTGCGTTCCATATTTCCACCGCCTTTTGGGTGAAAAATAACCTTTCCTCAGATGTCCTGTAAACCACTTACTCCTAAACCTATGCCCTCTGGTCTTAGACACCTCTGCAATGGGGAAAAGATTCTTGTGATCTACGCTATCTGTGCCCCTCATAGTTTTGGAAATCTTTATCAGAACTTTCCTCAGTCTCCTCTGTTCTGGGGAAAACAAGCATACCCATTCTCTTCTCATAGTTGTACTCATAAATGAGTACAAATGATGTCGGTTGAATGCAAACAATGTCAGATTTTTCTGGGAAGATGTGTACAGCATCTCCTTGAAGTTTCCCTCTAAGCCTTTTGATTCACCTTGTGCAGTTGTCTTTAACTCAATACCTTCATCATGTGGTATGCTGTTACCTGTGCTGGCACTTGGAAATGTGGAGCGAGTTAATGTGCATCTTCAGGAGGATTCTCTCTCACACGATACACTTACAAAGAGCAGGGATAACTAATGGATTTAGAAAAAGATAAGCACATTTAGCAAATATGGCAGTGGTAAGGAGTGGTGGTACACGGCATAACCAGTTTGTCATGCTGAGTGTTTAAGGAACAAGTTAAGTAGAAAGTGGAAAGAAAATGTAGATGCCAGGCAACAAAAGTAGAAAATGCTGGAAAACCTCAGCAGAGAATATGTTCTGTCTCTATCAAACCGGCTGGGATTTTCCAGCATTTTCTGTTTTTGTTTTGGATTCTAGCGTCTGCAGTATTTTGCTGTATGTGGCCTCCACCCTGGACATCTTCAGTGCTGCATTCCGTCTGTCTGTAATAATGCTAATCTTGCACTGGTGTCAGAATGTGCACATATATGCAAAGTCTCATCCTGTTATTCTATTCTCCCTTCTTCTGTGATTCAGCTGTTCCTGCAGGAAGAATAGAGGTGGGTTATTCTATTGCCTGTTGGAGGGCTTTGACAATGTCTGAGGCAGTTTAGCACAGCTGCCTCAGACAGGAAAGATGAAACATCACGTAGTTATAGAATCAGAGAGAAGTAGCAGATTTTGAGGAGGTGAATGCAAATTAAAGGCAGACAAAGCGAGGGGTTTAATTATAATTGGAGGAGAGACATAGGAAGGAGGACAGAGAGGGATCGCTTAATCAAAAAAAAACTACCTGCTGGAAATCTGAAATAAAAACAGAAAATGTTGGAAATATTTTTCAGGTCAGGCAGCATCTGCAGAGAGAAACTGAGTTAATGGGAAGAATCTTCTGTTCTCGGCGGGTGTCTCGTGCTGCCTGAAAAAGCAATGAGACATCCATAATGATTCTTGGGAGGAAGACCCGTAATATCTTCTGCCTATCAGGCTCGTAAGAGGCTACCATTAGGCCTTCTTTCTGTCTGAGGACCATGGTATATGATGTCTGTAATGACCTCAACAAGGCCCATGTGGTTGGCTCTTGGAGAAAAAGTTCCCTGGTTGAAGTAATGATTGATTGCCTGTCCAATCAGGGAGTCTCACCAGTATTTATACTGAGTGTCAGGACTACTAACACTCGGATTCTGACTTTGTACGTGAAACACTCTTTGAAGTGGAATTGAGTTTGCTCTTAGCTCTGACGGGCAACACGGTGGCACAGTGGTTAGTACTACTGCCTCACAGCGCCAGGGACCCAGGTTCAATTCCGGTCACTGTCTGTGTGGAGTTTGCACATTCTCCCTGTGTGGGTTTCCTCCGGGTGCTCCGATTTCCTCCCACAGTCCAAAGCTGTGCAGGTTAGGTTGATTGGCTATGCTAAATTGACCCTAGTGTCACGGGGATTAGCAGGGTAAATGTGTGGGGTTATAGGGATAGGACCTGGGTGGGACTGTGTTTTGTACAGACTCGATGGGCCAAATTACGACCTTCTGTACTGTAGAGATTCTATGAATCTATGAATTCTATGACGAAGGGTCATCTAGACTCAAAACATTGGCTCTATTCTTTCCTCACAGATGCTGTCAGACCTGCTGAGATTTTCCAGCATTTTCTGTATTTGTTTCAGATTCCAGCATCCGCAGTATTTTGCTTTTATCTACGTGAATAAAGGGAATCCGGTGAAAGGACACAGCCCCTGAGGAGTTATTTCAATGTCCCACCTAGATCTGCTGGCTAATCAGAAGCTAGCAGCTCTTGCACTCAGCAGCACCTTGGAAGAGACCATGCCTGCTGCCAGGACAACACCCTACAAAGTACCAGATTATGGAGCAATCAAAGAAAAGGGAAGTACTGTTAGTGGGGTGGGCACGGCAGAGGGATCCATGGAGATTAGCAGCAAGGGCAGTTGGGTGATTGCCATTGGCCACACCCCTGCGCCATGCACATGCCCTCGATCATGCACAGATTAGTACAGATACGGAACCCCACCTACTCTTCCAGTTGACATATAGCCCACCCAGTTTGAATAGTCCCACAAACCTGCCTGGAGCTGCAAAAATTGCAGCAGAATTGAGAAGAGATCCTTAAGTGGTCATTAATTGGCCACTTAAGGATCTCAAGTAAAGGTGGGAAAGGTCGATCATCTTACTAACAGTGAAGGTAAGAAGGTATCTATCCTGATGCCAGCCAACCTAATTTTAAGGCCCTCCCATCTCCTTCCTCATCCCCTGTGGGGTCAGGTTATTCCACCTAATGTTTTAGTTGATGACCTTTCATCAGGATTGTTTCCAGGGCCCTGAGGTAAGCATGAGAAATGTGAATCCTATCTTGATAGTCCCGGTGAGATCATTAAATTTCTTTCTGCACTTCAGGCAGCTCCTAGCTATTTGTAGTGTTTATTGTTCTGCCACTCCTTTACATGCTGAGAAATTTGTCTAGGCTCCTACCGCTCATTGATGGGGGTATGACTTTTCTGCTGCTATTTTCTGAATATCTCTATCATCAGAATGTCTGAGGGCCATTTTTGAATGTATGCTGCCTCCTCCAGCACTAGTAAAAATGGCATCTTTAAATAATTGTCTCCTTACCAGATTTCCCACCCTATCATTGAACTGTCTACAGGAAACATAATTAACATTGGCAGTAGTCAACTCCATTTAAGATTGGTCTGCTACAAAGATTGAATGAACAGCACATCCCATCACCCTCTGTTATCGAAGACTCCATTGTCGGTGCAACATCGAGGGCCGAAGGGCCTGTACTGCGCTGTAATGTTCTATTGTGGCCCCACTCACCACCCTCCAATTTATGCCCGACATGAAAATCAACCCTGTGCTGTTTGCGTTATATAGAAGTGTGCAAGTAAAACTGTTAAAAGATAAATTTAGGATTAATATCCAGATTTCTTTCTTTACATGGGCAACGAACAATGGTGCAAAATAGACTTCTAGAATCCTCTAAGTCACATGCACATGAGGCTGTTAGCAACATACTTGTTTCAATGGCCAGAAGCTTTTGTTTGCCTGCAGTTTAATAGATTATCAAGCCATCAGTTCACTAAAGCTAGAGTTTAGGTAGTCACCTGGTCAAAGGTGCAATTTGAAAATACAATTGTGGATTATCAATAAAGCATTTTTGTTTGAAAGAGATTTCACTTCAATCCTTAACATGTAATTTAGTTACTCCAGAGTTTGTTATGTGGCTATAGCCCAGTAGATATGTAACTTGAAAACTTGCCATCAGTGCCAAGTGCCTAAATTTGTTTGTAATGTGTGCCAAAGTGAAGCTTTATTCCACAGTGTTGAATGATATTTGGCCTGGTTAGGAAATTGATCTTTTATATTTTGAAAGCTGTAGTGCCTTACAATGTGACAATATAATTTGAATGTACTCTCACTTCATTTAGCCAGAAATCTCAGACAGCGGGTCTGTGTTTACAGACAGCATCCAGTAAGTTAAGTTGCATTTTCAATTTAAAATAGATTCTGTATTAATATTAAAGTATGCTTTTCTGGCAGAAAAAATGTACTTCCATGAAAATATTATCCATGAAAACTTTCAAATTGCATTGAAAACTTTAAAGGAACACTCCTTCATCAATGAGTTTGTCAGACATGAAAATGGATGTTAAAACAATTTGACAGCAGTCCGAAACATAACTTGTGTTCATATTTATTGTGGAAATTACTATGTTTATTTAAAAATATATACAAATAGGAGACTGGGTGGTGCAGTGTATAAAAACATTAGCCCATCATGGATGGGAATCAAGTTCATATCAATCCCAGACTCATCGGATGGAAGTTTTCAATTTAAATCAAACTCACATGGATGGGATGGATGTTTCCTGTGTGATGAAAATTGAATTGGGGAACTAGGATTATGGACATAAAATTGGTTAATGGATAGAAAACCGAGACATAGGCTGGAATTTTACCGACACGCCCGCCCCGATTCCAGGGGCGGGCGAGGCTCGGAGAATGACATTCTCCGTTGGCCTCGGGTGGGATCGTACTAACCTCGGGCGGGCGTGTCTCTATAACGCTCAGGATCACATATGCTTGATAACTTTTTGGTTAATCTGTCCTGCAAGCTTTAAAGATTTTGTGCAGAAAAAACTTCAGGTCTCTCCGTCCCTGTATCCCACTTTCAAATCTACCATTTTCCTCGTGTCTGTGTGGGTTTCCTCCGGGTGCTCCGGTTTCCTCCCACAGTCCAAAGATGTGCGGGTTACGTTGATTGGCCAGGTTAAAAAAAAAATTGCCCCTTAGAGTCCTGGGATGCGTAGGTTAGAGGGATTAGTGGGTAAAATATGTGGGGGTAGGGCCTGGGTGGGATTGTGGTTGGTGCAGACTCGATGGGCCGAATGGCCTCCTTCTGCACTGTAGGGTTTCTATGATTTCTATGATTTAGCTTGTATTGTCTCTCTTAATTCTTCCTACCAAAATCCATCACCTCATACAGTAATCTGTGGAGATAGAAATAGTTAACTTTTCAGGTCAGTGAGCATCTGTCACAGCTAGAAAAAATTAAAAATAACAGGTTTCAAGTAAGTACATTGGTCACGAAAGAGAGGAGAGGGAGGAAAAGTGATGTGATTTTTACAAAAATATCTAAGTTAATACCTCTTTGGAGACAAAGGGCAGAATTCTTCAATCCTTCCTCCGGCTGGATCTTCCGGTCTCGCCAAAATCAACCCCACCGCAGGTTCCCTGACACCAGCGTGGGTGAGGAATGTAAATTGCCATCAACTTTGGCAGGACCAGATGATCTCACCGGCGACCGATGGTGAGCCACCTCCACCGTGGGAAAACATGCCATGGGGGGCTGGAGAATTTCCCCCAAACTTTTATTCTTGGGCCTTAATTTTATGATAAGCAACGCTAGAATTAAAGCGTTTCTCATTGGTGTTTTTGGTACATGCTAAAGGTTCAATATCATAATGAGAAGAGTCATTATTATTAGAGATGTTACCAATGTGGGATCATATGGAGACTTTAGTCTGAAAATGAAATTTTGCTGTGAAAACATACGCTCTTTGTTTTTTCCACACTAAATGCAAAGTCCCATTATTAAATCCACCCTTTACCAGAATTTGCGGATGCAATTCTCGAGGGTTACGGCTGCGAAACTTGGAGAGAGTCCACAAGCATGTAAATATAATAAGTGTGCTGTCATTAAGAGCTAACTCAGCTGAACTTTTGTTTTGTTTTTTATGAGTGGAAGAACAGACCACATTCAGTGGACTGTTTCCACAAACTGGCAGAGGTTCAAAGGAAAGTTTTCCACGAGTGTGCTTAAGTGAATGCCGCCTGGTACTGTATCATCCTTCAGTGGGGATATAATGAAAGCTCTGCTCTGCCACATATAACTTCTTTCCACTATTGCCACAAGCTATGGGAAGATTCAAAGCTTTAAACCCTTGGGCGGGATTTTCCAGCCTCGTCTATGGCAGGACCTATTGTGAGCAAGAATGAAAAATTTGGCATTCCAGCTAAAACTCCATTCACTTTCAGCGGCAACAGAAAATCTCAGCTGCTGAATCTTTATTTTCTCCCAATTAAACAACACCTCAAAATTCTCATTCTTTTTTTCAAATCCCTCAGTGACCTTACCCTCCTCCCTATTTCTGTAATTCTCCTCCAGCTCTACAAACCTCAAGCTATCTGCTCTTATCTAATTCAGGCCTCTGAGGAATCATTGTTTTTCATCACTCCAGCACTGGTAGCCATGCCTTCAGCTGCCAAGACCCTTAGCTCTGGAATTTCTTCTCTAAAGAGCGACACCATGGTTTTAATGGGGGATTTAACTTCTATGTGCAGAAGCCGAATAGCTCATGTTAGTAATAACTTTCTTGAGTGCATCTGGGATACTTTTCTGCAAAGCTATGTCTTAGAACAAACAAAATGGCAGGCCATATTGCCTTGAGTGATTGGTAATGGATCAGAACTTTCAACTTCTGATGTGCAATTGATCTATGCCTGGAACCAACCAAAATTATGATTTAAATTGGAGACTTCGGGTTCTATCTCTCTTTGCAGAGGAAAAGTTAAAAGGATTCAAACCACCTCTAACTCCAGGGTAACTATGGTATTGACCACCATCCCCCCACTCTTCTCCTCTCCCCCCCCCCTCCCCGCACGACTCTTCCCATCTCCCCGCCCCCCCCCGCTATTATTTGATGACCCCCACTCATCTGACTATCCCCGCCCATTTCCATTGCCACCTGGCTCACCCAGCCCCCAGTTACAATCCACCCCTCCCCCCCCAGCTACTGAATACAACACTGATACCAGTGAGACTAAGCAAAAATATTAAATCAGGAACAAGAGCTCACCAAAATTAATGTCAGCAAAGCAACTTTAATGAAAACATAATGGCACAAATGTGTGTCAAATCCCCAGGACCAAATGATTTCTGTTTCAGGGAACTAAAGGAAGTAGGTGAGAATTTTGCAGATGGCCCATTTTCTAATGTTCTTTGATTTGGACGCTGAGTTGCACATATCACTCCATGATTTAAGGAAGATAAGAGAAGCCAACAAGGAAATTATAGATCACACAGTCTAAAATCTGCTGTTAGTAAATTTCTGGAGTCTATAATTATTGATAAGTTAATTGAACAGTTTGAAAATTGAGATGGTCAAGGACTGAACTGGAAAATGTCAATACTATTTCTATGATCTTCAGCACCACACCTCTGAAGCCTCTGCTGCTGAGTGGAAAGGGAACAGGACCAGTTGTGCGTGCACTGGCTGCTGTGGTGCAGATTAAGCGCATATAAAAAAAACCAGTCCTGGCGGGGGCAGGAGTCACAGGATTCTTAAACCGCCCTTCCACTTTATCTCTCTGTTATCCTTCAAGACCTGCCTTAAATCCTACCTCTTTAACTAAGCTTTTGTTGCTCTGAATCTTTCTTTTATTTGCTCAGCATACATTTTACAACACGCTTCTGCAAATTTTCTGATTGGACGGTGGGATTTTGTCTCATTAGGATGGATTGCTAAGTTGCAACAAGCTTTACAAACTTGTGTTCCTAATATGGATGTTTGGCTAGATGGGGACTTTGAGTTCAAAGTTCAGTTTACCTGTAAGGAATTCCCAGCTGCGATTTTCCCCAAAAAAGGCTGTGTTATAATGGGGAGAACGTTGGAGCGATTGGCGCAGTCCAATTTCTTTAGAGTGGTGAATTGTGCACCAGTTCTGAGTTGAGGGGGAGAGGGACTAAACATGCCGATGAGCCTGGCTGCAAAGCAATTGGGTACCATTTTGGATAGGTGCCCCGATCTCTCAGTGCACTGGGAGACCCTCCCTCCCCCCACAGACATCGGGGCAGCCCCCCCCCCCCACATATTGGTGGCATGTTTCCTCACCCCTTCCCTGACATAGCTCACTGGCATTGGAGCACTCCCAATGGGTCTTGCTTCATGACCCCGACATGCTTCCTTCATGCTCCACCCCTGCACAACCGCACCTCCCCCCACCCCCCTTCCCTTCATGCTCCACCTCTGAATTATTCCTTTGTATGACACTCCGTCATAGCCCCTGCTCAGGCCCCACACCCTAGGCACTTCCCAGCACATTGGCAGTGCCTAATTGGCACTGCTGATATGCCAGGTTGGCACTGCCAGGGCACCAGGTGGATACTGCCAGGTCAGCACTGCTCAGCCATGTCCCTGACCACCTGGGGGCTTCAATGGCTTCTGAGCTCCCCCAGTCCAGTATGGCATTCGCACCCAGTGTTGCTTGCAGTGATTCTCATCAGTCTCGCTGCACCCGAAGGTCGGAAGGTCCTGGGAGCTGGGAGAATTTGGCGTTGAACAGGCTAAGCTTATTTAATTGCTACTTTAAATATGCTAATCAGTCTTGTGCCCTTTCTGGGCACAATCTGGTTTGCGCCTCTAGAAAGGGACCAGGGCGATTGCAAACCATTTTATGCCAGCCGCGAAACCTATTTTTAGGTCCGCATGCTATTTTCAGGGATCAACGCAATCTGTGCCAATGTGGCAAGGTCAGAATATTGTCCCACCTATTACAAGTAATGGATGGAAAATGTAGCAGGGCCCACTGACTGGCTTGAATTCCTGTTCCACCATTCAAACAAGCACAAATGCTAGATTAGAGGTATGGAAGATGTTACAGAAAATGTCTGAATTGTTTTAATTATTAAGATGATGATTTAAAGATGTGAGGAGGAAATTACTGTCTGGGTGGCAGCAGTGTTTCCAACTGCACCATTGGTGGTAAATCCATTACTTTCCACCACAGAAAATATCGCAACTAATTTGTTCTCCTTATTACAATGAATAATACATTTGGCGCTGTTTTAGGCCAAATGTGTATTTTTATTTTAACAATAAACAGTGCCAAAAGGAAACTTGAATTTGTATTCGGCTGACGGAATGACAGGAAAAATACATGGCTTCCAATTTTAATTTAAAACAGTCACCTTTCCCTGTACTCACTCTTTCCTCTGAGCAAACGTTTTTCACACAGAGGGTGGTGGGTGAGTGGGATCGGCTGCCGTCAGTGGTGGTGGAGGCAAACTCAATAGGGTCTTTTAAGAGACTCTTGGATGAGTACATGGGACTTAATAGGATGGAGGGTTATAGGTAGGCCTAAAAGGTAGGGATATGTTCGGCACAACTTGTGGGGCCGAAGGGCCTGTTTTGTGCTGTAGTTTTTCTATGTTTCTATATTTCTAAAATTGATGATTTCTTTCCTGTCCACATATTCCAAATGAATAAAACAAATCTTGAGATTTCACAAGTTTAATTGTAAGGTGTAATACATTTTTGGTTTCTTCCGTTCCCATTGAAGATCAGTACCCGGATAGGACACATGGTTGAAATCATTGGCTGACTTGGAACAATATTGCGTTCCTTCACCACATACTTCTTGAGGACAATCACGGATGGGAACTAAATGCCTTATCAGCAATGCCCACATCCTACGAACAACAGACAAACCACAATCCAACTTTTTATATCTTTGACTGTCAGACTTGGCTCAAGCTGCACAGTTTTGCTATGTGTTCAACAAGCATTCTGTGAGACTGAAATAATTACTAACAGTATGTAATAAAAGATAGCTCAAGCTACTCAAATGTCAAAAATTATTAAACATTGTAATGTTAATTGTGAACTGCAAAACCCAATGCTTGAAAAGCACTGTTTGGTAAAATATTCAGAACACCTCAATTCTATTCACACCTCTGGCATATTTGTTAACTTTTGTGCAACGGCAAGGAGCCTAGAGCTATTTCAAGGCCCAGGCCTCACTTAAATAAAATTACCAAGCTGTGGTGCCAAACAGGCATCATGATGGACTGGCACAATATTGACCATCAGCCCAGCAGAAGAACATAAGAAATAGGAGCAAAGTAGATCATAGAGGCTGCTCGGCCATTAACTGCTTAGATTGTGGCCTCCAGTCCATTTTCCTGCCTAATCCCTCATAGATCAAAAATTCATGTAATGCAGCCATGAATATGTTCAGTGACCCACTCTCTACTGCTTTCTCGGGTTGGGAATTCCAAAGTCAGTTTCTCAATAATGTTAAATGTAGAAGAGCCCTTAATCCACTGCATGTAAACACATAAACAATATTGATCAATGTAATGGTCATTTTTTCTTTAAGGACAGAGCCTTATCATCAATCACTGCATTAAAAACATATTTAACTTGTATAGCATCTAATTATAAGAGTTGAAGGTGGCAAGATCTTTTAAACTTACCTGTCAAAAGGCTCTCAACTCTGCAGCAAGCTTCCTCCGTAGTTCAATACCTTTTGAAGGTTCAATGAACCACAACTCTAACAAAACAGACCTGGCTACATGCAAAATCTGGGGGATGTAAAATACCCAGCTCACAATAGAATAGTCAGAATGCCATAAAAATCTCTCAGGAATGGGAGTGGGACTCCGGGAATGAGTGCCATCCACCATTTTTAAATGTCACTGTTTCAACACGGGCTGAAGCATGAAAATCTGAGCCGATGTGTCATCCTGACAACTTGCTTTCCCACCTATCTTTATATCATCAGCAAGGCCACAATCATCCAAACCACTAATATAAACTTTAAGGGTGGGATTCTCCAGCCATTCACACCAGCAGGATTACCTGGTCCTGCTGCAGTGAACGAAGATTTGGCTGAGCGCCAAATTCTCCATCCTCACTGCCAGTGACAGTGGGGCATGAACGGCTGGAGAATTCCGGCCTAACTATGTCCTGTAGCACTCCACTAGTTACAGCATGCCAATCTGAAAATAACCCATTTTCCCCAACATAACTGTTTCCTGTTAGTTAGCCAGTCCATGCTGTTGGGTTGTTATCTTGTTTATCCTTGAATGTTTCTAGAAATCCAGAAATCCTACGTAATACTACACTTCTAATAAATTTGTCAAACATAATTTCTCTTTCATTTTCTGCCTGATCATGTTATGCTTTTCTAAATATCCTGCTACTACTGTCATAATAATGCATCCCAGCATTTTCCCAATGCAATAATGTATGGCTCAGTGGGCTTTAGGTTCCTGCTTTCTGACTCCTTTCTTGAATAGGTGGGTTTCCTACTTGCAGAGTCCTTTCCGGAATCTATGAAGCTAATCAAAAGTCAGCAGGATGATACTTAGTACAGTCAACATTGATCAGTGAGTTGTTTAATTGTCCACCACCATTCATGACTGGATGTGACAGGACTGCAGAGCTTAGATCTGATCCGTTGGTTGTGAAATTGTTTAGCTCTGTCTATTATTTGTTGTTTCCACTGTTTGGCATGCAAGTAGTCCTGTGTTGTACCTTCACCAGATGACACCTCATCGATGTAAAACCAATTTTTGGCCTCTTCCCAATATTTTCTGCTGCTGCTCGTCATGATGTCTGCCACGAATGGGAACTGGAAACCCCAGCCAATGTTTCAGAACCAATATGACTCTTCTTCCTACTGAAATACACTCATGACACACATAAGAATGGGACTAGGATTACTTAGAATGTACATAATTAGAAATGATATAACTGTATTTAAAGTAAAATATTAAATAAACAAATCAAATTCAACAAAGGAAAAAATCTCCAGTCCAGATGGATTTCATCCACACACTTTAGAACAATCTAGGGAAAAGGTGGGAATTCTAATAATTTATTAGAAAAATTGCCATACCAGAACATGATGGATAGCTAATATAATGCCTGTAAGAAGGAATCTGTGAAACAGTCAGCTTAACATTAATGGTAGGAGAAGTAATGAATTCCCTACTAAAGAAGAAGATGGAAAAACATTTTCCGGCCCTGTTTGACCCAAGACCAGAAAATCCCCCCTGCCCGCTACGATTTCTGTGGTGGGCGGGAGGGAAAAATTCCCCCCTAAAAACCTAAATATGATCATGAATAGTCAGCATGATTTCAAAATAGAAAGTCTTGCTTGACCAGCCTCATTAAATTTTCTGAAGAGATAATGGAGAAAATAGACAAAGATAATGCACATGTAATTTGCTTAGATTTCCAAAAGGCTTCCATAAAGTGCCCCATAATAGATTAATTAATAAGGTTAGAGCATGCGGAGTCCAGAACAAGTGGCAGAACTGAGAGCTAGCTGGTTGCAAGAGGTAAAGGTTAGCTATTCAAAGTGGCGGAAGAAGGAAAATGGATCTAGTTGGGATTGCTCTTTTTAATATTAATTTAATTTCATATTAATGATTTAAATTCTAGATTCAAAAAGACAATTTCTAAATTTGCTGAAAGCACCAAATTGGGAGGACTACAACATGTAAACTTGCACAATGGATATATAATTTGCAAATAAATTTCAACACAAGTGACTGAGGTATGACATTTCGGTCAGGAAAATAAGGACACATACTTGGAAAATGAACATTTTAATGGTGTAAAAGAGTGAAGGAATTTTGGGGCATGAATACACAAATCACTGAAAATGGCAAATAAAATCAGTTAGTAGAAATCATAGAAACCCTACAGTACAGAAAGAGGCCATTCAGCCCATCGAGTCTGCACCAACCACAATCCCACCCAGACCCAACTCCCATATCCCTACATATTTTACCCACGAATCCCTCTAACCTACGCATCTCAAAACACTAAGGGGCAATTTTAGCATAGCCAATCAACCTAACCCACACATCTTTGGACTGTGGGAGGAAACCCACGCAGACACGAGGAGAATGTGCAAACTCCACACAGACAGTGACCCAAGCTGGGAATCGACCCCAGGTCCCTGGAGCTGTGAAGCAGCAGTGCTAACCACTGTGCTACCGTGCCACCCTGGAAGTACTGGAAATACTCAGCGGATCAGGAACCATCTGTGGAGAGGAAAACAAGCTAATGTTTCAGACTGATGATGAGTCTTCATCAGAACTGAGGGCAGGTAGCTCACACCCCAGGCCTGTGGGAGAACAAGTCCCTCCTGTGCGGAATGGAGACCGAAACCTATCCACACTATTAACCACCCTTGCATGCTTCCTGACCCCTGTCCTCATGATACTGGACCTTGCAGCTCCGTTGATGAGCCCGGCCAGACTAGCTGTTCCTGTTCAACTGATCAGCTGGCTCCAACCACAATTATTGTTAGAAACTGGATGTAGTCCCAGCAGTGGCTATTCTGTTGACCTTTTGATTGGCCAGCAGCTCAGAGGTGGGACTTCCTCACAGATGGGCCGGACATCTCCCTTCAGACCATTAATTGCCTGACGGCTGTAAAATCAAATTGGTGCTTCCTAGCCAAGTGGAGGTGGGCTCAAACCTGACTTATAAAGTAAGGGGCAGGGCCATTGCCTCAGCATTAAATTCCTTGTAGGTGAGAGCAAAACCAGATAATCACCAAGAAATTCAAAAGATATTTCAGAGGAAATGTTTTTACCAAGAGAGTGGTGAGAAAATGAAACTTGCTATCCTAGGGATTGATTGAAGTGAATAACATCGATGCAATTAAGGGGAAGTTAGATAAGCATATGAAAGGGAAGGCGATGCTTAAGCAAGCATAACTACCAGCATGGACTGGTTAGATGCAATGACCTTTTTCTGTGCTGTAGGTTCTATGTTATACTATATATGGTTTACTTTTTAAAATAGAAAGGGCCTGTGGATAGATGAATAAACTTGCTCATTGACCCATGAAGTCAGTTGTAAATTCGAAGCCAATTTAAAACACGTTCATACACACAAATGTATCTGCAAATTGTTAAAATGTATTCTTCTATTGTGATTTCTTTATATCCACTAGAAACGTTTGTATTGAAGTATGTGTTGTATTGTGAAAATACATAAATGAAGCTTACTTGTGCATCTCATCTTTTTCTGATTGGAGAAGGGAGATTTTTCTGCTGCTTCATTATTTGTAGCCTTCAATAATCCAATGCAGCAAGGGGAATAAGGTCCCCAGTAACTGCCAACTTTAAGAACAATAGCAAGGAACCCCCTCATGTAAATGAAACTGGCAACCTGCCAATGCTGTCAGGCAGCTCACTGGTTGGTCGCACAGCGGGTGACAAATCCAATGACTGTTCCACAAAGTAAAGATGGGAGTATGTCTCTAAAGATTGGATGGGGAAGAAATCCCAAAGATGTCCTTTGGAACCATAGCAGTTGAGAATTTTTTTGAAAAACAGAAGTAGCATCCATGCCTCACAAAACTTAGTGCTACAGGATTTTTCTCTTGGCAATTCAGTGTGTTCTGCAGTGGACAGTTTAATTATTTGCTTACTCACTCGGCATTCAGTTCCATTAGGTAACACGTGTCTTCTACTTTGGAGTCTGACAAATGACACGACGGAAGCAAGTTAACTATGCGTGCGATTTTCCTGTCCCACTGTGCTGGTCAAGTAGCATGGCAGGGCGGGAAATTTCAGCAGGAGGCAAAAAATGCGAATTGCATCTGGCTGGTTGCAAACTTCCCAGGTCATTTTTGGGAGGGAAGGGCATGAGGCTGATTAAAATATCCATAGTCCACTGGAGGTTCTCACTGGGGAGGATCACAGATGATCCCCACCAACGGGGATAACACTTAATGGCCTCGCCAGTGGGACTGGAGGCTGTTGAGGCCCCCCTGAGGGGGCAGCGGGGGGCAGTGCCCCTTCGGCATGCTGTGCAATGGGCAGTCCCAAGTGGACTGGACCTGAGGGGGTGGGAACTCATGGGGTAGAGCCGGGGAAGGTGGGGTACAGCTAGGAGGGGAAGGAAAAGGGGAATCCTGGGGGGGAGGTGCCGCCGACGATTGACAGGCTGGCGGTTGCGAAGGAGGGCGACAAGCAGGATGCCGGCATTGGGGGTGGGGTGGTCTGCGGGAGGGTAGGGGGTTGAAGGATTCCCCCATATTCTATGCACACTTTTACACAGTATATGAGAGATCAGGGCGCATGTCTAGCAGCCTGCAGCAGGCTTCACCAGCGAGCTTAGGCTCTCTGCCCTCCCCCCTTACCGGCGTGAAACTCCCTGCTGCTAAATAAAATCGACAGTGTAGGAACATTGCATGGGATAGCTCGCTGAAAAAAACGGAGTGAAACTCTCTGGTTTCACATTTTTGTGACACTTAGAAATTCTTTGGGAAAATTTTGCCCCACATTAACAAGCCTGTTTAGTGCAGGACTTGTAGCTACCCATTTTATTGCCTGCTCAAAATTCAGCTGGCCTTAAGGGCAGCTCAGTAGACACAAGTTTAAAAAGAAAATGCTACCTCCTTACTGATCTAGTTTTACAGAGTGAACAAGTAGTGGCAAAGAAAAATCACCATTGTGCTCAAAATGCCAACGACATTTTGCAAAGATGATGGAATGTAATCCAGACTAGGATGAGTTTCAACAATATCTTTTGGATCTAAAACAACTAATGACAAACACAGTTGAATATTTCCTCTTCAAATAGCATTGAGCAAGGAGACTTTGTGCAGTGTCTACGTTGTTCACATTGCACAATATCAACTGATTTATTAAAACGTCAAGAGCTAAAATGATTGAAAGCTGCAGCATAGTGAGTTTGATGACTTGATGTGTAGTTGTGGCTTGTACTCCACAATTAAAGCTATTTGTAAGCTTTGTGACAAGCAGCAGATTACAAAGGGGTGCATAAAGTTCATCCGCGCTCATGTAGGTCGGACAGCAAGACTGCTCTCTCACTGAATGGATTTTTCTCCTTCTGCAGCAACTATGAAAATCTGTTCCTGTATGTTCCTAATATGGCTGCAGGCTGGACTCGAAGCCTTTAATGCCAGTGAAGAACTTGCATCTTGCACAAACAAGGCTTAGTAACAGTACTTCCAATCTCTCACATTAATGAGCTTTGTAATGTGAATCTTTCAAAAACAACTCCATCTGTGAGGTTGAAATCTTCCTGTAATAATCTTTGAATAAAATTGTGAAAAGTATGGAAAAATATTCAACATTTTTTTTACAAGTTGATCTTTATCTAAAGAAAAGGAAACAATTTTATTTAAAGTTTTAATTGTATGCATGATAGATGGCCTATAAATAATAGGCAAGAATTTTTAATTCTTTAGCAAAACATAGGGCAACACAGTAAAAAAAATACAATTGGATCAATTTTATCAATTTTTTTCGAAGTGCTGGGCGGACTTGAAACTGGGAGAGTTTCAGATCTGTCTTTTGGGCGTGTTTTCAGGCCCCCCCCCATACCTGCAAATTATTTGAGCAAGCCTGTTGCTCGCTGCTGTGGTGGGGTGTAATGTGCCCGAAAGCCTGCAGAGGGAGGTAGTGCGCATGTGAAGGCCTCTGATGCTGCACATGCGCATTAGCAGTAGCAGGGGCCTGACAGAAAAGAGAGAGCTGTCAGGCCCCTGTTAGTGCAGGCTGCCTGAAGCAGCTCCCCCACCCCCACCCTGCAATCGCGGGGGCCCATGACCCAAGATATAGCCCGTTCCCCACTCCGAGATTGCAGAGCCCCCACCAATCGCGGACCTGCTGCCCTTCCCCCACCGATCGCTACAGAGTGGCAGTGGGCCCCCATTAATCCCACCCCCAGCACTGCCTGGTTCGACCAACGAGGCAAAGTCAGCTGTTCTCTGTTCATGGGGAGCGTGTCTATTCCTTGCCGGCGAGAACCTTTTTCGGCGAGGTCATAAATGGGGTCGAGCCCGGACAATTGAATGCCAGGCTTGCTAAGCAGATGTAAAACAGCATTAAAATAAATTTACATACATTAACCGGCCTCTCGCCTATTTTCAGTGAGAGGCAGACCGCGCTGGAAATCCGGCGCTCGTAAAATGGTGCCAGTCGCGCTAAGCGCTTTACTTCGCTTTACCATCGGTGGTAAAACCGCCCCCAATGGGTGACATTTTCTATTCTCTGCATAGAGCACTGAATGAGGCGAGAAAAGCAGCACATAGCTCACAGGCTGCACTGGCAGCTTTACTCTCCAGATAATCCGGCACACTGAGCAGAACGGAGGTGTGGCTGATGCCATCACGCTGATGGAACAGGGCTGGAAAATGTCAGTTGTGAAAGGTGTCAGGGTGCCCCGATCACTGATAGAGTAACAAGAACCATCCCCCAACATTCACATGGGGAACCCCCACCACACACAAAAGGGGAACCCCCTCCCAATGGAGCTCTCCAGAGGGCTCCCTTGCAATGCAAAAAAACAAGTCATGGAAAACAGCTATGTCACAAATGTGAACTTTACAATCTTGAAGTGAATCCAGAGTGCTTAAGCAAAGAGGAGTTACAGGACTAGATGCTATTTGTGCCACCAGCAATTACTCAAATGACAGAGACTTTTGACACAAAGTTGTTGGTAAATCAATAGTACATCAACATGTGCATTATTTGGGTTGTGGATTATCCTATCATGATTAGAGACATGAATGTGAGCAAATTAGCTGGCATACTTATAACTGGGCACAATCCAGTTGAAAACCTCTGAATCATAGAATCCCTACAGTGCAGAAGGAGGCCATTCGGCCCATCGAGTTGCTCCAACAACAATCCCACCCAGGCCTTATCCCCTTAACCCCACATATTACCCTGCTAATCCGCCTGACACTAAGGGACAATTTAGCATGGCCAATTAACCTGACCCACACATCTTTGGAGTGTAGGAGGAAACTGGAGCACCCAGAGGAAACCCACGCAGACACAGGGAGAATGTTCAAACTCCACACAGACAGTAACCTGAGGCTAGAATCAAACCTGGGTCTCTGGCACTGTGAGGCAGCAGTGTGAGCCACCGTGCCGCCCCTAGTGAAGTGTTAGAAACATTTAGAGAAATGGAGCGCAATGTCCACCTAAAGCAAATTAAACCCTCAAGTTGCCCATTGTTGTAGCAAGACATGTCAGCAAACCAACATTCATGAGGTAAGTATTGGTTTTACAAGCTGAAGTTAGATTGGAAGCATGTTTTTCAAGTTGAGAGGACCAAGAAGTTTGGGCAATTGAATAGCTACAACATTTTTGTACATCCGTATCAGGCCTGATGCAAGACTAGACTGGTCATTACACTGTCATGTTGACAAAGAGCAAAAGAAGTTAGAGAGAAATGGTGTACTAGTGAAAACTAACTACAGCAATTGGGCAACCCCAATTTTACTAGTGCCCAAATCAGACAAAACCACGAGACAATAAATGATGAGCAGTATCCATTACTGACTTCCCAAGATTTGTATGTAGAATTAGCAAGATTCAAGATATAGGTCTCATGCTTATACACACTTAACGTGGATTGACTGAGCCAACATTATCTTATGAAGACACATATGGGGGCTATGCATCCTATACAAAGATGCTCTGTATTGTTTGGACTTTTTCTAAAGTTTTCCAAACTACAATGGATAAGATTTTGCAAGGAGCACTGCATTGTTTGTACATTTGGAATGATATGTTGACCACAATCCAAATGGAGGAGAAAAACCATCAAGTGTTAGATTAAGTGTTAAAAAGATTCAATGGTCACAACGAGAAGTTGAAAAGGAGCAAGTGTGCCTTTGTGCAATTCCAGGTAGTGTACCTACGCCTGAGAATCAATGAAAAGAGGCTCTAAAGTCAGTGAAAAGGTAAATAGAGATTATAGTGCGTGCTCTAAAGTTAAAAGATATGTCTGCGTTTAGTTATTTTCTAGAAATGGTCTGATACTACTACTTTTTGCTTGAACTTAGAACTGTGTTAGCTTCATTACATGAGTTGTTGAAGAAAGATGTGAAATGGAAATGGTTTAAAGCAGCAATTCCATGATTGCGGCTTCCAGTGCCATATCTGTGGACTATGCAGCGAGCTCTTTCTGCTCCATTTTGCTTCCATCCAGTTACAGCAGCAACTGTCAGCAGCAGCTTCTTCTCATTCAGCACAGCTTCCCTTTAAAAGTGACAGCCTGTCTTTATGAATTGGTGGCACGTGTGCATGCCTCACATGCTGTGTGGCCCTATGTAGAATGTGCAGGTAGTTAGCAGCATGGTTTGTGTTGGACTACATGCTCAAACCATTCAAATGAAGTGCTTGTGCTGCTTTGAAACTGCATTTGCAGTCCGGTACAAGGTAGTCTAGATCTCTGTCACCTTCTACTTTCTGGAGTAAATGGAAAATAAATTCTACTTTGAACCAGCAGTATTTGTGAGAAAGATTGAGAAAGATTACAGATGAAAGCATGACATTCTTGAGTAACTTTTGAACTACCTTATCATAGAATCATAGAAACCCTACAGTGCAGAAGGAGGCCATTCGGCCCATCGAGTCTGCACCGACCACAATCCCACCCAGGCCCTACCCCCACATATTTTACCCACTAATCCCTCTAACCTACACATCCCAGGACTCTAAGGGGCAATTTTTTAACCTGGCCAATCAACCTAACCCGCACATCTTTGGACTGTGGGAGGAAACCGGAGCACCTGGAGGAAACCCACGCAGACACGAGGAGAATGTGCAAACTCCACACAGACAGTGACCTGAGCCGGGAATCGAACCTGGGTCCCTGGAGCTGTGAAGCAGCAGTGCTAACCACTGTGCTACCGTGCCGCCCTATATTACTTTTTGATTGGTTTTAATCGGTGTGGATGTAATGTAGTGTGTTTTATATTTGTGGCTTGACAAAGATTTCCCTAATTTTATGGCAGTGTAACATTGAGTAATAAACCATCTATTACCTACTGTACGGAGGTGAATGGTTCCTTGTTATTAGGATGAATTCCTGGCAATAGTTCAGACAGTGCCAGTGCTTTGAACTCAAATGGCTGCATTCAAATATAATTAAACCAGTTGACTTTGGCAAAATCAAGTATTATTACATTGCAAGAAAAGTAATTTATCCCCAAAAAATGTCTGGAGCACGATCTGAAGTACTTCCTAAAGCTATCTTCATGTTAGGATGGTCTAAAGCCAGGCTACTGTTAAAAGCTTAAGTAACTTATCTTTCTATTCATCTCACTTTAAAAAGAATATAACATCCTAGAAATTAACCAAAACTCATATTAATAGTATGAATTGTTTTGATATTTAAAATTTGACTGTATGGTTGAGATCTGTCAAAATTTATGTGTAGTATTTGGAAATTAGACTGACATTGTTGACTACACTAATCTATTCTAATTGTTAAACCAGGAGGATGAGAATTTATGTCCCTTAAGCTGTAATCATTCTATATATGTATAACATCTTGCTGTTTCTTGGAACATTTTTGAAAATGGATTATTTGTTATCCAAACACATCCTTAAATTGAGAAAAATGAAAACAAGTGGCGATGTGGGTTCCTCATTATACTGGAGTGGCAATCCATCAGTCTGCACAATCTCCACTCCAAACTTTCTTCTGTGTTGATTGCCTGGATTGTTTTAAAGATTATCATAGAAGAATTAAAGGTCAGATGGAATGTTCCAGCGATAAGTTTCTTCATGAAATATTCATCTCAGTTCAGTTATACCTTCACTTAACATCCATGGTGGGAGTTTTACACAGTAAGAGTTTTAACAACACCAGGTTAAAGTCCAACAGGTTTATTTGGTAGCAAATGCCATTAGCTTTCAGAGCGCTGCTTCTTCATCAGATGGAGTGGAAATCTCTCAAACAGGGCACAGAGACACAAAATCAAGTTACAGAATACTGATTAGAATGCGAATCTCTACAACCAACCAGGTCTTAAAGATACAGACAATGTGAGTGGAGGGAGCATTAAGCACAGGTTAAAGAGATGTGTATTGTCTCCAGACAGGACAGCCAGTGAGATTCTGCAAGTCCAGGAGGCAAGCTGTGGGGGTTACTGATAGTGTGACATAAACCCAACATCCTGGTTTAGGCCGTCCTCATGTGTGCGGAACCTGGCTATTGGCTTCTGCTCAGCGACTCTGCGCTGTCGTGAAGGCTGCCGCCTTGGAGAACGCTTACCTGAAGATCAGAGGCTGAATGCCCGTGACTGCTGAAGTGCTCCCCCACAGGAAGAGTCTTGTCTGGTGATTGTCGAGCGGTGTTCATTCATCCGTTGTCGTAGCGTCTGCATGGTTTCCCCAATGTACCATGCCTCGGGACATCCTTTCCTGCAGCGTATCAGGTAGACAACGTTGGCCAAGTTGCAAGAGTAGGTACCGTGCACCTGGTAGATGGTGTTCTCACGTGAGATGATGGCATCCGTGTCGATGATCCGGCACGTCTTGCAGAGGTTGCTGTGGCAGGGTTGTGTGGTGTAGTGGTCACTGTTCTGAAGGCTGGGTAGTTTGCTGCGGACAATGGTCTGTTTGAGGTTGTGCGGTTGTTTGAAGGCAAGAAGTGGGGGTGTGGGGATGGCCTTGGCGAGATGTTCGTCTTCATCAATGACATGTTGAAGGCTCCGGAGGAGATGCCGTAGCTTCTCCGCTCCGGGGAAGTACTGGACGACGAAGGGTACTCTGTCCACCGTGTCCCGTGTTTGTCTTCTGAGGAGGTCGATGCGGTTTTTCGCTGTGGCGCCTCAGAACTGTCGATCGATGAGTCGAACGCCATATCCTATTATGAGGGCATCTTTCAGCGTCGGGAGGTGTCTCTTGCGATCCTCCTCATCCGAGCAGATCCTGTGTATACGGAGGGCTTGTCCGTAGGTGATGGCTTCTTTAACGTGTTTAGGGTGGAAGCTGGAGAAGTGGAGCATCGTGAGGTTATCCGTGGGCTTGCGGTACAGTGAGGTGCTGAAGTGACCGTCCTTAATGGAGATGCGTGTGTCCAAGAATGCAACCGATTCCGGAGAGTAGTCCATGGTGAGTCTGATGGTGGGATGGAACTTGTTGATGTCATCATATAGTTGTTTCAGTGATTGTTCACCATGACTCCAAAGGAAGAAAATGTCATCGATGTATCTAGTGTATAGCATCAGTTGAAGATCCTGTGCGGTGAAGAAGTCTTGTTCGAACCTGTGCATGAAGATGTTGGCATATTGAGGTGCGAATTTGGTCCCCATGGCTGTTCCGTGTGTCTGGATCAAGAACTGGTTGTTGAACATGAAGACATTGTGGTCCAGGGTGAAGCGGATGAGTTGTAAAATTTCATCTGGAAACTGGCAGTTGTCGGCATTGAGTACTGAGGCCGTTGCAGCAATGCCATCATCGTGGGGGATGTTGGTGTAGAGTGCCGAGACATCCATTGTGACTAGGAGTGCTCCTGGTTCAACTGCTCCATGTGTGTTAAGTTTCTGTAGGAAGTCCGTAGTGTCGCGACAAAAGCTGGGGGTTCTTTGTACAATGGGTTTCAGGATGCCCTCGACATAGCTGGAGAGGTTCTCGCACAGGGTCCCATTGCCCGATACGATGGGACGGCCGGGTGTGTTTGCCTTGTGTATCTTTGGGAGGCAGTAGAGATCTCCAACACGGGGAGCACGTGGGATGAGAGCACAGAGGGTGCTCTGAAGGTCCGGATCAAAGGTCTTGATCAGAGTGTTGAGTTGACGGGTGTGTTCTTTGGTCGGATCTGTGGGTAACTGTCTGTAGTGTTCCTCGTTGTTCAGTTGTCGGTACACTTCTTTGCAGTAATTTGTTCTGTTCAGTATGACGATGGCCCCTCCTTTGTCTGCTGGTTTGATGACAATCTTGCGGTTGGTCTTGAGAGCGTGGATGGCGTTGCGTTGTGCTTGGGTGATGTTCGGTGCTGTCTTGTGAGTGCGGCTGATGAATTTGGTGTTGGGCATCATGGAGCTTTACAGCCAATGTGTTTGCAGATGTCAAATGGCTAGCCCACTACCTGACCTCATCCCTGAGCTGTTCCTCCGAATATGGTTGGTGAGTAAGGCATCAATCAGCCCACCTGCCCTTCGGCTTATTCAGGCCCTTAACTGGCCAATTAAGGGCCTGTTTCCACCTCTGCTGCACTAGTATGTGTAGCTGGGGAAGACAAAACAAAGGGGGCCAGCCCACTACTCCAACTCAGGTGGGAAGAAAGGGTACGTGTTCCTATCTAGGGAACAACCCCAGGATTTTGCCCCTGCTCTGTCACTCACCTTTCGGCCTCCAAAATCTGATCCTCGACATGTCTCTCCCCAGTTCCTCCCTGCCCAAGAACTCTGGCTTACCTCGAAGCCCAGTCACCATGGATTGTCTGAGTTAAGGGCTGTTGGAACTACTCAACCGTTGGCTGATCAGATTATCGCTGTGGGGCAGCCTTTTTAAAGTAAGTCAGCTTTCACCAAACTTTGGAGGTGTTGGGTAGGTTGTGGGGAGTTTATGGAACGAGTGGTGGTGATGCTGATGTGGAGATCAAGAAATACATTCTACTATACATTTGGCCCCATGACTTTACTCATGAAAAGGAGAACATAGGTGCAGAATTCAGGAAAAGGGACTGTGAGGACCTCGAGCAATCTGACATAGGACGTGAGGAGGTATTGGAGGCTGTGACAGGTTGAAAAATGGACAAATCCCCAGGACTGGGCGAATTGCATCCCAAGCTGCTATGGGAGGCGAGGCAGGAAATTGCAGGGGCTGTGACACATTTTAAATTCCTCTCTATCCATAAGGGAAGTGCCAGAGGACTGGAGGATGGCTAATGTGGTTCAACTTTTCAAGAAGGGTGGTAGAGATGAACGAGAAAACTACAAACCAGTGAGTCTCATGTCAGTGGTAGGGAAACTATTGGAGAAACTTCTGAAGGAGAGAATTAATCTCTACTTGGAAAGACATTGGTTAATTAGGGATGGTCAGCATGGCTTTGTGAGAGAGAAGTCATGTCTGACATGCCTAGAATTTTTCAAAAATGTGAAATAGTGTGTAGATGAGGGAAGTACGATTGATGTAGTTTATATGGATTTTAGCAAAGCCTTTGACAAGGTCCCACATGGAAGACTGATTGAGAAGGTTGAAACACATGGAATTAAGGAAAACTTGGCAAGATGGATCCAAAACTGGACAGGACACAAAGGATGATTGTAGAAGGCTGTTTAAGTGACTGGAGGCTGGTGTCTAGTGGCGTACCACAAGGTTCAGTACTGGGACCATTATTGTTTGTTATATACAGAAATGATATAGAAGATAACCTGCGGGGGAATGATCAAGTTTGCAGATCACACCAAAATTGGTAAGGTGGTTAAAAGTGAAGAAGAATGTTCTAGATTACAGGAAGATAGGTCAGATGGGCAGAGCAGTGGCAGATGATATTGAACCCTTGTAAGTGTAAGATGATGCACTTTGGAAGAAGCAACAAGACAAGGGAGTATTTACTGAATGGCAGGACACTAGGAAGCCCAGAGGAACAGATGGATCTTGGGGTACTTATTCATAGATCCCTGAAGGTGGCAGAGCAGGTAAATAGGATAAGAAGGCATATTGGACACTTGCTTTTTTCAGTCATGGCATAGAGTATAAGGGTAAGGAAGTAATTTTGGAGCTGTACAGAGTGTTGGTTAGGCCACAGCTGATTTGATTTGACTTGACTTATTATTGTCACATGTATTAGGGGGTGGCACAGTGGTTAGCACTGTTAACTCACAGCATCGGACCCAGGTTCGATTCCCGGCTTGGGTCACTTCTGTATGGAGTTTGCACATTCTCTCGTTGTCTGCGTGGGTTTTCTCTGGGTGCTCCGGTTTCCTCCCACACTCCAAAGATGCGCGGGTTAGGTGGATTGGCCATGCTAAATTGCCCCTTATTGTCAGGGGGACTAGCTAGGATAAATGCATGGGATTATGGGGATAGGTCCTGGGTGGGATTATGGTCGGTGCAGACTCGATGGCCCAATGGCCTCCTTCAGCATTGTAGAATTCTATGATTCTATGATTAGTATACAGTGAAAAGTATGGTTTCTTGCGCACTATACAGACAAAGCATACTGCACATAGAGAAGGAAAAGAGAGAGTGCAGAATGTAGTGTTACAGTCATAGCTAGGATGTAGAGAAAGATCAACTTAATGTGAGGTTGGTTCATTCAAAAGCCTGATGGGTAGAAGCTGTTCTTGAGTCAGTTGGTACGTGTCTTCAGACTTTTGTATCTTTTTCCGGACAGAAGAAGGTGGAAGAGAGTATGTCCGGGGTGATTATGCTGGCTGCTTTTCCGAGGCAGTGGGAAGTGTAGATGGAGTCAATGGGCATGAGGCTGGTTTGAGTGATGGACTGGGCTTCGTTCACAACCCTTTGTAGTTTCTTGCAGTCTTGGACAGAGCAGGAGCCATACCAAGCTCTGATGCAACCAGAAAGAATGCTTTCTGTGGTGCATCTGTAAAAGTTAGTGAGAGTCCTAGCGGACATGCCAATTTTCCATAGTCTTTGGAGAATGTAGAGGCATTGGAGGGCTTTCTTAACTATAGTGTCAGCATGGAGGGTCCAAGACAGCTTGGTGATCTGGACACCTAAAATCTTGAAGGTCTTGACCATCTCTACTTCATCCCCATTGACGTGGAGAGGGGCATGCCCTCCACTACACTTCTTGAAGTCAATGACTATCTCCTTCATTTTATTGACATTGAGGGAGAGATTATTGTCATCATACCAGTTCACCAGATTCTCTATCTCATTCCTGTACTCTGTCGCATCATTGTTTGAGATCTGACCCACTATGGTGGTATCATCAGCAAACTTGAAAATCGAGTTGGAGGGGAATTTGGCCACACAGTCATAGGTGTATAAGGAGCATAGTAAGGGGCTGAGGACATAGCCTTGTAGGGCACTGGTGTTGAGGATGATCATGGAGGAGGTGTTGTTGCCTATCCTTACTGATTGTGGTCTCAGTAAGAAGTCTCACAACACCAAGTTAAAATCCAACAGGTTTATTTGGTAGCACGAGCTTTCGGAGCGCTGCCTCTTCATCAGGTGAGGGAAGAGTTGGGTTCACAAACAGGGCATATGTAGACACAGACTCAATTACAAGATAATGGTTGGAATGCGAGCCTTAACAGGTAATCAAGTCTTCACAGGTGCAGACAATGCGAGTGGAGAGGGGGTTAAGCACAGGTTAAAGAGGTGTGAATTGTCTCAAACCAGGACAGTTGGTAAGATTTTGCAAGCCCAGGCAAGTGTGGGGGTTACAGTTAGTGTGACACGAACTCAAGATCCCGTTTGAGGCCGTCCTCGTGTGCGGAACTTGGCTATCAGTTTCTGCTCCGTGATTCTGCGCTGTCGAGTGTCTTGAAGGCTCCAACCATTATCTTGTAATTGAGTCTGTGTCTAAATATGCCCTGTTTGTGAACCCAACTCTTCACTCACTTGATGAAGGGGCAGTGCTCCAAAAGCTTGTGCTACCAAATAAGCCTGTTGGACTTTAACCTGGTGTTGTGAGACTTCTTACTGTGCTTACCCCAGTCCAATGCCGGCATCTCCACATCATGATTGTGGTCTGTTGGTTAGGAAGTTCAAGATCCAGTCCCAGAGGGAGGAATACTGTGTGCAGTTCTGGTCACCTCACTATAGGAAGGATGTGATGGCACTAGGCGGGCTATAGAGGAGATTCACCAGGATGTTGCCTGAGATGTAGCATTTGAGCTATAAGAAGAGACTGGATAGATCTAGATTGTTTTCTTTAGAGCAGAGAAGGCTGAGGGATGGACATGATTGAGATGTATAAGATTATGAGGGTGAGTAAGAAGCAGGTGTTCCCCTTGGTTGAGGGTTAATCATAAGGGGGCACAGTTTTAGGGTAAGGAACAAGAGATTCAGAGGGGATTTGAAAAATAAAATCACTGACAGTGGTGGGAATCTGGATGGCTGAAGGGCATTTTTGCGCTGTAAGACTCTACGACTATGACTCTGACTATGTTTTGAAGCTAATGGACACTGCGATCTTTGCACTGAATATGATTCATCTCTTCCACAAAAGATCAGCCCCCATTCTCCTCCAACCCCTCCCCCACCCTTCTGAGTTCCATTCTCTCCTCACCATGTTCTTTATTAGAAAACTACATTCTCCTCTTGTGTGATGATTAATGGCACAAATGTTTGCATGCTGCATTCCCCAAACCTTCCACTTTAATGGGGGAAAGCAAATATTTGGACCTACAGTTAATTGTTTTGCATAAGAATTTAAAATGGTGCAAACAATAAAACTTAGTATATTATGAAGTAATTTTTGGGAATATTTGCAAAACTTATGCTAATTGAAGATTGTATAAACTTACAAATTACAAACAGCGCACTAAGTAATTTAAGTTCGGAACTCGCTCATGATGGGGAAGTGGTGAGGGGCTTCACTCAAAAGATATATCAGGCAGAATGCTTACAGATGCTAAGTAACATACTCAGTATTTCCAGCATTTACTGTTTCGGATCCAGGTGTCCAGCATCTGTAATTTCTTAAAGAAAAGTTGTGGCCCTTGTAATGACTTCTTCTCCAGTTGGGAAAACAATCAATTGCCATGACTCTGATAAATCTGGAAGTGAAAAGTCTCAATGATGATGACCCTGAAGCCATTGTTGATTGACGTAAAAACCCATTTGGTTTACTCATGCCCTTTAGGGAAGGCAATCTGCCATCCTTATCTGGTCTGGCCTACATGTGACTTCAGATCCACAGCAATGTGGTTGACTCTTAAATGCCCTCTGTAATGTCCTAGCAAGTCATTCAGTTATATCAAAACTACTACAAAGTCTAAAACGAATGAAACCAAATGGATCACTCAATATCAACCAAGTTACTAGAAATGACAATAGCAAACTCAGCCTTGTCGATCCTGTAAAGTCCTCCTTGCTAACATCTGGGGGTTGTGCCAAAATTGGGAGAGTTGTCTCAGACTTGTCAAGCAACAATCTAACAGTCATTCTCTCAGCATCATATCTTACAGACAATTTCCCAGACACCATCATCACCACTGGCAGGACAGACCCGCCAGAGGTGGTGGCACAGTGGTATACAGTTAGGAAGGAGTTGCTCAAGGAGTCTCCAATTTAGCTCCAGATCCCATGGAATCAGCTCAAACATAGGCAAGGAAATCTGCTAATTACCACCAGTGTCCCACACAACTAAGCTGATAAATTAGTACTCCTTCATGTTAGCACTATTTGGAAGAAGTACTGATGGTGGCAAGGGTACCTAATGTACTCTGACTGGGGGCCTTCAATGCCCATCAGGAAATGTGGCTTGGTAACACCACTACTGACCGAACTGGCTAGGTCTTAAAGGATATAGTTGGTTGTTCTGGGACAGTGGCAGGTGGTGAGGGAACTAACAAGAAAAAAAAGCCTAATTGACCTCCTCCTCATCAATCTACCTGTTGCAGATGCAGCTGTCTCTGACACTATTGGTGGAGTTTCCACCACACAATCCTAGTGAGACAAAGTTCCATTTTCACATTAATGATACCCTCTCTAATAATCTCCCAAGGCCAGTCTTCTGTCACCAACACCCTTTATTTTAATAGTGAATGCAGTACTGCTTCTGCAGCTACAGTACACAGGTCAGGCCCAGGAGTCCTTTGACAGCCTGAGTAGAGACAGCTGATTTTAAACTCCTGCTGCTTCTTTCTTATTGGGCGAGCCTCCACTCGCTTAATAGGCGAACCTGTACTCTATGAAGCGCATGGGCAGATCCACTGATGATCCCCTGTGGTCATCATAACATCCTTCCCGCCATCATTTCTTCCTCAGCACCCCACCACGGGAGGGCCTTTTCCACTGACTGATGCGAAGCCTGGAGTCAGTTAAATGTGGAAGTGGATCTGGGGTTGTGAATCAAATTGGAGATCTTCACTTTTGAAGCGAGTGTCGTAAAGCCACTGACACTGGTTCTTCCTGGGGCCCTGTTCAATTGGGGTGCAAGTCTCTTCCGTTTCCATCTCAGAATCTGTGTCCTCATCACCCAGAGGACAGGTGTAGGGTTGGCTTCTAGTCATGGCTCGACCCTGGCAATGGTCATCCCCATGACTGGTAATGAGGTCTGCATTGGTGCGGATGCCTTACTCCTGAGATGGTCCAGATACTTCCTAACAATTTTGTCCTGCACTTGACTCTTATAAGACACAGGCCTAATTTTTCCCATTATGATCCCAGGGACCCAACTGAGACCATCCCCAAAGTTCCTCATGTGAACTCGGTCTCCTGTTTTGAACGTTCTTCCTGTACTTGCAGAATCATAATTCTTCTTCTGGCTCTTTCGTTGGGACTCCACCCTCCCCGCATGATTCGGGAACAGTAGGCTTAATCTTGACTGAAGCCTAACAATTCCACCGGGCGATTCCTATCGTTGTGTGAGGGGTAGTACTGTAATCGAATAAAAATCGCGTCAGTTTGGTCTCTATAGGTGCTGCATGTTGCCTCTTCGTGCGAAGCTTAAAAGTCAGCAAGGGCAGCCCCCCTAAGTTAGAATTCCCCACCTTCCTACCCATCTGCTGAATTAAACCCTCCACTCCCAGAACTGCCCAAACCCCCTCCCTCCAGATTTAGCCATCCCCTAGATCCATTGGGTTATCTTCCTCTTCCTTGTTGCAGTCCTGGCAGCGCCCATTATTGCACTCTTGGTCCAGCTGGGACTGATTGGCCAATTGCAGGATTTCCTCCCCAGTGAGGGGCAAAAGTCCGACGCTACTCCTGTTTATAGCACATTATGGCAGATCAACATCTGCTCCCCTCCCCCTCCCTATCTCCCCAATGATATTCTGGCCTGGGCTTTTACTGGTTTCCAGATAGCCATGTTGTCAGAAGAGGGGGAGCAAAGGAAGAGTTCTGCAAGGGGAGAAGCATAGTGATCAGAAGATGGGGGGGTGTGCGCAAAGGGGTGGGCAGTGGGAGGGGTCGTGACAAGAGACTCATTGATAGGGTCCCTATGCCAGCGACCAGTGTTGCCATGGGGGGGTTACACTGCCACTGATGATAGTGGGGGGGATGGTGTCAGGAGGTCACCCAGTGAACTGGGAGATTGAGGTACCTGCACAATGGTGCCCCGAGCACTCTGAAGCCGGCTTCACCGGCAAGCTTAGGTGCCGCCCCCCCACCCCCAGTGACTGATGGTGGGATTTTCCAGCTGTGCTCATCCCAAGGCCAGAAATTCCTGCCCATATTCAACAGACCATTGCATGGTCTGCCCCTACCTGCTATGATTCCTGTGGTGGGCGGGGCAGGAAAATTCTTCCCAGAGTGTCATAAGATTCCATTGTCCAGCTCTTGCAAAAAAAGGTCTGAAACACCCCAGTTTTCAGACTTTGACACTTGCATCCTTGCAGCCAGTCTTCCTGAGGTTAGTGAGTGAATGAGCTTCATTTTACCAGGGCACTGATGATTCATGCCACCCTCCCAATGTATGGAAAGTCAGTTAACCCTATGCAAGTCCATCCCTCAGAGCGAATGTTGGCTGGGCTGCTAATTAAGCGGGTGTTTTGTTTTGCATGATCTTGAGCTTCTTGAGTGTTGTTGGTTCTGCACTCATCCACGCTAGTGACTCGTCTGACTTGAACCTTGTGAATGGTGGACAAGCTTTGGAGAATGAGGAGATAAATTACTCACTGCAGAATTCCTCTTAACTGCTTTTGTAATCACAATATTTATATCATCATAGAAACCCTACAGTGCAGAAGGAGGCCATTCGGCCCATCGAGTCTGCACCGACCACAATCCCACCCAGGCCCGACCCCCACATATTTACCCGCTAATCCCGCTAACCTACACATCCCAGGACTCTAAGGGGCAATTTTTAACCTGGCCAATCAACCTAACCCGCACATCTTTGGACCGTGGGAGGAAACCGGAGCACCCGGAGGAAACCCACGCAGACACGAGGAGAATGTGCAAACTCCACACAGACAGTGACCCGAGCCGGGAATCGAACCCGGGACCCTGGAGCTGTGAAGCAGCAGTGCTAACCACTGTGCTACCGTGCCGCCCCTATGACTGGTCCAGTTAAGTTTCTGGTCAATGGTAGCCCCCAGGATTTTGATAATGGAGCATTCAGCAATGGTAATGGGATTGAGTGCCAAGGGGCGATGGTTAGATCCTCTCTTGTTGGAGACAGTCATTGACTGGCACTTGTGAGGCATGAATGTCACTTGACACTGCTGCTGCAAAACATGCCAAGGGGTGGGGTGGAAAATCCCACCCAGTGTATATAAAATTTAAGACTTGAAATATGATAAGTATAGTATCTTTGGGATGTGCTAGTAACTTTGGACTATGATGCATAAAACTTTCTACCAATGGGGTTTTCCTCACGTCATGTCAGGATCTTTAGACGATTGATAGAGATTAATTGCAATGACCAAGACCTGGGCCTGCAGCCGAAGATGGTCCCACTTGCATCATGGGCATGGCTGGCGTGCCTTTTTCTCTTGGCATTCTGGCTACCCAGTGGAACCCAGGCTGGAGCTGAAGAAATTACTTGCCTGGGAATTCCCTCACACTTGTTTTAGCCCCTTTGATGTGGATGACCTTTTGGTTAAAGCCTGGGTCAAACTTGGGACCCTAGTGTATAGGTCCCAGGCCTTCGGCTACATTTCCACATGCCTTACAACAGACGTGCACCTGAAGCCCTGTGAACATTCTGGGTAATCAAAGCATTTCTATGGAGAAAAATTAAAATTGAGGGACAGCTGTATGAAAGAAAATTTGACGAACGGTTATTTGCAAGGATGAGAACAGATAGCTTGTCAGAAATCATTAATTATTTACCTAATTTTACACATTGTTTTAATAAAAAGTGAAAAATTCAGTAACATTTCCCAACAAATACACAGTGAGTGTTTTACTGAGAATTTCACATTGGCAGATTCGTGGGAGAACTTTCCGACATAAAGATGCTGAAATTAATCTTTGGCAGTGTTGAAAAATGGTTGATAGATAATGGATACCAAATTACCTGCTCCATGATGTTCTTCATCATTCACTCCAATGGAAAAGGAAATTGAGGGAAATGTTAAACAAGCTGCCAAATCGCTATTGCCAGTTTTGTGAAAGACCAATTTCAACGCTCAAATTGTTTTATTAACATTGTTAGTTGAAATTCTTTCTGAACTCAAGCATCCAGCGCTTGAAGAATATTTTGTTGTTGCCGTCGCCCTCCAGGGTAGATGTCCATTAGGATCTCATGTCATTGTCTGCATCTACAGCTATTGCAAACTACTCTCAGACAGAATTGAAAATAAATATATGGGTTTAAGGCAGAAAGGTCCTGGCTAATAAAACAACTGTGACAATATATTTTGGTAGACAGCCTAGCTAAATATCAGGAGTTGGTTTACTTGATTGCGTATCAGGGTATGTGATCAAATTTATATCTTAACAACTACTGTTGTTCAATCTCAGTTTCCATTTCCACTGATTCAATTTAAGACTGAAATATTTACTTGCAAGTTGTATGTCTATTGGTCTGTGTGTTATTCCGTTAAGAAGGGTGATGGTGTACCTTGTGACCTCTCCCTTTCCATAAGTGAATTATAATATTTTGATGTTCATAACAATAAGGCTACTTAAAAACACGGCTTCAGTATGGTGGAAAACTTACCTCTTAAAGAGGATTAAAATGAAGGGAGCATGCTAATTTTACTATAAATCCGTCCAATTTCCAACAGAAGTTGCATGAGCAATGTTTTTTTTAAATTCTTTATTACCTTACCTTTCAGATCATACTATTTTTGTACTACCCATTGCTGTAAGTGCAAGTTGACAATGGTGTAGCAATATGAATCGATGTAGGTGTCCTTGTAAAATATAGACCCAGTCATTTATATCCTTAACCAAGGAAACAAAAGGACAGTGAAAGGACCATGAAAGAAACAGTAGTGTTCAAGAAGGAAATAAACTGAATTAAGATCAAGTTAGGTACAGGAAGATAAATATAGAGAGAGAGAGAAAAAGGCAAATGAAAAGTAAGAAGAGAAAAGACCGACAGAAAACACCGTACTAGCTACATGAATGAGAAGCCATTGTTTCAGTTGTTTCCTTTCTGACCTCCAAGGTTGAGTTTTATGACAGAACCATGATTTGTGTTGTGCACAAGATCCTTACCATATGAAACGCCAAGTCTAAATATTTGTGGCAACAATAATTCATATTTACAGTGTAATCTTGTAGCATTCATGGGGGATCAGACAGATCCCCCAGATCAGTGAGCCACTGTTTTTGCAAGGCTACCAGTGCAGCAGTGCAGAGTATCCAGCAGTTTATGGTGATTCACATCTTTTAAAGGTTTATTTATTAGTGTCACAAGTAGGCTTGCATTAACACTGCAATGAAGTTACTGTGAAAATCCCCTTGTCGCCACACACCAGCACCAGTGTTCGGGTACGCTGAGGGAGAATTTAGCATGGCTAATGCACCTAACCAGCACATCTTTTGGATCGTGGGAGGAAACCGGAGCACCCAGAGGAAACCCACACAGACACGGGGAGAATGTGCAAACTCCGCACAGACAGTGACCCAAATCGGGAATCGAATCCACGTCCCTGGCGCTGTGAGGCAGCAATGCTAACCACTGTGTAACCCATCTCACACTATGTTCCTTGTCAAAAATTGCTTATGTTTTTAGTGCACTAATAATGGTTATAATGACTGTCATTATATTTCCATGATGTGGAGATGCCGGCGTTGGACTGAGGTGAACACAGTAAGAGTTTTAACAACACCAGGTTAAAGTCCAACAGGTTTATTATAAACCTGTTGGACTTTAACCTGGTGTTGTTAAAACTCTTACTGGATTATATTTCCAGTCATATCAGGGCCAGACACCAACAAAGACATTGCATCTTTTGAAAGGCTGCTAAGAGTTGGTATCACGTATCTTCAGTAAGAAGTTTAACAACACCAGGTTAAAGTCCAACAGGTTTATTTGGTAGCAAAAGCCACCGTGTGGCTTTTGCTACCAAATAAACCTGTTGGACTTTAACCTGGTGTTGTTAAACTTCTTACTGTGTTTACCCTAGTCCAACGCCGGCATCTCCACATCATCACGTATCTTCCCAAGGACCAACCTTTTTGATTTACAAAGAACAAAGAAAATTACAGCACAGGAACAGGCCCTTCGGCCCTCCAAGCCTGCACCGACCATGCTGCCTGACTGAACTGAAACCCCTTACCCTTCTGGGGACCATATCCCTTCATTCACATCCTATTCATGTATTTGTCCAGAGGCCCCTTAAAAGTCACTATCGTATCCGCTTTCACTACCTCCCACAGTAGCGAGGTTCCAGGCACCCACCACCCTCTGTGTAAAAAATCTGCCTTGTACATCTCCTTTAAACCTTGCCCCTCGCACCTTAAACCTGTGCCCCCTAGTAATTGACTCTTCCACCCTGGGAAAAAGCTTCTGACTATCCACTCTGTCCATGCCTCTCATAATCTTGTCGACCTCTATCAGGTCGCCCCTCAACCTCTGTCGTTCTAGTGAGAACAAACCAGTTTGTACTTAGTGTAATGCAGAGAACATCTCTTTCAAAAACACTGTTGCATGTTAATTTGAATCTGTTTGCCAACTACATTTTTTGTGCAAAAACTCTCACCCCAACACAGTTTAGACATTACAGAGAAAAAGAAACATTTTTATGCACAGAGATTTCTGTGAGCATGAAGTTTACTTCCAGATTTAAGGTTGAAACAGAAACAAGTCAACTTTCAAGAGTAGGTTGGATAAGTGGCTATGATTTTCTAAAATTCCCTAGATTCCAAAATAGTCCCATTGATTGAAAATAGCAAATGTAACCCTGCTATTTGAGAAAGGAAAGAGAGAAAACAGGGAATGAGACACCTGTTAGTTTGTCAGCAGTCATTGGGAAAATGCTGAAAACTCTTACTAAGGAAGTCTTAATACACTTAAAAAAAAGTATGATCAAACAAAGTCAATGAAAGGGAAATCCTACTTGACAAGCTTGTTGACATTTTGTGTGGATGCAACTCATATAGCACATAAAGGGAAGCACAAGGGCAGTACACCAGGATTTCCAAAGGACACTCAATAAATTATTGGAAAGGTTAATAGGCAAGATAAGGGCTCATGGTGCTGGGCTAATACATTAGCATGAATGGAGAATTGGTTAACAGACAGGCAGCAGAGAGTAGGAATCAACACAACATTTTCAAATTGGCAAACTAACTAGTAGAGCATCACAAAGATCAGTGCTGCAGCTCAGATATTTACAGTCTATATTAATGACTTACATTATTCTCATTATTTTATCTATCTAAGTTTTCTGGTAATACAAATTTAAGTGGGAAAGTTAGAGAGGTTGGAAAGAGATATAGACAGGTTTAGGGAGTTGGCAACTAGGTGGCAGGTGGAGTATAATGTGGCTAAGTGTCTAACTTTGGTAATAAGAATAGACAAGTAGAATAGATTTTAAAAGGTATGAAACTTGTAAATGTTGATTTCCTGAGGGACTTTGGTATACTCGCAAGGAACACACAGCGTGCAGGTATGACGAGCACTTAGGAAGAAAAACTACATTTATTGCAAGGGAATTGGAGTACAGAAATTAGGGAGACTTGCTACAATTGTTCAGCGTTTGGTGAGACCACACCAGGAATACTGTGCACAGTTTTGGTCTCCATATTTAAGGAAGAATACACTTGCAGTGGAAACAGTATAGTGAAGGCTCACTAGATTGGTTCCTGGGATGAGAGGATTGTCGTATGATGAGAGGCTGAGTAAATTGGGACTATATTCCATGTAGTTTAGAAGAATGAGAGTTGATTTCATTGAAACCTACAAAATTCTGAAGGGGCTTCATAAGGTAGACACTGAGGCCCAATTTTTGCCGCGTCATGGAGGCACCACTGCGTTTCTAAAATGGCAGGCAGGACCAAATGCAGAAATCCCGCTCCCCATTTCTAATGAATCCAACTTTTGCTGTTGGGGAAAGAGCCATAGCATGATTCACACATGAAGGAAACCCAAGCTCAGAAGGGTAATTTGGATTTAGTGCTAAGTTTAAATAGATGCCATGTTCGCAGCTGCAAGGGACTTAGTCCATAATGCGGAAGCCACAGATCTTTGGAGTAGTTGTTAATGCTCTTCAAGGATGGATAAGGTATGTATAACTATCATGACATGAAGTAATTTAAATCCTCAGTGCTTTATAAGTAAGTGATTTTTAAAAAGATTGTAGTGTGAGTAAGAGATTTTTAAAAACTCCTGTTTGAGCAGTTTCAATAATTGTTTGTTAACATTTCCTAAGGGCCTACGGGTGAATGGTTAGCTGATTTTCAAAATCTACAATTATTTCAGCAGAGATGTTCTGAGTTTATGGTTTGATTGTCATCTTAAAGAGACTGTAAAGGATTAGCTGTATTTGACGTGGGGTAGGAATAGAATGTTGATTGGTTTTTATATAGGAGGGCTTGTGGTAGCATTGCAACCTCTGGACCAGAAGCTCTAGGTTCAAATCCAATGCCAGTACTATTTGCCCACAGAAGGAGTGTTCGTAACTGGCTGATAATTAGCTTGGGAATCATTCTACCACTTCCTCACCATTCCCCAAAAGGAAAATAGTGCCTGTCTACAGACACACTAAAAGATTTTTTTTTAAATTAGAGATTAAGCACTTGAAAGGTTTAAATAAAACTTTGAATATGCGTTAATGAATGTGAGTTTTTACTCAGAGTGAAATCTGTATTAGCTTTTTGGATAAAAGCAAAATACTGTGGATGCTAGAATCTGAAACAAAAACAGAAAATGCTGGAGAATCTCAACAGGTCTGACAGCATCTGTGGGGAGAGAATAGAGCCAATGTTCTGAGCCTTTGTCAAAGTGATTTTTGAAACATAATGACGCCATTGTTACTGAGGTCCATCCAGGGTGGAGACTGTGTGAGTTGACATAGCAGCATAAGGGGCAATGCAGTGTGTATGGGGCAGCATTAATTTGTATAAAGGGAGGTGAGGGGCGGGGGCTAGAGGATCTAAAACTTATGACATGACTGGGGCGATGTTCCAGATAACTGAGGCAGGTCACCTCAGCCACCTCCGTAGCTACCAATGCTCAACCTCTGTGATTGGGAACCCTGATCCTATCCTACACCCACTTGCCTGGAGTGAAGATCACAACATACGGGTCTTTGTTTTGCAAGGTGCAAGCCAGGAAATTTCCCGACTCGAGCTACCAGCCTTGGTTCGTAAATCTGGGTCTAAGTTGTTTCCCCAGGCTAGGGAACCTAGAACACAGAGACACAGTCTTAGGATAAGGTCCAGTCATTTAAGACTGAGATGAAGAGAAATGTCTTTACTCAGAAGATTGTGGCTCTCTGCCCAGAGCATTGTGGATGTTCCATTATTGAGTATATTTAAGGCTGAGATCAACCAATCACTCGGGTGAATCTAGACATATGGGAAGGGGGTGGGAAAATGAAGTTAACGTTTTGAGTGGTGGAGAGACTGAAGAGATGCTATGGTCTACTCATTCTCCGTTATTATGACCTTATCCACAAAGCATTGCCGGCCTTTCCAGTACATCCAGCCTATCAATTTTTATCCTATCGGGTACGTCTCCCATGCCCACTTTCACTGATATTTTGTCAAACCCTTTTGCACTAACAAATGCTCTAGGGCATTTTCCTGTTCTCATTCTGTTTTCATATTCTCTCTATGCCAGTCTTATTTTCCAATTCACATCCCCCCTCAACTTATTGTTTTGACTTGGTTCTTGCTTGAAGAATTCACCTGATATGCACCATACACCCACTATTTTTTTGCATGCTACTTTCTATCTCCCTTGTTATAAGAACATAAGAACTAGGAGCAGGAGTAGGCCATCTGGCCCCTCGAGTCTGCTCCGCCATTCAATAAGATCATGGCTCATCTTTTTGTGGACTCAACTCCACTCACCCACCGCTCACCATAACCCTTAATTCCTTTACTGTTCAAAAATTTATCTATCCTTGCCTTAAAAACATTCAATGAGGTAGCCTCAACTGCTTCACTGGGCAGGGAATTCCACAGATTCACAACCCTTTGTATGAAGAAGTTCCTCCTCAACTCAGTCCTAAATTTGCTTCTCCTTAATTTGAGGCTTTGCCCCCTAGTTCTAGTTTCACCCACCAGTGGAAACAACTTCCCTGCTTCTATCTCATCTATTCCCTTCATAATCTTATATCTTTCTATGTGATCTTCCCTCATTCTTCTGAATTCCAATGAGTATATCCCGAGTCTACTCAGTCTCTCCTCATAAGCCAACCCTCTCAACTCCGGAATCAACCTAGTCAATCTCCTCTGCACCCTCTCCAGTGCCAGTATATCCTTTCTCAAGTTATCCAAGAACCCTTGGTTTTAGTTCATCTGGCATTCCCTCTTCTAAAAAAAACCTACCCTGTACCGAAACATTTCTTCTTTAAAGATTACTCATTCATAGAATCATAGAATCCCTACAGTGCAGAAGGAGGCCATTCGGCCCATCGAGCCTACACCGACCACAATCCCACCCAGGCCCTACCCCCACATATTTTACCCGCCAATCCACGCATCTCAGGACTCTAAGGGACAATTTTTAACCTGGCCAATCAACCTAACCCGCACATCTTTGGACTGTGGGAGGAAACCGGAGCACCCGGAGGAAACCCACGCAGACACGAGGAGAATGTGCAAACTCCACACAGACAGTGACCCGAGCCGGGAATCGAACCTGGGACCCTGGAGCTTTGAAGCAGCAGTGCTAACCACTGTGCTACCGTGCCGCCCCATTCATCATTACAATTTTTCCTGTCAGTCCTTCATTCCATTTTAACCCTGGCTGGATCCCCTTGCATCCCATTGAAATGAGTTCTCTTCCTATTTTGAAGTTCTACTTCTGATTATTCCTTACTGTTCTCTAGTACTAATCCAAACCTTAAGATGTGACCATCACTATTACCCAAGTGCCTTCCCATAGATCACTAAGTCTGTTTGCCACTTCTCATTTATGTGAACAAACAACATGCCAATTAGGAGCAGGAGTAGACTATTCAACCCCTCAAGCCTGTTCCACCATTAAATAAAATCATGGCTGATCTGATTGTGGTCTGAACTCCACCTTCCCCTGATAATCTTTAACTACTTCTTGTCAAGATCTGTCTACCTCATTGACCCTGGTTCCACCACTCTCTGAAGCAAAGAGTTCCAAAGATTCTTGAGCCTCTCAGAGAACAAAATCCTTCTAATCTCAGTCTTAAATGTGAAATCCCTTTTTTAAACTCTGTCCCTAGTTTTAATCTCTCCCAAATTCTTCAGCATCTACCCTATCTAGTTCCCTCAGGATCTTGCATGTTACAATAAGATCACCTCTCAATCATCTAAACTCCAATGTCTGCAGGTCCAGCTTGTTCAATCGTGCCATCATGCCACCCTCTACTGTGCCACTGTTGCATGGTGGCTCAGTGGAGGGCGGCACAGTGGTTAGCACTGCTGCCTCACAGTGCCAGGGACCCGGGTTCGATTCCCTGCTTGAGTTGCTGTGTGAAGTTTGCAAGTTCTCCCTATGTCTGTGTGAGTTTCCTCCGGGTGCTCCAGTTTCCTCCCACACTCCAGAGATGGAGGTTATAGAGTCATAGAGGTTTATGGCATGGAAACAGGCCCTTCGGCCCAACTCGTCCATGCCGCCCTTTTTTTTTGAACACCTAAACTAATCCCAATTGCCCGCATTTGGCCCATATCCCTCTATACCCATCGTACCCATGTAACTATCTAAATGCTTTTTAGAAGACAAAATTGTACCCGCCTCTACTACTACCTCTGGCAGTTTGTTCCAGACAGTCACCATCCTCTGTGTGAAGAAATTGCCCCTCTGGACATTTTTGTGTCTCTCCCCTCTCACCTTAAACCTATGCCCCCTAGTTTTAGACTCCCCTACCTTTGGGAAAAGATATTGACTATCTAGCTGAGCTGTGCCCCTCATTATTTTATAGACCTCTATAAGATCACCCCTCAGCCTTCTACGCTCCAGAGAAAAAAGTCCCAGTCTATCCAGCCTCTCCTTATAACTCAATCCATCAAGTCCCGGCAGCATCCTAGTAAATCGTTTCTGCACTCTTTCTAGTTTAATAATATCCTTTCTATAAGAGGGTGACCAGAATTGCACACAGTATTCCAAGTGTGGCCTTACCAATGTCTCGTACAACTTCAACAAGACATTCCAAATCTTGTATTCAATGTTCTGACCGATGAAACCAAGCATGCTGAATGCCTTCTTCACCACTCTGTCCACCTGTGACTCCACTTTCAAAGAGCTATGAACATGTACCCCATGATCTCTTTGTTCTGTAACTCTCCCCAATGTCCTACCATTAACTGAGTAAGTCCTGCTCTGGTTCAATCTACCAAAATGCATCACCTCACATTTGAACAAACAAAGAACAATACAGCTCAGGAACAGGCCCTTCGGCCCTCCAAGCCCGTGCCGCTCCCTGGTCCAAACTAGACCATTCTTTTGTATCCCTCCATTCCCACTCCGTTCATGCGGCTATCTAGATAAGTCTTAAACGTTCCCAGTGTGTCCGCCTCCACCACCTTGCCCGGCAGCGCATTCCAGGCCCCCACCACCCTCTGCGTAAAATACGTCCTTCTGATATCCGTGTTAAACCTCCCCCCCTCACCTTGAACCTATGACCCCTCGTGAACGTCACCACCGACCTGGGAAAAAGCTTCCCACCGTTCACCCTATCTACGCCTTTCATAATTTTATACACCTCTATTAGGTCACCCCTCATCCTCCGTCTTTCCAGTGAGAACAACCCCAGTTTACCCAATCTCTCCTCATAACTAAGCCCTTCCATACCAGGCAACATCCTGGTAAACCTCCTCTGCACTCTCTCTAAAGCCTCCATGTCCTTCTGGTAGTGTGGCGACCAGAACTGGGTGCAGTATTCTAAATGCGGCCGAACCAACGTTCTATACAACTGCAACATCAGACTCCAACTTTTATACTCTATGCCCCGTCCTACAAAGGCAAGCATGCCATATGCCTTATTCACTACCTTCTCCACCTGTGACGTCACCTTCAAGGATCTGTGGACTTGCACACCCAGGTCCCTCTGCGTATCTACACCCTTTATGGTTCTGCCATTTATCGTATAGCTCCCCCGTACGTTAGTTCTACCAAAATGCATCACTTGGCATTTATCTGGATTGAACTCCATCTGCCATTTCTTTGCCCAAATTTCCAGCCTATCTATATCCTTCTGTAGCCTCTGACAATGTTCCTCACTATCTGCAAGTCCAGCCATTTTCGTGTCGTCCGCAAACTTACTGATCACCCCAGTTACACCTTCTTCCAGATCGTTTATATAAACCACAAACACCAGAGGTCCCAATACAGAGCCCTGCGGAACACGACTAGTCACAGGCATCCAGCCGGAAAAAGACCCTTCCACTCCACCCTCTGTCTTCTGTGACCAAGCCAGTTCTCCACCCATCTAGCCACCTCCCCCTTTAACCCATGAGATCCAACCTTTTGCACCAACCTACCATGAGGGACTTTATCAAACGCCTTACTAAGTTCATATAGACGACATCCACGGCCCTTCCCTCGTCAACCGTTTTAGTCACTTCTTCAAAAAACTCCACCAGGTTAGTGAGGCATGACCTCCCTCTCACAAAACCATGCTGACTATCGTTAATGAGTTTATTCCTTTCTAAATGCGCATACATCCTATCTCTAAGAATCCTCTCCAACAACTTCCCTACCACGGACGTCAAACTCACCGGCCTATAATTTCCCGGGTTATCCTTCCTACCCTTCTTAAATAACATTAGCTATCTTCCAATCCTCTGGGACCTCACCTGCGTCCAGTGGCGAGACAAAGATTTGCGTCAGAGGCCCAGCGATTTCATCTCTCGTCTCCCTGAGCAGCCTGGGATAGATTCCATCAGGCCCTGGGGATTTGTCAGTCTTTATATTCCCTAAAAAACCTAACACTTCCTCCCTTGTAATGGAGATTTTCTCTAACGGGTCAACACTCCCCTCCGAGACACTCCCGGTCAACACATTTGTCTAAATTAAACTCCATCTGCCATTCGTCAGCCCACTGGCCCAATTGATCAAGAGCCCGTTGCAATTGGAGATAACTTTCTTCACTGTCCACTATGCTGCCAATCTTAGTGTCATCTGCAAACTTACTAACCATGCCTCCTATATTCCCATCCAAATCATTAATATAAATGACAAATAACAGTGGACCCAACACTGATCCCTGAGGCACGCCGCTGGTCACAGGCCTCCAGTTTGAAAAACAACCCTCTACAGCCACCCTCTGGCTTCTGTCAAGAATGATGTGGAGATGCTGGCGTTGGACTGGGGTAAACACAGTAAGAAGTTTAACAACACCAGGTTAAAGTCCAACAGCTCTACCTGGCAGCAAATGCCACCAGCCCTGAAGGGGCAGCGCTCTGAAAGCTAGTGGCATCCGCCACCAAACAAACCTGTTGGACCCCAACCTGGTGTTGTTAAACTTCTGTCTGTCAAGAAGCCAATTTTGTATCCATTTAGATACCTCACCCTGGATCCTGTGAGATTTAACTTTATGCAACAACCCACCATGCAGTACCTTGTCAAAGGCCTTGGTAAAGTCCATGTAGACAACATCAACTGCACTGCCCTCATCTACCTTCTTGGTTACCCCCTTCAAAAAACTCAATCAAATTTGTGAGACATGATTTTCCACTCACAAAGCCATGCTGACTGTCCCTAATCAGTCCTTGCATTTCTAAATGCCTATAAATTGTCACATGTATTAGCATACAATAAAAAGTATTGTTTCTTGCACACTATACATTCAAAGCATATCATCATGGAATGAGAGTAAAAGATAGAATTAGAAGGTATGCAGGGCACAGTTTGCAAGAAGTCGCCATGCTCCGGCAGCATCTTGGATCAAAGAATCTTGGATCATGCGAGGAAAGCTGTGTGAAACTCGCCTGATTCAGATGCCCCCACCTCCCCCACACCCTCACAGATATCAGATCCCCCAGTCCACAAGTTGAACACCCCCAAGTCAGATACCCAAACATCAACACCCCGAAAACCACTCGAAGATCAGTGCAAATGTCCTTCCCCACCCCACCCCCTCAGGCAAGAAACAAAGGTGATTTGACACCCCACCTCTGCTAGCACGAGGGCACCCCCACCCACCAGTCTCCAGCTTCCCCCCCCCCCATTCACAGTCTCCAGCTTCCCTCCCCCCATTCACAGTCTCCAACTCTTCCCCCCCTATTCACAGTCTCCAACTCCCCCCCCCCCCCCCTTCCATTCACAGTCTCTGGGTCCCCCATTCCCCCACCCCAATGCATGCAACTCACCTCCCTCCTACCTCCACCTACACACATAAGGGCAATGCCTCCTAATGGGGCTGCCCAGAGGTCCCTCCCTGACAGCGCCAGATTGGTAGTGCCAAGATCCCAGAACCATGAACTTCACCACTGGAAGCTGTACTCACATCCAACCCATGGTATGGTTATTGTGACTGGTTTTTGTTTTCGAAAACCAGTAGTGATTCCCATCGGCATGACATCACGTTGACTCAAGAGAGTAGTTAAGAGGGCAGGAAAATATGGCAAAAGCTGTTTAATGTTATTTAAATTTATTAAATACATGGAAATCAGTTTCACACCCCTCCCTGTGCGTGAAACTGATCTCGTTGGGGGAAGAGTCTCAAACCGATATCTTGCCACGCAAATCACGTTATAGTCCCTTGATTTAGCAGCCAGAACAGGATTTGTACCCATCGTGCTTGGACCTACTAAGTTTCACGCAACATTTTTTATTCTGTTGTACGGCAGTATTCCTATTTTCAGAATGATTGTTTAGTCCAAAACGAGAAGATTGATTGCTTTTAATTGGTTTCTGAACTGTCACGTTCATTGTCACAACCAAGTAACTTCTCAAAGTCTCTTGTAACCTTGATTCCTGAGCTGCACCTTAACTTGTTCTAATTGATAGCCTCAAGAATCCCATCAATTCGAATCTCAATAAGAATGATTCTTTTTCAAAAGTATAACAGAAATTAACCGAATAATCGCGATACAACATTTCCCATTCTCTGCGAGGACATTGTTAATGTTCTTGGATGTTCTTTCTGTGCAGCTAACCAGGTTAGGCCTGTATTGCAGTATGGCAATCAACTCTTGGATGATATATTGCTTTTATATTCTTGTTCTGATGCGCGGGTTTAGGTTGATTGGTCATGATAAAATGCCCCTTAGTGTCAGGGGCACTAGGAGACTAAATATGGGTTACGGGGATAGGACCAGGGTGGGATCATTGTCGGTGCAGGCACGATGAGCCAAATGGCCTCCTTCTGCACTGTAGATTCTATGAATCTTTGCTTATAAAGTAGCTTCCACCCACACCCCAAGGTAGAGCATAGGTAGCCATGGAGGTGGCCGAGTGCTGAGGCAGGCTGGTTAGAAGGCCTGCCTCAGTTCTCTGGATTGTTGCCCCAGTTGATTGAACCATGTTTCATTTCCCAGCACCAGATCCAGCAGCTGGACCGAGAACATGCTGGTCTCCCACAGGAAGTTCTCCTGAATACACTTCAGAAATTCTTCCCCTTCCTTTCCATTTATTCTCATATGATCCCAATCAATATTTGGATAATTAAAGTCCCCCAATATCACCATTTTGTAGCTCTGTCAGTTCCCTGCAGATTTGCTGTTCATCATGACTATATGAATGTTTTTGATTTATCAGAAGGCAAAAGGGGCATGGTAATTCAATTTACTTTCACATTGTTGACTATTTCTTTACTGTATCACCTCCTCAACCGTTGGCATAGTGTCCTTTTCCCCAGAGTTGATACAAACATTATTTCCTTGAATTCCTAAGTGCTTCCAAATACTAATGATTGCTTCCAAATGAAGATCCTTTTTACAACATTGACAAGAGGTGGTGGCTTTCGAGTATTTTTGAGTGCTTTAATTGTTAGGGTACCAGGTCAGAAACCTCGAAGTATATTATGAAGCCAGACTAGACACGAATAATTTTTCTATTTTGGCATTAATGTGTTAGCACTGCTGCCTCGCAGCACCAGGGACCCGGGTTTGATTCCCAGCTTGGGTCACTGGCTGTGTGGAATTTGCACGTTCTCCCCGTGTCTGTGTGGGTTTCCTCTAGGTGCTCTGGTTTCCTCCCACAGTCTGAAAGATGTGCTGGTTAGGTGCATTGACCCGAACAGGCAAGGGAGTGTGGTGACTAGGGGAATTTCAAAGTAAAGTAACTTCATTGCAGTGTTAATGTAAGCCTTACTCGTGACTAATAAATAAACTTTAAAAGATGTTTCAGTCCAGACACAAGTCTACTGACAAACTAGGGAGCTTTTATCAATACAAACTTTATTTAACACCACAGTTTAAGTATAACAAATTAATTAGCTTAACTTTTAACAATTGAACAATGCTTAAACATGACAAGATACAATTCTTAAATGCTAACCTATCACTACTAGTTCTCTTGTAGACTTAAACCCCACTTTAAAATTAGTTAGCAAATTTGCTTTGACTTAGGTTAACAGTCTTGGAGCTTATAGAAAGCCTCTGGAGAGGGAGAGAGAGGCGCTTCTTTTTTCTACTAGCTTCAGGCAGCAACTGCCCTGCATTTTAAAATGAAACTCTTCTTTATTGCAAACTTAGCTTCTCTCATCAACCACATGACACTGTCCCTGTCAATCAACCTAATCAAAAATGCACATGATTCTGCATACCTATCCACAATCCCAGGAGAACATATATAATCAAAAGGTCCATTAACTCGACAATTTAACACATTCTGAGCTAAAATCAGTTATTATCTTGCATTCTCAGCATTTGAGCTACATGTTTTCCCAGACAAATCGACTCTTATAACAAAACACTGCCTCTGAAAGTAGCCCCACTTTAAACATAAGATTTATCAAAATATCACTGTATCATCACAGTGAGCAGTTTCAACTGGCTGGAATGGTGGGAACTCAAGTCAAATTCTGCACCAGTGAGTAATGACCAAATCACCTGGTGAGCTGGGAGCTGAATTATCTGCCCATGGTCAGCAGGTGGAGTCAAAGCTTCAGGTACCATATGTAAACACCAGTCTGACACATATTGCCTCCACACACCTGTCTTCAGGACACATGCAGAGTTATCTTCCAACCACAAGAATAAGGTTGAAAGCCTCAGAAGAAGGCAGCACCCCGCTTCATCCACTAGGCCCTCGTGGCCTTGTTCAGAGGATGTGAGCACACAGGTATCCTGAATTGCAGGGATAATTCTAGGAAGCACAGCAGCTTCACATCTCCAGCCTGGGAGGCTGTCGCAGAACAGGTCAATGCAGCTAGCAACACCGCCATCTGGTGCAGGAAGGAGAATGATCTCATCCGCCCTGTCAAGTTAAGTCATCCTTCAACTCCCTCCAATGTCAAACGCTCATCATGGCATCATGCACTCAAATGGTTGCTCTCTTCAGGGATCTCACACAACCATTACCGGGGGACAAATATCAACACTCATTCCCTCATGGAGACATTCACATCACCACCATCCCACCTATCGTTGCTCACATTGCATCCTCTGGCCCTTCTGGGGGAGCTCACCACACATAGGGGACTTGCATCTTACCGATCTCTACTCCACCCCTTCTTATCACATACCTTTCTTTCATCTTCATACAGGACAAGCTGGCATAAAAATCTCAAATGGGGAGGAGCAGCTGAGATCGTTGGACTCACGGACTTTGAGGAGAATGCTGCCGAGCTGAATGGGGAGGAAAGGATCACTTCTATGGGGAAGGGCAGATCACCAATTGAAACTGCCCAACACCCACTTACTCTCATAACAGGAGAATTCAAGCTTTACTCTGGTGTGTCCCATACAGCCACAGGATACAGTGATCACTTCACAGTGCATGCTTCTGCATCATTCACCAGAAATATAATATATCTGGAATTCATTGCAAGGTTTTCTGACCAATGAAAGAATGGGGGTGGGCTGGGAGGATGAGGGAGGGAATCCCCAGTCAATGTTCTCAGCAGGTTAGGATCCATGCCAGCAAATGCAAATTTTTACTATGACTTCATGTTGCTTATCTGTCCTGTGCATATATTTTAAACTAAACTGGCAACTGAAAATAGCACTTGGTTGAAAGACTGTGAGACAGCCAAGTGGAACATTTTCTTCAAGTGAATCATAATGCTTACTCCTGATGCTGGGCTGTGGTATCCCCACTGTGTTTGCTACTCACTGCGACTTGCTCTGTGGAGCTGATTTGTTTACAGATATATAGCTAGGCACCTATTCAACAGTGACTGCTGAGGCTGTCTATAGGCATGAATCATACTAAAAGAAATGGCAACATTCAGTCAATGGTGCAACTTATAGACAGGCTCCTTAAGGAAATGTGTATTGTCAGGACCAAAGAGAAAACTTCCAACTGAAAGGCACTCAACAACAGTAGAAAGCAGTTCAAATGTTTGATATTTGAGTAACACCTTTCTGCAGTAAAATTTAATGTTTCTTTATGGTTATTTTACCTGTACTTAGAACTGTTACTTAAAATCCCTGGTTTAAAGCAGTCAGAATTAACTCTTGTTGAGTGTGTTGACTGATGTATTACACAAGTTCAAGTGGCTTAAGATATTAATATTGATACCATCAGACACTAATAATGCTTGTGACCCAGACAACTGACCCTAATCCTGAATTTAGATTAGATATGATATATTTATTTAAGAACTTCACCAGAAGGTTTGTTTGGAGTTAATTACATTCAGAAGTTACTTTTTAATCTATATCTTTGAATACTAGATGCATTGGGATACATATTTTGGAAGTCAGAACACTAATAGGTTTTCCCATTGAGATTAAATTATTTGGCATAGATAGAACATAGAACATTACAGCGCAGTACAGGCCCTTCGGCCCTCAATGTTGCGCCGACCAGTGGTACCAATCTAAAGCCCCTCTAATCTACACTATTCCAATATCATCCATATGTTTATCCTATAACCACTTGAATGCTCTCAACGTTGACGAGTCCACCACTGCTGCAGGCAGGGCATTCCACGCCCTTACTACTCTCTGAGTAAAGAACCTACCTCTAACATCTGTCCTATATCTCTCACCCCTCAATTTAAAGCTATGTCCCCTCGTGATAGCCAACACCATCCGAGGAAAAAGGCTCTCACTATCCACCCTATCTAATCCTCTGATCATCTTGTATGCCTCTATTAAGTCACCTCTTAACCTTCTTCTCTCTAACGAAAACAACTCCAGCCCCTCAGTCTTTCCTCATACGATTTTCCTACCATACCAGGCAACATCCTGGTAAATCTCCTCTGCACCCTTTCCAACACTTCCACATCTTTCCTATAATACGGCGACCAGAACTGTATGCAATACTCCAAATGCGGCCGCACAGAGTTTTGTACAGTTGCAGCATGACCTCCTGGCTCCGAAACTCAATCCTTCTACCAATAAAAGCTAACACACTGTACGCCTTCTTAACAACCCTATCAACCTGGGTGCCAACTTTCAGGGATCTATGCACATGGACACCCAGATCCCTCTGTTCATCCACACTGCCAAATATCTTGCCATTAGCCCAGTACTCTGTATTCCTGTTACTCCTTCCAAAGTGAATCATCTTGCACTTTTCCGCATTAAACTCCATTTGCCACCTCTCAGCCCAGCTCTGCAGCTTATCTATGTCCCTCTGTAACCTGCCACTTCCCTCCGCACTGTCTACAACTCCACCGACTTTAGTGTCATCTGCAAATTTACTAATCCATCCTTCCACGCCCTCATCCAAGTCATTAATAAAAATGACAAACAGCAGTGGCCCCAAAACAGATCCTTGCAGTACACCATTAGTAACTGAACTCCAGGATGAATATTTCCCATCAACCACCACCCTCTGTTTTCTTACAGCTAGCCAATTCCTGATCCAAGCCACTAAATCACCCTCAATCCTATGTGTCCGTATTTTCTGCAAAAGCTTACCATGGGGAACCTTATCAAACGCTTTCCTGAAATCCATATACACCACATCAACCGCTTTACCCTCATCCACCTCTTTGGTCACCTTCTCAAAGAACTCAATAAGGTTTGTGAGGCACGAACTACCCTTCACAAAACCGTGCTGACTATCCCAAATCAAATTATTCCTTTCTAGGTGATTATAAATCCTATCTCTTATAATCCTTTCCAATACTTTGCCCACAACAGAAGTAAGGCTCACCGGTCTATAATTACCAGGGTTGTCCCTACTCCCCTTCTTGAACAAGGGGACAACATTTGCTATCCTCCAGTCTTCTGGCACTGTTCCTGCAGACAATGATGACACAAAGATCAAAGCCAAAGGCTCTGCAATCTCCTCTCTAGCCTCCCAGAGAATCCTAGGATAAATCACATCCGGCCCAGGGGACTTATCTATTTTTACCCTTTCCAGAATTGCTAACACCTCCTCCTTATGAACATAAATCCCATCCAGTCCAACAGCCTGCATCTCAGTACTCCCCTCAACAACACTGTCCCTCTCCAGTGTGAGTACCGACGAAAAATATTCATTTAGTGCCTCTCCTATCTCTTCAGACTCCACGCACAACTTCCCACTCCTGTCCTGCAGGATGCAAGGATAGAACAGATTACACATTTTTTTGGAAAGATTTGCTTTGATGGATTAGAGTCATAGAGTCAGAGAGGTTTACAGCATGGAAACAGGCCCTTTGGCCCAACTTGTCCATGCCGCCCTTTTTTTTAAACCCCTAAGATAATCCCAATTGCTTGCATTTGGCCCATATCCCTCAATACCCATCTCACCCATGTAACTGTCTAAATGCTTTTTAAAAGACAAAACTGTACCCGCCTCTCCTACTACCTCTGGCAGCTTGTTCCAGACATTCACCACCCTCTGTGTGAAAAAATTGCCCCTCTGGACACTTTTGTATCTCTCCCCTCTTACCATAAACCGATTCCCTCTCGTTTTAGACTCCCCTACCTTTGGGAAAAGATATTGACTATCAAGCTGATCTGTGCCCCTCATTATTTTATAGACCTCTATAAGATCACCCCTCGGCCTCCTACGCTCCAGAGAAAAAGTCCTAATCTATCCAGCCTCTCCTTATAACTCAAACCATCAAGTCCAGGTAGCATCCTAGTAAATCTTTTCTGCACTCTTTCTAGTTTAATACTATCCTTTCTATAATAGGGTGACCAGAACTGTACACAGTATTCCAAGTGTGGCCTTACCAATGTCTTGTACAACTTCAACAAGACGCCCCAACTCCTGTATTCAATGTTCTGACCGATGAAACCAAGCATGCTGAATGCCTTCTTCACCACTCTGTCCACCTGTGACTCCACTTTCAAGGAGCTATGAACATGTACCCCCTAGATTACTTTGTTCTGTAACTCTCCCCAACGCCTTACCATTAACTGAGTAAGTCCTGCTCTGGTTCAATCTACCAAAGTGCATTACCTCGCATTTATCTAAATTAAACTCATCTGTCATTCATCAGCCCACTGGCCCAATTGATCAAGATCCCGTTGCAATCAGAGATAACTTTCTTCACTGTCCACTATGCCACCAATCATGGTGTCATCTGCAAACTTACTAACCATGCCTCCTATATTCTCATCCAAATCATTAATATAAATGACAAATAACAGTGGACCCAGCACTGATCCCTGAGGCACACCGCTGGTCACAGATCTCCAGTTTGAAAAGCAAGAAGCCAATTTTGTATCCATTTAGATACCTCATCCTGGATCCCGTGAGATTTAACTTTATGCAACAACCTAGCATGCGGTACCTTGTCAAAGGCCTTGCTAAAATCCATGTAGACAACATCAGCTGCACTGCCCTCATCTATCTTCTTGGTTACCCCTTCAAAAAACTCAATCAAATTTGTGAGACATGATTTTCCACTCGCAAAGCCATGCTGACTGTTCCTAATCAGTCCTTGCCTCTCTAAATGCCTGTAGATCCTGTCTCTCAAAATACCTTCCAACAAGTTACCCACCACAGATGTGAGGCTCACTGGCCTATAGTTCCCAGGCTTTTCCCTGCAGCCCTTTTTAAACAAAGGCACAATATTTGCCACTCTCCAATCTTCAGGCACCTCACCCGTGATATCAATGATTCATATGTCTCGGCCAGGGGACCTGCAATTTCCTCCCTAGCCTCCCACAATGTCCTGGGATACACTTCATCAGGTCCCGGGGACTTATCCACCTTGATGCGCTTTAAGACTTCCAGCACCTCTTTCTCTGTAATAAGGACACTCCTCAAGACATCACTATTTATTTCCCCAAGTTCCCTAACATCCATGCTTTTCTCAACAGTAAATACAGATGAGAAATATTCATTTAGGATCTCACCCATCCCTTGTGGATCCGCACATAGATGACCTTATTGATCCTTAAGAGGCCCTACTCTCTCCCTTGTTACTCTTTTGCCCTTTATGTATTGTAGAAGCTCTTTGGATTCTCCTTTGCCTTATTTGCCAAAACAATCTCGTGTCCCCTTTTTGCCATCCTGATTTATCTCTTAACTCTACTCCTACACCCCCTATACTCTTCAAGAGATTCACTTGATCCCAGCTGCCGATGCATATCATGTGCCTCTTTCTTCTTCTTGACCTGGGCATCAATATCCCGAGTCATCCAGGGTTCCCTACTTCCGCCAGCCTTGCCCTTCACTCTAAGAGGAATGTGCTTACCCTGAACCCTGATTAACACACTTTTGAAAGCCTGCCACTTTCAAGACGTCCCTTTGCCTTCCCACAGACTCCCCCAATTAACTTTTGAAAGTTCCTGCCTGATACCATCAAAATTGGCCTTGCCCCAATTTAGAATTTTAACTTTTGGGCCAGACCTATCATTCTCCATAGCTATCTTAAAACTAATAGAATTATGGCTGAATTGATTTTTTTGCTCCATGTTTGTTATGTTTCATGTTTTAATATTTTTAAAACATGAATATTATTGGTTCCATACTTCACAAGTCATGAAGTCATCTTGCACTGACTTCCAACTCCCATAGAGTGAACAGCAGGGACATTTTGAAGTGAAATTTACAACAAAGACACTACAAAAATCTATTAAAGCATTTGGAGCTGGGCTTATTTGTACAGAGTCAAATATGTCAAAATAATTTAAAAGGAGCCACCTCCTTTCTGGTGTATCTACATGTTAAGAAATTTAACAACACCAGGTTAAAGTCCAACAGGTTTATTTGGTAGCAAAAGCCACACAAGCTTTCGGAGCTTTTGTGGCTTTTGCTACCAAATAAACCTGTTGGACTTTAACCTGGTGTTGTTAAACTTCTTACTGTGTTTACCCCAGTCCAATGCTTACATCTCCACATCGTATCTACATGTTCCCAGTGAAGGTATGGCAGGAGACTTGGAGAACTCCTCTGGAATTTAAGGAGCATCTGATGTGAATTGTTGGTCTTTTAACTAAACAAGCAAAAACTTGACCAGGATTGATGGTCCTCAGACTTGCATATATTCTCCTGGTCATTCGCTAACATGCCTGCCATGGTGATTAGTATTTGCTCAACTCTCAGAACTTCTTTCCAAGTAGCTGCTATTAAGATGCCAAGTCTGCATCCTACTGGCCTCCAGCACGGATGTCCCATATATGATTCTCCTCATTATTGTAAAAGAAGAAGTGTAGTTGAGCCGATACAGTGATGTTTAATAACTTTATTTCTTCCTTCAGCATGCAAAGCTATTTACTTACAAGGTAAGCAAAGTTAATGGACAGAGTACAATTACTTTACGCACACATTCTAGCCCTGTATTAATGTTTAGAGAATGAAATGACCCCTTTCATACCCTGTTTCATCCTTTAGCAAGCTTGAGCTTACCTATTCCCTTGATTTACTATCTAGTCTCTCGAGGTCATTTTCCCTTCACAAAGTTCCTATCATTGCCAGACTGATCCAAGGTGTATGTATCGCTTCTTTATCTATCTGCTTTTACTTTCTTATCTGTCTGTTCTCTGTGTGAAAATTACACAGCTGCACCTCAGTTTAGCTGTTTTTTAAACATTTAAACTCAGGGACCACCTTTTGGTAGATTTTTGAGTTACATCCACATTGCCTTATCCAGTTTCCCATTGTACAAAGAACAAAGAAAATTACAGCACAGGAACGGGCCCTTCGGCCCACCAAGCCTGCACTGATCATGCTGCCCGACTGAACTAAAACCCCTTACCCTCCCAGGGACCATATCCCCCTATTCCCACCCGATTCATGTTGCAACTTTATCGAATGTAGACGCCCCTTAAAGTCACTATCGTATCTGCTACCACTACCTGCCCCGGCAGCAAGTTCCAGGCACCAACCATCCTCTGTGTAAAAACCTTGCAAGAAGTTTAACAACACCAGGTTAAAGTCCAACAGGTTTATTTGGTGGCAAAAGCCACACAAGCTTTCGGAGCTCCAAGCCCCTTCTTCAGGTGAGGGACACCCCTGAAGAAGGGGCTTGGAGCTCTGAAAGCTTGTGTGGCTTTTGCTACCAAATAAACCTGTTGGACTTTAACCTGGTGTTGTTAAACTTCTTACTGTGTTTACCCCAGTCCAACGCCGGCATCTCCACATCATAAAAACCTTGCCTCATTCATTTCCTTTAAACCTTGCCCCTCACACCTTAAACCTTTGCCTCCCCTAGTAATTGACTCTTCCATCCTGGGAAAAAGCTTCTGACTATCCACTCTGTCCATGCCCCTCATAATCTTGTAGACTTCTATCAGGTCACCCCTCAACCTCTGTCGTTCCAGTGAGAACAAACCAAGTTCCTCCAACCTCTCCTCATAGCTAATGCCCTCCATAGCAGGCAACATCCTGGTAAATCTTTTCTGTACCCTCTCCAAAGCTTCCACATCCTTCTGATAGTGTGGCGATCAGAATTGAACAATATGGCCGGAATTTTACTGGCATGCCTGCTCCGATTCTGGGGGCGGATAAGGCTCAGAGCATGGCATTCTCCATTGGCCCCGGGCAGGACCGTACGAAACTCGGGTAAAATTCACCCTATATTCCAAGTGCGGCTTAACTAAGGTTCTATAAAGTTGCAACATGACTTGCCAACTCAATGCCCCAGCCAACGAAGGCAAGCATGCCTATGCCTTCTTGACTATCTTCTCCACCTGCGTTGCCACTTTCAGTGACCTGTGTACCTGTATATCCAGATCCCTCTGCCTATCGATACTCTGAAGGGTCATAGAATCATAGAAACCCTACAGTACAGAAAGAGGCCATTCGGCCCATCGAGTCTGCACCAACCACAATCCCACCCAGGCCCTACCCCCATATCCCTACATATTTACCCACTAATCCCTCTAACCTACGCATCTCAGGACACTAAGGGCAATTTTTAGCATGGCCAATCAACCTAACCTGCACATCTTTGGACTGTGGGAGGAAACCGGAGCACCCGGAGGAAACTCACGCAGACACGAGGAGAATGTGCAAACTCCACACAGACAGTGACCCAAGCCGGGAATCGAACCCAGGTCCCTGGAGCTGTGAAGCAGCAGTGCTAACCACTGTGCTATCGTCCTGTCATTTACTGTATATTTCCCATCTGTATTAGACCCTCCAAAATGCATTACCTCACATTTGTCCGGATTAAACTCCATCTGCCACCTCTCCGCCCAAGTCTCCAACTGATCTATGTCCTGCTGTATCCTGACAGTTCTCTTTGCTATCCGCAATTCCACCAACCTTTGTGTCGTGCGCAAACTTACTAATCAAACCAGTTACATTTTTCTCCATATCATTTATATATATTACAAACAACAAAGGTCCCAGCATTAATCCCTGAGGAACACCACTTGTCACAACCCTCCATTCAGAAACGCACCCTTCTACTGCTACCTTCTGTCTTCAATGACCGAGCTAGTTCTGTATCCACCTTGCCAGCTCAGCTGTGATCCCGTGCGACTTCACCTTAACGACTCCTAGTCTGCCATGAGGGATCTTGTCAAAAGACTTACTGAAGTCCATGTAGACAACAGCCACTGCCTAACCTCGTCAATCTTCATTACTTCCTCGAAAAACTCGGTCAAGTTAGTGAGACACGACCTCCCCTTCACAAAACTATGTTGCCTCTTGTTAATACGTCCACTTATTTCCAAGTGGGAGTAAATTCTGTCTCGAAGAACCCTCTCCAATAATTTCCCTACCACTGATGTCAGGCTCACCGGCCTGTGATTACCTGGATTATCCTTGCTACCATTCTTAAACAAAGGAACAACATTGGCTATTCTCCAATCCTCTGGGACCTCCCCTGTAGCCAGTGAGGATACAAAGATTTCTCTCAAAGCCCCAGCAATTCCCTCCCTTGCCTCTCTTAGTATTCTGGGGTATATCCCATCAGGCCCTGTGGACTTGTCTACCTTAATATTTCTCAAGAACCCCAATTCCTCCTCCTCTTTGATCTCAACATGACCCAAACTATCTACACACTTTTCCCCATCATCCACCAAGTCCTTCTCTTTGGTAAATACTGACACAAAGTACTCATTTAATAGCTCTCCCATTTCCTCTGGCTCCACGCATAGATTCCCTCCCCTGCCCTTGAGTGGGCCAACCCTCTCCCTGGCTACCCTCTTGCTCTTTATATATGTATAAAAAGCCTTGGGATTTTCCTTAATCCTGCTGGCCAATGACTTTTCGTGACCCCTTTTAGCCCTCCTTACTCCTTGCTTAAGCTTCTTTCTACTTTCCTTGTATTCCACACTTGCTTCTTTGTGTGTTCTCTGCCTCCTAGTCTTTACAAATGCTTCCTTTTTTTCTTTGACTAGGCTCACAATATCTCTCGTTATCCAAGGTTCCCGAAACTTGCCATACCTATCCTTCATGCTTACAGGAATGTGCTGGTCCTGAATTCCTAACAACTTGCACTTGAAAGCCTCCCACATGCCAGCTGTTGATTTGCCCTCAATGTTCTGCCCCCAATCGACATTCTTCAGTTCCTGCCTAATAGTGTTGTAGTTAGCCTTCCCCCAATTGAGCACCCTCACTTGAGGACTACACTTATCTTTATCCATCAGTACCTTAAAGCTTACTGAGTTGTGGTCACTGTTCCCGAACTGCTCCCCTACTGAAACGTCTACCACCTGGCCGGGCTCATTCCCCAATACCAGGTCCAGTATGGCCCCTTCCCTCGTTGGACTATCTACATACTGTTTCAAGAAGCCCTTCTGGATGTTCCTTACGAACTCTGTCCCATCCACGCCCCTAGCACTAAGTGAGTCCCAGTCAATATAGGGGAAGTTAAAATCTCCCACCACAAAACCTTGTTACTTTTACACCTTGCCAAAATCTGCCTACATATCTGTTCCTCTAACTCCCGCTGCTGTTAAGTTTTACACATTATTCTGCATTGTGATTTCTACTCAATATGTGAAGTAAATTTTTACCTGCCAATTACCCTTTCTCCTTTCTTATATCCCATGTTCCAACAGCCCAGTGAGGGGGAGGATGGGGGGCTGAGACTGGTTGTTAAGAGGTACAATCTTAGTGGGAGGTGGCTCTGATGGGCACAAGGGATCCCATAAAGGAGACAGCAACCCCCAAATTGAAAGCTGCCATGCTACCATCTTTGCCTCCACCTTCCCCATCATAAAATAACGTCAAAGACAGAATGAGGCCCTTAACTGGCCATTAAATGGGCTTCAGGGTGGACAAGCTGCCTAGCACCTTTCCCACCCATCTCAATATAGGAGGCAGGTCATGGACTGAGATCGATAGATTTTTAAACTCTAAGGGAATCAAGGGATATTAGGATTGGTCAGAAAAGTGGAGTTTAGGTGACGATTCAAAAAGGATTCTACGAAATAGCAGAGCAAGCTTGAGGGGCCATATATTCTACTTCAGTCCCCATTTCACATATTCTGACATGGATTTTTTAAGAATTATGTCATTAATCTGACATAGATTTTTAAATCATTCCACAGGTATAAACTAAGCTTTTCAGGGCCAATGAGGGTGTTTAATTATGAAGTTAATGCAGAGATTAAAAATCCAGTTACAATTCATTCAGTGCAACGTTTTCAAGGGTTTTTTTTTCATTGAGACTAACAGTGTAAAAGTGGACGTTTTCACCTCGTTGTCTCCATTGATTGCCTTAACAGTATTTCCCCCAAAGAAGCATAGAATCAGTAATTCCTGGATTGCTGTCTTTCAATGTTTATATATTTACATTCTGGCCTTGGTGCCAGAATTTTTCTTCATTTGAGTGGGCCCACACCTGACCCAACAGTGCATGAAATTACACGAGAAGATGTTGGGCGCACATCCCGACATCATCATACGCTTGCAATACTTTGCTCAGCAGGCATGCGCGGCAGTTGAAAGCGTGCCCTCCAACAATTACACAGGCAATTAAGCCTATTAAGGAGTCAATTGAAAGTGATGTTATGTGGCCCATCCACTTGATGGTTGGCAATGGTCCAATCAGTCAGGCAACCTTCATGTTTCGCTGCAGTCTTGATCGAGGGCAGGATCTAATGTCCATAGTGAAATATAAGTTTTAAAAAAGGTGCCTGGGGTCTGAGGTTTTTTGAGTTCTGCTGTCAGGCGCTGCACAAACATAGTTTGCTGCATTTTTTTCATCTCATTTAACTTGTACAGGTTCGCAGTTCCCTGAGGCCACTCCACAGGTTAATTAGAAGTGCCCACCCGCACCTTCACGTTTCTCAGTGCCTGCCCTCTTCCCACCCTCAGCCCTAGCAGAGCTGAGTCTTTCTCAGCATACATTTCACCTTGCCTGCCTGATAATTGGCCAGCCAGTGCAAATTCGCCTTATGGGGCAGATTGTAGCTGGAAGCACACTTTGTGGCCCATCTCTGGCCCATCATTCATTTGCACCCGACAAGCAAAAGATTCAGGCCCAGGAGTTGCTGTCAGTTTCAGTGGAGCAATGGTGATGTCCAGTGATTTACCAAGAAGATTGAATCCCTTGCCTTTAAAAATCATTGGAATTTGAGGAGAAACTGAGGGCAGAGAATCGGCAAATCTGAGGTTGACCGGGGTGGGGGGAGGGCGGATCAAAATGTTTGGGAAGAAGGAAAATCTGTCACCACCAATCTTCTGATCTTTTTCTCTTTCAAACATTAATTCCATTCCCTTTGAAACTACATTTCTATCTCTACCTCAGCAGCTGGACTAACTCCTGCGAGGCCACTGTCCCTTCACCGAATTTTAATTTATTTGCATAGTAAGCACCACTGAGACAGGTACTTCCTTGTACAGAGTATAAACCTGCTAAACCAGTTTGACAAACGTGCTAGAGTTCAGTCACCTAAGGCCAAAATCGAACCCGGGTCCCTGGAGCTGTGAGGCAGCAATGCTAACCACTGTGCCACCATGCCACCCAGTGCAATTGCAGGCCTGTGGGCAAGTTCAGAGACTTGTGGAGGAACATCATGGGACGGCACGGTGGCACAGTGGTTAGCACTGCTGCCTCACAGCTCCAGTGACCCGGGTTCGATTCCTGGCTTGGGTCACTGTCTGTGTGGGTTTTGCACCTTCTCCCCATGTCCGTGTTGGTTTCCTCCGGATGCTCCGATTTCCTCCCACACTCCAAAGATGTGCGGGTTAGGTTGATTGGCCACGCTAAATTGCTCATAGTGTCCCAGGATGTGTAAATTAGAGGGATTAGTGGGGTAAATGTGTGGGGTCATGGTGATAAGGCCTGGAGTGGATTGTTGTCAGTGCAGACTCGATGGGCTGAATGGCCTCCTTCTGCATTGTAGAGTTTCCATGATTTCTATGAAAGTTTAGTGGCACTTCCTAAGGCAGGTATGCTGGTTCCAGGAGGTGGGTGTAAAGACACTCTCACCTCCTGGATCCACCAAACCCTCATCTGATATAGCTGCTAGGCTTCCCTGGGCCTAGGGAATCTAGCTGACAGCATTTGAAGTTGAAAAGCTGAATGGCAATGAGGCTTGCAGCCTCACTTAATGACTGCACTGGATGGTTTGAAGGTGGATTTAGTTTGAGAATCTGCTTAGAAAGATTCTTATCCCTGCTTTTTTAAAAAGTCTTGGCGTCTCTCTGTCCCCAAACTTTATTCTAAAATTGTTTATGGAAAAGACCAAAACATTCTTCATCTGTCTCTAAAAGAGTTTCAAAGATAATCTGCCAGAACAATTTAGAGAAACAAAGAGAAAAATATAAATAAACTCTCAGATATCTGTGGAGATCTTAAACAATGTGACCTCGAATGTTAACATGTTAGAAAGCCAGAAACACATTAAATTATTTATTTTCTGTTAATGGTAATAACAAGGCTTTGACTGGGCTTATACAAAAGCACTGACTAATAATTAAACATACAAAACATATTTATATTTGACTTTTTGTCTGGAAAACATTGCCTTATTCACTGTTTATTTCTCAATGAACAAGGGCAGCGATAAGGCTAAATAATAGGAAATTACTGCCTGTCTCAAATGTCTAAAAGTATCAATTGGAATAAGGTTTTATTTAACCCTTGCTGTTAGACCTTACTCTTGTACAAAAGCCTCCATACTAAGAAGTTCTGTTTAACAATCCCTACATCTCCAATGTTAGACACATCTGTAACCAAGTTCAGTACAGTATTGGCCTCACTTGAAGGGGGAGAGAAAACAACAAAAACAAGAAACAAAATGCAGAAGAGATTCACGTACGGTGAAGGGAAATCAAAATATACACAAATGGCTGGAGGTTGGTAGAAATCCCTTGGTCTAACAGCTGAATCTTTTATGAGGCACTGCACATTGAATTTGTTACAGATCAAAGGCTTTAAGTGCAATAGAGAGGGTGTCAATGATTCCTGCTTGCTGGGAAGCCTCAGCAACTTCAAATCAAAGCTGTGTGCATATAATGGGGCTAAGTGCACAGCTGGCAGAATGGAACTCCTCACCCTCCCCTCCTCCATATGAAATTGACCTCTCCTCTGTGTCAGAGGACTTCAAAGCATTGTGATCTCACCTGCATCTTCTGATAGGGAGAAAGGAAATTCTTTGCTGCAGAATGGAGTGCTGCAATGATTTTAAATCCTGCCAGGTGAACAGGGGGCATGGAGATTAAAGTTACCTGGCCACCTCAAAATTTGGACAACTAACAGGAAAGGGAGGTAGAAATTGATTACAGGGCTGCCTGAAATCACCATTCCCGGGATGATCTTCAGATCTGCCAGGGCTAGAAGGGGCAGTCCAACCACGACACCCCCATTCCAGCTGAGAGTGGCGAGCTCAACTCCTTGTCCCCAGCCCGAGCCCACCCAACACCCTTCCTCTGCAGATGGCAGCAGCAGAGGGGAAATTGGCTACTGGTCTACCTCCTTGAGCTTCCTTGGGGCACAAGGTGCCACAGACCAGAGTGTCAGTGCCAAGAGGCAGTGCTATGTTGACACTGCCAATGTGCTTTGCTAAAGGGAGGCTGAGTGGAAGGTCTGAGGTGGAAGGGAGGCTGCGGGGGTATCTTTGATTTGATGTATTATTGTCACAAGTATTAGTGTACAGTGAAAAGTATTGTTTCTTGCGTGCTATACAGACAAAGCATACCGTACATAGCGAAGGAAAGGAGCGGGTGCAGAATATAGTGTTACAGTCATAGCTAGGATGTAGAGAAAGATCAACTTAATATAAGGCAGCTGAGGGGGAACGGGACCTGATTGAGGGGTCTGAGGGCGGAGGCAGACTCAGTGGGGATAAACCTGGGTATTGTGATGGGGGCGTGGGGGGGTGGTTGCCTTTCATTGCTGAAGAGTTGGTAGTGCTTCCTCAACCTTTGACATTCAACATGCAGGTCCTCGCTTGTGAGGGCCTATACCAAAGCCCACCTGATACAGACCCTGCTGGGGAAGTGGGTGAATAGCAAGGGCCATTTGACTCTGGTTGCAAATCTGCTAATTGTATTTTAATGTGTACCTTAATGATGTAATTTTTTTCTGATTGGCAGTCAGCGACAAGTGGGATTCTGCAGGGATTGGCATTCTCCGTTAGCCTCGGGCGCGATCTTATGAGTCTCGGGCGAGTGTGCCAGTAAAATTCTGGCCTTACTGTCATAGTTTGTAGAAGGCTGAGCTGGCACAGCTGATCTGGTGTTGGACCATTTTGTCAATGGTGGCTTTTTGAGTGCAGTGGCCTCCCAGGTATGGGAGGTGCTCAAAACACTCCAGAGTTTCTTCTTCAACTTATGTGGGATATGGAATATTAGGCTGAGCAGGTCTGGATTGATATGGGTTTCATTTTGGCAACATTCAAGGAAGGGTCAAGTTTCTTGTCTGTGGAATTGAATAGATTGAGAGTGGCTTGCAAATCTGGTACAGACTGGGTAATGTCACTCCATCATCTACAAACTAGGTCTGTGGTAGTCAGTTTATGTTTTGGCACGGGAGGCGACTGACGTTGAAGAGTTTTCCATCCAGAGAGCATTTAATACTGACAGAGTGCAATTATTTTTTGATGAGGAGAATAGGCACTGTTGGATAGATTGTGAATAATATGGTGGTTATCACACAGCCTTGCTTGACTCCAGTCCACATTTTGAAGGCATCTTCAGATCTCCCATTCAAATCAATTGCAGTCATGTCACCATGAAGCTATTGCAAGATTGTAATGAAGTTTCTTAGAATTCCACTCTCTCTCTGTCCATAAACAGAAACTGTTTTTTATTCTGATTTCCCCCTTTATAATTGGTGGCGTATTTTCCCCAATCCTTACACTTGGAATGTTCACATCCTCTATTAATAACTTAGACAGTAAACTCGAGATAAGATAAAATAAAAAGGACTTTTTTTTTACACACACACACATGAGTGGGGTTTCACAGTGTCCACCCCTTTCACTCGCACAATAAATGGAGGATAAGGAAAAAAGGAAGAGGGTTCAGGGCACGGCCACAATAAAATACAAGTTAGGCTTTTAAAAATCAACAGTCTAACGAAATGTCCCTTCAGAGGGGAAGTTGGCTGATGGTAGGGTGATCCGGTCTTTCCCGAAGTGAGACTTTCACAATAGGAGAAGGCACATAGATCGAGTTAATCTTGGATGCACAAGTTCCAAGGTTCCAGCAGTTTGCAGTTATGATGACGGCCACATGCTTGATGGTAGACAGCACAGGCTGTTGGCTGAAATCCTGTTCTTATTGGAGGCCGTACAGCAACTGACAGTCCATGGATTGTATAATTAAAGAAAGTCAAAGGGCCCAAGTCTCGGTCATGTGAAATTGGTTTTGGGTTATTAAATGAGGTTGTCTTGTTGAAACCATTGTGTTAGAACAGTTGATGCTTAGGCCTTTGCACCATTGTTGGAGATTAGGATCTGAGAAGGACTGTCTTTGTTCAGAGTTGGCTGAAGCAGACCAACTGTATGCTAGGCTGCAATGTCCATTTGATGCAAAGAATGTCATGTTCCAGATGTTTGAGGTGTTAGCCTTTGTTCACTTTGAAACAGCTCAGAAGCTTCCAAAAGCCAGCATGTGACCAGCTGGATCCATTTTGTCAGCTCAGAAATTGTCCATTCTAAAAAGCACAAAAAATGTCTTTATAAAGTAATCCAGATGATAAATATATATATATATAATAGATACACACACACATATATATTCCTTCATGTCTCAACTGTGACAAAGAGAAGAAAATGAAGGAAAATCATAAAATTGACCATGTCAAAAGCTGTAGGGTTGCTGATGAGGTCTTGGTCACAGAGACGTATAACTGACTTTGATTTAGGTTGTGGGAAAAATGGGCATGGGCATAGAATAAAAAACAGTTGCATTTCATCGGGCCCGGTCATGTTGAAAGGTCTCAAAATGTTCACTTAGAAGTTTAGACACTGCTATAATTTACAGTTTTCCACTTAACATTTTTCAGATCCTAACTTAGCTATGAAAAGAGATGCTGAGTAGTGGGCAGTTGCTGAGTAAAGAAGCACATTATCGGGGAAATTCATATTGTTAGGTAAAATCAAAGGTTGAGTACACCCTTTATAGATCGACATTGGAAGAGTCCTTTGAGAAGATTCACAATGGTGATCTTGGTTGTGGGTTGGCATGTTGCAAGGAGAAATCTGCAAAGTGAGATGAATATGCTTCTTTGTGTAAATAATAAACTTACAACCAATTGTACTGATTCCAAAAATATGCAGAAAATCAAGTAAAGAATAAAAAAAAGTAGGCACTTCTTTTATGAGGGCATTTTGAAACTAACTTTGAAAGAGAATTAAGTCAATTTGTAAGTAGTTTATGAAGACAGCACAATATGAATTGTATGTTCTTCAGACATGTGGGCCAAGTTTACAATGTAATTGGGCGTTTCATACACACTTTGTCAAAGCACTAAAGAATGGGCTGTGGGAAATTCCATGCAGGAAGTCTAAGAGCTAGTTATTGTTTTGTGAATATAGAACATATAAACAATTGCAATATCAAATCAAACTGTAGCACTATATAGAAGCACAATGGACAGAATTTTGCTGGACCCTGGCTGGTGGGCTTGGAGACATGGGTGGGGTGGGGGGTTGTATGCAGTGGTTGAGGTGTCATCAAAACAGGGAAGTCAAGATGGCAACAGGCTGAGCTTCTGCAATAACATTGGGACTTGTTGATGGAAGCTGGATGTGCTGCAATGGAAACTGTCAACAACTATAAGATGCTGCATAATGACAGATTGTTGGAGGTGATCACCTTCACATTCATAAAGATAGGCTCCAAGGACTGTGGAAACTTATGCCAAGTTGGTGATAGACACCTTTGAGCTCCTGAACATTAAATGTAGGTTTCCTGCCAGACTTTCCAGTACACCAAGTAGTTATTTATGTACACCCATCATCCTTCTCCTGTAGCCTGGTCCACTGTCGTCCTCAGCTTAATCTTTTCCAGCACAATGAGTGTGTGACCTCATCCTCCAGCTCGCTGGCATCCTTTCTGCTCTGCCTTTACTCTTGTGCACTTGTACCTGGTATCTCACTACATGTAGATCCATCTCTATCCTAACCTTAAATTATGTGCAGGGTCAGTATATGAGCTTGTGGCTGAGTGTAAGATTGAATGGCAATGTCTCCTCCTCCTTACTTTCTTCTTTCTCTTTCTTCACTGACTTGGAAGGTTACAGATTGTGAGTGTCTGAAAGGAGAAATGGACATACATTCCACTGTGATGAGGGAGAGGAAAAAGTACAAAATGTATACTTCACCCTCTGCTGCTTTTAAGTCAGAGAATTTGAAGGATGTGGGAGAAATGTCCTGGGAGAAAAGAATTAGATATGCAGATATTAGGTAGCCTCATCATTTATAGCTTCAGCCTCAAAGTGGCCACTCAGCCTCAGTGATACTCCTTCCCTTGATAGTCAACATTGTGTCCTCCACGGAGGTTAAAAAATCCAGGCACATGTGTCTTCTTCCTGTATGTTGTAACTGCTGCCTCCTATGGCATACCTTCTCCTGCAAGAAAGGGGTTAAATGTGCGTATCAGTAAGTCTGCTGTAATATGTTTAGTGATGTGGCTGTCATACTTGAAGAGTTCTTGCTGTCTGTGAGTTGTGATTGAATGCCTTGCAACAGTATTAAATGTGTGAGGTTATGGTAAAATATAGGAATGCTAGGATTGAGTAATGCTTAAAAGAGATTGTTGATAGATGGGTGATGGGGTGTAGTGAATTGAACATTGATTGGGGTTTGTTGGTAAGATAGACCATTGGAAGATTTGCTCATTCACCTTGATAACTCATTTCTACACTGCAAACATGTTCTTGGAAGAATACTCCTGCATTGATATTCACCACTATTTCCCACAATGGTATTTCTTGAGAATGTTCCTGAAGGGGCGTCTGCTTCTCAGTGGATGTCAGATATCCCTCTTTCTCCTCATGCCGTCAAACAAGATCTTGGGTGCAGTTTCAGAAAATGGTTCATGTTATCTTGTATGTTCAGCCTTACTTAACTCAAAGTATCAGCACACGATCAGTTTTCAAATGATTCCCCTATTCCTTGCGGCCAAAATGTACTTCCCCTCTAATAGGTGCAGGATGCCTTTAATTAATGCCAGCCACTTTCAGTATTGAGCCCCCTTCCGATGCATGTAGCTAGCCAGTGCTGCCTGTACAGTAGCAGCGACTGTGCTCAATAATAATGTAAAACACTAGGAAACCAGATTTAATATGCTGCTGCGACACAATAAGCAGGCATTGGTGAATCACGTATTACACAATATGATCCCCGGTTCTTTTTCGAGTCTTATCCAATTTAGCACAAATCTCTTTGTCAATATGATTACATCAAAAATACTGAGACAAAAGTGGTTTCATGGTATTCTTCTGCAAATTGCTACAACATGTGTTTGATAACAAAGACCTCTGCAAGTAAACAAAAGTTCTAGTGTACAAAGCAGTTGTTGTCAGCACACTCCTATACTACAGTAAGACCTGCACTATGTATTAGCAGTGCAAGAGAGATTCCATCAGCGATGCCTCCACTGCATCCTCCAGGTTCAATGGGCTGACTACTGAACAAATGCTAATATAATTCCTGAATCAGCTATTTGTAATATATATAAATGATTTGGAGGAAAATGTAACTGGTTTGATTAGTAAGTTTGAGGACAACACAAAGGTTGGTGGATTTGCGGGTAGTGATGAGGACCATCAGAGGATATAGCAGGATATAGATCAGTTGCAGGCTTGGGCGGAGAGATGGCAGATGGAGTTTAATCCGGACAAATGTGAAGTAATGCATTTTGGAAGGGCTAATAAAGAAAGAAAATATACAGTAAATGGCAGAACCCTTAAGAATATTGACAGGCAGAGGGATCTGGGTGTACACAGGTCACTGAAATTGACAACGCAGATGGAGAAGGTAGTCAAGAAGGCATATGGGCCGGGGCATTGAGTTTAAAAATTGGCAAGTAATATTGCAGCTTTATAGAACCTTAGTTAGGCCGCTCTTGGAATATAGTGTTCAATTCTGGTCGCCACACTATCAGAAGGATGTGGAGACTTTAGAGAGGGTACAAAAATGATTTACCAGGATGTTGCCTGGCATGGAAGGCATTAGCTATGAGGAGAGGTTGGAGAAACTTGGTTTGTTCTCACTGGAACGACGGAGGTTGAGGGGCAACCTGATAGAAGTCTACAAGATTATGAGGGGCATGGACAGAGTGGATAGTCAGAAGCTTTTTCCCAAGGTGGAAGAGTCAATTACCATGGGGCATAAGTTTAAGGTGCGAGGAGCAAGGTTTAAAGGAGATGTACGAGGCAAGTTTTTTGCACAGAGGGTGGTGGGTGCCTGGAACCTCGCTGCTGGGGGATGTAGTGGAAGCAGATACGATAGTGACTTTTAAGGGGCGTCTGGACAAATACATGAATAGGATGGGAATAGAGGGATATGGTCCCCGGAAGGGTAGGGGTTTTAGTTCAGTCAGGCAGCATGGTCAGTGCAGGCTTGGAGGGCCGAAGGGCCTGTTCCTGTGTTGTAATTTTCTTTGTTTGTGCAGTTGAACAAAGAACAATCAGGCAAATCTCCTGCAAAATAAATTTTGATAGACTGAACTCTGTTTTGAATGGCTGAAACCCTTGCCCTCACCAGCTCCTGTTTTCTCAACTCTCAAATGACCAACATTTCAGAGGACAATAAAGAAAACTCTTCAAGCTTACTCTAAAGCTCTCCTTAAAGTGCAGCAGCATTAACATTAATGACTAGGAGATGCTTCCTACTAGTGGTTCAGAATGGCTACAACTGGCCATCAAGCTGCATCTTGCTTTGAGTCAGAGCATCTCAATGATGAGGTTGAATGGCGGCAGAGAAGGAAAGAAAAGAAAGCAAATTCTGCACTCCATATCCCACTACACCATGGGACGCTGTGCCCAGAAATCTGTGGGTCAAGGGTCAGCCTGTTCAGTCACGTGAAGACCATGGCAGAAACTTGTGACCATGAGTAGATGTCATCCTTGAATCAGGGACAGTTGATGATGACCATAGTGTGATGTTCTACTGTGCTGTACCACATAATCGGAGGTCATAGTTCATGGCATGTCTTTTTGATTAAGGTGGGGAAAAGATAAACTGTCCATGTCAGGAGGCACAAATGAAGAGAGAGCAAGGTGAAGAGAGTTTGATTAAACTGTTGGAGATGGGAAACAGGAGGCAGTAATTCTTAGGGACTCAGAAACCTATCTCCACCAGAAATATAACTTCAGTTACATGGGGGTCAGTCTTCAACTGGGATGGACATGGGATTCCCACCAAATTAAAACTAGTGGAATCAGGAATGGAGACAGGTTTCAGACAGCCATGGCATCCATCACTGAGGCTGCTAGATGTCCAGAAGGAGAGTCTGTGCCAAAGCCTTCCACTACATCACAGGTGATGGAAGAAGGGAGCTGGGAGGCCTGGCACTCATGAGGGAGAGAAGGGAGGTTCTCTTCCCAAAGGGTGCATTAGGAGCACCTCTCCTGGCAGCATCATCTCCTTCTGCCTGAGGGTGCTGTAGGGTCATCACGTGACCACTCCTGGCACCAAATGCAATGCCATCTGAGCCCATGATGCCCCATCAGTTGTGATCTAATGTGTAGTCAGCATTTGTAAGGAGGGCATCTGTCACCTGGGTGATGTAACAGTATGCAGGTATCTGAGAGACATGCCACAGAGGTCTGTAGCTGACAAGGGTTCAGGTGTGTATGATCATTTCTTTGGAGACTTGAGTGTGTGTGAGACCATCTCTTTGGAGGTTTTCTGCATTGGTTTCCCCCCACTATCCGCCAAAACGAGACTTGAATTTTCTTCAGTATCATCATTAACATTAGAGTTTCAGCAATGTTCGCAAGATGAGAGTGAAGGATCACCAATGCATAACCACATAAATGCTGCTTGTTTGAAAAAAATCCCTGAAATAGAGAATTGAATTGTACCTCTCTCATCCTGGAGGGTCCCAGCCTGTGTTAGGTCTCCTGCTAAGGAGCAGGTGCATCCTCCTCGGCGTGAGCAGCTGGAGCTAATGGGCAGGCAGAGAGGATTGTGAACGTCTGGACGCCCTTGGAGAATCTTCGGGGAATCCCTGGGGTGTTCGTCTGACAATGCTCCACCTTTGGGTGCCTGAGTGCCCTCCCTAACTCCTTGAGGAGAAGGGACACTTGAAGGGAGGTGAAGGTGTCCCTGTCTTCCTCTTGCATAGCCATTGCAAAGCTCACCCATGGCTACAGTGATGGAGTGTATGTCCAAGCCCATCTCTGGCAGAAACTGGCATGAAGATAGATGAAGTAAGCCTGAGCATAGTGGATGCAGGAGCAGTTCAGATGCTGGGATTTCTGTGGTGAGTTACTCACTTCCTGACTCTCCAAAGTCTAAGCACCATCAATAAGAATTGGAAGGGGGGAGAATCCAGGGCGGCATAGTGGTTAGCACTGCTGCTTCGCAGCGCCAGGGACCCGGGTTCAATTCCTGGCTTGGGTCACTGTCTGTGTGGAGTTTGCACATTCTCCCCGTATCTGCGTGGGTTTCCTCCGGATGCTCCGGTTTCCTCCCACAGTCCAAAGATGTGCAGATTAGGTGAATTGGCCATGCTAAATTCTCTCTCGGTGTACCCGAACAGGCGCCAGAGTGTGGTGACTAGGGGATTTTTACAGTAACTTCATTGCAATGTGAATGTAAGCCTACTTGTGACTAATAAATAAACTTTATATGCCAGGAGTGTGATAGAATACTCTCCACTTGCCTGGAGGAGTGCAGCTCCAAGAACGCTGAAGAAGCTCAACACCATCCAGGACCAAGCGGACCATTGATAGGATCCCATCCACCATCTTCAACATCCAACATCCACTCTCTCTACCACCAATATACAGTGGCAGCAGTATGTATCATGTACATGATAGGACATCTCTGCAGGAGTCCCTCAGAGTAATGTCCTAGGCCCAACCATCTTCAGCTGCTTCATCAGTGACCTTTCCTCCATCATAAGGTCAGAAGTGGGGATGCTGGCTGATGATTACACAATGTTCAGCACGATTCTCAACTCCTCAGATGCTGAAGCAGTCCATGTTCAAATGCAACAAGATCTGGACAATATCCAGGCTTGGGCTGACAAGTGGCAAATAACATTCGCGCCACACAAATGCCAAGCAATGAACATCACCAATAAAAGACACTCTAACCACCACCCCATGACACTCAGTGGTGTTACCATCACTGAATCCCCCACTGTCAACATTCTTGGAGCTACCATTGAGCAGAAACTCCACTTACTCGCCACATAAACCCAGTGGCTACAAGAGTAGGTCAGAGGCTAGGAATACAGCAGCAAGTAACTCACCTCCTGACTCCCCAAAGCCTGTCCACCATCCACAATGGCACAAGTCAGCAGCAAGATGGAATACTCCCCACTTGCCTGAATGGGTGCAGCTCCAACAACACTCAAAATGCTTGACACCATTCAAGTCAAAGCAGCCCGCTTGATTGGCACCACATTCACAAACATCCACTCCCTCCACCACCGACACTCAGTAGCAACAGTGTGTACTATCTACAAGATGCACTGCAGAAATTCAGCAAAGATTCCTGGACAGCACCTCCAACCCCATGACCACTTCCATCTAGAAAAACAAAGAACAGTACAGCACAGGAACAGGCCCTTTGGCCCACCAAGTCTCTGCCAACACAAGTGCCTCTCTAATATTTTCTTGCCTCCACATGGTCCATATCCCTCTATTCCCTGCTTATTCATGTATCTGTCCAGATGCCTCTTGAACGCTGTTATAGAATCTGCTTCCACCACCTCCTCCGGCAGTGCATTCCAGGTATTCACCACCCTCTGTGTGATAAACTTGCTCCTTACATCTTTTTTAAACTCCCCCCGCCCCTCACTTTCAACCTATGCCCCCCGAGTAACTGACCCTTCGACCCTGGGAAATAGACTGTCTATCCACTCTGTCCAAGCCTGTCTTGTAAACCTCTATGAGGTCCCCTGTCATCCTCCGACACTCCAATGAAAACAATCCAAGTTTGTTCAACCTTTATTCATAGTCCATATCCCCCAAACCAGGCAACATCCTGGTAAATCTCTTGTGCACTCTTTCCAATGCATCAACATCCTTCCAGTAGGGTGGCGACCAGAATTGTACACAATGCTCCAAATGCAGTCTAACCAAAATCTTATACAGCTGTAACATGATTTTCCAATTCCTATACTCAACGCCCCAACTGATGAAGGCCAGCATGCCATATGCCTTCTTGACCACCTTGTCCGCCTGAGTTGCCATCTTCAGGGAACTGTGGATCTGCATGCCTAAATCCTCTTGTATGCTAATATTTCTAATGGCTCTACCATTTACTGTATACTTTCCTTTTGTATAGACCTTCCAAATTGCATTACCTCACATATGTCCAGGCTAAATTCCATCTGCTATCTTTTGGCCCAGGTCTCCAGCCGATTTATATCCTGCTGTGTCCTCTGACAATCCTCCTGGGATAGACCAGATAGACCCACCTGACCCTGGGGACCTGTCCACCTTAATGTTTGCAGAACTTTCAATACATCCTCCCTTTTTATCTCAACATGTCCTGGAATATCAGCATTCTCCTTTTCTACACTCACCATCCACAACATCCTTCTCCTTTGTAAATACTGATGCAAAGTACCGTTAAGGACCTCACCCATCTTATCTGGCCCCACACACAAATTCCCTCCACTGTCCTTGAATGGACTTACACTCTCCTTAGCTACCGTCTTCCACCTTATATATGCATAAAAAGCCTTGGGATTCTCCTTAATCCTGCCTACCCAGGACATTCCATGGCCTCTTTTAGCCCTCCTAAGTCCATGTTTAAACTCTTTCCTGCTATCTTTGTATTCCTCAAGAATCTTATCCGTTTTCAATTTCCTGAAATTTATGTAAACCTCCTTTTTTTTCCCTAAGCTCACAATCTCTCTTGTCATCCAGGGTTCCTGAACCTTGCCATCTTTATCCTTCATTTTTACAGGGACATACTTGTCCTGAATTGTTAATAACTGACTTTTAAAAGACTCCCACATATCGGATGTGAATCCACCATCAAACAGTCGCCCCCAGTCTACATTCTCTAGCTCCTGGCTAATACTGTCGTAGTTAACTTTCCCCCTGTTTCGTACTTTCACTCTGGGGACTATCATAAATACCCTACAGTGCAGAAGGAGGGCATTTGGCCATCAAACCTGCACCAACCACAATCCCACCCAGGCCTTATTCCTGTAACCCCACATATTTACCCTGCTGGTTCCACTGACACTGGAGTCAATTCAGAATGGCCAATCAACCTAACCAGCACATCTTTGCACTACTTCTGTCCTTTTATACAACTATCTTGAAACTTATAGAATTGTGATCACTGTTCCCAAAATGGTCCCCCACTGAGACATCAACCACCTGTCCGAGCTTGTTTCCCAGAACCAGGTCTAAGGTAGCCCCTTCTCGAGTCTACATATTGACTCGAGAAGCACTCTTGGACACATTGAATAAACTCTGCCCTGTACAAGCCCCTGGCACTAAAGGAATTCCAGTCTATTTGGGGAAATTAAAATCCCCCATCACAACAACCCTGTTGTTTTTACACCTTCCCATAATCTGCGGACAGATCAGTTCCTCCACTTCACGCTGGTTGTTGGGCCGTCTGTAGTACAACCCCAACAGTGTGACTGCACCGCTGCTGTTCCTGAGTTCTACCAATATGGCCTCACTGCATGATCCCACCAAGGTGTCCTCCCTCTGTATAGCTGTGACATTCTTCCTAATCAGTAAAACAACACCCCCATCCTCTCTATCTCGCCTGAAGCATCTAAATCCTGGAATGTTAAGCTGCCAGTCTTGCCCTTCTTTCATCCAAGTCTCCATAATTGCCACAACATAATTCCATGTAGTAATCCAAGCTTTAATTATTCCGCCTTACCTGTCATACTCCTTGCGTTAAAGCAAACACACCTCAGACCATCTGCCCTGTTATGTTTTGTACACTGTCCCTGGTTTTATTTCTCTTAGCCTTTCTGAACCCTTTCACTGAGTTGTCCACAGTCTCTGTACTCTCTGACCGACTGCTGTGGATCCCACCCCCTGCCTTATTAGTTTAAATCCTCCTGAACTGCATGATCAAATCTCCCTGCTAGGATGTTAGTGCCCTTCCAGTTAAGATGCAACCCGTTCTTTTTGTACAGGTCCCATCTGCCGTGGAAGAGATCCCAGTGATCTAAATATATGAAGTCCACCCTCCTGTACCAACTCTCAAGCCACTTATTAAGATGCGCTGTCTTCCTATTTCTTGCCTCACTACCACGTGGCACAGGGAGTACCTGGAGGTCCTGCATTTCAGCTGCCTTCCTAACTCCCTGAACTCATTTTCAGGGCTGCATTTTCCTTCCTACCTATGTCGTTCGTTCCAACATGGACTATAACTACTGGTTGTTCACCCTCCCACTTCAGAATGCCCTCTGCCCGCTGAGAGAGGTCCTTGACTCTGGCACCGGGGAGGCAACAGACCATCCTGAAGTCTCAATCGCGGTCATAGAAGTGCCTGACTCTTACTATTGAATCTCTGACTACCACTGCATGCCTGCATTTTGACCCTCCCTGCAGTACAGCAGACAGGACAACAAGGACAAGAGCAACAGATACATGGGAACGCCACCACCTGTACGTCCCCACCAAGCCTCTCACCATCCTGACTTGGAAATATAGTCGCTGAGTCAAATTCCTGGACATTCCTCCCAAACAGCATGATGGGTGTTCCAACACCAAATGGACTGCAATGGTTTGATAAAGCGTCCTACCACCACCTTCACAAAGGCAACTTGGGACTGACAACAAAACTGCTGGCAGAGTACCAGAAATTCAATGCTGATGTGAATTTGGAATGAGTAGAATGTTCATTTACCCGAATAAACTGGATGCGATCATTGATCCACTGCAAGCTGGTCTACTTTTGAACCGTATGGGCATTGACCACCCTGGCAACCTCCTCCAGGCCACCATGGTCTGAGAGGAGGGCTTCCTGCAGCTATCCCTTGGAAAGAGGCGTAGGGGGGCCGGAGCTTGTCGCCTTCCCCTCAACATTTTCACGGTTTCTGAAGGTCATGGCTCCGAGACTGAATGGTTGTCCAGGACCATGACAATGAGGTGACAACTTCCTGCTCATCCCATCACGAGATTCGACATGAAGCTTACAGCTGCATAATTAGTGAGCTGATCATTGTGTGATTCGGCAGCTTTACCTGCTGCACCTTGCAGCGGGAGTCCCTCCAACTTCCCATCCACACCACAGGACTTAGTCCCAGAGCAGCATATTCTGCCCTTCACATCACTCAGCATTATTTTAACTGGAATGAAGCTGATTATGGACAGTGGTGTGAAAAGGGACCACACTTAGTGAAGAACAAAGGACATACATTTATATACTGCTTTTCATGATCATCAGATATCTCAACATGCTTTTCAGACAAAGTGCTTTTGAAGTGTAGTCACTTTTGTAATGAAGGAAATGAAGCAGCTGATTTGCACATAGTAAACTCTCACAGGCAGCAATGTGACAACAACCAGATAATCTCTTTTTGTGATATTGATGGAGAAATAAATATTGGTCAAGACACCAGGAATAACTCAGTGTCATGGAGTCTTTTACATCCACCCTAACAGGCAGATATGGCCTTACTTTCATATCTCCTCTGAAAAATGACACCTCCAACAGTGTAGCACTCCCTCAAGCACTGGAAAGTATGGCTAGATGTCTGTGCTTTAGCTCTGGAGTGGGACTTGAACCTGGAGCCAAAAGTGCTACCCACTGAGGCACAGAAAGCTTGAGTTCAACATTTAGGTTAAATTTACCATGCATATTTTTTACTACTTTATATTACACTTACTTCCACTTGTTGCCTGCAATCATATTGACTTCACTCCTGCAACCTGAACATGAAGAAAGGAAGGCTCTGCACATAAATGAAACCAAGCCAATTAGCTTGGTTTCTAATCCTGAGCCAAATAAAACCTTTGTTTTGACTGACCCGTAATCTAACTTCCCTTTGCATTATGGTGGTGAAAACCAAGAATGGTGTGGGTGTATTTTTTAATATATTATTTTAATTGTGCAACTGTTGTGCATGGCATTCTATTATCTGCTTCACATTCTCTGGTATGTTCATGATGTGTTTTTCCAGGTTAGATATTTAAATGGGGTGAAGATTATATTTTGGTAGAATTATTTTACACAAATGGATCAGTAAATGGAAGATGTAGAGCAGATTTCAAGCAGCGCCCCTTGCAAGCCAATCAGAATATTCTATCCCACAGGAAATATAGAGGCCAGCGCCCCAAACTACACTGCTAAAGACCCTACAATCCTTGCCTCTTTGTTCCCTGTGAAATTTGATGGGATCAGTGGGAATTCCCTGTACAGGTAATTCCAGGTGGGATCATACCACAGCTATTGCAAGCCATTGTAACCAATAAATTCTGATAAACCTTTATAGCCACTAATTCTTCCACAACTAGGTTAATGAATCCAGGTCTGGACGCTACACTGTAGGATGGATGCAAATACATTAGAATGGACGCAGAAATGTTTCAGCAAAATAGTTCGAGGGATGAGGAACATCAGTTACATAGATGGATTGGAAAAGCTGAGTCTGAAGTACGAGGAGACAAGAAGGTTGAGAAGGGATTTGATTGAGCTATTCAAAATCATGATGGGTAGGGACTGAGTAAACAGGGCAAAACTGTTTCCATTGGTGGAAGAATCAAGACAGTAAGGAGTCTAACAACACCAGGTTAAAGTCCAACAGGTTTATTTGGTAGCAAACGCCACTAGCTTTCGGAGCGCTGCTCCTTCGTCAGTTGGAGTGGAAATCCAGAAGAATCAAGAACCGGAGGACACTAATTTATGGTGATTGGCAAAAGAAGTAATGGTGACATGAGGAAAAACTACATTCACGTGAGTGGTTAGAGTCTGGAATGCATGAGAGTGTACTGGAGACTGATTCAATCATGGCCTTCAAAAGAGAATTAGATCATTATCTGAGCAGGAAATTTGGCAGTGCTACAGGGAAGAGGCAGGGAGTGGCACTCAGTGAATTGCACTTGCAGATAACTGGCACAGATTGCCTTCTGTGCTACAACCATTGTATAATTCTTTAATTCTATGAAAAGGATTTTTTTCATTGATTTCCATATTAAGCATGAAATCAGTCATGGCTGTGGAATCATGTCATGTGACTGGCTAAAATTATTTTGCTCTTATCAACATGTTCACTACAGATCTGTGACCTAAATATATTTTTGTTCCATATCCATGTTTGGCTTTACAGAATTTCTTGTTTCCATGTAATGATCCTTCACAAAACCACTTTTAAATATTTTCACTTTAGTAACAGTTGAAAAGTGATGTTCTTGTTGGGGCGGCATGGTGGCACAGTGGTTAGCACTGCTGCCTCACAGCGCCAGGGACCCGGGTTCAATTCCAGCCTCGGGTCACGTTCTGTGTGGAGTTTGCACATTCTCCCCGTGTCTGCGTGGGTTTCCTCCCACAGTCCAAAGATGCGTGGCCATGCTAAATTGACCCCAGTGTCAGGGGGATTAGCAGGATTACAGTGATAGGGCCTGGATTGGATGTGGTTGGTACAGCTTCGATGGGCCAAATGGCCTCCTCTGTACTATAGGGATTCTATAGATTAATAGGTGTGTTTTCAGTGGGCTCCGTAGGGCTCCATGATGCAGCCCGTGTTATCGGTGGTGTACATTAATGATTTGGACTTAAATGTAGGGGATATGATCAAGAAGTTTGCAGATTACACCAAAGGTGGTAAATAGTGAGGAGAATAGCCATAGGCTGCAGGAAGATATCATGGGCTGGTCAGATAGGCAGAGCAGCAGTAAATGGAATTATTTTCAAAGCACTACCCACGTTGCCTCAATGACTTTAGTTTGGAAACAGTCAGGAGCTTTTTCCTCCTGGCATCTGTCAAAACACTGAGGATGCAGGCCCTCTACATGTAGTGTCAGCTACCTGCTAAAACATGTCACAGACCAAACAAACCCAGAAGGGAGCTTCTCCCTGCCTCGCCTCCTCTCTTCACAGTTGATGTTGTGGGCACATGTGCAGACTGGAACTGGCAGACAAAGAAGCCATCGTGTTCCAATCTCCTGGAATGATTTCTTTGGCCTGTGGGAGATTGATGCCAATTCTGGTTGACTCCCAGCTGTCCCAAGACGGTTGCAACCCGACCTCCATCCGTGGAACCATTCTAGTTAATTGTGTCATAAATTTTCCAACATCACAAGTGGAAAGTTTCCAGTATTCTGCAATGTCTGCTTTATTAATTTTTATTTAATACAAATTTTCATCGTACAGTAACAAAATAAATGAATAGTCTGGACAGACAACTGGTCAAGTAATATCATTAACATTACTCCCAGTTTATTGATTAATGAACTGAAAATAATCCACTATACTTTAGAATGGGAATGTAAGGAATAAATCAAAACAGCCAGAAAACAAAGTATTTTGCTTCCTTTCAAAGAACCACGATTAAGCCGTGAGATAGAATCCTCCAGATTTTAGCATATTACCAACTGCATAAATCTATTGGTATTGCAAATTCTATTTTCATTGTCCTGGAAATGTAACTGGATCTCGGGATCTAATGTGCAAAGATTTGAAAGAATACGTTGCTAAAGGGAGAATGTTTTTGTTTAACTGCTACAGATGGTTTAAATCAGTTCTTATTTATTTTATATCAATGTAGAACATTAAATTTGTCTGGTTGAATATGACAGTGACTGACAGTTTTCTCGCAGTCCTACACATGCATCTGAATGTGAGAAAAACACCTGCCCCAACAGAAATACAGAACTGTAGGCGATCAGGAGGGTTTTGACTCTATATATACATAACGTACATGCAGGTGGGCTAACAAAATGACTAAGCTGACCTGTCGTTAACTGATTCATAATGAAGATGAACCTTTCAGTTTCTAGAAACTGGATGCAAGTCCACTGGTAGCCACCATGATAATGTTGTAATTTGTTGTAATTTTTGGAGCAAACATGGGATTTTGTTTCAGATTACTTTGTGATTTATGGTGTCACTATTTGTGTCACAAGAAAATTGTGCTCAAAAAGTGTTTCCAGTGTAAACCGTTCACATTGACTTTTCTCTTGCCGCTTGAGCTTTAGCCTGAGGGCATTAGTTCAAATTAGTTCAAAATGGGTTCAATAAGCTTTTAGCATCAATCCATTAGAGAACAATAAGCACATTTATGTCAATAAGATTGATATTTTGCATTTTCTGATTACCTGTCAGGCAATAGCTTTGATGCAATTTGTTTTAACTTGCATGCATCTTACTTCTGCACAGTGTTTTAGAAGCAAACTTATTCCAGAACCTGTAGCGGTAACAGGTAATGTGAGTGGCAGAACTTACACTTCCACAATGCCAGGGTACTGGTCCCTCAACGCAACATGTAGGCAATCATCTGCCAATGTTTATTTGACATGACTGACTGGCATCTGATTGACACCTGTATATTCTATTTTATATTCTATAACATTTGGATTGGCAAAATCTTCACATTATCCAGCTACATGTGAGATCTTGACCACTATAAGACAGTATTACAGTATTTTGTTGTTTTTGAGTATAAAGAATGCATATGAAACAAGACACCTGATTTTTTTTTAGGAAGTCCTCTGAGCAGATGTACCTGATGTGGAGATGCTGGCATTGGACTGGGATAAACACAGTAAGAAGTCTCACAACACCAGGTTAAAGTCCAACAGGTTTATTTGGTAGCAAAAGCCACTAGCTTTCAGAGCGCTGCTCCTTCGTCAGGTAAGTGGGAGTTCTGTTCACAAACAGGGCATATAAAGACACAAACTCAATTTACAAAATAATGGTTGAAATGCGAGTCTTTACAGGTAATCAAGTCTTAAAGATACAGACAATGTGAGTGGAGAGAGGGTTAAGCACAGGTTAAAGAGATGTATATTGTCTCCAGCTAGGACAACGGCCTCAACCAGGATCTTGGGTTCATGTCACACTATCTGTAACCCGCACGACTTGCCTGGGCTTGCAAATTCTCACTAACCGTCCTGGCTGGAGACAATACACATCTGTTTAACCTGTGCTTAACCCTCTCTCCACTCACATTGTCTGTACCTTTAAGACTTGATTACCTGTAAAGACTCGCATTCCAACCATTATTTTGTAAAATGCGTTTGTGTCTTTATATGCCAGAGGTTCCCAAACTTTTTTCACTGGGCCGCACTTTCGGAATAAAAATTTGCTCACACCACACCGTATTTTGTATTGATAAGAACATAAGAAATAGGAGCAGGAGTAGGCCATCTGGCCCCTCGAGCCTGCCCCGCCATTCAACAAGATCATGGCTGATCTGAAGCGAATCAGTTCCACTTACCTGCCTGTTCCCCATATCCCCTAATTCCCTTATCGATCAGAAAACTATCTACCCGTGATTTAAACGTATTCAACGAGGAAGCCTCCACCACTTCAATGGGCAGAGAATTCTAGAGATTCACTACCCTCTAAGAGAAGAAGTTCCCCCTCAACTCTGTTCTGAACCAGCCCCCCCTTATTTTGAGGCTGTGCCCTCTAGTTCTGGTTTCCCTTCTAAGTGGAAAGAATCTCTTCACCTCTACCCTATCCAGCCCCTTTGATAAGAAATACATTCAAAAACAAAAAAAAACAACTCTCAGCAGTGCTTGATTCATAACATAGAACACAACTACTTTATAATATGATCATGGGACATCCAGAAAGTATAAAACAATCACTTTGGAAAAATATCTAATCCATGTTTAAATGTTTCTTTGATTGTCCTTGGATCTTCCCGCCACACTTGCCATCCTCTCTTGCCGCACCAGTGTGGCGCGCCGCACCCTTTGGGAACCACTGTTATATGCCCTGTTTATGAACAGAACTCCCACTTACCTGACGAAGGAGCAGCGCTCCGAAAGCTAGTGGCTTTTGCTACCAAATAAACCTGTTGGACTTTAAGCTGGTGTTGTGAGACTTCTTACAGATGTACCTGAGCAGTCAGTAAATAAAGCGTTGCAGACAAAATGCATGACAGGCTATGCATTTAAATATTGTTACAGTAAATACCTAAAGATAGCGGGGCCTCTCCCTGGTCTGCATACCAGACTTGCCATACCATCAATTTTGCAGATTATAACTTAATACAAGGAAAGTTAGCGTTAAGCATCTTATTTTAGTTGGACCATATCACCCTTTAAAAGTTCAATCTCAGGCTTTCATTTAAGATTGCTAATGACACAGAGGTCACCTGGTGGGTGACCTCTCTTACAGTGTGAGCTTTCCCATGCATAGACCACCCACAGCCTCCATTTCTGGCTGCAGTGTCAGCTCCGTTGTTTTATCCAGAGTACGTTTTAAGAAAAAGTCAAACTCATTAAGTTAACTCTGGAGGACTGTCATGTTAGAACTTAACTGGCAGAGAAAAATATAAAATGAATATTTCCTTTTGAAATATTTTGTTGTGAAGCATTAGTTTATTCAGAATTCTAACTCTGCTTAAACAGGCAGCGATTACATGGTCTTGATGATCCTCACAACCTCGACCGATGTTGGATGTTGTTCCGTGCCAATAATTTGGAAGTGCTGAGATGGGAATCATAAAGTAATGGAGTGTAAAAGGCCCATTGTGTCTGTGCTGGCTCTTTCAAAGAGCAATCCAGTTAATTCCACTCTCTCGCTCTTTTTTGATAACCCTGCAATTTTTGTTCCTACAACCATCCAAATTTCTTTTGGAGGCTCCAGTTGAATCTGTGTCCACCACCATACTGACCATTCTGAATCCTCACCACTCATTGCATGAAAATAAAATCTTATGTCACCTCTGGTTCTTGTGCCAATCATTTTAACTGGAATTATCTGGCCATTCAGGAGGGCGGGATTCTCTGGTCCTGCTGGTGGCACATCCCCGCCACCAGTTTCCGGGCGGCATGGGGTGTCTTCAATGGTAATTCCCATTGACACTAGCAGGACCAGAAGATCCTACTGCCGGCAAACAACGTGCCGCTGAGAAAAACGCTGAGAGGAGGCCAGAGAGTCTCGCCCTATATATGGGTGCCTTCTTGGTTATCAACCCTTCAGCCAATCGGAAAAAGTTTTGTTTTATTTACAATATTGAACCCTTTCTGAATTTTAAACAGTTCTAACAAAATCCATCTTAACCTTCTCTATTCCAACTTCTCCACCAAATCCCTGCAAGCTATAATCCCTCACGTATAAGTGTACTTATTCTATGAAAAAAGAATGCATTATTGTGTCCAAAGGTATTTTATGCTGTTATTAATATAATTAACTATAAGTAATTAAATAATTGCACTAAACCATTCAATATGTCTGGAATTCTCCAGCCGTTCATGCTGGCGGGATCTTTCAGCCCTGCCAATGACACATTCAACATTGACAATGAGAGGGCCAGACGATCCTGCCATTGGTCAATGGCAGGCTGCCTACGCCACCACGAAACATGCAGTGGTTGAGCAGAAAATCCCGCACTACATGTGGAAATGCTTAAAAACTTGCTGACAAGTATATAGTTATGAGCGTCATTATCATATCTTACATACTGTTATGATCCCTCTGGTGAACCTTAAATGAAAAAAAACCCAATTTACTGAATGGCCTCTCAGATTCCAGATTTATGACTTCTCTTTAACACAAATCAGAACCAATGTAAATTATACTTGAGATAGAAACAAAGCTAACGCTTCAGAAAGGAGGGTTGGTCAAATCTGGTACACCAACTATTTCATCGAAAGTAGTAGTTTGTGGGCAGTGGCCACCTATCATCCCCACAGCCTGTCCCACCGTATCCCCATGCTGTGTCCTGCCATGGTGGGCTGGACGCTCCCTGCCCATGAGTTTACTTGAAGGTCATGTGGCTGCTGTCTGGTTTTGGTTTGTTAAAAACCAAAATAATAACTTGCATTTATATTGTAGTTTTATTATAGAAAAGGTCAGTTCGGAAGCTAGACATGTTTTGGAATCCGACTGTTCTTGGAGAAAGGAAACTCATGCAAACATATGAATTCAGAGCAGTAGTAGGTCCGTCAGCCCGTCAAACCTGCTTCATCATTCAATAAGATCATGGCTGATCTGATTGTAACCTTCTGTTTACCCCTGATAACCTTTCACCCCCTTGCTTATCAAGACTTTATCGAGCTCTGCCTTAAAAATATTCAAAGACTCGATTCCTCAAAAGGCAGGGGAAACAGAGTTCTAAAGACTCTCAATCCTCTCAGAGAAAAAACTTATTCTCAGCCAGAATTTTCATTGCTCGGGAGAGCGGACACCCAACCTGGAAGCATGTGAGATCAGGCTAGGAGACGCCAAGCCCATGTCCTGATATAATCTAGTCCTCGGGTAGTATTTCAGCCGGCAGGCACACACGAGAGTTGGAAACCCGGCTGCTGGCAATCAGCAGGTAATTTAGCCCAGTAAAGGGCCAATTGGAAGCAATTTTACTTGGCAAGTCTGTTTTTACAGTTGGTGGATGGGCCGATTGGTCAGGCGGCTTTTACGTTCTAGCTGCATCCTCAATCTAGGATAGAATGAAATATCAGGGCTGAAATAAGATTTAAAAAGGTGTCTGGGAACTGAGCTTTGTGTTTGATTGTGCTGCCTAGGCACTGTTTGCTGTTTTTCCATCGGGATGTATTTTCCACAGGTCTGAAGCTCCCTGAGACAATTTCATAGTGTTCCTTAGGGAGCACATGAGATGCACCAGCTTACACCCTCGCTTCTCTGGGTGCCCACCCTCTTCACACACTCCTCAGCAGCGCTGCGTCTTTCCCAGAGCACATTTCATGCTGGTTGCCCATGAATTGGCCAGTCAGCATGAAATAAAGTTTATTTTATAGTGTCACAAGTAGGCTTACATTAACAATGCAATGAAGGGGGTGATTCTCCGAAATGTGCTGAATTAGTGGGAAAGCTGTTCTGATCACGACTGTGTTTTCAGTGCAGCTTCCCCACTGTATGCAATCAGAGGTCACAATCGTGAATATCATTAAAAACGATGGGGGGGGGGGAGGGGGTGGAGGAGAGGGGGGGAGCCTATTCGCACCGGAGTCTGACAGTTCTGGAACTCTGCGCATGCGCAGTGATCCTGATCTGGCAGTCTCCCTGTTTGCCCCACCAGCCCACCGCCCTCCCCACCTCCCAACGCCCGATCCCGGCCCCCACAACAATTCCTGGGCCAGCCCTGATCACCTGCCCAAGAGCGTCCCGATGTCCAGTCCCACCCCCCTCCCCAGCAGTGGCGATTCCCCCCACACCCCTCACTCCGGCAGACCCCCCCGCTGACCCCACCTGGGGTCAGACGCCACCCCCCCCCTCCCCAGGAGGCAGGCCCCACCCCGGCAGACTACCTACCCCCCCTCCAAGCCCACCCCAATTGCTGCCCTCCCTCCAGCCCAGACCGATCCCCATGCAGAGTGGCAGCAGGACCCCCCAACTCCACCAATCGCCCCTAGGCCCCTCCCACAATAGGCCCCACTCCCATGGCACTCCCCGATGCTCGATGGGTAGTGCCAAGGTGCCCTCTGGGCATGGGCACTTTACCCCTTGGGCAGTGCCAGGGGGCACAGCCTGGCACTGCCAGGGTGCCCATGCCCAAGGGGCACCACTCCCCACAGCCTGACCCCCTGCGGGTCCCCGAATTCCCCCTTCATTCCAGGGGGGAGGGGGTCTCCCGCTAGTTCCCCGAATGTGAGGAGCTACTCTAAACTCTGCCGGAATGAAGTACTCTTGGCGGGGTGGGAGATGTTATCGGCCCAGCAAGTTCCATGCTGGGCCCAATAATCACATGCAAAATATATTTAAAATACATTAAATAAAGATTCAAATGACTTACCTCTCTTCCCACCAGCGTGGTCTCGACTGTGACTGTTCTCCGGCTCTGGGAGACTGGCATGCGTTCCCGACGCATGCGCTAATCCCGTGTAATGGCCGACACGCAAGAAAAGTTGCGGGTCACAATGGGGGAATTGGGCCTGAAGTTACTGTGAGAATCCCCTAGTCTTCACACTGCAGCGCCTGTTTGGCTACACTGAGGGGGAATTTAGCTTGGCCAATGCACCCAACCAGCACATCTTTTGAACTGTGGGAGGAAACTGGAGCACCGGAGGAAACTCATGCAGACACAGGGAGAACGTACAGATGGTGGCCCAAGCTGGGAATAGAATCCAGGTCCCTGGCACTGTGAGAAAGCAGTGTTGACCATTGTGCCACCGTACTACCCATTACGTACTACGGCCGATTGAAGCCAGAAGCACATTTTATGCCCACCTCTGAGTCCACTGAATGCACACGCACAATAGATACAAAACACAGGCCCTTATCTCTTTTTAAAATTGGCGACCCCTTATTTTTAAACACTGACTCCTAGTTCTAGATTCTTCCACATGTGGACGCATCCTCCCCACATCCACCCTGTCAAGACCCCTCAGGACCTTATATGCATGTATTGTTGTGATCCTTTTGCATCTGTAACAAAGAGAGGTGAGCACAGGAGGTAGAAAGTGTAAATTTCTAACTTATGTCAGCGTGGCTCATTGGCATCAGTCAGCTTTCTGGAACAAAATGGTTACATTACTGTAATGCCCTAACTATGTTAGGGGTTTGTGGGTATTACACATAAAGATGTAGTTTGCACATATTGATTCAAACAAACACAATATTTTTATTGAAGAGCTGCTCTCTCTGCACTGCAGAATACAAAACTGAAAATAAAACAGCAGCCTGAGCACGCACACTAATGGCATCACCATCAAATAAATGTGATCAGCTCTTAAAATCTGATTAAATATATAACAATTACATTATTACATAATTATACAAACATGTGACATGTTATGCTGCAGGGACCTTCAACTAATGATCTGTGCCCACCCAACCCTGGCCTTTTGGATTTTCAAGGGGTCAGCCAAAAATAATTACATAATCCTCATCTTTAAATAAAAGTACGTGAAGGAGTCCCAGAATTGGTTACGGCATGACTTTGCCTCTCCCCAGCTAAAAGAAAAACGTACTAATCTGATATATTTCCTGCAACGATCTTCCCTAGTCACCAGAAATACCCTCAGCAAAACTATTTTAATTATTTTTTGTACTTAAACTCAAATCTTTCCTATCTCCTCACATCTATTTTTAAAAGGAGATGATATGGGTTAATTTTCACCCCTTTGAAACTTGCTTTTAACATGTGCCTGCCTTTATTGGTTATTATATTTGGGAAGTTAGTTTGGACATTACAATAATGTAATGTACACAATTCCCTCCGTCATTCATTTAACTCACTGCTAACCAGATCCACATAATTGTTCAGTGATCTTTGATCATATGACTGATTGCTTATCACCAATGACTTTATTAGTTTTAAGAATCTGAATGTTGTCTCAGAACTTAACTTCACAAGAGGAAAAAAAAACTCATCACAGGGGCCAAGCCTAATAAATGGCTGCTTTTATATGTCAGTCAGTTTTTGCCTTTAACTCGCCCGATGTCCAGCACCTGTTATATAAATTTTTCAATCCACTGATTTGTTCTGTTCCAAAATTAACCAATCCCCCTTTCATTTTCTTTCTTTCATTGGGTTTTCACTTTCATTGCCACCCGAGTAATTAATGCAATATGCTGTCACTGAATTTGTATTTATGCTGAGGTGTGTCCATTAAACACAGTCGAGTGTGTGCACATGTGTGTGTGTGCATGTGTGTGTGTGTGTGTGTGTGTATTTGGACACTTTCCATAATTTTAAAAATGTGCTGTGACAGTTGATCAAAGTAATCCTTGGCGATACATCCAGTTATAAAAGGTGCCAACAACATTTGACCCAGAAGCACTACAGAAGGCAAATTTGGAATTTCTTTAAAATGTCTCGGGAATTGTGATTGTTGTTTGAAAAGGAATTTTAAGAATTTGTATTGTTGTGCCTGCCGCACAGTCTGTTTTAACCCTTATACGATGGACAAAGAACTGCGAGTAGACATCTTGTTAGTACAACCAATATTTATTTAGAACACACGAGAGATGCAATTGCATGTGGGAGTCTTTTAAGGAGCAGTTGATAGGACTGCAGGACAGACATGTGCCTGTAAAGAGGAAGGATAGGAAAGGTGGGATTCGGGAGCCGTGGATAACCAGTGAAATTGTGGGTCTAATCAAAAAGAAAAAAGAGGCATACATGAGGTCCAGCAGCTAAAAACAGATGGAGCACTGAAGGAATACAGAGAAAGTAGAAAAGAACTCAAACAGGGACTTAGAAGGGCAAAAAGGGGTCACGAAATGTCCTTGGCAGACAGGATTAAGGAGAATCCTAAGGCATTTTATACATACGTTAGGAACAAGATGGTTGTTAGGGAAAGAATGTGACCTCTCAGGGACAAAGGAGGGGAATTATGCTTAGAACCAGAGGAAGTAGGTGAGATCCTAAACGAATACTTTGCATCAGTATTCACAAAGGAGAGGGACATGTTGACTGGTAGTGTCTCAGAGAGATGTGTTGACCCGTTAGAAAAAATCTCAATTACAAGGGAGGAAGTGTTAAGTTTTTTAGGAAACATTAAGACAGACAAATCCCCAGGGCCGGATGGCATCTATCCTAGACTCCTCAGGGAGGCGAGAGATGCAATTGCTGGGCCTCTAACAGAAATCTTTGTCTCTTCACTGGACACAGGTGAGGTCCCAGAGGATTGGAGGATAGCAAATGTGGTCTTGTTATTTAAGAAGGGTAGCAAGGATAACCCGGGTAATTATAGGCCGATGAGCTTGACGTCCATGGTAGGGAAGTTGTTGGAAAAGATTTTTAGAGATAGGATATATGCGCATTTAGAACTGAATAATCTCATTAGCAATAGACAGCATGGTTTTGTACGAGGGAGGTCATGCCTCACAAATTTGGATGAGTTTTTTGAGGAAGTGACAAAAACGATTGACGAAGGAAGGGCCGAGGAAATAGTCTATATGGATTTTAGTAAAGCGTTTGACAAGATCCCTCATGGCAGGCTGGTGCAAAAGGTTAAATCTCACGGGATAATAGGTGAGCTAGCTAGATGGGTGGAGAACTGGCTTAGCCATAGAAGACAGAGGGTAGCAGTGGAGGGGTCTTTTTCCGGTTGGAGGTCTGTGACTAGTGGTGTTCCGCAAGGCTCTGTACTGGGACCTCTGCTGTTTGTGATATATATAAATGATTTTGAGGAAGATGTAGCTGGTATGATCAGTAAGTTTGCGGACGACACGAAGATTGCTGGAGTTGCGGATAGTGATGAACATTGTCAGAGAATACAGCAGGATATAGATAGGCTGGAACATTAGGCGGAGAAATGGCAGATGGAATTTAATCCAGATAAATGCGAAGTGATGCATTTCGGTACATCTAATGTAAGGCGGAGCTATACAATAAATGGCAGGACCATCAGGAGTATAGACACACAGAGGGACCTGGGTGTACAAGTCCACAGATCCTTAAAGGTGGCAGCACAGGTGGAGAGGGTGGTGAAGAAGGCATATGGCATGCTTGCCTTTATTGGACAGGGCATAGAATATAAAAGTTGGCATATGATGTTGCAGTTGCATAGAACGATGGTTAGGCCACATTTGGAATACTGCATCCAGTTCTGGTCGCCACACTACCAGAAGGACATGGAGGCTTTGGAGAGAGTACAGAGAAGGTTTACCAGGATGTTGCCTGGTATGGAGGGTCTTGGCTATGAGGAGAGATTGGGTAAACTGGGGTTGTTCTCCCTGGAAAGACGGAGGATGAGGGGCGACCTAATAGAGGTGTACAAAATTATGAAGGGCATAGATAGAGTGAACAGTGGGAAGCTTTTTCCCAGGTCGGAGGTGACGAACACAAGGGGTCACGGGTTCAAGGTGAGGGGGGCAAGGTTCAACACAGATGTCAGGGGGACGTATTTTACACACAGGGTGGTGGGGGCCTGGAATGCACTGCCAAGCAAGTTGATTGAGGCGGACACGCTAGGATCATTTAAGACTTATTTAGATAACCACATGAACAGACTGGGAATAGAGGGATACAAAAGAATGGTCTAGTGAGCACATGAGCGGCGCAGGCTTGGAGGGCCGAAGGGCCTGTTCCTGTGCTGTTTTGTTCTTTGTTCTTTGTTCACACAATCAATAATCACCCACCCAACCAACAATAAGTTATCTTACAGAAAATACTAAAGTTCAAGTCCAATATGAAACCTTGACTGGCAAGTACCCAGGCAGCTATTGGCCTTTATCTGTGCACTGATCTCTGTAGTCCTCTGCGTAATCTGGTCCTTTGGTCTGGTCTGGCATTCTGGCTCTGGTCTTCCTTCCTTCTCAGGTGTGGTGGCTCTTCTCGTGCTGGTCGTTGCTGGCGACGGTCACTGTTGTTGTAGCTCGTTCGTGGGGTCAGAGAGAGAGAGAGCGAGCTTATGTTGTGCAGCAGCTTTTTTTCCTCCTTGGTTTCGTGTCCTTTTGGGCAGTCTCTTGATTCTCGTCAATCAATTGATCAGGGCTTGATCATCCTGATCGATAAGAGTCCAATCAGGTGCTGCCACACCGATCTCTGGGTGTACCCAATGGCTATGCCTGTAGGTGCTGGAGGCACATAGGTCATATACCTCCCTCCCAAATAAGGGGTTAAGGCTCCCCTTTGTCTGGTAAACAAGTGTGTTTGACCAGAGAGTGTCCATTGTCTTTGGGATGGCCCATATCCTGTGTGTTCAGTCGTCTGAGTTGCAGCCTGTTTATCTCTGTCTTTTAGGCAGCAGCCTGCTGTTTTAGTTCTTGCCCAATTGTCCCAGAGTGCTTTACAGATCGCCATTTTAGGTAGTCCATTTGGCCACAGGATCAATCATAATTGGATGCTAAAAGATACTAGTCCATGTGACCTGGAAACCCTTGACCTCAAAACAGTACTGATAACGAGGACACAAAGGAGAGCTGCAGCAAGGGACAAAGAGGAAAGACATATTTACAGGGAGCTGCATGTGTGATACAGTTAAAAGGGCAGGCAGCTGAAGATAGGGCTAGAGATTGAAGGAGTGTGAATTGGACAGTTCCATGGCTCTGCTTCATTTTTGCTAAATCCAACTAGACTGTTTAGCAAGGTTTATTAAATAAGTCAGAATAAAAAGTCTTCAGGGAATCTGTGCCATCAAGACTGTTAGGAACCTAGGAAGTTCTGCAGGTGTGCTGTTTGACTGACAACTCTGGTGGACTCGGATGGAGTGAACTGTGTTGCAAATGACTTGAGGGCCAAATCCATTTGGTGAGTAATGTGCAAGATCCTACATTTCAGAGACCGAGTTGGAAAGACTGTGAGACTGCTCACTGTGACGTATTTGTTCAAGGAGTGATATGAACGCTTCTAATCTCATTAGAGAACAAACTCTTCCAATTGTGTCTAAAATAACTTAATTCATTTATATTTTTAAAAGTCACACATTGTTCAAATGAATGATATTGGAACAATCTGAACCTCTGCAACAAAGCATACTACACACTCCAAAGGAAAGACAGATTTTATTTAGTAGTGCGTGTAGTACTGGCATCATGTTACATAAGGCTTGCAGCAGTAAAGCAGTGCCACATTTCCTCTCGTATTTAAAAATAATTGTAGGGCTAAAGGTAAATGCAGCAACAGACCTCACTTTGGCCTTCTCATATCAAATTGTAGTTCAGCATTTTGACAGCTGTCAGTTCAGGAGTTCATTTCAGCCTCATTACATGACTCACTTTACCTATTTATCATAAGGCCTGGCATATTTAATTTTCTCCTTTCCTGACAGGGGACTTTGAGCAAATTGTAGGAGATGGAGGAATGCACAGTAACAGGAAGCATACCTGAAGCACTGGAAATGCATGACCTATTCAAAATCTCCAGTAAAATTACAAAATGTACTTCACATCATTTCTTGCCTCTACAAGCAGAAATAGCCATTTTTAACGTAAATCATCTCTGGTATATTCTTAAATTTATTAATTATTTGTTCTGGTAATTTTCCAGTCTAAAGCAATGAAATAATAATGGAGTAGCAATTGTTATTATTCTTCCTACAGGAACATGCAAATATGAGTAGGCTAATTAACCCCTCTAATCTGTTCAGCTTTTCAATAAGTTCATGGCTGATCTGTCTAACTTCACATCCACCTTTCTCCCTATCTCTTAATACCTTTAGACAACAAAAAAATCTACCAATGTCGGATTTAAAGTTAACAACTGACCTAGCACCAACTGCCTTTGCAGAACAGAGTTTTGAACTTCGACCATCCTTTGTATGTAGAAGCATTTCCCACCTTCACCCCTGAAAGCCAAATACTGTGGATGCTGGAAATCTGTAAAAGCAAAGAAAATGTGGGAATATTCATCAGGTCTGGTGGCATCAATGGAGTGTACAGGCTCAATTTTCACTTTGAGAGCGGGAAACAGGAGTTTCTCTTTAGGGACTCTCTTTAGGAATATCATGGAAGTGTCCCTTTAATTGGCATCATGACAGATCCCGTGTCAAAGTAAGAATGGCAGTGAGCTCTTGAAGCTGCAGGGCCAATCGGAGGCCTTCCAGCAGCCTGCAATAGAGAGTAAGTTACTGAGTGGGTGCTTAGAACCATAGAACATTACAGCACAGAAACAGGCCTTTTGGCCCTTCTTGTCTGTGCCGAACCATTTTTCTGCTTAGTCCCACTGACCTGCACCTGGACCATATCCCTCCATACCCCTCTCATCCATGTACCTGTCCAAGTTTTTCTTAAATGTCAAAAGTGAGCCCGCATTCACCATTTCATCTGGCAGCTCATTCCACACTCCCACCACTCTGTGTGAAGAAGCCCCCCCTAATATTCCCTTTAAAGTTTTCCCCCTTCACCCTTAACCCATGCCCTCTAGTTATTTTCTCCCCTAGCCTCAGTGGAAAAAGCCTGCTTGCATTCACTCTATCTATACCCATCATAATTTTATACACCTCTATCAAATCTCCCCTCATTCTTCTACGCTCCAGGGAATAAAGTCCTAACCTATTCAACCTTTCTCTGTAACTCAGTTTCTCAAGTCCCGGGATGAAAGGTTATGGGGAGCGGGCAAAAAGGTGGAGATGAGGCCAAGATGTGATCGGCCTTGTTTGTATTGCATAGCACAGCAGGCTTGAGGTAATCAAAAACTCCGCTGACCATCTTAACTCCCAAAAAATCCCGATCACCAATCATCCCACTCACCAATCATCCCACTCAAGCAATGGTCTTGATTTTAATATTTCTGTTCTTGTTTTTAAAACTTGGCCTCTCCCCTTCTTTCCAGTTTCTCAAATTTCCTCCAGATGCACTCCTCTAATTCTGGCCACCAATTTTAATCATTCCATTATTGGTGGCCATGCTTTCAGCTGCCTAGGCTACAAGCTCTAGAATTTATTTCCTGCACCCTTTCACCTCTGTTGTGGGAAATGTACCACTGAGTCAGGCTTGAAGGTTTCAAGAATACAGTTTTATTTTAACGGAGCTTCGTGGAGAAAAGGCACTAACAAGCAGCAAACCTTCTCTCAATGAGACAATAGGAGCAGTCCATCTTTATACCCTTTACACAATAGATGGACCGGACATCTAGCCATTATCACATCGTTGTAATCAAGTAGGTGATCGATCGTTAACACATCATTATAGACAAATACAGACAGATACAGACATAAGCATGTTAACACTGCATTGTTCTATGAATGGATACATTTCCTACGTCAGTGACCATCAATGGTTTTAGTTTCAGTCTATTCATATAGTAATTTACAGGAATTGGTTTTCCTGCAGTTATGTATTCCCGATCCCACCTGTAGCTAATCTCTTTACCCAACCTTATTGTCCTTATCCGAAAGAGTGCCTCAAGTCCTGGCTGACTTTCTGCAGGATCTGATTCCTGAATGTTTAACTTTAAATAGCTGTCTGTCCTTTATGTTTTAATCTCAGGTGTCTGTCTGTACAAAAAGTCAGTGCCAGTTTAATGTATCTTTCCCAGGTGACTGTTTATGTGCCAGGCAGTTATTTTTTAAAGTGTACTCATCTGTATATTTTTCCCACTTCAGTCCCCACTTCTGGTCGGATTATGAGTTTAATAATCCCTAGACAAACAGGTTTATATGTATAATTCTTTGTTCTTCTTTCCTTCTTCGTTTCTTCTGATGTCTTTGGGGATCTTCATCAGGGGTTCTTCTTCGATGTATACACTGGCTCCTGGCACAATTCTAGTCACCATCACCTTGCAACAGACGTTTAGGCATCCAACAATTAGACACCAGACAATTACAATTGAATTGAGTATGACCAATCCATGTAATAAGTAAGATTCCCAGGACCCCCCCCCCCCTCCCCCACTAGCCATTCCAGCCAGTTACTTCCTTTCTTGGGTCCCTGTCTGAAGCTATCAAGTTGTTCTCTGATGCTACTGATGACCTGTGTAATGTTATAGGACTCGTCTGTGACATGGGTTATGCATTTATTGCCTATAATTGTACACACTCCCCCTTGTTGTGCTAACTGATAGTCCACTGCGTATCGTGTCTGTTGTGCATATAATGTCAGTTCAGCCATTTCTTGGTTAACAGCCTCCAGTGCTTTTGAAGTGCTGTTTCCCAGGACTGTTAGTCCACAAACAATATGATTCCTATTCTTTGCACTAATCACCTCCTGCTGCCCCCCCCGAGAGATAAGGCTCCAAGGAACCCATATCCCAGTGAGGATCCCATTGTGCCCGGGGCTTCCCAATCAGCACAGAATTCTTTGCTGATAGCCCGAGTTACTATTCTCCTCCGAATATGCCCCTTCTGAGGGCATGGAACAGTCAGTGGTCCTATTGTTCCTACTGCAAAACGGTTTGGGAGGTTTGGTGTTTCTGTCATGTAAGTACCATTGAAGAGGAACACATATCCCTTCTTAGACCGGTAACATTTAGTGTCTTGATTATGAATTTGTTCATATTGCCAATTGTTCAGATTACTTGACTCCCCGTTTAATCCCACCACCTGGTAAGTATCAAATGGGTATGTCCATTTGGCTGAACTTACGTGAGTTCCATTGCATTGTCCACAAATAAGCTGTCTTCCCGCGGTTATATTCAGACATTTCTGTTCACCACAAGTGCAAGTAAACTGACCCTTATTAACCCAACAATGTTGACGGACACACTGCGTCTGTACGCAGGAATCATTCTTAGGGACCAAGGCATAGGCACGTCCCCATCCCTGCCCCGTAAAACAAAGTGGATAGCTTGCAGTATCTGAACAAGCTTTTCCCCCCACCTGTTGGAACCCCCTGCACACAGGATCTGTGGGGTTTACAAGTCCCACACATCTCCCCTGTATACCTCTTTTATATTTGCCAATTTGTCCCTTACAGGGTGTATCTGATGTATCTATAGTATATAAGTCATGAGGGGTCCACCCAGGGGTAGCTACAAATAGGGCTTCTATCGATTGTGCTAACGGGTAACATACAGTTCGATCCCCGTGTAAATGTATGTGAGCTTTGTAAAACAAGTTATCCTCCAATCCAGTTAAATTTACAGTCGCGACAACGCAAAGTAGTACAGTTACATACGCGATTACATTCATATTCGCAATGATCAAATATCAAAGCTAACACTATAATTCATATAATCTTTACAAGTTATATTATCTATCAACCCGCGCGCACCAGTCGTTCTTGCTTGCAGTCTTTGCCTCTGTTGAGGAAAGCAGTTCTGTTAGTTCATCAATTTAATTACTTATTTGTTCCCTTGTGTAATTTTAGCTGTGTCCAGTGTTTCCAGACACCTTTCCCTCTTATGTCTATACAGGCACAGGTGTCTCCGCTAATTATAACTTCATATGGCCCATTACCTGACAAACCAGGGTTTGCACCAAAATGGAATGGATGTTTTTACTGGGACGCGACTTCCCGCTGTTGGGACATCAGGGAGCATTTCAAGCTCTCTCTCTGCGTCTTATATTTCCTGATTGTCTTTTACCAATTTGCGCATCACTTTTAGTTGGGTGCTCAGTTCCAAAACATATCTCCTGATTTTACCTTTTAGTGGACCTACGTCGGTCCCACCTGTTATGATGCTTTCGGGTAATTGCATCGCCCGTCCTGTCATTAGCTCATAAGGGGTTAATCCGGTTGTCCAGTTTGTGGTAGCTCTTAATCTCATTTGTATAGTGGGCAATACCTCTGTCCACATTTTCCCCGATGTTTGTATGGCTTTAGCTAGTGCATTTTTCAGAGTTCTATTCATACGTTCCACCATTCCAGAACTCTGTGGGTGGTAAGGGATGTGAAATTTTTGTTTTATCCCCATTAATTGGCACACTGTTTTTACCACCTTTCTGGTGAAGTGCGTCCCTTAGTCCGAATCGATTTGTAGGGGTACTCCCCATCTAGGGATTACCTCTTTTGCCAATATCCTCGCCACCGTGGTAGCAGTAAAATTTGTAGTAGGGAACGCTTCTACCCAACTGGTGAACTGGTCTAGAATAACCAGACAATAAGTTTTGCCATGGGATTGTGGTAGTGGCCGTGTGAAATCTATTTGCAGATGTTCCCAGGGTCCCTTTGGTCTCGGCTGGTGTCCCATTTTAATTTTTATGGGTCTACCAGGGTTGTGTTGCGTGCATGTCACGCATCGGTGACAGTGTCGGGCTATATCTCTTCCCATTCCTTTCCACCACCATTCCTTTCCTATACTAGTTATCATGGCCTCTCTACCCACATGTGAGAGTCCATGGTGTAGTTCCAATAGGGTGTTTTCTGGTGCTATTACCTTATCTTCCCGTCTCCAAGTGTTATCAGTCCCTTTGGCTGCTCCCTGTGCTTTCCATTTCTCCTTTTCCTCCTTTGGGGTATCCTCATGTAAGTCCTGAATATCTATTTTGTCTCCTGTCTGTTCTGTTGCTGCTATTGGCAGCTCGCCAATTGTCTCCTGTCCTAAGGCTGACTGTGCCGCCCTGTCTGCGGCTTGGTTCCCGTTGAAATTTAACCAGTCCGGGTTACCTCTTCCTGGTTCTTTCTGGTGCACTTTAATTTTGATTACTGCCGTTTCTCTAGGTTTCTCGCTAGCTCTCAATAATGCCTCAATTCTTTGCCGGTGCTTAATAGGGGTCCCTCCTGTGGTTATGAACCCTCTTCTTCCCCATGCTGTCATGTAGTCATGTATGACTGAATGCATAGCGACTGTCTGTATAGATGTTCACCATTTTACCTTCAGATAACTCTGGTGCCTGTGTGAGTGCCACTAGTTCTGCCACTTGCGCGGATAGACCTCTGTCAATCCTTCCTGACCTTACTGTCTCTAATTTGTCATTCACTACTGCCCATCCGGTTCGGGGTGATCCTTCCACATATTTGTGTGACCCATCCACAAAAAGGGTCTCCTCAGCTGTTATTAAGGGTATATCCTTTATCTTACCCTCTTCTTCGTCCCTATCCATATCTTCACAATTGTGTGGCTCTCCTTCGTCTAAAATCCCTTCTGCTGGGTTATTCTCTGTATCCCTTATTATTATCACAGACTTGCTTGGAGGTAGGAGGACAGCTTCCCACTTAGCCCTTCTCATGTTTGAGACTGACCTTAGTTTTCCCGTGTTCAACATTTCCACCAAGGTGTGTTTGGTGTGAAGGATTATATTCCCTGCCATGATTACTGGCTCGCTAACCTTTACAGCCCAGGCGGCGCAATCCAAGGCGGCTATACACCTTGGCAGTCCGGTGACTACCGGCCCTTCTGCTGTGGAATAATACCCTATGGGTCTCTTTCTGTCGCCATCATAGAAACCCTACAGTGCAGAAAGAGGCCATTTGGCCCATCGAGTCTGCTCCGACCACAATCCCACCCAGGCCCTACCCCCTTATCCCTACATATTTACCTGCTAATCCCTCTAACCTACGCATCTAAGGACACTAAGGGGCAATTTTAGCGCGGCCAATCAACCTAACTTGCACATCTTTGGACTGTGGGAGGAAACCGAAGCACTCAGAGGAAACCCACGCAGACACGAGGAGAATGTGCAAACTCCACACAGACAGTGACCCAAGCCGGGAATCGAACCCAGGTCCCTGGAGCTGTGAAGCAGCAGTGCTAACCACTGTGCTACCGTGCCGCCCTCTGTGCCGCCCTATATGGTTATACGGCGGAATAGAACCCTCCCTCATTACTCCAATGGATATGGAAGTCCTTAATAGAATCGGGTAATCCTAGTCCAGGGGCTGATATCAGTTCTGTTTTTAGTTTAGTGTAAGCCTCTTCCTGCTCGGGTCCCCATTCTATGGGATCTAAAGCTGGTTTTCCCCCTTTGACTAGTCTTTGTATGGGTTCTGCTAATTTTGCGAACCCTGGGATGAAACTCCGGCTATAGTTGAATAGTCCGAGCACCTTTCTGACCCCTCTTACGGTGATGCGTTGAGGCATTTGTTGTATTGCTTTCTTTCGGTCCGTTGGCATTTCTTTAAGTCCTTGGGATATAAGGTGTCCTAGGTATAGGACCTGTGTTTTCCCGATTTGTGCCTTTTTGGGGCTCAACTTTAACCCTGCGGCTTTTAATTCATTCAGTACTAAATATAAGGCTTCTTGATGTTCTGACTTGGACTCTGAAGCTATCAGGATATCGTCTACATATTGTAGGACCGTACTACCCTCTGGCAGTTCTACTCTGTTCAGGATGTTACTCATTGCTCGATGGAATATAGCGGGGCTGTTGTGGAATCCCTGAGGTAAACGAGTCCAAGTGTACTGCTTGTCTCCCACTGTAAAGGCGAATTTGTCTTGGGATTCAGGATCCAATGGTAAGGACCAGAATCCGTTGGCTATGTCCAATACTGTGAATATTTTATGCTCCTGTGACAGTCCATTCAGGATTGTCGAAGGGCTTGCTACAAAGGGGTGCAATTTGGACGTGACTTTATTGAGTCCGGTGTAATCTATCGTGAGCCTATAGCTTCCATCAGGCTTGCTCACTGGCCATGTTGGGGAGTTAGTGGTGCTGGTGGTTTCTCTCAGAATCCCCCTTTCCACTAACCCTTTAACTATCTCCACCACAGCTTTCTCTGCCTCTGGTTTGATTGGGTATTGTCAGTGGGGCTTATGCTCCGGTCCCAGTACCTTTATTGGGTCCATTTCAGTCTCTATTTTAGTATCTAACTTTGTTTTAGCCCATAATCCAGGGACGGAGGCACAGATGGCTCCGAACCCTCCTGTTTCTAATTCCCAATTTCTGGTGGTGACTGTGGCCACCTTAATAGTTTCGAGGTGACTTGTAAGTTTTCCAATTCTAGTTTTCCGACCATCCTGTCTTGGCCAGATTAATTCTCCCTTTCCACAGTCTATCAGAATCTCATATTCTTTCATCAGATCATTTCGCATTATTGTACCCTCGTTATTTTTGCACACATAAAACCTCATTGGTATATACAGATTATTTATCTCTACTAACGTGGTCTCGCTAGGTCGGCGGGTGTTTTGTTCCCTCCTATCCCGGTCAGGTAAATCATTTTATTTGTAGTGGGTAAGGGTAGGTCGGTGACAGATATGGATGCTGCTGTGTCCACTAGCATCTCACATTGTCTGCCCCCAACTAGTGCTGACATGTAAATCCTTCCCTCCTTCTTACCCTTGTGGATGGGGGCTGCAGACCGTCAATCTTGCTGACCCCGGAAATCCTGTGGTTCCTCCGGTTCTGCTGTGATCATGGATCGGGTCGGGGGTTTCCCATGCTTATTCCAACACACTGCTTCTGTGTGTCCATATTTATTACAGTGGCTGCAATGTTTCCCACTGTTCCCAAATCTGTTCCCTTTCCGTGGAGTCCCACAATCCCTCGCAAAGTGTCCTCGCCGGCCACAATTGTGGCAAGTCAGTTTAGACTTTGTTCCATTCCCATTACTGTAGGCTGATACTCTTTCTAGCCTTGTTCTTGTCTGGGATTTCTCTTCTCCCGGTACTCCGCTAGCCCACTCTGCCAACTCATCGTAATCTTAGGAAATAATCACTCCCATTTTTAGGATGACCTGGTGAGCGCTGGAGAGTCCATCCTTAAAAGCCTGGATGAACGCTCGATCCCCTCGACCTGGGTTCCTTTGTCCTGAGCACTCTTGATATACCTGGAACAACCGTTCCCCGTATTCAGAAGCTCCTTCCCCTTTTAACTGTTTTGTTGTGGTAATTCTGCTCCAGTTAGTGGGAACATTCCCTAATACCCTCTGAATCTCTGCTTTAAACTGGGTGAAGGGTGCCTGTTGGGCATCTATCTCCGATGTTAGGGCGACTGCATGTGTCCACCGTCCCCCACTATAATCCTGTGCTGGAGCAGCGGCGGGTCCACCTGCTACCTGCCTCCACTTATCCGCTGGACAGGCTGCCCTGGCCAGCTGGTGTACGTCTCTCAGGTGTAATTGGTGTACTACCCAGATTGTATCTAATTCTTCCCAGAATTTAGTGTTTGCGCTCCTAGGTTGTAATTTACCCAGGGAAGCCATTATCTGCTGTCTCTCACCTTGGGTGAAGGGTTGATTGGTCGCGCATTTGTTCCCCCTTGGGTTACTGGCGCTAAGTTGTGTTCTAGCGCTTCCCACTCCTCTAAAGGAGCGGTTGGTCCCTGCTGTGTGGACTCATAAGGAGGTAGAGGAACAGTTTCCCCTCTCCATTGCCTTTCTTCTAAAACCTGATTTTGCTTTTCCAGTTCCCTCACTCGGGATTCTAATTCTCTAATCCTTGCTTTACCTTCACTCCACTTCTTAGTAGAGGCGACTACTTGCTCAGTTAGACCAGCTAACTGATGTATTAACATTACTCCTATCTTCTTTGCCTTGTTTCTCTTTTCCTTATCTATCCACTTTCTCCGCTGCTCTAAGGTCTGAGAAGTATCCCAGCCATCCTTTTGCATTTTCTCTATTAACTCTTTCCTGTCTGTCATGTAAACGTCAATGAGCGATCCTGCAGGTCCCCTTTTAACTTCATTATCTGCCATTTCGCAGACTTCATAACCCCGGCCATGATTACTACTCTACACCGTGTTTCACTACTGTTACAGGGTTTCAAGTTATACTCACGGCTTCCACTATTACCACCTCAGCAATGTGCTTCTCCATCGGAGTCCGGTTTAGGTCAGAGTTGATCAAGCTCCTTTTCCGTCCCGCTTTTCACAACATTGACAGTACAGTTCCCAACTTTTCAAACTTTCATGCAGTCAGATGGCAACTCTGTGTTTGTTCACCACGACAGAGTTTGACGTTAACCGACCTCTGCCACTTGTGCTTCACAATCCTAAGTGCCCTTGGTGTCTCTTTACCCACTTCAATCTCCTGGCCTTCACGTGGGAGGTTCCTCCTCTTAACAGCCGGTCTAAGGCAGGGTTTTGAGACAGGCACTACCTTGTCTTCTTGTCAGTCAGCACACGCAACAGTTACTTATCACTATCAGCAGTTGGTACTTATCACTATATCATATACAACAATATCTAATTCTACAAATACCCCTTACGTTTAACCCCTTAAGTTTAACCCCTTGCAAACTGTATTCTTGACCTTGTCTGACTCTCACAGATTCAGTGATCTCTACCCCGGCTCTGACCGTGGCCAATCGATCTCACCAGTAATAGGATCCGTGCTGACTATGCTAATTGTTGTGGCAAATGTACCACTGAGTCAGGCTTGAAGGCTTCAAGAATACATTTTTATTTTAACGAAGCTTCATGGAGAAAAGGCACTAACAAGCAGCAAACCTTCTCTCAATGAGACAATAGGAGCGGTCCATCTTTATACCCTTTACACAATAGATGGACCGGACATCTAGCCATTATCACATCATTGTAATCAAGTAGGTGATCGATCGTTAACACATCGTTATAGACAAATACAGACAGATACAGACATAAGCATGTTAACATTGCATTGTTCTATGAATGGATACATTTCCTACGTCAGTGACCATCAATGGTTTTAGTTTCAGTCTATTCACATAGTAATTTACAGGAATTGGTTTTCTGCAGTTTTGTATTCCCGATCCCACCTGTAGCTAATCTCTTTACCTAACCCTACTGGCCTTATCCGAAAGAGTGCCTCAAGCCCTGGCTGGCTTCCTGCAGGATCTGATTCCTGAATGTTTAACTTTAAATAGCTGTCTGTCCTTTATGTTTTAATCTCAGGTGTCTGTCTGTACAAAAAGTCAGTGCCAGTTTAATGTATCTTTCCCAGGTGACTGTTTATGTGCCAGGCAGTTATTTTTTAAAGTGTACTCATCTGTATGTTTTTCCCACTTCATCTCCCTACCTCTATTTCCTTCTTTAAGACACCCCTTAAAACTTATCACTTTGGCCAAGCTTGTGGACATCTTAACTATTATCTCTTCAAGTGGCTTAGTGTCATATTTTATTTTGTAATGCTGCTGTGAAGTATCTTGAGATGTTTATTATATTTAAATAGTAAACAGCATGGTAGCACAGTGGTTAGCACTGCTGCTTCACAGCTCCAGGGACCTGGGTTCGATTCCCGGCTTGGGTCACTGGCTGTGTGGAGTTTGCACATTCTCCTCGAGTCTGCGTGGGTTTTCTCCGGGTGCTCCGGTTTCCTCCCACAGTCCAAAGATGTGCGGGTTAGGTTGATTGGCCATGCTAAAATTGCCCCTTAGTGTCCTGAGATGTGTAGGTTAGAGGGATTAGTGGGTAAATGTGTAGGGATATGGGGGTAGGGCCTGGGTGGGATTGTGGTCGGTGCAGACTCGATGGGCCGAATGGCCTGTTTCTGCACTGTAGTGTTTCTATGATTTCTATGATTAAAGGTATTGTATGAATTTAAGCATTCTTTCCTGCCCCTCCCCGATGTGTTTTGCAGCAATAGAGGTAGCCTGCCATTGGCTGGCAGCGGGACCTTGCAGTTCCACCTCTGTCAACAGGATTTCCCATTGTTCATGCCTTCCACTTCCAGGGAACTCGTGGCAGGGGGTGGGGGTTGCCATCATCAGAACTGGAAGATCTCACTGGCTGAAATGGCTGGATAATCCCGCCGAAGCTGCTATCATTGTTGTATGTTTTCCATTTTAACTTTAGTCTTTTAATGGCTAATAATGCTTTCAATTTCTCAACTCCTTTTGGTGAGTTCCCAGTTCCAGGTCCAATAATAAGCTGTAGGCTGATTCTAGATTCTAGAAATCTCTGAGAACTCCCACTTACCTGACGAAGGAGCAGCGCTCCGAAAGCGAGTGGCTTTTGCTACCACATAAACCTGTTGGACTTTAACCTGGTGTTGTGAGACTTCTTACTGCTTATACATAGAGTCATAGAGGTTTACAGCATGGAAACAGGCCCTTCGGCCCAATTTGTCCATGCCACGGCTTTTTTTTTTAAAGCCCTAAGCTAATCCCAATTGCCCGCATTTGGCCCGTATCCCTCTATACCCATCTTACCCATGTAACTGTCTTAATGCTTTTTAAAAGACAAAATTGTACCCGCCTCGACTATTACCTCTGGCAGCTTGTTCCAGACACTCACCACACTCTGTGTGAAAAAATTACCCCTCTTGTATCTCTCCCCTCTCACCTTAAACCTATGCTCTCTAGTTTTAGACTCCCCTAGCTTTGGGAAAAGATATTGACTATCTACCTCATCTATGCCCCTCGTTATTTTATAGACTTCTAAAAGATCACCCCTCAGTCTTCTACGCTCCAGAGAAACAAGTCCCAGTCTATCCAGCCTCTCCTTATAACTCAAACCATCAAGTCCCGGTAGCATTTTAGTAAATCATTTCTGCACTCTTTCTAGTTTAATAATATCTTTTCTATAATAGGGTGACAGAACTGTCCACAGTATTCCAAGTGGCCTTACCAATATCTTGTACAACTTCAACAAGATGTCGCAACATATAACAATACATCCCAAGATATATTCAATGTTCCGACCAATGAAACCAAGCATACTGAATGCCTTCTTCAACACTCTGTCCACCTGTGACTCCACTTTCAAGGAGCTATGAACCTGTACCCTGAGATCTCTTTGCTCTGTAACTATCCCCAATGCCCTACCATTAACTGAGTAAGTCCTGCCCTGGTTCAATCTACCAAAATGCATCACCTCGCATTTACCTAAATTAAACTCCATCTGCCATTCGTCAGCTCACTGGCCCAATTGATCAAGAGCCCATTGCAATCCAAGATAACCTTCTTCACTGTCCACTATGCCACAAATCTTGGTGTCATCTGCAAACTTACTCACCAAGCCTCCTACATTCTCATTAAAATCATTAAAATCGATGACAAATAACAGTGGACCCAGCATTGATCCTTGAGGCACACTGCTGGTCACAGGCCCTCTACAACCACCCTCTGGCTTCTGTCGTCAAGCCAATTTTGTATCCAGTTAGCTACCTCACCCTCGATCCCATGAGATTTAACGTTATGCAACAACCTACCATGCAATACCTTGTCAAAGGCCTTGCTAAAGTCCATGTAGACAACATCAACTGCACTGCCCTCATTTACCTTCTTGGTTACCCCTTCAAAAAACTCAATCAAATTTCTGAGACATGATTTTCCACTCACAAAGCCATGCTGGCTGTCCCTAATCAGTCCTTGCGTCTCTACTGGCTACTGGGGAGAGTTTAAACTAGATAGGTTGGGGGGAGGGGATTGACACGAGGTGACTGGGAGCGAGGAAGTTAGCTCGCAAACAGAGAAGGGTTATAGACAGTGCAAGAGGGAGGATGGACGGGGGATAGAGAAGGGGAGAGCTCAGACCAAAGGATTGAGATGTGTTTACTTTAATGCCAGGAGTATAGTGAATAAAGGGGATGAGCTCAGAGCGTGGATCGATGCCTGGAAGTGTGATGTGGTGGCCATTACGGAGACTTGGATGTCTCAGGGACAGGACTGGATACTCCAGGTGCCGGGATTCAGATGTTTCAGGAAGGACAGGGAGGGAGGCAAGAGAGGGGGTGGAGTGGCACTGCTGATCAGGGATAGTGTCACAGCTGTAGAGAAGGTGTATGCTGTGGAGGGATTGTCTACAGAGTCTCTGTGGTTGGAAGTTCGGAGTGGGAAGGGATCGATCACTTTGCTGGGAGTTTTCTATAGGCCGCCCAATAGTAACAGGGAGGTGGAGGAGCAGATAGGGAAACAGATCCTGGAGAGATGCAATAATAGCAGAGTTGTTGTGATGGGAGACTTTAATTTCCCAAACATAGATTGGAATATCCCGAGGGTAAGGGGATTGGATGGGGAAGAGTTCGTTAGGTGTGTTCAGGAGGGTTTCCTGACACAGCATGTGGACAAGCCTACAAGAGGAGAGGCTATACTTGGTCTGATACTGACCAATGAACCTGGACAGGTGTCAGATCTCTCAGTGGGAGACCATCTTGGGGATAGCGATCATAACTCTATCTCCTTTATGCTTGCATTGGAAAAAGAGAGGATCAGGCAAGCTAGGAAAGCGTTTATATGGCGTAAGGGGAAATATGAAGACATAAGGCAGCAAATTAGAGGAGTAAATTGGAAGGAGGTATTCTCGGGGAAATGTACTGAAGAGAGGTGGCAGTTTTTCAAGGAATGTCTGTCTAGAGTTCTACAGGACAACGTTCCGAGCAGACAGGGAGGAGTTGGTAGGTTAAAGGAACCATGGTGCACGAAAGCTGCGCGGGACCTAGTCGAGAAGAAAAAGAAAGCATACAAAAGGTTCAGAGAGCTTGGCGAAGATAGGGATCTAGATGAGTATACGGCTTGTAGGAAGGGACTAAAGAAGGAAATTAGGAGAGCCAGAAGGGGTCATGAGAAGGCCTTGGCAGGTAGGATGGTTCTATTAAGAAAAACGTGGACGGGTTCATGGATGAGAGGGGTGTGGAGGGATATGGTCCAAGTGCAGGTCAGTGGGACTAGGCATAAAATGGTTCGGCACAGACAAGAAGGGCCAAAAGGCCTGTTTCTGAGCTGTAATTTTCTATGGTTCTATGGTTCTATTAAGGAAAACCCTAAGGCGTTCTATAAATATGTGAAGAGTAAAAGGATGAGACGTGAAGGAATAGGGCCTATAAAAGGTGAAGGCGGGAAAATCTGTACGGAACCAGTAGAAATGGCAGAGGTGCTTAATGAGTATTTTGCCTCGGTTTTCACAGAGGAGAAGGACCTGGGTGGATGTACTGTGGGCTTGCGGTGGACTGAAAAGATTGAGTATGTGGACTTTAACAAAGAGGTTATGCTGGAATCTTTGAATGGCATTAAGATAGATAAGTCGCCGGGTCCGGATGGGATGTACCCCAGGTTACTGTGGGAGGCGAGGGAAGAGATTGCAGAACCTCTGGCGATGATCTTTGCGTCGTCGATGGAGACGGGAGAGGTGCCGGAGGATTGGAGAATTGCGGATGTGATTCCTATTTTCAAGAAGGGGAATAGGGATAGCCCAGGAAATTACCGACCAGTGAGTCTAACCTCAGTGGTTGGTAAGCTGATGGAGAAGATCCTGAGGGACAGGATTTATGAGCATTTAGAGAGGTTTAGTATCCTCAAGAATACTCAGCATGGCTTTGTCAAAGGCAGATCGTGCCTTACGAGCCTGGTGGAGTTCTTCGAAAATGTGACTAAACACATTGACGAAGGGAAAGCGGTAGATGTGGTTTATATGGATTTTAGCAAGGCGTTCGATAAGGTCCCCCATGCAAGGCTTCTAGAAAAAGTGAGAGGGCATGGGATCCAAGGGGCTGCTGCCCTGTGGATCCAGAACTGGCTTGTCCAAAGGAGGACAAATTTCTGAGACATGATTTTCCACTCACAAAGCCATGCTGGCTGTCCCTAATCAGTCCTTGCGTCTCTACTGGCTACTGGGGAGAGTTTAAACTAGATAGGTTGGGGGGAGGGGATTGACACGAGGTGACTGGGAGCGAGGAAGTGAGCTCACAAACAGAGAAGGGTTATAGACAGTGCAAGAGGGAGGATGGACGGGGGATAGAGAAGGGGAGAGCTCAGACCAAAGGATTGAGATGTGTTTACTTTAATGCCAGGAGTATAGTGAATAAAGGGGATGAGCTCAGAGCGTGGATCGATGCCTGGAAGTGTGATGTGGTGGATAGGACTGGATACTCCAGGTGCCGGGATTCAGATGTTTCAGGGTATAGATGGGTCTTTTTCTAAATGGAGGTCGGTCACCAGTGGTGTGCCCCAGGGATCTGTTCTGGGACCCTTGCTGTTTGTCATTTTCATAAATGACCTGGATGAGGAAACGGAGGGATGGGTTGGTAAGTTTGCCGATAACACGAAGGTTGGTGAGGTTGTGGATAGTCTGGAGGGATGTCAGAAGTTACAGAGGAACATAGATAGGATGCAAGACTGGGCGGAGAAGTGGCAGATGGACTTCAACCCAGATAAATGCGTAGTGGTCCATTTTGGCAGGTCAAATGGGATGAAGGAGTACAATATAAAGGGAAAGACTCTTAGTACTGTAGAGAATCAAAAGGACCTTGGGGTCCGGGTCCATAGGACTCTAAAATCGCCCCGGAGGTGGAGGAGGTGGTTAAGAAGGTGTATGGTGTGCTGGCCTTTATCAATCGAGGGATTGAGTTTAGGAGTCCGGGGATAATGATGCAGCTATATAAGACCCTCGTCAAACCCCACTTGGAGTACTGTGCTCAGTTCTGGTCGCCTCATTACAGGAATAATGTGATAAAGATTGAAAGGGTGCAGAGGAGATTTACAAGGATGTTGCCTGGATTGAGTGGCATGCCTTATGAGGATAGGCTGAGGGAGTTCGGTCTTTTCTCCTTGGAGAGACGTAGGATGAGAGGAGACCTAATAGAGGTATACAAGATGTTGAGAGGCATAGATCGGGTGGACTCTCAGGCTTTTCCCCAGGGTGGAAATGGCTGCTACGAGAGGACACAGGTTTAAGGTGCTGGGGGGTAGGTGCAGGGGAAATGTTAGGGGTAAGTTTTTCACACAGAGGGTGGTGAGCGAGTGGAATCGGCTGCCATCAGTGGTGGTGGAGGCAAACTCAATAGGGTTTTTTAAGAGACTCCTGGATGAGTACATGGGACTTAATAGGATGGAGGGTTATAGGTAGGCCTAGAAGGTAGGGATATGTTCGGCACAACTTGTGGGGCTGAAGGGCCTGTTTTGTGTTGTAGTTTTTCTATGTTTCTTCTAAATGCCCGTAGATCCTGTCTCTCAAAATACCTTCCAACAACTTACCCACGATGTGAAGCTCACCGGCCTGTAGTTTCCAGGCTTTTCCCTGCAGCCCTTTTTAAACAAAGGCACAACATTTGCCACCCTCCAATCATCAGGCACCACACTGTGGCTATCAATGATTCAAATATCTCTGCTAGGGGGCGCACAATTTCCTCCCTGGCCTCCCACAATGTCCTGGGATACGCTTCATCAGGTCCTGGGGATTTATCTACCTTGATGCGCTTTAAGACTTCCAGCACCTCCTTCTGTTTAATATGTACACTCCTCAAGACATCACTATTTATTTCCCCAAGTTCCATAAAATCCATGCTTTTCTCAACAGTAAATACTGATGAGAAATATTCATTTAGGATCTCACCCATCCCTTGTGGATCCGCACATAGATGATCTTGTTGATCCTTAAGAGGCCCTACCCTCTCCCTTGTTACTCTTTTGTCTTTATGTTTTTGTAGAAGCTCTTTGGATTCTCCTTTGCCTTATCTGCCAAAACAATCTCATGTCCCCTTTTTGCCCTCCTGATTTATCTCTTAACTCTACTCCTACACCCTCTATACTCTTCAAGGGATTCACTTGATCCCAGCTGCCTATGCATGTCATGTGCCCCCTTTTTCTTGACCAGGGCCTCAATATCCCAAGTCATCCAGGTAACGGCCCCTATCAAAATCCATGATATATTGTTTCTGGACTGGGTATCTTGTCTCCTAATCCCGTCAAACAACACCCATTCTTCATAATTCTCCAAGAACTCATCTTTTTGGTAAAACTTATCTAAGTATTGTAGCAGAAGCTGAAGCTCGTCTTCTCTATTTAGGGCATCTGCCGTCCAATCAGAAAATACTTTGTTTCCTCAGGTCACTGAAAGTGGCAATGCAGGTGAAGAAGGTAGTCAAGAAGGCATACGGCATGCTTGCCTTCATCGGCCAGGGTATTGAGTTTAAAAATTGGCAAGTCATGTTGCCGCTTTATAGAACCTTAGTTAGGCCACACTTGGAATATCGTGTTCAATTCTGGTTGCCACACTTCCAGAAGGATGTGGAGGCTTTGGAGAGGGTACAGAAAAGATTTACCAGGATGTTGCCTGGTATGGAGAGCATTAGCTATGAGGAGAGGTTGGAGAAACTTGGTTTGTTCTCACGGAGGTTATGGGGAGACCTGACAGAAGTCTACAAGATTATGAGAGGCATGGACAGAGTGGATAGTCAGAAGCTTTTTCCCAGGGTGGAAGAGTCAATTACTAGGGGGCATAGGTTTAAGGTGCGAGGGGCAAGTTTTAAAAGAGATGTACGAGGCAGATATTTTACCCAGAGAGTGGTGGGTACCTGGAACTCGTTGCCGGGGGAGGTAGTGGAAGCGGATACGGTAGTGACTTTTAAGGGGCGTCTTGACAAGTACATGAATGAGATGGGAATAGAGGGATATGGTCCCCGGAAGCGAAGGGGGTTTTAGTTAAGTCGGGCAGCATGGTTGGTGCAGGCTTGGAGGGCTGAAGGGCCTGTTCCTGTGCTGTAAGTTTCATTGTTCTTTGTTCGTTCTTACCTTGCTCCTAGTTGGAAGTGACAAAGCTAATGTCATACCTTGCTTTTCGTTTTCGATATTGTGGTGACAAGGGTCCACATTTCCACCTCTGCCTTCCATTGCTGATATGGTTCGGCATTTGAAAAGACAGGGGGACAATCAAACAATGTCAGTTTACTTCTACCTTCTGACATGGTTGTAGCACTTCTTCAAAAACAAACACCAAGTTACGATGGGTTTTCTTCTGCCACCAATGTTTCTTCAGAAAGAACTCTTCAAATGCAGATAATGCAGGAAAGGTTGAGGGCTGTTCTCTCTGGAGCGGAGGAGGCTGAGGGGAGACTTAATAGAGGTTTATAAAATGATGAAGGGGATAGATAGAGTGAATGTTCAAAGACTATTTCCTCGGGTGGATGGAGCTATTACAAGGGGGCATAACTATAGGGTTCGTGGTGGGAGATATAGGAAGGATATCAGAGGTAGGTTCTTTACGCAGAGAGTGGTTGGGGTGTGGAATGGACTGCCTGCAGTGATAGTGGAGTCAGACACTTTAGGAACATTTAAGCGGTTATTGGATAGGCACATGGAGCACACCAGGATGATAGGGAGTGGGATAGCTTGCTCTTGGTTTCAGATAGAGCTCGGCACAACATCGTGGGCCGAAGGGCCTGTTCTGTGCTGTACTGTTCTATGTTCTATAATGAAAATATAACAAAACTTACTCCAACTTATAAATCAAAGAAAGGGTTTAATAAAGAAACTTCATTACTCCAAACTTGGGGGCTCGCCCTGGGCCACTCCAAGCTCACCACAATTCCAAACAGGTTCTTATTTAGAGTGAGTCAGCTGGTTAGCTGACTATTACATCATTCTGTAATTGGTTCCATGGTTTACTGGGTTAGCTGACCCACGATTGTTACCATTGGTCACATTACATTCAATACAAAGTTGCCACTGGTTACATTCTAACAAAGGATAGTGTTTTCCAAGAAGTTATGCTGATAGGGTTAGATGAAATAGCATGAGAGGAGGCTTGTGTGCAGCATAAACACCAGCATCGACTTGTTGGGAATAAATATCTTGTTCCAATGCTGTGTATTAGTTGTAATTCCAACATTGTTCACTAATACAGATGTTCTGTATGTATTCCAGATTCAGACTTGAGTATGCGGACATTGAGCACACCAAGTCCTGCGTTTATCTGTCCTCAGAATGTGCAATCTTTTCAAAATGGCCAAGGATCCTCCACTTCATCCTCTTCAGTCACAGGGGAGACCATCGCTATGATCCACTCCCAGCCTTTGTTCCTTATACCGCAATGTGCCATCAGGCCAGCATCGAGGCTACAGAAAGAACAGGCTCCGATTGACAGGCTACCAGACCAAACCTTGATCCAGATGTTTTCACACCTCCCTACCAACCAGCTCTGCCGCTGCGCAAGAGTCTGCCGGCGCTGGTACAACTTATGCTGGGACCCACGATTGTGGAGGACTATTCGTCTGACAGGCGAAACAATGAACGTGGACAGAGCTCTGCGAGTACTTACCCGAAGATTGTGTCAGGATACACCTAATGTATGCCTTATGTTGGAAACAGTCATTGTTCAAGGCTGCAGGCGGCTTACAGATCGGGGTCTCTACACCATTGCTCAGTGCTGTCCAGAGCTACGGCAGCTAGAAGTGCCAGGATGTTACAACATCTCCAATGAAGCACTCTATGATGTTGTTTCCCGGTGTCCTAACCTGGAGTACTTGGATGTTTCAGGTAACTGTACAGTAAGTGCAGATCCTTGACCAGAGTTGGCAATAATCCAAGTACCTGCATATTTGGCTCTTGGTTACAAGGCAGAAATAAAAATGTCTGTCAAACTCTGTGCATCAGTTGGGTAAATATCATCCATCTATCCAGCTCAGCAGTATTGCAACAAGACGCATTTCATCTTGGGTTGAGCAGGTACTTGGAGAGGTTGGATAAATATAAATCAATGACAAAATTACCCCAAAAATGTTCCTGCTAATAAATCATAGCATGGCACTGCTAAAACATAGTGTATGGACAGGCATCACAAATATGTCACGGTCCTAATTTCCAATAGGTATTGCCAATTAGCCAAACTAGAGTAAATAGAAACAGTCGGGGGAGGGGGGGGGGTGGTTTAACTGCAGAGAATGGGTGGGCTTGAGTTGGATTGGAGTTTAAAGTTAGAAAACCTGCTTCCCAACTCAAAGTTGCCTCCAATTTTCCTATTTCCAGCTTTAACTGAGGCTGGAAGGTGGGCAGGCTACAGCTTTAAATGTGAAAAAAAAATCTCATTGTCATTCAGCTTTTGGATTTTTGCTGTTGTCAGCTGGGTTTCCTGAGCCGTCCTCCCATCCCACCGTCCATCTCCAGGCCTTCTCCTCAAGCTCCGACCTTCTCCCTGGCTTCCCGCAACACCCAGAATCAGCAAATCCCTCCACTGTTCCCCAAAACAATCAAGCATCCTCCCATATCACATCACTGATCAAATCAAATCATTGATGTAGCTGCCTCTGTAGTCAGGGCCAGTTGCTGTTTGACTGAAGGCCCAGCTGTCAATCAAACTGGGCCTCCAGATGAGGAATTAATCACTTATGTCCACAGCATGCTGCGGAATTAAAACTCTACAACATGTGGAGGAATCCCAAACAGTGGCACTTCTGACAGATCAGTTCCCTATGGATCATGTCATTGACAATTCTGCTCAAGTCATGAGATCAGCCTGTGGGAATTCGCATTCAGGCACAGGTATCTTTATTCCCTTCATATTGCCCTGGGATGTTAAGAGTTCCTTGGATGCTGGCTTGGAAAATCAACCAATCAGCTATTTTTAAAATTATTATACCAAATAAAATGCTAACAGATCATTAAATAGAAAGAAAATGGAGTACAGAATCTTTGGGCCAAATTCCATTCATTCCAGGCTCAGGAATCCAATATCCAGAAAATTTCTGAACAATGAACAAAGAACAGTACAGCACAGGACCAGGCCCTTCAGCCCTCCAAGCCTGTGCTGATCATGATGCCCTAACTAAACTTAAAAATACCTTCTGCTCTTACTTGGTCTGTATCTCTCTATTCCCTCCCTATTCATGTACCCATCCAGATGCCTCTGAAATGTTACTAATATGCCTGCTTCCACCACATCTTCCGGCAATGCGTTCCAGGCACCCACCACCCTCTGCGTGAAAAACTTCCCCCGCACATCTCCCTTAAACGGCACGGTAGCACAGTGGTTATCACTGCTGCTTCACAGCTCCAGGGACCTGAGTTCGAATCCCGGCTCGGGTCGCTGTCTGTGTGGAGTTTGCACATTCTCCCTGTGTCTGCGTGGGTTTCCTCCGGGTGCTCCGGTTTCCTCCCACAGTCCAAAGATGTGCGGGCTAGGTTGATTGGCCAATCTAAATTGCCCCTTAGTGTCCCGGGATGCATAGGTTAGAGGGGTTAGTGGGTAAATATGTAGGGATATGTGGATAGGGCCTGGGTGGGATTGTGGTTGGTGCAGACTCGATGGGCCGAATGGCCTCTTTCTGCACTGTAGGATTCTATGACTCTATGATTCTAAACTTTCCCCCTCTCACCTTGAACCTGTGCCCCCTTGTAATTGACACTTCCACCCTTGGAAAAAGCCTCTGACTATCCACCCTATCTATGCCTCTCATAATTTTGTGGACCTCTATCAGGTCTCCCCCTCAGCCTCTGTGAAAACAATCCTAGTTTATTCACCCTCTCCTCATAGCCAACACCCTTGAGACCAGGCAACATCCTTTGCACTCTCTCCAAAGCTTCTGTGTCCTTCAGATAATGTGGTGACCAGAACTGCACACAATACTCCAAATGCGGCCTAACCAATGTTTTATATAGCTGCAACATGATTTCCTAATTCTTATACTCAATTCCCCGGTCGATGGGGGCAAGCACGCCATATGCCTTCTTAATCACCTTGGCCACCTGTATTCTGGGTCCCAAGCCTGCACCTTGTCAGCATCAGTGACACAATGCAATATTCAAAATGTTAGCTACTAATTGGCCAGGAGGCAAATTTGTATAGGAGGTGGGAGCTGCAAACAGATAGATAATTTAAAAGGCGAAAAGGGGCCATGACTGGGCTTGCTATTGTCTTTTGTTAAGATCCCCCTGAGAGCAATAACTTTTTAAAAGAAAGGAACCCCCTCAACTTCAATAATAATGGACAGGGTTTCACTTTTTAAGACTTTAACTGAAGAAACAAACCAAAATCAACATAGTTCAAACAGTAATTACCAAATAACTGACACATCAAACTAAAGAGAAAAGTAGCTTCACATTAATGAGCGCAACCAAGGTATATTTTATGAAATTATTTCCCTCTATGCCATGCCTCTGGTAGATATGTGATATTAAAGACAGAGTCACAAGGTCCCTCCCTGCTCTCCAGCTGATGTTCACCTCTGCCCACTAAGGCAGGTCGAAATTTCCAGTGCCCTTCAACAATCTTTCCACTCTACCTGAGTTTCCCGGATATGATTATCACCAACTAGGGATAGCTTGATCAAAACCCCCCTTCCTCAGGTCACAATAGCCCTGATAAGCCAGAATTTCAGAATTGTCCTCTGAAATGTTCTTTTGGTTCTGTTTTCCCCATTGAGAACTTTACTTCTGCATCCCATCATTTTTCACAGCACAGCAAAGGCCTGTTTCTGGGAGAGTTTTGATTCTTCTCCTGCCTGCGTCTCTGCAGCAGTTGTCTTTTCTTCAGTGATATTCTGTGAAAGGTACTACAACTGGCACCCAACAACTCAATGGGTTTCTGTTTAGGTTTCACTCCCACGGCAGCCTGAAGTCACATGGGCAATTCCTGAACTGAGGTATATGTCAGGAATTATAATTGTACATTCCTTTACTTTTTTATAAAACTCCCAATCTCAATCATGAGGGACATGGATAAAATGAATAGCCAAGGTTTTTTCTCCTGGGCTGGGGGAGTTCAAAACTAGAGGGCATTGGTTTAAGGTGAAAGGGGAAAGATTTAAAAGGGATCTGGGGATGACTTTTTCACACACAAGATGGTGCATATATGGAATGAGCTGCCAGAGGAGGTGATAGAGGCGGGTACAACTACAATATTTAAAAGACATTTGGACAAGTATATGGAAAGGAAAGGTTTAGAAGGATATGGGCCAAATGCAGGCAAATGGGACTAGTTCAGTTTGGGAAACTGGGTCAGGATGGATGCGTTGGGCCGAAGGGCCTGTTTTCATGCTGTATATAGAACATAGAACATTACAGCACAGTACAGGCCCTTCAGCCCTCGATGTTGCACAGACCAGTGAAACCAATCTAAAGCCCCCCTAATCTACACTATAGAACATATCTCTACGACTCTATGATTCCTGGCTTAATATTATTCATTACAACATTATTAGTCTCTTCTTTTAATCCAGTATTATCCTTAACTTCCTTAGTAATGATGTGGAGATGCCAGCGTTGGACTGGGATGGGCACAGTAAGAAGTCTTACAACACCAGGTTAAAGTACAACAGGTTTATTTGGAATCTCATATTTAGGGGAATTTCACAGTAACTTCATTGCAATGTTAATGTAAGCCTTCCTTGTGACTAATAAATAAACTTTAACTTTAATCACGAGTTTTAGGAGCGCTGCTCCTTCATCAGGTGAGTCACTCACCTGATGAAGGAGCAGCACTCCGAAAGCCTGTGATTCCAAATAAACCTGTTGGACTTTAACCTGGTGTTGTGAGACTTCCTACTGTGCCCTTCCTTAGTAAGTCACAAATGGCTCTTTCTTGCTGAATTTTGTTTTTTAATAGAATGCATTTTTGCTCACCATTTTGAATTGTTTCTTTAAATGTTTTCCACTGTTTGCCATTCCTATTAGTCTATTTACTCAATCAACCTTAGCCATTTCTCCTCTCATACCTGTATGATTGGATTTGTTTAATGTGAAGTTTCTTGTTTGGTGTGTGGCTCTCAAATTTAATATGGAATTCAATTGGCATTATAATCACCTTTTGCCAGAGGGTCTTATCCTCTATGTTTGCCTCATTACACAATCGAAGATCTAAAATACCTAGTTGGTTCGAAAAGATATTATTCCAAGAAGTTCATGAAAATATTCTACAAATTCATCTTCCAGACTACATATAAAATATAAAAACCAGCAAAGAATGATTTTAAACATAATGAAATAAAAATTAGAGTACGTGAGGAAGCTAGCTAGAAATATAAACAGATAGTAATATTTCCTACAGGTACTTAAAAAGGAAAATAATAACTAATGTATGCATTTCTCGTCTAGAGATTGAGTTTGGAGAAATAATATTGGGAAATAAGGAAATGGCAGGTGCATTGAACAGATATTGGGCAGGATTTTGCAGTGGAAGGAGAAGACCACCATTGGTCAGTGGCAGAATCTTCTGGTTCCACCATTGTGCACAGGGTTTCCCATTGAATGCATCTCTCACCACCATGAAACCCATGACGGGGATTTGCCATTGGCGGCACCAGAAGATCCCATCAGCTTGAATGCCCAGAAAGTTCCAGCCATCTGTCTTCACTGTTGAAGATATGGAGATGCCGGCATTGGACAGAGGTGGGCACAGTAAGAAGTCTCACAATACCAGGTTTATTTGGAATCACGAGCTTTCGGAGCGCTGCTCCGACATTAGGTGAGTGGAGTGTGAAACCTACCTCTAGGGTAGGCAGGAAATTAAGATTCAGGTCACAATCAGACAAATGGCAAAAGACATTTGAGGGGCCTAATTTGCTTGTTGTATGTTTACTAATTTGTTTTTTCCTGTCTGCAACTACTGTTCAGGACCTATAAACTGCACCTATCAGTATATTCTGCTCCTTGTTATTCCTAATCTCCACCCATTGCAGAAACATTCAATAACTTTTACTTCAGTATTTAGCAGAAGGACAGATCAGGTTGACATTACATAGGAAGATGAGATTCAAAATGATATTACTGCACTTAAAATAGAGGAGAAATATTAAATAACTCAAAGAGGATAAGACCCCTGTTGTGGACAGATTGCTTCCCTGCAACAGTGACTTATATAGTGTCTTTAATATTATGAAATGCCACAAGACACTTCACAGAAGCATTGTAAAACAAAGTGCCACTGCGTCACAAAAGGAACGTGAGGTCAGATGATCAGAGGCTTGGTCAGAGGTAAGGCTGGATTTTGTGGTGAGAGTTGACTCCTCACGTCCCAGTGTAAGTTTCAGGGCATGCCCACCTCCACTTAGCCACCTTGCCCTGGTTTAATTTTTTGATTGAAACAACTTCAGTTAATATGAGGCGAGGGGAGCTTCCATCCATTTCCAGAAGGACATCCAACCTCATAGAACTGCATAGGGCGGCACGGTAGCACAGTGATTAGCACTGCTGCCTCACAGCGCCAGGGGCCCGGGTTCAATTCTGGCCTCGGGTCACTGTCTGTGTGGAGTTCGCATGTTCCCCCCGTGTCTGCGTGGATTTCCTCCCACACTCCAAAGATGTGCAGGTTAGGTGGATTGGCCATGCTAAATTGCCCCTTAGTGTCAGGGGGACTAGCTTGGGTAAATGCATGGGGTTGCGGGAATAGGGCCTGTTGGTGCAGGCTCGATGGGCCAAATGGCCACCTTCTGCACTGTAGGGATTCTATGGATTCTAATCTGCCAAACAATTGGATGCCAGCAGCTCTGCAAACCGGCAGCACCAAACAGAACAAAGAACAAAGAACAATACAGCACAGGAACAGGCCCTTCGGCCCTCCAAGCCCGCGCCGCTCCCCGGTCCAGGATTGAATCCTGAATCCAGGATCCCCGCCCAATTTTCCAGCCTATCTACATACCAATATCCTATCCACCGAGCTGTCCCTCACAGCTACGATGCTTTGTTCATCACAACCTATTAACTCACCCCCACCCCCCCATTCCAGACCATGTGATCTCCAGGGAGAGGCGAAAACCCAGAGTGAAAACCCCAGGGCCAATATGGGGAAAAATAAAATCTGGGAAATTCCTCTCCGACCCCCTGAGGCGATCGAAACGAGTCCAGGAGATCACACTGGCCCTGATCGGAAAATGCTTCCCAACCCTATTCATTTCCACTTCCACGAACACCATATGAATTCCCTGCCCCCGAGACAGGTTCCCAACTATCCGCAGTCTCGCTCTGTACTGGCACCAGCAAGATGATCATAGAATGAAGCCTTGAAACGAGAAACAAGGAACAATTAGCCGGCGCCGCTCCCTGGTCCAAACTAGACCACTCTTTTGTATCCCTCCATTCCCACTCCATTCATATAGCTGTCTAGATAAGTCTTAAACGTTCCCAGTGTGTCCGCCTCCACCACCTTGCCCGGCAACACATTCCAGGCCCCCACGACCCTCTGTGTAAAATATGTCCTTCTGATATCTGTGTTAAACCTCCCCCCCTTCACCTTGAACCTATGACCCCTCGTGAACGTCACCACCAACCCGGGGAAAAGCTTCCCACCGTTCACCCTATCTATGCCTTTCATAATTTTATACACCTCTATTAAGTCTCCCCTCATCCTCCGTCTTTCCAAGGAGAACAACCCCAGTTTCCCCAATCTCTCCTCATAACCAAGCCCCTCCATACCAGGCAACATCCTGGTAAACCTCCTCTGTACTCTCTCCAAAGCCTCCACGTCCTTCTGGTAGTGTGGCGACCAGAACTGGACGCAGTATTCCAAATGCGGCCGAACCAACGTTCTATACATCTGCAACATCAGACCCCAACTCTTATACTCTATGCCCCGTCCTATAAAGGCAAGCATGCCATATGCCTTCTTCACCACCTTCTCCACCTGTGACGTCACCTTCAAAGATCTGTGGACTTGCACACCCAGGTCTCTCTGCGTCTCTACACCCTTTATGGTTCTTCCATTTATCGTGTAGCTCCTCCCTACATTATTCCCACCAAAATGCATCACTTCGCATTTATCAGGATTGAACTCCATCTGCCATTTCTTTGCCCAAATTTCCAGCCTATCTATATCCTTCTGTAGCCTCTGACAATGTTCCTCACTATCTGCAAGTCCTGCCAGTTTTGTGTCGTCCGCAAACTTACTGATCACCCCAGTTACTCCTTCTTCCAGATCATTTATATAAATCACAAACAGCAGAGGTCCCAATACAGAGCCCTGCGGTACACCACTAGTCACAGGCCTCCAGCCGGAAAAAGACCCTTCCACTACCACCCTCTGTCTTCTATGACCAAGCCAGTTCTCCACCCATCTAGCCACCTCCCCCTTTATCCCATGGGATCCAACCTTTTTCACTAGCCTACCATGAGGGACTTTGTCAAACGCTTTACTAAAGTCCATATAGACAACATCCACGGCCCTTCCTTCGTCAACCATTTTGGTCACTTCTTCAAAAAACACCACCAGGTTAGTGAGGCATGACCTCCCTCTCACAAAACCATGTTGACCTCTGCTGTTAGGCCTTTAAGGTGGCATTCAACAATGAGTCCAGACATTCAAGTAAGTCAGGTTCCACTGAGGCTAAGTTGACAGGCCCTGGTGAGGAGGGATGTAGGGGGAAGGGTAGATGTGTGAAGCAAAACTGGGGTCCTCTGATTGACACAGCAGGCCAGGAAAAGAGGCTCTTCCCTTTCAGTGGCCAGCAGTCCACTGGATTAAACATACTGGCTACCCGTTGGGTGCAGACCTCCCACTGCCTGTAATATTCGAGCGGCGGCAGGATGAAGCACTTAGTTGGGCACAGACAGAACAGGTGGACCAATGGTGAGTGCACTGCTGATGGCACAGCATCCTAATTAATGGGTCTGTTGCCTGTTTACTTGCCCACAGGTAGCCTGTAAAATACAGCCTGCAGGTTTTAAGAAGCGTCTTAAAATGAGAAAGTGAGGTAGAGAGGCGGAGAGGTATAGGGAGGGAATTCCAGAGCTTGGGGGTGTGGACAATTGAAGGCACAGTCACTGATAGTGAAGTATTAATAATTGGGAATACAGGAGAAGCCAGAATTAGAGGAATGCAAATATCTTGGAGGATTGTCAGTTTAGAGAAAATTATAGAGTTGTGTGGGGCAAGGCCATGGAGCGAAAACATGGAGAATTTTAAAATCACAATATTGATTGACTGGGAGGCCATGTGGGTCAGCAAGCATGGGGTGGTAATGGAACAAGACTTCCTGTGAGTTATGTTACAGACAGCAGAGTTTTGGATGTCCTCAAGTTCATGTAGGATAGTACGTGGGAGAGATGGCATAGCCAAGATGGACTGAATAAACTGCTTCTGTGTTTGAAGTTTCCATGTAGTTATTTTAATGAGTCCTACATGTTAATAGTTTAAAACATCATTCTCAATTTCTTATCTAGGTTGTTCCAAGATAACCTGCATTAGTCTGACAAGGGAAGCTTCCATCAAACTCTCTCCACTTCATGGAAAACAAATCTCCATACGCTACCTGAACATGACAGATTGCTTTGTACTTGAAGATGAGGGTTTGCATACGATAGCAGCTCACTGCACCCAGCTGACCCACCTCTACCTACGCAGGTGTATACGTGTCACAGATGAGGGCCTCCGCTACCTGATGCTTTATTGCACAACAATCAAAGAACTGAGTGTTAGTGACTGCCGTGCAGTAAGTGATTTTGGGATGAGAGAGGTGGCAAAATTGGAAGCAAACCTGAAGTATCTCAGCATTGCTCACTGTGGCCGGATCACAGACGTGGGTATCCGCTACATTGCCAAGTATTGCAGCAAACTGCGCTATCTGAATGCTCGGGGTTGCGAAGGAATAACCGATCATGGGATTGAGTACCTTGCCAAAAATTGCACAAAACTGAAGTCCCTAGATATCGGGAAGTGTCCATTAGTTTCCGATGCAGGCATGGAGTTTTTAGCATTGAACTGTTACAACCTGAAGCGACTGAGTCTAAAGTCATGCGAGAGCATCACTGGCCGTGGTTTAAAAATTGTCGCTGCCAACTGCTTTGAGCTTCAGATGTTGAATGTGCAGGACTGTGACATCTCTGTTGAGGCATTGCGGTTTGTGAAACGCCATTGCAAAAGATGTATTATAGAACATACCAATCCAGCCCTCTTCTGACAGGATGTTCAATAGTGAAACAGAACAGACCATAGATTGTAAAGACTCAAATTTAAATTGCTTCATTTCTGCTCCTCAATTCAAATATTTAGTTCATTTTCACATTGTAAAATTATTACTCTGTTATGACTGAATGTCATGTTAATGAAAATATTTTTCTTTTTTCATCTATGATGTGCACATTTCTGATTGCCAAATCTCCTACAGAAACCAGTGTCCAGAGGCATAAAATAAATATATTGAAACATTTTAAGTTGCTGGAGGAATTGATCAGATTTCATATTATTACTTAAATCCACCCCAGGCTCATAAAACGGAAATATTCAGTAAATCACTTGCCACCTATTTTTCAATTTTCCTTTAAACGGAGCACCAGTTAAGTTTTATTTGATATCCCATCATAATGTTTAATCCTGATGTGGATAGATGCTGTCACTTTCTGTTTGTTATAACGTGGAAGATTCTGAATAATATTGCATTTCCATGCTTTTATTTCACGTTTTAAATTAATAAAAGGAAATGTAATCCTAAAATACTAAAGAGCTTATTGACTGTACACGTATTGTACTCTGATCCACTAGAAGTGACCCCTTTGCTGTGCTGTTGGTGAGGGGGGAACAGGTTAATGTACTGGATTAGCATGTTCACCTCACCTGAGACCTGGGCTTGAATGGTGCCTAAGCTGAGGAGTGTAAGCCCCTCTGTTGATTCTCCTTGAAATTGGTTCCATCCCATTAACAAGTTGGCCTTGACCCATGGCACAAAAATACAGCTAATTTGGCACAAAGTTGGACATTTTCAGTCTAAATTTGGGGCTGATGCATGACGTTGATGTACAGTAAAATCAGCTTTACTCTGCAGATCTTTGTACTTTATTTGGACTGCAAGTATTTTTTGCTGACATTAGAATGGCCTTCAACCTTTGTACTTCCAGCGGGACCTCAATCTTTACAAACAAAAAGGTGGCAATTTACTCCAAGGTTCCTCAAAGTAAAAGTGGTCCCATTCCCAGCACTCTGATAGGATTACAAGCAACGCTATTACCACACAGCTGAAAGGGACACCACTCCAGTAGCCAACTTGGAGAAATTAATGATGTAAAAAATGGCCCCAAATACTTGCTGTCTAACTTTTGGAAATAACCTATAGGAAAAATGGATAGGATTTGAATGTGCAAGAGAGAACAAATCAGAAGCTTCTGTTGGACATTAGTAGCCTCTTTATCATGGGAAAGGAGAACAACCATGGGTCTCAATGAAGTTTCCTTGGCATAAGAATGACCTGCAATCATCATGTCACAAAGTTTGCCAAAAGTTTTATAATCAAGGTAACATTCCTTTTCACAGGCAAACAGGAATATTGGGAGATTGCTCCCCCTTGATGCTGTTCAAAATGAGGTGGGATCACAAATGGAGAATGTCAGAAAATTTCAGTGGTGCGGCCCACCACCTCCTCATTGTTTCAATTGGGATTTCCTACCTCTTATATCCCCAGCAAACCATACTTCCTTCCTGCCTCAGTTATCATACATTTGTCATATGGCCATAGGTCCCTGGGAAGTAGAGGTGAAAACAGTGAAAGTAAAGGGCATTGCCATGATCTATCTCCCTCCAGGCAGCCCCAGAAGCTTACCCACTGAAGTCCTTCATGCCATCCAAGACCCTAAGGAGGAAGATGTTCCTTGTTTGGTCTTTAGTGTGATGCTCTGAGATCTCTTGTCACCTTTTCCTGTACTGCAGCACACCTCGGACTCTTCACCTTTCCAGTGGCAGGCTTCATTACAGTGACATGAATTTTACTAAAAGCCCACTCAGCACATGTAATGACCCAGGAGAGTGTGTTGTGGTTGGGAAGGATATGGCTGGTGAAGTGAGTTAGATGGTGACCTTTTACCTCAAATTACATCTCCAATCAATGATCTTTCATAAGAACTGGGAAAAGTTAGAAATGTTAGAGGCTTTAAGCAATTGAAAGGGAGAAGGGTGGACAAAGAACAAAAGATCATTGATAGGATGGAAGACAGAAGGGTTTAAATGTCAAACAAATGAGTGGTACAAAACAAAAGGGAGTGGCAATGGAGCAAGTAAAGAAAAAATGTGTATCTAGAGGCAGTGTGAATGGCAGAATAATGAACAATTGCTCACAGAAAGCAAAGAAAGAAAAACAAGACACAAAACAAAACCAAAAATCTGGAAAGTGGAAGAAAACAAAATGGGGAATAAATTACAGTCTGAAATTAGAAGTTGAGGTGAGGTTCATTGGAACACTGTGAGACAGAGCAAAAACACTGGAGAATTAAAATAACGTGACTAAACTTCAAAAGTACTTCATTGGCTAAAAATGCTTTGAGACATCCAATTTTACTTTTGGACAGAAGCTTTTGACATTTTGCCATTCACACCTCCTCTGGGCACAATTTTTTATTTCTGCCCTTGTCCAATCAGCCTGCCTTTGGCCCTTCACGATTACTCCTTTGTCATTAAATCTTCCCTTTTGTTTATTTCCACTCCTGCTCCTTTCACTTGATTGAAATCTATTTCTATTAACTTTTCTCAGTTCTGATGAAAGGCCATTGACCTAAAACATTAACACTCTCCCCACAGATGCAGCCTGACCTGCTGATTGTTTCCGACATTTTCTGTTTTTATTTCAGATTTCCAGTATTCTGCTTCCCATCTTGAACCTGGGTTCCAACCTAACCTTTGCTGATAGGATGAAAATCTCTGTGTGCTGGCTGGAAGGGTTTTATGTGAAATGAGTATTTGAATTCACTTTCTCATGGTCATGTTTCCACAACTCCAAACTACAAGGCCACAACTGCCCTTAATTTAACAGTGATCGACAGGGTACTGATAATCTTACTCAGAGTGAGCACAGATGGAACTTATCACTCTGATGTGGCAAGGCTGAACTTTCAAACTTGGACCTGAGACAGGAACAGGAGTGAGGGACCTAGCTGCACCTAACTTGGGAGTGCACAAAATACCGATATTGAGTGAATAAAGATCACTCTGCTAAACACAATTTCTTAAAAAAAATTGAAAGTTCTTTAAATTTACTTCCAGGCCATTATTCAAGAATAACATAATTCCCAAATAGAACATGGGGGCAATTCTCTGACCTCACCATACTAGTAAGAAGTTTAACAACACCAGGTTAAAGTCCAACAGGTTTATTTGGTAGCAAAAGCCACACAAGCTTTCGGAGCTCCAAGCCCCTTCTTCAGGTGAGTGGGCTTGGAGCTCCGAAAGCTTGTGTGGCTTTTGCTACCAAATAAACCTGTTGGACTTTAACCTGGTGTTGTTAAACTTCTTACTGTGTTTACCCCAGTCCAATGCCGGCATCTCCACATCATGCTCACCATACCTGGCACAGATCATGCTGATCCCAGGCCCAATGTATGGGCCTAAAAATAGCTTTCGCACCTGATGCCAAACACTTTGCAATCATTCTGGCCACTTTCTAATGGCGCAAACCAAATAGGCCTAGAAAGAGCACAAGGCCGATTTGCATGAGATTGACTGGATTTCAATCTCATTAGCGAGTTTGGAACATGATCATACCCGCCCCCTCCCCCCCCCACCCCTTTCCAAGAATGCTGTCACCTCTCCGGCAAGAGGTCACACAGGCACAAATCAGTATTTGTTCTTACTGGCAGAGACCTGCCTCAATGGCCACACCAGGGGCTATGAGGCAAATGAAGCCCCCGGGTGGTTGGGGGTGTGGTTGGTGAAGTCGGAAAATATACCTCTATAGGCTGGTATGAGTCAAAATACAGTCATGCTTTATTCTCATAAGCTTATGGGAGAACTTGACCCCTTGAAAGCAGAAGCCAAAGTTCTAACTGAACACAAGAAGCATGGATATTTATACATCAGGGTTCCCAATACAAGTCACGAAGCAAAGTCCAGTTAACAGTCCTTGATCGTAAATTATAGTTCCTTTAACAGCTTCTGATAGTCTTTGGATCATGGTTAGAAACCATCTGGTATCCTTGGGCCATAAAGCACAATTCTCCTGGTCATTGCAGTCAAGGTGTCACCTCTGGTCCCCTGCTCTTCCCGCAGCTTTTCCTTTGAGGTGACTGAGTACGTGCAGTTGTCCCAGTGGGAGTCCTCCTTCAAACGGCCATTCTCGCACTCTACCATTTGGTCGCTGCTTCCTCTGTTTAAATCATAGACAAGCCTACGGAAAGAAAGACTTACCCCCTAACATCTATATTTAACTGTCTGTTTTATCAGAATGATATAAACAAGCGAGGGAACCATGAACAAATGGCTTATGCTACTACCAGGAGCAATATAAACAAAAAGGAGGCTAGCCATAAGCAAGAGTTATGTTTGTGATACATTCCAGGTACAAAGTTCAACCTTTTAGGCACAAAAGACATTGAGTACAAAAAAACATTAACCCTTTCCCTTCTTCAGTTGGGTAGTGCCCATCTGGCACCCTGACAATGCCAGCTGGGCACCACCAGTGTGCCAACAGCTGTGCCAGGAGTTGGGGCCTGAGTGGGGGCTATGATGGAGGGTTATGCAAGGGGAGGTCATGAGGTGAGGGTCATGCAGGGGTGGATCAAGTGGGGGGTCCTGATGGCGCCACATGGTGGTAGTGAGATTTGCTGATGGGGAGGCATGTTGAAGGGGAGGGGTGGGGGGGGAGGCGGTCATGATCAGGGACCATTGGAATGGCCCCAATACCGGCGATCCATGTTGGAGAAGGGGTGGAGGAACATACTATTAACGTCAGTGGGTGGGGGGAGGTCTTCCAGTGCACTTTGAGATCGGGGTGCCCTTGTGAAACAGCACTCAAGCGCTCTGAAGCTGGGCTCACCGGCGCATTTAGGTCCTGCTGCCTTCCCCGCTCCCCCCCCCCCCAGGTAGTGAAGCACAACTCACCACTCTCCAAAAGAGTGGCTGTGTGTGGAACAATTGCAGTGTGGGGCATGCTTCAGAGACTGGCACAGATCGGTCCAGTTTTTTCACCATTATGTCACTTATCATTTTTGGCACAAAAATTGTCATCCACTACTTCCAATGCTTTTGAGACCTAATTTTTAAAAAATAATCAGTCATTTACATTTTCTCAGTGTAAAGCATGAATGCTTCATTGATTGGGATTGCTCAGTCCAAATGTTGCTCATGTTCATTAAATTGCAGTTACAGAGCACTGACTGACAGAAGGGATCACATCCTTCAAACTAATTAATACAGTTCAAGAAACTTGCCCTTACCTTCTGAATGTAAAGCACAGAACAATATCAAAGTCTTTAAATTAGGATTACAATCAACTACGTTTTAGCATCTGTGACCTTCTGCACAGAGAATTTCACATCACCCAGAATGTGGACAGCGTTATTACTTTCATCGTGGTAGTGAGATTTGCAGATGCAGCAAAGCTTCAATGAGAATGAAATCTCCTTTTTTGGCTTTCACTATAAATAATCAATTTTGTTTTAGAAAAGGAAAGTTTTAAAGTTCCATAATAACTTATACTATTAGATAAGCTTGTTGGCATCAGTTGTATTCATCACAAAACAATTTATATTGATAAATTACACACACTTTTATTTAGTCAAAGACAACCTTTTAGGGCGGCACGGCAGCACAGTGGGTAGCACTGCTGCTTCACAGCTCCAGGGACCTGGGTTCGATTCCCAGCTTGGGTCACTGTGTGGAGTTTGCACATTCTCCTCGTGTCTGCATGGGTTTCCTCCGGGTGCTCCGGTTTCCTCCCACAGTCCAAAGATGTGCGGGTTAGGTTGATTGGCCATGCTAAAATTGCCCTGAGTGTCCTGAGATGCGTAGGTTAGAGGGATTAGTGAGTAAAATATGTAGGGATATGGGGGTAGGGCCTGGGTGGGATTGTGGTAGGTGCAGACTCGATGGGCCGAATGGCCTCTTTCTGTACTGTAGGGATTCTATGATTCTATATCAGTGCAAAATGTCTTTGGAGTTCTCTAATTGAATGGGGCACTGTTTGCATGGAGAAAATGTGCCAATATTGTTATGTGGTTGACTACAAAGAAAAGCTAGAAAAAAAGCCAAAATATGTTAGAACTTGGGCTTTCTTTCAACTTTTTTTGTGTTTACAACAAGATGTATTTCCAGACAGAATTGCATCTTATATGATCAAGAATTTCTAACATTCTGCATGCTATGAAAGGGAGTCACATGCCATGGATTTAACTTTCTAATTGAATTATTTTGTGCCAAACCTATGATTCATCTACCTTACACTCCTGTTCCCTCTGAAACATCACAATGACAGTCTTTATTGCTTTTGACAAAGTTATGTACCTTTATACACTTGATATTTATACTTACAAGACCAAAGTGAATATCGCAGAATACCTATGAATACGTAGGTGCACTTATTTCAGTCATTTCTGAAACCAGAATACTGAAGAGTTGCAAATCTTGGACCTAGAAAATAATTAACTCTCTGCCTATTAACAGACATAAAACTAGTGCCTATTATACCCATTCACACACCGTGCTGGAAATGCATTGTCCATCATATTCAAGAAGGCTTGATATCGGCCTCCAGGTCCAGGTCTGGAATAGATGTTAGCTCCTTTGCATTTCTAATTAGAGGGTCTAAGACCCATTTCAGGCCCCTTCTAGAAATTTGGCTGGTTTGAACTATTGAACCCAGTACTTGGTCTGCTGCGTTCACAGTAAGCACCGAAAGCTGCCACCAAAAGTTTAAAAAAAACTTCATAAACAGTAGCATTGATTTGTTGAACAGTCATTCTCTGTGCTGTAAATACTGTGTAAATTGTTATTTAAGCGTTGTCCAGGAGAAGCAAATGCTCGTCCTGACTATAGATCAGAAAGAAGACTTTTGTCAGCCTATGTTAAACCCTCTACAATCTCTTACCCCTCCCTCCTGCTCACTTCATTCCACATTACTCCCTCCTGATTGATTGCACATTCTTTCTGCCTACTGATTATCCCCACCTTCCAGAAACAAACTTCCTTTCAATGTGTTGGGTTTCAATTATTGTTGACATTAACATATCAAATAGATAAACTCTGGAGAATAACCCTTAATGTTTAACAAGTTGCAATTTTTTTATGTATTTGATATTTCAAGAACCTAAGGTATTATCCCAAACATTCATAATATTTAGATTCAATTCTGATTATAAGTTGTGAGGTATATTGCCTCTCCTTCAAACTTACCAGAAGATTTGCTGCATTTGCCCCCAAACAGGAATAGGCAAAATATATTTTTTATTTGTACATAAGATGTGTGTATCACCGACACGTCCAGCATTTATTGCTCAGTCCTAATTACAGCTAGTACTCACCGAACTACATAATTGGCTCTCACTCTAACAATGTCATGATTTTAAAATTCTCATCCTTGCTTTCAAATGGCCATGGGGCCCATGGCCTCACTCCTCCCTACAATTCCTGTAATCCCCTCCGAATTTTCACATCCTCCAATTTTCTGTGCTCATCTATTCTGGCCTCTTGAGCAGCCCCAGTTTTAATCACACCACCATTAGCAGCTGTGCCTTCAGTTGTCAATGCCATGAATTCTGGCATTGTATCCTCACACCTCTCCATCTCGCTACCTCCTTTTCCTCCTTTAAAACACTCAAGCCTGGTCTGACCGAATATCTCTTTATGTAGCTCAGTGTCATATTTTGTTTTATAATCCCCCTGTGAAGCACTTAATACTCCCAACTTGCATATTGTAGATGGTGGACAAAGTTTGGGGAGTCTGGAGGTGAGCTACTCACTGCAGAATTCCCAGCCTCTGACCTGCTCTTTTGCCACAGTATTTATGTTTGGTCTAGTTTGGTTTCTCTTAGATGTTGATGGTAGGGTTTCAGTGATAGTAATGTCATTGAATGTCAAGGGGAGATGGTTAATTAACTTCACAAAGTGGTAAACAGGGTTAACCTTAAATGTGCAATCTATTAGCCAATCTTAATATCATAAAACTACATTAAGGCTCTGCTTCCATTTTTAGTGCAATAAAGCATGTGTAAGTAACACAGCTTTACATCATCACCATGCCATGCATTCATGAACAAATTAGAACAAGGTTTGCTGCAAATTTCTCCTGAAAATGTTTTGTCAAATACATCAGAATTTGGCAGAAGTCCTTGAATAGGTCGTTTGCAATTCTGCACAATATTGCTTTTCAATGTTTTAGTTGATTGCAATCTTTTACCTTCCACTGAAGTGTTCCAACAGTAAAACAACAAAAGAAATATTTAAAAATATATATGATTACAGATGTTCTTCTTCCCTGTTAAAACCCTGGCTATACTGCAAAATCATATCACATGATCTAACATGCCTTAAGCCCGACATCATAACATCACTTTTTTTCAATCAATAGGACTACCTATAACTTGGGAAATCTCCATATCAAACTTTTGATTACTGGAATCAAACAGAAAATATAAACAAAAAGAATGCTATTTTATGAATCACAACTATTGGATTATGCTTTTTAGTTTGTTTATGATGTTTAATCCAACCCTTAAAGCTTAAAATTTGAATACTCATCTTGGCCTCTTCTGACCACACTGCTGTCTCCCAGCAAGTTGTTCTATAAGGTTTAAAGTTGTGTAGGTCTGCCACTATGACTTTTCCATGAATAGTAGGCCTCTGTTTGCCGGGCGTGACCAGCCCTCCCATGCTTGATCTGAGGTCAGTTAAGGTTGTAGGGAACAGGAATACATCATAAACTCAGCACTTGCTTAGAGATTTGGCAAGAAATAATTGTTGTTGAGGAGTGAACAACAGCTGCCATTCATTAGACTTGCACTTGCCCATTTAATTTTCATGAGATTTTGTACAGCAAGTAGTTGCCATCAGGACATCAAAATGTGGAAGCTGGAACGTGTATAAACATGTTTAGCAAATGTGTGTATGCTTAACCAATCAGATTGAAGAATTGCAATGAACAGCTCACAGCCCAAACCAAGAAGTATAAATTGGAATAAATAATTAAAAGTTAACTTTGGTCGCAAAGGTGAAATAGAGGGAAAGAATATTCAGTGGTGGGGTGGGTGGGTGGGTGGGGGGGGGGGGGGCGGTGGTAGTGAATGGGATTAAGAGAAAGAGAAGAGACAGAAAGAAAAAGTCAAATAAAATGTAAATGCCATTCTAAAATTGTCTAGCAACAATTAAAAGCTGAAGGAATAAGCCTACTTATAGAATATAATTTTCTGTACCAGAGAGATGATTATTTGGCAATAATTAAGACATAAGAACAAAGAACAATACAGCACAAGAACAGGCCCTTCGGCCCTCCAAGCCCGTGCCGCTCCCTGGTCCAAACTAGACCATTCTTTTGTATCCCTCCATTCCCACTCCGTTCATATGGCTGTCTAGATAAGTCTTAAACGTTCCCAGTGTGTCCACCTCCACCACCTTGCCTGGCAGCGCATTCCAGGCCCCCACCACCCTCTGTGTAAAATATGTCCTTCTGATATCTGTGTTGAACCTCCCCCCCCTTCACCTTGAACCTATGACCCCTTGTGAACGTCACCACCGACCTGGGGAAAAGCTTCCCACCGTTCACCCTATCTATGCCTTTCATAATTTTATACACCTCTATTAAGTCTCCCCTCATCCTCCGTCTTTCCAGGGAGAACAACCCCAGTTTACCCAATCTCTCCTCATAACTAAGCCCCTCCAGACCAGGCAACATCCTGGTAAACCTCCTCTGTACTCTCTTCAAAGCCTCCACGTCCTTCTGGTAGTGTGGCGACCAGAACTGGACGCAGTATTCCAAATGCGGCCGAACCAACGTTCTATACATCTGTAACATCAGACCCCAACTTTTATACTCTATGCCCCGTCCTATAAAGGCAAGCATGCCATATGCCTTCTTCACCACCTTCTCCACCTGTGATGTCACCTTCAAGGATCTGTGGACTTGCACACCCAGGTCCCTCTGCGTAACTACACCCTTTATGGTTCTGCCATTTATCGTATAGCTCCTCCCTACACTATTTCTACCAAAATGCATCACTTCGCATTTATCAGGATTGAACTCCATCTGCCATTTCTTTGCCCAAATTTCCAGCCTATCTATATCCTTCTGTAGCTTCTGACAATGTTCCTCACTATCTGCAAGTCCTGCCAATTTTGTGTCATCCACAAACTTACTGATCACCCCAGTTACACCTTCTTCCAGATCGTTTATATAAATCACAAACTACGAGTAGAGGTCCCAATACAGAGCCCTGCGGAACACCACTAGTCACAGGCCTCCAGCCGGAAAAAGACCCTTCCACTACCACCCTCTGTCTTCTGTGACCAAGCCAGTTCTCCACCCATCTAGCCACCTCCCCCTTTATCCCATGAGATCCAACCTTTTTCACCAGCCTACCATGAGGGACTTTGTCAAACGCTTTACTGAAGTCCATATAGACGACATCCACGGCCCTTCCCTCGTCAACCATTCTGGTCACTTCTTCAAAAAACTCCACCAGGTTAGTGAGGCATGACCTCCCTCTCACAAAACCATGCTGACTATCGTTAATGAGTTTATTCCTTTCTAAATGCGCATACATCCTATCTCTAAGAATCTTCTCCAACAACTTCCCCACCACGGACGTCAAGCTCACCAGCCTATAATTACCCGGGTTATCCTTCCTACCCTTCTTAAATAACGGGACCACATTAGCTATCACATATCACACCATTAAAAAGGATACTTGGATTGAAATGGACGTTCACTTCAGGTGGCAAGTTTAGGTTACATCTACCATGCAAATATGGAAAACTCACACAATTCAATGGATTTAAATAGGCAGCTAGGCAGCATGATGCCAGTCTTAGGAAGCTATCAGAGGAAGGACACATCTTAGACAACAACCATCCAATTATTGAATTTAAGTATACGTCTATCTTCATCTGACTTGGGTGCATGATTTGTTCATAAATAACACTGAAGACCGGTGGAGTCACTATAATTACATGGATAAATTCTGGCCCACTAAATCATTGGAACCAAGAGAACAATCATTATTAGTTAATCTTATGGATTAATTATGAATTTTGAGCCAGTTTAAAAATTTTGTAAGCTTTAACTTTACCAGTGGTAGTCAATATTATTAAAAATGATCAATAAAAAAAGTAATTTAATGTTTTAAATTTTAAAAAGTCAAACAGATGCTTTGAATCTCACTTGCTCCATCAACAAGAAAAAAGAATAAAATAGATAAAAATGACCAATTTTTTGCCTATTATTTGCTGCCGTGGAAAATTGGCACAACATCCTTGTGACTATGCAAAATGAACTGTTTAAAAGTATCAAAGAATTGAGGGGGGAGAAAAACACACCAGCAAAAGAAAACAATGCACCTTAAAATAACAAAGGTTCAGGGAGCATGTTTTCTGTTGTGACTGAAGGTTGGCATTCAAAATGTTAATATGACTAGAAAATGAATCACGACTAATGTGATAATCGACAGATATAAACTATGCCCCATTAAAGAATAACACCTCCCATAACCCATGACTCAACCACTGGTGTGAGCTAACTTTGAATTGCAAGGACTTTAATCAATGATTGCAGAATTGATAAGCATCATGAAAATTGTTATATTTGTCATCAAACTAACACCAAGCAAAATTCTATACCGCCAGTATGTTACCATGGTTTGAAACTGTTCACCATATAGAGTTCACAACTCATGTCTGTAGGTTGAAATACTATTTTTGAAAATGTAATCATTTTCATTTTTATTTAAGATGTGGGATCCATTTTACTCTGTTCGGTGCTCATGAACATTTTAAAACTTTGAAGTGCCATGCAACTTTTTAATCTAGTCACCTATTGGAAAACTCTATGCATCTTATGTAGTTTGTCACATACACTAACTATTTTGTGTGATTTTTAAAAAGCTTCTGCAATCACAATGGAATGGAAACTATTTAAAGTATTATTTTAAGGCAACTTTGATTTTATGTACAAGAAGCTGTTAAGTCTTTAGTTAAGACAAAAAATAAGTATTTTTATATTTATGCCTGACCAACTGCCCATAGTAAATAGCGTATTGTAATAGTATTGTAATTGGATGTCTTTGTACATTTTATTTGTAAATGTAAATTTGTAAAAAAAAACTAAACATTTTGTACAATCACAGAATTACTTTATATAAAAGAAAACAAGAGTGCTGAAATCTATGAGTGATTATTTGGAAAATGTCATGTTTGTGCAATTTCTTAACTTTTAAAAATATAATTGAAAAGAACAACATGACGATTTCACATTTTAAGACGTTTACTGTAACAAACAGATTAAAAGCTTCATGACTAAACACTATTTTTGTAGGCAGCTTACACTTTAAACTATGAAACAGAAATTTCTTTTAAAACAACTGTCAAACCCACTTTACAGGGATAGATTTCATGGTCCTTTAAGTGGACATTCAGATCTTCCAGTCCAAAGTGATTCTCCAGAGGGTTTACATTCTCATCTTGGTAACTTGTAACCCCAAGTAATTTTCCCTCTAGTACAAGCTAGGAGAATCTTCCAGTCTCATTTCAAATACTTACAAATTCAGTCTTTTCATTCCTATGCAAGCTTCTACCCACACATGGTGAACCATGGAGACTTTTAGACTTTAGCTGCAATACTCCAATTAATAAAATCCTGATATTCTTTTCTGGTCAGCTCTTGAATTCTTTTACATTTTTTGGGATATTTTCTGTCCCCATTTTCAGCAGATGGGAAAGGCAGCAGGGGCAGAGAATTGATGGAGTGTCCGAAAATGGCTTTCACACTGGCAGGATTTCCCCACTCGATTGTCCCTGCCCACCACCAGTGACCTAATGGGTTTCCAGCCATGCAATGACAGAAACCCTATTATAATACATTAACATATACTTAGTGGGTCTCCCTGTTGTATTATCCACCATGTAGGGAATTCATTTCTCTATTTCTTTTGATCAGAGTGCCCTTTTGGGTTTGCTGGCAGGGTGGGCTCATTCAGAGCACAACCTGCCAGCAAGACATCAATGGACTTTCCTCTACTTCTTTTTCCAAAGTGTTTATAAATATAGGAAAACATGGCATGGCAGCTGGTGGTCTGCCCTCCACTTTTCCTGCCAGACAATGCTTTGAAAAAAGAAATCAGAAAATTCCGTCCTTTCCGTTTTTCTAGCATGACTTTTGTCCAATCTCTCCTAAGCAAGAGCAACAGCTTCTTCATTTTAAAGGTGTAATTTGTATCCCAGGGACTTTAATCCATCCCCAGAGTTCCACAGTAACAGCATTAGCCAGAGCCAAGCCATTTTATTTTAAAGCATTTGTTTAGGATCTATAGATAACTGATTTAGAGAAAATCAGTTTGTCTCCTTTCAGTGTATTAACCCTTTGTTGTCAGTTTGAGGTCCTGGTGTCTTTGTAATTGCTGAAGACTGAACTGTTGACTCTGGACACTTCTTGAGCCAAACCATTGCTTTTTTCAACGGTTTCAGAGACAGGCATTGAACTTTAGAGTACGTGCCTATCTTTTAATAATTTCAATAATTTTATGGAAACATTTAGATGCAGCACATGATCTCCTGCTGGATCATTTCCTAAGATAACAATAACATTTTTGTGCAATTTTAAGGCAATTTAAATACCAGTCTCATGGTAACTGACTAATGCACAGTTTAACTTCATTCTACACAATGGAACAGGTAAACAATTTCTATCAATGCTCCATATTGATGCACTTACTACAGAGAAATTCATGTTTTTTTGCTGACATCAGAGTTTAAGTCTGTAACAATAAATATAATTTTGTTTCTTTATTAGACAAAACTGGAGTTGATCCAGTTTCAGATATAAAACTCTCAGCCTTTTACGTTTCGATTTGCACCCACTGTAAATACATTAGATGCTACTGGTTTGTCACAAGCTTCATCCTCTGGTACAGCATTTTCAGGAAAAATACTAGACAGTCCAACCAATGCCACTGGCTTAGCTTTCAATTTCTAGCAGTCTGCTTTTACATGTCCTGTCTTATGACAAAAGAACATTGGCCTCTTTGAATCATACTTATCAAAACTCAGCTGCAAGTTTTCACATTTCCCTCTGTTCTTCAAGTTTCTGGCTTTCTTACAATTCCACTAGTTAAATTTGCAACTGAATTGTAGTGAACTCAACTGCAATTTATCTGGATTACATTTATCTTCCTCAAAGTTAAAATGCTGAGTCAGTATCTCAACTATGTCTACTTTCTTGACATGAATTTTTGAATCTATTTCCAACATTTCTGTTTTCACCTTTAAATCCAGCTTTGGTAACTGTTGCAAGATGCTCAATGACAGGTCAGCTGAATCTTCTGAGGAGAGGTAATGATGCGACGATTCTCTAACTGGATGCTTCCATGCAGCACAGCTCTGCCAGAAAACTCTACTGAAGCTGATTAGAGTCAGTGGATGAGAGGACATACCCCCTTTTTATGGCACCAGGTACTGTATTCACGTAAGTTTAAAGGTCCAGCCTTTGAGTGTGGGTTAGTTAGTGGCTAAATGTGTGAATGGCTGATGTGGGTATGTGTGTGAGTGGATAAATGGGTGAATGGGTAGGTGGGTGAAGTGGGTGATCGGATCATGTTATGGGCATAGTTGAATGGTGATCATGGGGCTGTCATGATGGGCTAGGGTGTAGTCAGGTGGTCAGTGGGTAGTTGGGTATAGGGATATGGCTTCCAGTCTGGGGCGATAGTCAAGTCCAGTTGGGGAGGTGGTTGGAACAGATTGGTGGTGGGCTATCGACATGTTTGGGAGGCGTGGGCAGTTGAGTTGCTTAGGGGTGTAGTCATTTCAGGTGGATAGTCAGGCCCAGTGTGGGAGGTGGTCGGGGGAGATAGCTGGGTCAGGGGTTAGTCGGATCTGAGGCAGGTTAGCACAGTAAGAAGTCTCACAACACCAGGTTAAAGTCCAACAGGTTTATTTGGTAGCACAAGCTTTCAGAGCGCTGCTCCTTCATCAGGTGAGTGGGAGTTCTGTTCACAAACAGGGCATATAAAGGCACAAACTCAATTTACAAAATAATGGTTGGAATGCGAGTCTTTACAGGTAATCAAGTCTGAAAGGTACAGACAATGTGAATGGAGAGGGTTAAGCACAGGTGAAAGAGATGTGTATTGTCTCCAGCCAGGACAGTCAGTGAGATTTTGCAAGCCCAGGCAAGTCACGGGGGTTACAGATAGTGTGACATGAACCTAAGATCCCGTTTGAGGCCGTCCTCATGTGTGCAGAACTTGGCTATCAGTCTCTGCTCAGCGATTCTGCATTGACGTGTGTCGTGAAGGCCGCCTTGGAGAATGCTTACCCGAAGATCAGAGGCTGAATACCCGTGACTGCCGAAGGGTTCCCCCACAGGGAGTGAACACTCCTGCCTGGTGATTGTCGAGCGGTGTTCATTCATCTGTTGTCGGAGCGTCTGCATGGTCTCCCCAATGTACCATGCCTCGCGACATCCTTTCCTGCAGCGTATCAGGTAGACAACATTGGCCGAGTTGCAAGAGTAGGTACCGTGTACCTGGTGGATGGTGTTCTCACGTGAGATGATGGCATCTAGAACATAAAACAGTACAGCACAGAACAGGCCCTTCGGCCCACGATGTTGTGCCGAGCTTTATCTGAAACCAAGATCAAGCTATCCCACTCCCTATCATCCTGGTGTGCTCCATGTGCCTATCCAATAACCGCTTAAATGTTCCTAAAGTGTCTGACTCCACTATCACTGCAGGCAGTCCATTCCACACCCCAACCACTCTCTGCGTAAAGAACCTACCTCTGATATCCTTCCTATATCTCCCACCACGAACCCTATAGTTATGCCCCCTTGTAATAGCTCCATCCACCCGAGGAAATAGTCTTTGAACGTTCACTCTATCTATCCCCTTCATCATTTTATAAACCTCTATTAAGTCTCCCCTCAGCCTCCTCCGCTCCAGAGAGAACAGCCCGAGCTCCCTCAACCTTTCCTCATAAGACCTACCCTCCAAACCAGGCAGCATCCTGGTAAATCTCCTCTGCACTCTTTCCAGCGCTTCCACATATTCCAAATGTGGTCTCACCAAGGTCCTGTACAGTTGCAGCATAACCCCACGGCTCTTAAACTCCAACCCCCTGTTAATAAAAGCTAACACACTATAGGCCTTCTTCACAGCTCTATCCACTTGAGTGGCAACCTTTAGAGATCTGTGGATATGGACCCCAAGATCTCTCTGTTCCTCCACAGTCTTCAGAACCCTACTTTTGACCCTGTAATCCACATTTAAATTAGTCCTACCAAAATGAATCACCTCACATTTATCAGGGTTAAACTCCATTTGCCATTTTTCAGCCCAGCTTTGCATCCTATCTATGTCTCTTTGCAGCCTACAACAGCCCTCCACCTCATCCACTACTCCACCAATCTTGGTGTCATCAGCAAATTTACTGATCCACCCTTCAGCCCCCTCCTCTAAGTCATTAATAAAAATCACAAAGAGCAGAGGACCAAGCACTGATTTGTGAGGCACGACTTGCCCTTCACGAATCCGTGCTGACTATCCCGGATTAAACCGCATCTTTCTAAATGGTCGTAAATCCCATCCCTAAGGACCTTTTCCATCAATTTACCAACCACCGAAGTAAGACTAACCGGTCTATAATTACCAGGGTCATTTCTATTCCCTTTCTTAAACAGAGGAACAACATTCGCCATTCTCCAGTCCTCTGGCACTATCCCCGTGGACAGCGAGGACCCAAAGATCAAAGCCAAAGGCTCTGCAATCTCATCCCTTGCGTCCCAAAGAATACTAGGGTATATTTCATCAGGCCCAGGGGACTTATCGACCTTCAGTTTATTCAAAACCGCCAGGACATCCTCCCTCCGAACATCTATTTCCTCCAGCCAATTAGCCTGTAACACCTTCTCTTCCTCAAAAACATGGCCCCTCTCCTTGGTGAACACTGAAGAAAAGTATTCATTCATCACCTCGCCTATCTCTGCTGACTCCATACACAAGTTCCCACTACTGTCCTTGACCGGCCCTAACCTCACCCTGGTCATTCTTTTATTCCTCACATAAGAGTAAAAAGCCTTGGGGTTTTCCTTGATCCGACCCGCCAAGGACTTCTCATGCCTCCTCCTAGCTCTCCTAAGCCCCTTTTTCAGTTCATTCCTTGCTAACTTGTAACCCTCAATCGAGCCATCTGAACCTTGTTTCCTCATCCCTACATAAGCTTCCCTCTTCCTTTTCACAAGACATTCCACCTCTTTCGTGAACCATGGTTCCCTCACTCAGCCATTTCCTCCCTGCCTGACAGGGACATACCTATCAAGGACACCCAGTATTTGTTCCTTGAAAAAGCTCCACTTTTCATTAGTTCCTTTCTCTGACAGTTTCTGTTCCCAATTTATGCCCCCTAATTCTTGCCTAATCGCATCATAATTACCTCTCCCCCAATTGTAAACCTTGCCCTGCCGTATGGCCCTATCCCTCTCCATTGCAATAACAAAAATTGTGGTCACTATCTCCAAAGTGCTCTCCCACAACCAAATCTAACACTTGGCCCGGTTCATTTCCCAGTACCAAATCCAATGTGGCCTCACCTCTTATCGGCCTATCCACATATTGTGTCAGGAAACCCTCCTGCACACACTGAACAAAAACTGCCCCATCCGAACTATTTGACCTACAAAGGTTCCAATCAATATTTGGAAAGTTAAAGTCCCCCATGACAACTACCCTGTGACCCCCACACATATCCATAATCTGCTTAGCAATTTCTTCCTCCACATCTCTATTACTATTTGGGGGCCTATAGTAAACTCCTAACAACGTGACCGCTCCTTTCCTATTTCTAACCTCAGCCCATATTACCTCAGTGTGCAGATCCCCCTCGAAGTGCCTTTCCGCAGCCGTTAAACTATCCTTGATTAACAATGCCACTCCTCCATCTCTTTTACCAGCTTCCCTACACTTACTGAAACATCTATACCCCTGAACGTCCAACAACCATTCCTGTCCTTGTTCTACCCACGTCTCCGTAATGGCCACAACATCGTAGTCCCAAGTACCAATCCACGCCCCAAGTTCATCTACCTTGTTCCGGATGCTCCTTGCATTGAAGTAGATACACTTCAACCCACCTTCCTGTCTGCCGGTACCCACCCTTGACCCTGACACCTTCCCCAATACCTCACCACCCTCACTGACTTCTGGACTACAACTCCTTTTCCCACTCCCCTGACAAATTAGTTTAAACCCCCCTGAAGAGCCGTATCAAATTTCCCTCCTAGGATATTGGTGCCCCTCTGGTTCAGGTGCACCCCGTCCTGTTTGTACAGGTCCCACCTTCCCCAGAATGTGTTCCAATTATCCACGTATCTGAAACCCTCCCTCCTACACCATCCCTGCAACCACATGTTTAACTGCACTCTCTCCCTGTTCCTCAACTCGCTATCACGTGGTAGCGGCAACGTACCAGAGATGACCACATGTTTTGTCTTGGCTCTCAGCTTCCAGCCCAGCTCCAGAAATTCCTGCTTTAAATCCCCGTCCCTTCGCTTACCTATGTCGTTGGTACCAATGTGTACCACGACTTGTGACTGTTTCCCCTCCCCCTTCAGAATCCGGAAAACACAGTCTGAGCTTGACGTCCGTGGTGGGGAAGTTGTTGGAGAAGATTCTTAGAGATAGGATGTATGCGCATTTAGAAAGGAATAAACTCATTAACGATAGTCAGCATGGTTTTGTGAGAGGGAGGTCAAGCCTCACTAACCTGGTGGAGTTTTTTGAAGAAGTGACCAGAATGGTTGATGAGGGAAGGGCCGTGGATGTCGTCTATATTGACTTCAGTAAAGCGTTTGACAAAGTCCCTCATGGTAGGCTGGTGAAAAAGGTTGGATCTCATGGGATAAAGGGGGAGGTGGCTAGATGGGTGGAGAACTGGCTTGGTCACAGAAGACAGAGGGTGGTAGTGGAAGGGTCTTTTTCCGGCTGGAGGCCTGTGACTAGTCGTGTTCCGCAGGGCTCTGTATTGGGACCTCTGCTGTTTGTGATTTATATAAATGATCTGGAAGAAGGTGTAACTGGGGTGATCAGTAAGTTTGCGGACGACACAAAATTGGCAGGACTTGCAGATAGTGAGGAACATTGTCAGAAGCTACAGAAGGATATAGATAGGCTGGAAATTTGGGCAAAGAAATGGCAGATGGAGTTCAATCCTGATAAATGCGAAGTGATGCATTTTGGTAGAAATAATGTAGGGAGGAGCTATACGATAAATGGCAGAACCATAAAGGATGTAGATACGCAGAGGGACCTGGGTGTGCAAGTCCACAGATCCTTGAAGGTGACGTCACAGGTGGAGAAGGTGGTGAAGAAGGCATATGGCATGCTTGCCTTTATAGGACGGGGCATAGAGTATAAAAGTTGGGGTCTGATGTTACAGATGTATAGAACGTTGGTTCGGCCGCATTTGGAATACTGCGTCCAGCTCTGGTCGCCACACTACCAGAAGGACGTGGAGGCTTTAGAGAGAGTACAGAGGAGGTTTACCAGGATGTTGCCTGGTATGGAGGGGCTTAGTTATGAGGAGAGATTGGGTAAACTGGGGTTGTTCTCCCGGGAAAGACGGAGGATGAGGGGAGACTTAATAGAGGTGTATAAAATTATGAAGGGCATAGAGAGGGTGAACAGTGGGAAGCTTTTCCCCAGGTCGGTGGTGACGTTCACGAAAGGTCATAGGTTCAAGGTGAAGGGGGGGAGGTTCAACACAGATATCAGAAGGACATATTTTACACAGAGGGTGGTGGGGGCCTGGAATGCGCTGCCAGGCAAGGTGGTGGAGGCGGACACACTGGGAACGTTTAAGACTTATCTAGACAGCCATATGAACGGAGTGGGAATGGAGGGATACAAAAGAATGATCTAGTTTGGACCAGGGAGCGGCGCGGGCTTGGAGGGCCGAAGGGCCTGTTCCTGTGCTGTATTGTTCTTTGTTCTTTGTTCTTGTTACGGACCTTGGCATCCAGTAGGCAACATACCATCCGTGAGTCTCTTTTGCTGCCACAGAACCTCCTATTTATCCCTCTAACTAACGAGTCCCCAATAACTATTGCCCTCCCGCTCTGCCCCTTACCCTCCCGAGCCACAGAGACAGACACAGTGCTGGAGATCCTCTCACTGCGGCTCACCACTGGTATGTCATCCCCCTCAACCGTATCCAAAGCGGAATACTTGTTGCTAAGGGGAACGACCACAGGGGATCCCTGCACGGACTGCTTCCTCCCAGCCCCTCTCACCGTCACCCATCTGTTTTCATTCCTCGGAGTAACTGTATTCCTAAGGCTTCTGTCTATGGCCACCTCTGCGTCCCTAATGATCCTAAGTTCATCCAACTCCAGCTCCAGTTCCCTAACACGGTTTTGGAGGAGCTGCAGATGGGTGCACTTCCCACAGATGTAATCAGCAGGGTCACTGTCGTCGTCCCTCACCTCAAACATAGTGCAAGAGGAACATAGCACTGCCTGCACACCCATCCCCTCTAGATACCTTGCCAGTACCAGGTAGAAACAGCAAAAATGAATTAAACTCACCCCTGCTCGCCCTGTCCCCTGAAGCCCTGTGAGCCAAAGCCTTATAGCTCTCACTCTGCTTCCCACTCACTCCACTGCCCGCTCCCGACGCTGCCTGCTGTATACTGCAGCCTATCTTTTATACTTCGCGCGCTTAAAAAACCCTTCCCAGACTCCTTAGCAGCCCACTTCCAGTTTTCACTTTAAACTTAAAATACTACTACAAAAGTAAAGGCCAAAAAAAGACACACACTAGCTGACTAATTAAATAAATAAACAATTCAATCAATCTCTCACCAGCACTCCTGCCTCCAATCACTCCCTCTCAGCTTGCTCCAGTGAAACAATGAGGGGGAACCTCCCAGGTAACTGACTTTTAAAGTTAAAATAAAAACGCTTCCCAGACTCCTTAGCAGCCCAGCATCTGTGTCGATGATCCGGCACATCTTGCAGAGAATGCTGTGACAGGGTTGTGTGGTGTCGTGGTCACTGTTCTCCTGAAGACTGGGTAGTTTGCTGCGGACAATGCTCTGTTTGAGGCTGTGCGATTGTTTGAAGGCAAGAAGTGGGGGTGTGGGGCTGGCCTTGGCCTTCATCGATGTCATATTGAAGGTTCCGGAGAAGATGTCATAGCTTCTCCGCTCCAGGGAAGTACTGGACGATGAAGTCTGTCCGCCGTGTCCCATGTTTGTCTTCTGAGAAGGTCGGTGCGGTTTTTCGCTGTGGTGCATTGGAACTGTTGATCGATGAGTCGAGCGCCATATCCTGTTCTTATGAGGGCATCTTTCAGCGTCTGGAGGTGTCTGTTGCGATCCTCCTCATCTCAGCAGATCCTGTGTATACGGAGGGCTTGTCCGTAGGGGATGGCTACTTTAACGTGTTTAGGGTGGAAGCTGGAGAAGTGGAGCATCGTGAGGTTATCCGTGGGCTTGCGGTACAGTGAGGTGCTGAGGTGACTGTCCTTGATGGAGATGCGTGTGTCCAAGAATGCAACCGATTCCGGAGAGTAGTCCATGGTGAGACTGATGGTGAGATGTAACTTGTTGATGTCATCATATAGTTGTTTCAGTGATTGTTCACCATGAGTCCAAAGGAAGAAAATGTCATCGATGTATCTAGTGTATAGCATCGGTTGAAGGTCCTGTGCGGTGAAGAAGTCTTGTTCGAACCTGTGCATGAAGATGTTGGCATATTGAGGTGCGAATTTGATCCCCATGGCTGTTCCGTGTGTCTGGATGAAGAACTGGTTGTTGAAGGTAAAGACATTGTGGTCCAGGATGAAGTGGATGAGTTGTAAAATTGCATCTGGAGATTGGCAATTGTTGGCGTTGAGTACTGAGGCAGTTGCAGAAATGACATCATCGTGGGGGATGCTGGTGTAGAGTGTTGAGACATCCATTGTGACGAGGAGTGCTCCTGGTTCAACTGCTCCATGTGTGCTGAGTTTCTGTAGGAAGTTCGTGGTGTCGCGACAAAAGCTGGGGGTTCTTTGTCCAATGGGTTTCAGGATGCCATCGACATAGCCGGAGAGGTTCTCACACAGGGTCCCATTGCCCGATACGATGAGATGGCCGGGTGTGTTGGCCTTGAGTATCTTCAGGAGGCAGTAGAGATCTCCAACGCAGGGAGTACGTGGGATGAGAGCACGGAGGGTGCTCTGAAGGTCTGGATCAAAGGTCTTAGAACCATAGAACCATAGAAAATTACAGCTCAGAAACAGGCCTTTTGGCCCTTCTTGTCTGTGCCGAACCATTTTATGCCTAGTCCCACTGACCTGCACTTGGACCATATCCCTCCACACCCCTCTCATCCATGAACCCGTCCAAGTTTTTCTTAAATGTTAAAAGTGACCCCGCATTTACCACTTTATCCGGCAGCTCATTCCACACTCCCATCACTCTCTGCGTGAAGAAGCCCCCCCTAATATTCCCTTTAAACTTTTCTCCTTTCACCCTTAACCCATGCCCTCTGATTTTTTTTTCCCCTAGCCTCAGCGGAAATAGCCTGCTTGCATTCACTCTATCTATACCCATCAAAATCTTATACACCTCTATCAAATCTCCCCTCAATCTTCTACGCTCCAGGGAATAAAGTCCCAACCTATTCAATCTCTCTCTGTAACTCAGCTTCTCAAGTCCCGGCAACATCCTTGTGAACCTTCTCTGCACTCTTTCAATCTTATTTACATCCTTCCTGTAACTAGGTGACCAAAACTGTACACAATACTCCAAATTCGGCCTCACCAATGCCTTATATAACCTTGCCATAACACTCCAACTTTTATACTCGATACTCCGATTTATAAAGGCCAATGTACCAAAGGCACTCTTTACGACCCTATCCACCTGTGACGTCACTCTTAGGGAATTCTGTACCTGTATTCCCAGATCCCTCTGTTCAACTGCACTCTTCAGAGTCCTACCATTTACCCTGTACGTTCTTCTTTGGTTTGTCCTTCCAAAGTGCAATATCTCACACTTGTCTGCGTTAAATTCCATTTGCCATTTTTCAGCCCATTTTTCTAGTTGGTCCAAATCCCTCTGCAAGCTTTGAAAACCTTCCTCACTGTCCACTACACCTCCAATCTTTGTATCATCAGCAAACTTGCTGATCCAATTGACCACATTATCATCCAGATCATTGATATAGATGACAAACAACAATGGACCCAACACCGTTCCCTGCGGCACACCACTAGTCACAGGCCTCCACTCAGAGAAGCAATCCTCCACAACCACTCTCTGGCTTCTTCCATTGAGCCAGTGTCTTATCCAATTTACTACCTCCCCATGTATACTTAGCGACTGAACCTTCCTAACTAACCTCCCATGAGGGACCTTGTCAAAGGCCTTGCTGAAATCCAGGTAGACAACATCCACCGCCTTCCCTTCATCCACTTTCCTGGTAACCTCCTCGAAAACTCTAATAGATTGGTCAAACATGACCTACCACGCACAAAGCCATGTTGACTCTCCCTAATAAGTCCCTGTCTATCCAAATATTTGTAGATCCTATCCCTTATCACACCTTCCAATAACTTGCCCACCACCGACGTCAAACTTACTGGCCGATAATTTCCCGGATTTCTTTTGGAACCTTTTTTAAACAACGGAACAACATGAACCACCCTCCAATCATCCGGCACCTCCCCCGTGAATACTGACATTTTAAATCAGTCTGTTGAGTTGACGGGTGTGTTCTTTGCGGATCTGCGGGTAACTGTCTGTAGCGTTCCTCGTTGTTCAGTTGTCAGTACACTTCTTTGCAGTAATCCGTTCTGTTCAGTATGACGATGGCCCCTCCTTTGTCTGCTGGTTTGATGACAATGTTGCAGTTGGTCTTGAGAGCACGGATGGCGTTGCGTTGTGCTTGGGTGACGTTCGGGGCTGTCGTGAGTGCGGCTGATGAATCTGGCATTGACACACCTCCTGACGGCTTGGGCATACATATCGAGTCGAGGGCAGCAGCCTTCCGGAGGAGTCTAGTACTTCGTCGTACCGTACTTCCCCGGAGCGGAGAAGCTACGACATCTTCTCCGGAGCCTTCAACATGTCATTGATGAAGACGAACATCTCGCCAAGGCCATCCCCACACCCCCACTTCTTGCCTCAAACAACCGCACAACCTCAAACAGACCATTGTCTGCAGCAAACTACCCAGCCTTCAGGAGATCAGTGACCATGACACCACACAACCCTGCCACAACAACCTCTGCAAGACGTGCCAGATCATCGACACGGATGCCATCATCTCATGTGAAAACACCACCCACCAGGTACACGGTACATACTCTTGCAACTTGGTCAACGTTGTCTACCTGATACGCTGCAGGAAAGGATGACCCGAGGCATGGTAGATTGGGGAGACCATGCAGACGCTACGACAACAGATGAATGAACACCACTCGACATCACCAGGCAGGAGTGTTCTCTTCCTGTTGGGGAACACTTCAGCAGTCAAGGGCATTCAGCCTCTGATCTTCGGGTAAGCGTTCTCCAAGGCGGCCTTCACGACACACGTCAACGCAGAATCGCTGAGCAGAAACTGATAGCCAAGTTCCGTACACAATGAGGACAGCCTCAACCCGGATCTTGGGTTCGTGTCACACTATCTGTAACCCCCCACGACCTGCCTGGACTTGCAAAATCTCACTAACTGTCCTGGCTGGAGACAAAATACACATCTCTTATAACCTGTGCTTAACCCTCTCTCCACTCACATTGTCTGTATCTTTAAGACTTGATTACCTGTAAAGACTCGCATTCCAACCATTATTTTGTAAATTGAGTTTGTGTCTTTATATGCCCTGTTTGTGAACTGAACTCCCACTCACCTGATGAAGGAGCAGCGCTCTGAAATCTAGTGGCTTGTGCTACCAAATAAACCTGTTGGACTTTAACCTGCTGTTGTGAGACTTCTTACTGTGCTTACCCCAGTCCAACGCCGGCAACTCCACATCATGAAGCAAATTAGTCAGATGGTCTAGGGGTAGTTGGATCAGCTTGAGGGGAAGTAGGGTGGTCAGGGTGTAGCTGGGTTGTGGGGTATTTGGATCATGTTTGACAGTAATTGGATGGTCAGGGGGTAGTCGGGTCGGTTTGTGGAGTAATTTGATATTCAGTAGGTAGTCGGGGGTGTAAGGGGTGATTGGAGGGATCAAGTGTGGAGTTACCCAGGTGTTCGACCACATGGATCTATCAGGACTTCCATAAGGTTTTGTCGTGCATCTTCCATCATACATCCAGTCTGTCAATCAGAAACCAAAAGATTTGGGCAGCCTTTTCCTTCAAGAAAATCTTCAGCACTTGAGGTACAATTTTAACTTTTCAGTGCATACAGCAAAAGTCACTGAAATCTTATTCGTTTAAACTCTGTCCAAACCCAGTACATGCATCTCAGCCTGTGGAGTCGAGATCACGTATGAGCCTTGTAGAGACCCAAAACTTTAAAAAAGATGTTTGAACTTCTAATTGATAGCTGAGAAGAAGATACAACATAATTCATGTTTTAAGACCTTTACTGGAACAAACAAACTAAAACACTCTTGACTAAACACTGTTGAATAACACTATTTTTGGAGGCAATTTCACTTTAAACTACAGAACAGAACTTTCCCCTTTTACTTTTAACACAACCAAAAGGACCCACTTCTCAGGTATATTTGCACTGTCCCTTCAGTAGCCATTGATTCTCCGCACTCAGTCACAAATTGATTCTTCATTCCTGAAGGTTTATTTCAGTTCCTTTCCCAGCCGGAGAACTTTAAATCCCAGAACTGTCTTTCACAGTGAGGGCTATTCCTGAGATTCTCCCTTCAGTGCTCAATAAATCTTTCAGCCTTGCTTCAAATCCTAATTAATTTGGTCTTTTGAATGTAAGTCTGTGTTCCCACCCGCATTCCTGCATGGTGAACCATCAAGTCTTTCAGCCTTTACCTGCTCCCTCTCTCCTGGATCCTGACAGACTGCCTGCGTCTGTGAGTTTTCAGAGATTTCTTAGAAATCCTTCTGTTCTTAAAACCCATTTCCATGGCAACATGAATCACATAAGTCTGCACCAATATCTACAATGTTGTATCAGAGCAACATGCCCTCATCCCTGTTAACACTGCTGCCTGGTGAAGGAGCCTGATGAAGGAGCAACGCTCTGAAAGCTCATGATTCCAAATAAACCTTTGGACTTTAACCTGGTGTTGAGACTTCTTACTGTGCCCACTCCCATCCAACACCGGCATCTCCACATCCTAAGTATTGCAGACTAACTTTAAATAGTGCTTATACACTGCCAGCCTGTGCAACCACTAAACAACACATTTAGTGCTGGGTGCATCATTCAATCATGGTAATGCGCAGGCTGTACTAAGATTTTTACTGCCTGTGTCAGATGGAACTGTTATCATGATCCCCAGCCCATTGTCAGGTGCTATCCAATTTTGTCCCCCAGAGAATGCATGACAGGGATCAGTGAGAAAAATGAAAAGGAGCAACTGACTGAGCTCCTAGTCACTGAGTGCTTCAGTTAATGAAACAAATGGTTTATTTTTCCATGAACAATCACAAGTTGTACATTTTGTTCACCATGTGTTTCTGATTAAATGATATTATTTTGGCTAAATAAAAGATTTGAGAAGGGCTTGCAAAGAGGACACATGACATGATCTGACTTTAATGAGTAAACTGTACGTGATGGTAACGTACAATCTCGCTAAAAGCTAGAATAAAAACTTCCAATCCAGTCTAGTGTTTTCTGACATCTGTCTATTCTCTGTATCCATAGCCAAATATTACATCCTATCTCCACACTGCCCAGGGTCAAACCTGAATCCTTTCAGTCCTCTTAACAGAAATTTCAGCTTAATGATTCTGACTGACAATTAAAATTTTGTTAATAAATTACTAAATATAACATTAGAACGTTTTAAAGGAGGTTTTGGCCAAAAAGCAAACTCTTGCTATATGGGAGTATAGCCAAAGAGTTACAAATCAAGCCGGGGCCTGATGATGCCAGGTCCCAGAACTTGCCTCACAGTTGCCTGGAGCCTCCATTCATCCCAAACAAGGCCATCGATGTAGGAAAGGGGAGTAGGGGCAAAACTACAGGCTCCCTAACTTAGGAGTTCCTGCTTTGCCATTTTAAAAGGGATCTTACAAAGGAAATCACTGGGACAGGATGTTTACTGGACTTCCTAAACCAGGTGCCCTAGACATACCCTGGCTACCTGCCAGTAGGAAATCTCCTTCTTTGCCCATGAAAAATTTGGCAGGATCAATGGCAAAGTTCCCAATGAGATGAAGCTCAGAATTCAGTTTACACCCCACCCCTTCTACTGCTACCCCTCAACCCCACCAACTCCCATCCCCTGAGGTTTTCTTAGGGATATTTCCTTTAAGTAGAACTATGAATTGGAATGATACTCTTTATTTTTAAAATAAATGTTGTGGTTTCCAGTCTATCTAATGCTAGATACTGCAGATGCGGGAGATCTGAAATAAAAACAGAAAAAGTTGGAAATAGCTGGTCAAGCAGCATCCAAGGAGATGACCTCTAACCTTCTCCTCAAGTTCACTGAGCCAACCCCAGGTCTCTAATTTCCTGCCCCCGCCTGGCCTCTGTAACCTTTTTCTGACCCCCCTCCCAACCCTATGCCTCAAATTCTTCCCTAAGTTCTGATTCACCCAAAGGCCTCTGGATGCCCCCCCTAGCACTTCGATTGGATCCTATTCACCCCAGTCGTCCAGTTTCTCTCTTCCCCTGAATTGACGCACTTCCTCACCCATGCTCCTGGCATCGACCCCTTGCCTCCAACCCAATAGAGGCAAGATGAGACCACCCACCCACAACTTTGCCACAGACCTTCATCATTCTGTGGCCTCCACTGATCTGTTCCTTGTCCAAGTGGAAGCCAAGTTTCAGACTTCTGGTTTTCCTGCACCTCACTGACCACACCCTTGCAGTTCCCAGTGAGTCATGTCAGCTGAATCCCAGACCATTATGTATGTCCCGGTCTTTGCTGCAACAATTAAAACTAATCCCACTTCTCTGCTTGATTCATAGCCTGCCTCTGCTCCAAATATTTATTACATTTTCTCTTTAAAACTGCAAAGATCGTTACCTCATTTTCACATAGAATTTTACCGTCCTGAATTTTTTACAATATTTATACTCCACTCCTCCAACCTTACTCCATTTCATCCTGTCAACAGATTCCTGTGTTCCTCTCTCCCACATTGTATTATCTAGCTTACCTTAAATCCATCTATTCCAGTTACCGCAGCCAATCTAGGTGGTAGGGAGAACCACATTCTCACCTTTCTCTCAGTAAAGTCGTTTCTCCTGAATTCCATATTGGATTCATTAGCCACTTTCTTATATTTTTGAACCTTATATGAAATCACCCCATAATTGGTAACACTGGGGCGATCTTATCGTTGCTCTCCGCCAGCCGATGGGTGGGGTGAGCTGGTAAGATTGTGAGGGAGCCGAGAAATCAAGTTCGCACTCGATTTCTCGCCTCACGATCTTATTGGCACCAGATATCAACCTTGCTCCCATTTCTAGCGCAGTGGGCAGAACTTTCCATTTGTAAAACTAAATGCTGTGTTGGGTGGGTTCCATAACACATTTCCTGCTCGTCAGAAGCTAATTAATTATTCTGAATCATATGGAGGATCGGGAAATGATTTGTCCACCCACTGTTACCTAATAAGGTCAAAGGTCCGAACGCCATATTTAAATGCCACCCAAGTTCACACATTTTACTCTGTCCAGCCCAGCTGACCTTCAGGAGACCCCGTAAGTGTTTTAACAACACCAGGTTAAAGTCCAACAAGCTTATTTGGTAGCAAATACCATTAGCTTTCGAAGCACTGCTCCTTCGTCAGATGGAGTGGAAATCTGCTATGAGAGCAGATATCCACTCCATCTGACGAAGGAGCAGCGCTCCGAAAGCTAATGGTATTTGCTACCAAATAAGCCTGTTGGACTTTAACCTGGTGTTGTTAAAACTCTTACTGCATCTCCACTTCAGTAAACCTGCAGGAATGTCTGCACAGCAACAACAGAAGAAGGCTGCCCTGAGGTTTAGCCCTAACTCCCTCGAGGCTTCGATAAGAGGAGTACTCAAACACCGGAATGTTTTGAGTCCAAAGAATGGCACCACCAGCCTCACCTCTCTGGCATGAAATCTCCAAATTTGAGAAGGATGCTAGTGAGCTGGCTGGAGGTCACCTCGCTAACAGGCTCCACAGCAGTCAGAGGCACTGAACTCAGAGGATTACTGGAGATCATTTGATTTGATTTGATTGGATTTATTATTGTCACATGTATTAGTATACAGTGAAAAGTATTGTTTCTTACGTGCTATACAGACAAAGCATACTGTTCATAGAAAAGGAAATGAGAGAGTGCAGAATATATTGTTACAGTCATAGCTAGGGTGGAGAGAAAGATCAACTTAATGCAAGGTAGGTCCATTCAAAAGGTCCAGCAGCCGGGAAGAAGCTGTTCTTGAGTCAGTTGGTATGTGACCTCAGACTTTTGTGTCTTCTTCCTGATGGAAGAAGGTGGAAGAGGCAATCTCCGGGTGCATGGGGTCCTTAATTATGCTGGCTGCTTTGCTGAGGCAGCAGGAAGTGTAGACAAAGTCAATGGGTGGGAGGCTGGTTTGCGTGATGGATTGGGCAACATTCACGACCGTTTGTAGTTTCTTGCAGTTTTGGGCAGAGCTGGAGCCATACCAAGCTGTGATACAACCAAAGAGAAAAGCACCCACTGAGTCTGAGTCAGATGATGAGCCTCTGCAGGCGGCTGCCAACACAATGCTGTAGTCACTCAGCAGACTGGACTGAAGGATGGAGGAGTCCATTTTCGTTCCGTCTGATGTCATGGCTCCAACATGTCAGCGCCTCGATGTCACCAGGGGAAGGTAGGCACTGCCATGCAGACCTTGGTCCAGCAGATCCTGCCAGATTTATGCTCAGACCTGCGCGCCATGGCCGTAGGCATTGGTGGGATCCATCACTGACCAGGCATGAAGTTTATCTGTCCCAATATCTAACTCAGGCCCCCTTCTCCCTCAGACCTTCTCACTCATGCCTCCTTCTCCTCAGACCCCCCTCACTTAGCTTTCCTTCTCCCTCAGACCCCCCTCACTCAGCTCCCCTTGTCCCTCAGACCCCTGAACTGCCCCTTTTAGCCCTGGCAGACCTGAAGATCACCCCTGGCATGGTGATTTCACTCCCACCCACCTGACGAAGGAGCAGCGCTCCGAAAGCTAGTGGCTTTTGCGACCAAATAAACCTGTTGGACTTTAACCTGGTGTTGTTAGACTTCTTACTGTGTTTACCCCAGTCCAACGCCTGCATCTCCACATGGTGATTTCAGGCAGCTCTCTGATCAATTTCTGCATTCCTGCCTGTTAGCTATGAAAATTCTGAAGTGGCCAGGTCACAAAGAACAACAAAGAACAAAGAACAGTACAGCACAGGAAACAGGCCCTTCGGCCCTCCAAGCCTGTGCCGCTCCTTGGTCCAACTAGACCAATCGTTTGTATCCCTCCATTCCCAGGCTGCTCATGTGACTATCCAGGTAAGTCTTAAACGATGTCAGCGTGCCTGCCTCCACCACCCTACTTGGCAGCGCATTCCAGGCCCCCACCACCCTCTGTGTAAAAAACGTCCCTCTGATGTCTGAGTTATACTTCGCCCCTCTCAGCTTGAGCCCGTGACCCCTCGTGATCGTCACCTCCGACCTGGGAAAAAGCTTCCCACTGTTCACCCTATCTATACCCTTCATAATCTTGTATACCTCTATTAGATCTCCCCTCATTCTCCGTCTTTCCAAGGAGAACAACCCCAGTCTACCCAATCTCTCCTCATAGCTAAGACCCTCCATACCAGGCAACATCCTGGTAAACCTTCTCTGCACTCTCTCCAATGCCTCCACGTCCTTCTGGTAGTGCGGCGACCAGAACTGGACGCAGTACTCCAAATGTGGCCTAACCAGCGTTCTATACAGCTGCATCATCAGACTCCAGCTTTTATACTCCATACCCCGTCCTATTAAGGCAAGCATACCATATGCCTTCTTCACCACCTTCTCCACCTGTGTTGCCACCTTCAAGGATTTGTGGACTTGCACACCGAGGTCCCTCTGTGTTTCTATACTCCTGATGACTCTGCCATTTATTGTATAACTCCTCCCTACATTATTTCTTCCAAAATGCATCACTTCGCATTTATCCGGATTAAATTCCATCTGCCACCTCTCCGCCCAATTTTCCAGCCTATCTATATCCTGCTGTATTGCCCGACAATGCTCTTGAATCTCCATGCCCGCCTCGGTCACCTGGCAGCACTTTAAATCATTGCAGCACCCTTTCTGGAGCAGAGATTTTCCTTTCTCCCTGCCAGAAGCCGTAGGTGTGAGCAGACCCTTCTGAACTCCTCTGACAGAGAAGAGATGTCAATTTCACTAGGATGGGTGGGGTTTCAGTCTGCCCAGCTGGGCACTCAGCCCCAATGTATGCACACAGCTTTGATTTGAAGTTTCTGAGGCTTCCCAGCAAGTTGAATTCTTTGAAACCCTCTGTACAATGTTATCGGTTTGACATTTTAATTACAGGATCTAGTGAACAAGAGCACTTTAATAATTTATAAGCTACATTGAACTGTCTTCAAACACATGGTCTGCATACCAAGAAAGAAAGGTGTGACTTTTTCCAGATGTCATGTCCAGTATTTGGATCACGTTATTGACAGTAAATGCTTATATAAAGCACCTAAAAGTTGGCCACATTTTAGAAGCAGCTCGTTTGACAAATGTGATGCACTTGAGGTCCCTTACAGAAATCTGAAGTATTAATTCATTTTAATCCAAAACTACCATTACTGCTTACTTGTGATGCATCACCTTCTGGAGTAGGGACAAGTAGTTTCACATATTATGCTTTCAGGAGAGAAGAATGACTAATAGCTTTTGCTTCACGTACTCTGACTAGTGCCAAATCTAACTATACTCAGCTAGAAAAAGAAGCATTGAGTATAATTTTTGGCGTAAGAAGGTTTCATCATTATTTATATGGTCATCATTTCACATTATTGACTGGTCATCACCCTTAACTACTATTTTTGTGCTATATAAAGGAACACCACCGTTAACTGCTAGCCAATTGCAAATATGGTCACTGTCCTTATCTGCACACTTATGATATAACGTATTGACTATCAGAGTGCCATGTTAATGCATTATCATGCTTACCTTTACTTATTGAGTAGTTATCACCAACAAGTTTTGCTAATATTCTTTATTTTTTGCTAGTAGACAATGACAGCTTCACAAATTCAGAGATATGCCAGAAATGACCCCGTAATGGGGAAAGTGATGGATATGGTACTGAAAGGAATGATAGCTGGAATATTATCTGTCAATAAAGCTTTAGTTGACTGTCCAAGATGGATGTCTATTTTGGGGAATCCAAGTGATCATTCCTCCTAATCTACATGGAAGAGTTCTTGAATAACTACATGAAGGACATCCTGGTATAGTCTTGATGAAGGAATTAGCGCGCACTTATTTTTGGTGCCCGGGTCTGGATACCCAGATTGAAGAGAAAGTGGAACAGTGTCTATCCTGTGCATGAATAATAAAATCAAGACCACTGTCTCCTTTACATCCGTAGAGGTGGCCTAAAATGCCATTGCAATGATTGCTTATAGATTTTACTGGTCCGTTTGAGGGTTACAAATCATAATTGATGCACACTCAAAGTGGCCAGAAGTAGTTATGATGAGGTCTACTACCTCCGAGCAAAGCATTGAAAAACTTGATGAATTTTTTGCAAGATTTGGTAAACCAGAATAAATTGTAAGCGATAATGGTTCACAGTTTACCTCAGAAGAGTTTCATTTTTATCTCAAAGTAAATAAAATCCACACTTTATCATTCATCAACCAATGGATTAGCTGGAAGGGCAATCCTTGAAACATTCTTTAAAAGCTTCAAGAGGACATGGCTTGTTATCCCATTGTGTGAATACCTTTTTGGCATCTTGGCATCTTGGCACACTACTCATGTGAGTACCCAAACTTCAATGCATTACTACTCTTAAAGAGGAAGTTGAGAACTACATTTGATTTGTTATTACCCCCAGAAACTTCATAGGTAGTAAAACATCAACAGCAATCTCAAATTGCTAGTTGAGAAGTGAGGGTAAAACAACACTGATTTCAACAAGACTGAGTGTTAATGGGTAATTATGCCATGAGTGAGAAATAGGTACCAGCCATAGTTTTAGGAAAAAACAGGTCCAATTTCTTACACAATTTAAACGTCATGTTGGCCAATTATTCTCATCTCAAATTATTTTTCAGAATCATCTCCAGAAGTACCAACCTCTTTAGCTCCTAGTATTGTGAATACTACTATGGAAGACTTAACTGAATCCGAGTTGCCTGATGATTGTGTCTACCCTACTCTACCACATGAGAAAGATGCAGCATTAGTTCCAAGAGAAGTCTCCACTGAAGTTCCAAATCATACTTCTGGCATTAAGGAAAGAATGTTGTATAAAACCAAATCCTCCTGATTGACTTTCTTATTGACTGTGTATAATGATTGAAAGTGTGCATAGTACTGTGACTAGTAATTTGTCGTCATGACCAGAGAAAAAAAGGGAGGGATGTTATATGTTTAAGTGCTTGCATGATTGCTTTAAGAGCCAGTCATATGATTTGATGATTTGGTGATGTCATTGGGGTGCTTCACAGGCTCCTGCTTAGTTTCATTTTCTACCCCTGTACAGGCAACAACTCCGACAATAAATCTTGTTGTTGTTAGTTTGAATTTATGTGTGCAAACTGCATTGTTATAACCTCCATGAGATTAATAGGAAATGACTGATTGATCTCCCTGTGGGGCTTGTTGAGTATGAGTTCCCCTGGTAATAGATAATGGCTTGCCCAGCTGGAACTCATTACTAAAGCCTTTTATAAAGCAGACCCAGGACATTTGAAGAGTTTTGAGGAGGTCTTATAGTGTTTTTCTGGGAAAAATGTGTTCCAGGTAAACGAGGTGATGTACTTCAGGTATAGAGTTGACCAGGATGGATTACACCCTGTTGAAGAGAAGGTGAAGGCCATATATGGGACTGTGACTCCAAGGAACACAACAGAGTTGAAGTCTTTCCTAGGTCTCATAAATTACTATGGAAAATTCATACCAAGCTTGATGACCTTGCTGGCTCTCCTCCACCTACGGTTAAAAAAAAATCAAAAATGTTCATGGCAAATGCCAGAAGAGGAAGCTTTTGCTACAACAATTGCTTTCAAAAAGTATATTAGCCCATTATGTCCCACTGAGATGATGCATTGTGACCTGTAAACACCTCCCCTTATGGGGTAGAAATTGTATTGTTGCATCGTTGGGACGATGGGACAAAATATCCAATCACATTGGCATCACAGACTTTGGCGGATGCAGCGAGGTAATATGCCCAGACTGAAAAAGATTTGGTCATGGCCTTCATGGTGAAAAAGTTCCACCGGTATATCTATAGTCTGCATTTCACCATAGTAACTGATCACAAACCTCTGTTGGCCCTCTTCAAGGAAGACAAGGTAATTCCTCCCATGGCATCAGCCCAGATCTAACACTGAGCACTGATATTAGGTGCCTATAAATGTTCCTTAGAACATCGTCCAGGAAGTCATATAGCCATATATGCCTAGAGCTGCCTGCCACTACCCATCTGTCTACCTTCCCCTCCAAATATGGATGAAGTTGTCATGACTTTGAACTTCACGCACTCTCTGCCAGTATCCACCAAGCAAATCCAGGTATTTACCCAAAAGAGCCGTATGTTGGCTAAACTACATCACTTCGTCCTAAGTGATGGACCACAAGACGTCTGACAGAGGATTTGAAACCTTATCTCTCAAAATATCAGGAGTTGAGTATGGAAAATGGCTTCAACTTGTGGGAATCCCGGGTGATTGTCCCATGTCCAGATCAGCGACCAATACTTCAGGAATTGCACAATGGCCATCCAGGAATTTCTAAGATGAAAATACTCGCAAGGAGCTATGTCTGGTGGCCTGGCATAGACAGTGTATTGAAAACCTGGTCAAGCAGTGTAAAACTTGCCAGGAAAACCAGAAAGCCCCACCTGCAGCCTTGTTGCATCCTTGTGACTTGCTGGGGAGTCCATGCAGACTTCGCAGGGCTATTTATAACCTCTATGTTTCATAGATGCTCATTCAAAATGGATTGACATGCACCAAATGTCCTCAACTATCTCTTTCAATGCCATAGAGAAACTTCGTCAATCCTTCAGTATGCACGATATACCCGAAACTCTTGTAACAGACAGAGGGACCCCTTTTACCAGCAGGGAATTTCCGACCTACATGAGTGTGAATGGAGTAAGGCACATCCATATGGCATCCAACTACCCGTCCTCAAATGGCCTGGCTGAGCGGGTAGTCCAGACATGAAGAAACAAACCACAGGTTCGCTGCGAACAAAGTTCGCACATTTAATCTCATTATACACATTTAATCTGAATAATCTCATTAGCGATAGACAGCATGGTTTTGTACGAGGGAGGTCATGCCTCACAAATTTGGTTGAGTTTTTTGAGGAGGTGACAAAAATGATTGACGAGGGAAGGGCCGTGGATGTCGTCTATATGGATTTTAGTAAAGCATTTGACAAAGTCCCTCATGGCAGGCTGGTGCAAAAGGTTAAATCTCACAGGATGAAAGGTGAGCTAGCTAGATGGGTGGAGAACTGGCTTAGCCATAGAAGTGGAGATGCCGGCGTTGGACTGGGGTAAACACAGTAAGAGTTTTAACAACACCAGGTTAAAGTCCAACAGGTTTATTTGGTAGCAAATACCATTAGCTTTCGGAGCGCTGCTCCTTCGTCAGATGGAGTGGAAATCCTTGCTCCATCCACTCACATTGTCTGTATCTTTAAGACCTGGTTGGCTGGAGAGATTCGCATTCTAATCAGTATTCTGTAACTTGATTTTGTGTCTCTGTGCCCTGTTTGAGAGCAGATTTCCACTCCATCTGATGAAGGAGCAGCGCTCTGAAAGCTAATGGTATTTGCTAACAAATAAACCTGTTGGACTTTAACCTGGTATTGTTAAAACTCTTACTGTGTTTGGCCATAGAAGACAGAGGGTAACAGTGGAGGGGTCTTTTTCCGGTTGGAGGTCTGTGACTAGTGGTGTTCCGCAGGGCTCTGTACTGGGACCTCTGCTGTTTGTGATATATATAAATGATTTGGAGGAAGATGTAGCTGGTATGATCAGTAAGTTTGCGGACGACACAAAGATTGCTGGAGTTGCGGATAGTGATGAACATTGTCAGAGAATGCAGCAAGATATAGATAGGCTGGAACATTGGGCGGAGAAATGGCAGATGGAATTTAATCCAGATAAATGCGAAGTGATGCATTTCGGTAGATATAATGTAAGGGGGGAGCTATACAATAAATGGCAGATCCATCAGGAGTATAGTCACACAGAGGGACCTGGGTGTACAAGTCCACAGATCCTTAAAGGTGGCAGCACAGGTGGAGAGGGTGGTGAAGAAGGCATATGGCATGCTTGCCTTTATTGGACAGGGCACAGAATATAAAAGTTGGCATATGATGTTGCGGCTGTATAGAACGTTGGTTAGGCCACATTTGGAATACTGCATCCAGTTCTGGTCGCCACACTACCAGAAGGACATGGAGGCTTTGGAGAGAGTACAGAAAAGGTTTACCAGGATGTTGTCTGGTATGGAGGGTCTTAGCTATGAGGAGAGATTGAGTAAACTGGGGTTGTTCTCCCTGGAAAGACGGAGGATGAGGGGCGACCTAATAGAGGTGTATAAAATTATGAAGGGCATAGATAGGGTGAGCAGTGGGAAGCTTTTTCCCAGGTCGGAGGTGACGAACACAAGGGGTCACAGGTCCAAGGTGAGGGGGGCAAGGTTCAACACAGATGTCTGTATTTTATGCAGAGGGTGGTGGAGGCCTGGAATGCACTCCCAAGCAAGGTGATTGAGGCGGACACGCTGGGATAGAACATAGAACATAGAAAAAATACAGCACAAACAGGCCCTTCGGCCCACAAGTTGCGCCGGTCATGTCCCTACCTACTAGGCTTGTATATAGGCTTACCTATAACCCTCAATCTTATTAAGTCCCATGTACTCATCCAGAAGTCTCTTAAAAGACCCTATCGAATTTGCCTCCACCACCACTGACGGCAGCCGATTCCACTCACCCATCACCCTTTGAGTGAAAAACTTACCCCTGACATCTCCTCTGTACCTACTCCCCAGCACCTTAAACCTGCGTCCTCTCGTAGCAGCCATTTCAGCCCTGGGAAAAAGCCTCTGAGAGTCCACCCGATCTATACCTCTCAACATCTTATACACCTCTATCAGGTCACCTCTCACCCTTCGTCTCTCCAAGGAGAAAAGACTGAGCTCCCTCAGCCTATCCTCATAAGGCATGCCAACCAATCCAGGCAACATCCTTGTAAATCTTCTCTGCACCCTTTCAATCATTTCCACATCCCTCCTGTAATGAGGCGACCAGAACTGAGCACAGAATCCATGGATTCTGGGAGTTCTTCTCAGGAAAACAGGACCAGTGTCCTTATTTATAAGGTGTAAAACAGGCACAGGACCTTCAAAAAACACATCAATCACCTCTATCACAGGGAACCCTCCACGGAGGCAACGGGTTCTATGAACATGCCATCAATGGCATCCTTCACACTGGCCTGCAGACAGGTCATTCCACCCACTAAAACTGCAAGAGCCAGTCCTCAGGACGCTGATGATTCTGGCTCAGATATGGAGACAAATAAGGTGGCGGAAACCCAATCAGAAGTTTCCACCAAGGACAAGCCTCCCTGTAGTGACTGAAGAGGCATTCACCGACCCGTTGTACGCCCCCTGACCAGACCCTACAAGCAATAGAGGTGAGACCATGAGCAAAGAGACGGAGAAGGCCCCATCGTCATGGGAGCAAGGGGGAACCCTTGCATTCGGGGAGAGGGGATGTGATAACTTCCATGAGGTCCATGGGGAATCATTGGTTGGTCTCCCTGTGGGGCTCATTGAGTATGAGTTCAGGCAGGGACCTCCCCAGCTACCTGAGCCTTTTATAAGGCAGGCTCAGGACTGGGCCTGCTGAACTGCAATCCCAGGCAGGGACAATGTGTGTACACCACAGTGGTGGTTTTAATTTACATTCTGTAAATAAACTATGTTCCTTTCCAGTCAGGCTTCCCAAGTTATTACACATATTTTTCTTTTTGTGTAACACCCACAACACCTAACATAGTTAGGACATGACAGCTGGCCAACGGCTGCCTCCTGTCATTGTGAAACATGTGGCAGATTGTGGAGACTGGAAAGATATACTGTGGTTAATATGTGGAAATCATTGTTGAGGAGGGTCCATATAAATTCTTTTAAATGGCCTTGCTGATTTGTAAATGTTCTAAGAATTTTATTAGATCATTTTCTAATATTTATTTGTTGTCGTCGCTGGCTGGCCAGCATTTATTGCCCATCCCTAGTTGCCCTTGTGAAGGTGCTGGTGAGCTGCCTTCTCGAATCGCTGCAGTCCATGTTCTGTGGGTTGACCCACAATGCTGTTAGGGAGGGAATTCCAGGATTTTGACCCAGCAACTTCGAAGGAATGGCGATATATTTCCAAGTCAGGATGGTGAGTGGCTTGGAGGGGAACTTGCAGGTGGTGTGTTCCCATGTATCTGCTGCCCTTGTCCTTCTAGATGGAAGTGGTCGTGGGTTTGGAAGGTGCTGTCTAAGGATCTTTGGTGAATTGCTGCAGTGCATCTTGTAGATAGTACACACTGCTGCTACTGAGCGTCGGTGGTGGAGGGATTGAATGTTTGTAGATGTGGTGCCAATCAAGCGGGCTGCTTTGTCCTGGATGGTGTCAAGCTTCTTGGGTGTTGTTGGAGCTGTACCCATGCAGGCAAGTGGGGAGTATTCCATCACACTCCTGACTTGTGCCTTGTAATGGTGGATAGGCTTTGGGGAGTCAGGAGGTAAGTTACTCACCACAGTATTCCTAGCTTCTGACCTGCTCTTGTAGCCACTGTGTTTATGAGGTGAATCCAGTTGAGTTTCTGGTTAATGGTAATCCCAAGGATGTTGACAGTGGGGGATTTAGTGATGGTGACACCATTGAATGTCAAGGGGTGGTGGTAAAGTGTCTCTTATTGATGATGGTCATTGCCTGGCATTTGTGTGGCGCAAATGTTACTTGCCACTTGTCAGCCCAAGCCTGGATATTGTTCAGATTTTGTTGCATTTGAACATGGACTGATAATGCCTTGCAATGGAAGAACATAATGGTCAATAAGCAGGAGAGTGGAATTAAACTAGGTGATTAAACTAGGTGATTAAACTAGGTGATTAAACGGGCGGCACGGTAGCACAGTGGTTAGCACTGCTGCTTCACAGCTCCAGGGGCCTGGGTTTGATTCCCGGCTCGGGTCACTGTCTGTGTGGAGTTTTCACATTCTCCTCGTGTCTGCGTGGGTTTCCTCCGGGTGCTCTGGTTTCCTCCCACAGTCCAAAGATGTGCAGGTTAGGTTGATTGGCCATGCTAAAATTGCCCCTTAGTGTTCTGAGATGCGTAGGTTAGAGGGATTAGTGGGTAAAATATGTAGGGATGGGGGTAGGGCCTGGGTGGGATTGTGGTTGGTGCAGACTCGATGGGCCGAATGGCCTCTTTCTGTACTGTAGGGTTTCTATGATTTCTATGATTTATAGTGCAGAAAAACACCCGCACTGATTTAATGGGCAAAAGGTCCCGTGCCTGTGCTGTAACATGAATAAGAGAGTATTGCTGTGGGATTCTCCCAATCTTCCGCATTAATTTCAGCAGATATTCCATGGAAACACTGAACAAATTATGTGAATGCTCCTTTATTTTTAGCTATTTACGCCATTTCTTCAGGACCACTCTGGTTACTCCAGGGGTTTGAAGGACCCCTGTGGAAATTCCAGGTGTCTCTGATACATTCTATGAAATACTCCTCAGTTTATATGATCAGTTTATAAATGCGAGATCCCAAAGAAAACATGTACAATACTAGATATAAACAAGCATTATAAAAGATGCACTTCAAATTAGGATTCCGTTAGAGTTAACTCTGGAAAGTTAGATTTGACCTGACATGTAATTTAAGCTGAATCTGAATAAACAGACTATGAGTGTAAAGGGTTTTGATGTTGAAATAATGATGATGAAATAACAACATGCAGTGGCTATCAACCATAAAGTATTGGAACTCTTGTGAAGCAAAGCATTTTTACAGCCAAGGAAGTGAACTCCCTGGATTGAAATGGGCTGATGTAAAACATGACATAGATTTCTACCAGGACCTGGTATCTATACTTCAAATAAATGAGGGTATACTCTCCCCAGTAATAATCGCTCAATCTATTTCAGTTAGCTTTTCCCCACTTCATCTGCAGCTCCCAGAATAGATAGGTAGCCACAAAGCTGAAGTTCAATTTCAAATACCCAGCCAAAAGTACAAACATTAGCAGAGCACTACTTCAGACACTGCACACTAACACTGGGAAATAAAGTAAAAATAATTGCTAACCCATCAATTAATTTCACTAAGTTTCACTACAGTACAAAATAGCTTAAGCACAATAAAAGGCAAAACAGAACAAACAGTTCTGGTGAATGTTTAAAGTTAATGTTACCATACAGACAGAAAAGTTCATCTTTGATCCATGGCTTTTGCTGAGTTGACTGAAAAGATAGCATTAGTCAGTCTCCCTCTCTCTCTTCAAATACCAAGCTCTGGAAAAGCATTGAAAATCCTGGATGGTCTGCATTGGCAGCTGTTTGCTGTGTCTTCTGCAGATGACTGATCAGGAAGCTCTTCTGCTCTTCCCACCTGCAAACTGAAAGGACCTGCTGCTGTCTGGCCACTCTATGAAGACACCTTACCAGCCATCAAGTCTTAGAGTGGGACTCAAAGCCAGAGCTTCTGGCTCAGAGGCAGGGACTGTGCCACAGGAACCCCTGACGAAATTATTACTGGACTCAGCATTTCCGCGCTGGAATTGAAAAACCAACCAGGATTCCCAGTTACAATCATTTATGGAAACCTCATACATATTTATGCTTGAAGGATAGAAACAAGATCGAGCTTAGCTTTAATGGCTGTGACTTACCAACAATGAGTTAAAATTGTGAGGAGGGTCTGGAGTTACTGGAGAAAAGGGAAGGCTAAAAAAATAATTCACAAGAGTTTATTTTAAATTATGAAGATTTTGATGGGGATGAATGGGGAAAGCCATTTCCTCTGCTGGTATATTCAGCGACAAGGAGTCATTAATTCAAAACTGTTACTAAAAGTGAAAGTAAAGCAGGGAGGCGAACCTCATTTAGCTGCTATGTCACAAGTTAATTAAATCCATTTTGGGTTTTTGCAATTATATTTTCCTCAGGTAAGTAGAAGCAGATCAAATCTACTAGCAAGTTTGGGGTGTTTCTGCTAATATACAGAAGATGATATTATACAAAAAAGGTCTGATAAATCATTCTGCTAATTATTTTGTTATAATTAATGGTTATTTTTGAAATGCCCATTATTGTGATTGTGCTAGAGCAAGATAAAAGTGAATTAAGTTTTTATTTTTCAATTCGAGTTTCTGTTGAATGTAAGTAATCATCATATGAAGCAGAAAGAAAAACAAATAAATCCTGTGATTTGGAATTCAATAAGTGAGATTCAATTGTAGAAATGAAAGGGGTTTACCAAGGTCTTCTTGTCAGTCTAAGGGGAATTAAATTAAAGCCATTTTTGTATATCATCAGTGTTATCTTAATATCATACACTACAGGAGGACAACTTCTCCAGATTCTTCCAATGCCCCACCTTAAGCTTGGCAGAGGATCTGTGGAAATTGGGGAAAATGGATGTTATTGGTTGTTTTCAGTCTTTTAAATCATTTTTCCAGGAGTTCTGCTGATCTTTGCTCACTTCCATGGAAATTGTAGATTCACTTTTATAAAATTGCACTTGGTTCAGACAAAGTTTAGATGCTGTAATTGCCAAAGTCCTGGTTCTTTTTGTAAGTAGAAGTAAATTAATTCAACCAGAACTGCACTGCCTTGTTTTGCAGTGTTTAAACAACCCTTAAGGTGCCCTCAGTGGATGTTTCAGCTGTGGAACCAAGTGAAATATCTGAGAGTATTCAAATGATTCAACCGCTGACTACAGAATTAAAATACATGACCTTGTACATAGCTTCAGCCTGTTAACTTAAAGCATACACATGACATCCAATTCCTTGGCACAAACTATATTTAGGTTGGCAGAAAATGTTTTTTGGATGGAACAAACTTTTACTTTTGGTTTGAATTCCTTTTTCTTACGTTTTGTGGGATTCAAAATATTTGGCACGTGTGCCATTTTTAATTAACTACACATGAAGATGCAATTTGATATGTTAATTTGATAGCTAAAAAAATTCAAAGACACAGTAATATAACTTAGAGTTAGTGAATTCAGTGAGGGGTGCTGCGACCATCTTTGTCTGCTGGTTGCATAGCCTGGGGTATTTAAATGCCTGCTTCCCATACTTTTCTACCTCATTGATACGAATTTATAACTTTTTCTGCCAAAGACTCCAGGCTGTAAGACTCTAAGGAAACAGTTGTCCTCTCTCATCAACAGAAAGTAAGGTTTACACTAAAATAAGAACAAAATACTGCAGATGCTGGAAATCTGAAATGAGCACAGAAAATGTTGGGAAAACTCAGCATGTTTGGCAGCATCTGTGAAGAGTGAAACAAAATTAATGTTCTGAGTCCATATGATTCTTCTTCAGAGTTAAAGAAAGGTAAAAAAGTGATGGATTGTACGCTGTATATTTCTCCCTCTCTTTAGCTCTGAAACCAATTGTCAGGGGTGCTTGCGTGTAATAGTAGATCTCAATGGGTTATGCAAGGCTGCTCAGCTCTGCACCTCTTGAGACCCGGGAGAAACAGGATGCCCTCTAGGAATGCGCAGGACTTGCTCATTCCTGGCCTCATGATTCAGGTGTGCCTCGTCTGCCACAAGAGGCAGACACTTGGCTGAACAGCCACTCCAGCTTTCCCTCACTAGTGATTATGCCACTAATGTGCAGCCAAACAGCCCAGCTGTTTAGTGGAGACCACCTTTTATCCCTTTGCAAACAGATGTCCCAAGCATTGACATTCCCAGAAAGGTTGCAACATCACACAGATAACACTAATGTGCTCCCCCTATGCAAGGTGTGATGGTGATGTCCATCATCACGCACTCCATTCGAGGTCATGAGGGGGTGAATCAGTGAGGCCCCCCCATCAAGATGCAAACACTGGTCGGTCACATGCAGCCATTCAACTGTCACATGATGCCAGGTTTCTTTGGGGGGAGGGTCTAGGGGAATGTGGGCATTTTGTGGCACTGAGACCCCGGTGGGTCCACATGCTGCATCCTGCTGGGGTTGACAGGGACCCAATGTGGAGATTTGGCTATAGTGTCCGAGAGGAGGATGTGAGGGATGGCATTGAGGCACCCTACTGAGTGTGCTGTCATTGGATGGTAGTCCCAGAGGAATCAGGGGAGGAGGATCGGGACTGTCTCACCGATCCTTATAGCTCATTTTTACAATGCATGGTTTGGAGGATCACGGAGCCTATCGAGGTTGGTTATCCTAATTATTACTATAATGCAGCGACAGAGACGCCGACCTGCCGCCGCACCTGGCCAGGATCAGTGCCCTGCAGAGGAGGGAGAGGCTGGGACTGTCGTTATTTTGGGAGCAGCGGATGAGTAGCTACCAGCCAAGGGTATTTGCCATTGATCATCATTCCTGCAGTGGTCAGAGATTCAGTGCCGTAAAAGGCTGTGTCTGTCCTAGGGGTCAGTGGACCAACTCTGCCAGACATGCAAGAGCTGGCACCACATGGAATGGAAGAACACCCACTGCCTGGGGCTCTTAAACTCACAGTGGCTCTCAATTTCTATGAGAGTGGCTTAATCCAGGGCAGCACAGGTGAAATGTTGGCCACCAAGTTGGCCACAGAAATGCATCCGGGAGGCCACAGTTGCCCTTTATGTGAGGGCTCACATCTATATTAACTTGGATCAGGACCAGGCAAGTCAAGATGCCAGGGCAATGGGGTTCGCCAGGCTTGTCCCATGTGCAACGTTTGATTAACTGAACTCACATGGCCTGCATACTCCAGAGTGCTGAAAGGGATACTCCTCCCTCACTGTGCAGCTCGTCTGTAACCACACAATGTGTTTCATGCAGGTGTGTGCCCATTTCCGGGGAGCATCCATGCCAGCTATATCTTGGGGCATTCTCATATCCCAGCGTCTTCATGATGGGGATTAACATCTAACCAGTAACGTGGTGCCAGCAGAATGCTCCCATGCAGTTGCCAGACTTCATGGCCAGGGCGCTGAAGCTATTGGCCGGACTCTGTGGGAGAGTGATGATGACTTGCATTGAGCACAGAGCAACGCTCCTCTCATTCTCAACTTAACATGTCCTGCCATTGAATGGGCTTATCACAGGGCTCAGAAACACGGGATGCACAGCATCAGCTACTACAGGCCCCACTCACATCACGGGTCACATCCATCTTACAGTCAAAGTTTGTAGCCTGGCAGCACCTTGGCAGCCCTTGGCCTCGTGATCACTAGAGAACACTGTTAGATATGAGAGGAGTGAGTTTTGATGGAGTGGGGTGAGGGGGTTCACCCTTCCATGGTTGGGGGATGGATTCTGGTGGGATGGGATGGTGGGGGTTTGGGCTTCCAGCAGCAGCACCTCTTTACTGTGTCACTGGTGTGGAAGGGACAGAGCGTTGCCATTCTCAAACTCCACTGGGATGGGGCGCTGGATGAGCACGATGGTTCCCCTAACTTGGTGGCATGAACAGACAGGGTGGAGACTCTGTGGATCAACAAAGTGAAATTTATTGCCAAACATTTAATACAAAATGGTGACCTATCTACACGAGTGCCTACATTCACCCGTGCCCACTAAGTGCCTACAGTTTCCTTGTAAAAAATCTTGTAAAATTCTGCCCATGATAAACAGGAGGTCACTGATCGGGAGGCCGACAATGGGGGGGCCAGTGCGCATGCACGGATCTCCACACTGACAGATCAGTGCATGTGCAGTGGCCTCCTCAGCACTATGCTGCCAGTTTCTCGGGCAGGATGAGCCCCCCCCCCGCCCCCCCACCCCACCCCCACTTTCCGGCGTGAATCACTCTAAGGCACTCTGCATTGCAGAGAGCATTGGAGATTCATTCTGGTAAGCATACCCAAAACATGGGCGGGAAATTCTCCCGCCAACTAGGCACTTAGTTTTGTTTTGGTAGAATTCCGGTCAACATTTTTTCACTCAGAGGATAGTAGGTATCTGGAATGCATTGTCTGGGAAAGTTGTGGAGGCCAGAAACCTCATAACCTTCAAAAATTATTTGAATGAGCACTTGAAACATTATAGCATTCAAAGATATGGTACAAGCGCTGAAAAATGGGGTTAGTGTGACTAGTGGTAGTTATTGTCAGTGTAGACTCGATGGGCCAAAGAGGCTATTCTGCGCTGTATGACTCTATGGGCAGAATTTTACAAGATTTTTTATGAGTGTCCAGCTAGTCTGAAAATGGGAGAGTTCCAGATCTGTTTTTTGAGCAGGTTTTCACACCCAATCTTATGCATTCTGTCTTTGAAAAGATGGGCTAGTCAGTTCCTAGCCAGAGAGGCTGTGGGCAGGGCTTAATTCACCAGCCAGCCTGTAGAGGAAGGTATTGCACATGTACAGAGCTCTGATGCTGCACATGCGCATTACCAGGGGTTTGACAGAGAGAGAGCTGTCAGGCCTCTGCTACTGCAGGCAGCCTCAACCAGCAACACCACCCCCCCAACAATTGTGGGGCCCACGGACCGAGATGCAGTCCTGCCGCCCAGGCCAATCGCGGCCCCCGTTCCCTCCCTCACCAATTGCAGGCAGAGTGGCAGCGGGCCTCCCCATCCTCCCATTGGCCCCACCCCCATTGGCCCACCACCCATTGGCCCGCCCCTCACAGTCCCCATTGACCCTGGTGGACGGTGCCAAGGTGACCAGTGGACATTGCCCAGCTACCAGAATGGTACTGTCAAGGACACCCCCGCCTTGCACTCGGCCTCCCAGGAGTGCCTCAATGGCCTCCGGTTCCACCAGTGAGGCCAACACAACTATTTCCCGTTCATGGGGAGCAGATGGTTTCCTTGGCTGGACTCGCTAAGCAGATGCTAAACAGTATTTGCATACATTTCAATAAATTAATCAGCCTCTCACCCATTTCTGACGAGAGGCTGACCATACCAGAAATCTGGCTGTCGTATAATTGCGACAGGCATGAAAATGAGCGCCATTCCTGCTAGCCGCTTTACGCCTGAATTTACGACGTTTTCCTGCCGCCAAACAGGTGCAAAGAGGTCATAAAATTCCACCTTATGACTCTAGTGAGGTGGCTGGTTAAATAGGAGTATCCTGGTTTTTCTTTTCTATTAATGAGATTAAGTCTTAATGGAATGATCAAACTCAGGCCAGCTGTGTAAGTGTATCAGACTCAGGGCTGGCAGAACCTGGATAAAAGAAGGAGCATCAGAGATATCGGCAGCATCAACCTTCAAGAACAACCATGCACGAAGGAAGGTACTCTGAGTCCAGGACTTGGAGAAGAAGACAACCCGGCTGTAAGGGAGCCTGATCAACTCGCCTCACCTTGCAATGGGTAGGATTGGAGTTCAAGCGGTGAACGTTGTGTTTTGTTGTAGCAAATAATCAGTATTTTAGCAGGTGTTGAGTAAAAAGGCAGTTCAAGTGTGTATTGAGTGTGTTAAAGGTAATCGGCATTCCAGCAAGTTATGGAAAGAATAGTTCATGTTCATTGAGTGATTTTTTTTTTTAGCCTTAATAAAGATTGAGTTATATGAAATATTCTGCGCAAGTGTTTCTTTGTCTGCCATGTCAGTTGATTCCCTATTCTGAGGGTCAACACCACCCACCACCCTTAGTCCTCTAACAGCCCAACCTAACTCCCACACTTCCTACACACACCCTAACCTACCCGCACCCTATCCAACACCTCTTAAACTACCCGCACACCTCCAACATTCCTGACCTACTCCCTACACTCCTCAAAACACCCCACAACATATCCAACACTTCCCAAACTACCCCCACACCTCCAACACCCACACTACTTTATGGATCGAGGTGCCTCCCTAAGATTGAAATCCTCCTTTCTTCACATAGCTTTAAACTTAACACACCCCCTACACCCTCCCCCACCCCATCAAAAACCCTCCTTGCCCAAGACCCTGGGCTTACCAATTCCATAGATCCCTGGGCTTTCTTTCTCCACCTCTTGCAATACTTGTAGTGGCCATTAACTTCTCCCCTGTTGAGGGATGCAAGTCCCTAACTTGTCTATTATGGCTGCACTACAGTGAGTTGGCTCCACACCAGGAGGGGAGGCAATGGCGTGGTGGTATTGTCACTGGTCTAGTAATCCAGAGACCAAAGGTAATGCTCTGGAGACCTGGGTTCCAATCCCACCACGGCAGACAGTGAAATTTTAATTCAATAAAAATCTGGGATTAAAAGTCTAATGATATTCACAAAGCCATTGTTGATTGTCATAAAAACCCATCTGGTTCACTAATGTCCTTAAGGGAAGGAAATCTGCCATCCTTAACTGGTCTGGCCTACATGTAACTCCAGACTCATAGCAATGTGGTTGACTCTTAAATGCTCTCTGAAATGGCCTAGCAATGCCATTCAAGGGCAATTAGGGATGGGCAATAAATACTGGCCTAACCAGCCAATGAATGAATAAAAACACCAACTTTACTTCTGGAACGCAAGCTGTATACTCCTATAAAATTGTGCATTCTGTGAGAATTGCGGAAAGTGTCTGTTCATTTGATTTTTATAAAAGCGAAATGTTGCAGATGCTGGAAATCTGAAATAAAACCAAAGTGCTAAAAAGGTGCAGTAGGTCTGGCAGCATCTGTGGAGAGTGAAATAGAGTTAATGTTTCGAGTCAAATATTACTCTTCTTTGGAACTATTGATGTTTATCTGAAGAGACTTCAAAGATTAGATCTTAACCATGGTGGACACCAGAGTGTGACCTGTATCACAGTCAGCACTGTGGTAGATGCTGTAAGCGGACACAAATTTATGTGATTCCTTAGATTAAATATTTCTTAGAATAAAATCAAATAAATGAAACAGGACAAAACAGCACCCAGGCACAAAAGTGTGAACTGACAAGTAGGTCTTTTAAAACGCAGAAACAAGGCAGACAAAGGGACTCAGGAACTCACATTAGCATAACCTTCCATTTAATTAAATTGGCTCCAAGGATATCAGGAAGCCCTTATCAAACAGAAGGTCTTCTAGACATGAAAGACTTCTTGATAAAACACCTATTGTATAAGAAACTCCGGAGATCTCAGACAATCACTTACCTAGACTGGGCAATCACCAGACTTAACACATCAACTCCGCACCTAAAAACCCATTAAACAGGATGACCATATCAGAATACCATAAACAAACCATTTACACATCAACCACAGAATGGTCAGAGTCAAATACTGTAAACAAAACATTAACATTTGAATCATACAACGTGTCAAAGTTCGAGTATAACTGTAGCCCATTGCGGCGGGCTTTCAGAGTGCTTTTGGGACAGTGCTGTTTGTATGTTCTGATTGCACCTCCATTGACGTTAATAAAGCTGTACCGCTGTTGAACCTGACTCTGAGTCCGAAGTGGTCGTGTTCGCCCACTCGCGCTAACAATTGGGGGCTTGTCCGGGATCGTGACCGTCGCTGGAACATCGTCTCTGGGCACTGGGTGAGTATCTTTACTCATTTAAATCCGCAGGCATTCCCAGTGTCAGAGCGGTGTTTCACGGCTGCTGCGATCTGAACCTCTGAACAGAGTCCGTTCGATAGCTGTACAGTGGTAAAGTAAGGTTTAAGTTTCTTTTTGGGCGGGCGAGTGGGGTCGCGAACTGTGATTGATTGTGTTGCCATTACATTCCGTGTACCCCTGACGGTGAACCCGACCATAAACTAACTGACCTATAGGTACCTGACAGGACAGAGTTTGAGAATAGTAGAAGCCGGGAGGACGTCCAGGTTTGGGCCACTGTGATCGGGCTCTCGGAGTTCGGTACAAGTCCGGGCGCTGCAAGTCGGGTAGGACCTCTGCAGGCGTGAAAGGTTCAGGCCACTGGGGGCAGAATCCGCGAGGAGTCTGCTACATGTCCAGGCACTACTAAGTCTCCAGCCTCTGTGAGTGCCTCGACCACTACAAGCAGGAAACCTCTGGTAGCGCAAAAGAACGGCTATAAGCCGGGGGAAACCCTATCTGCGGTCAATTCCACGCCTGTCCGCACTCAGGTCAGGGTGATCCCGAGGAGATAGGGAAAACGGCGAGCCTCTGAGGATTGACTTAGCGATAGGAGTTGGCAAGGAAAGGGTGGCCCTGGCCCCTGTAGTCATGGTCAGAGCTCATCTGCCTCTGTGCGCGGTAATCTCCCCGCTACACGCAGGACGGGCTCTGCGTGTTGCTGCTGAAAGTTTAAACACACTGACAGTGAGAACACCAAACCAGTAACCTCAGAGATACCCACACAAGTATCGCTGAGAAGCACCAGAGCCAGGATTAGTATACCACTGGTCCTAGTTAAGAGACCCGACATGGAGAGCAATGATACCACTTCGAATGGGGACCAGAAGGGTCCCTCATCCGCTATCTAGCAGACAAAAATAAGACACTAATTAAAAGCATGATCAAAGCAGGGTGGAAACCCCAAGACCCACTTGAAAACCAACGGGAATGGTGGGCGAAAGAAAAGAGGAATAACGATGATAAGGCTTGGATCCTGATATTAAAAGCCCACATCACTCTAGCAGGGCGAGTTCATAAATATGTTCAGAACAAGCAAGACCAGTCCGCACAGCGAGAGCGCGCCGTTGTGATGGCTGCTAACCCCGCACTGCCAGCGCGGTCCGACTTCTCACATGAATCTCCAAGTGAGTGTCCCGATTGGGAATGCTTAATGGATGAAACGGGCTCACTGTGCCCGACAGGGGGGAACCTCCCGTTGACCACCGACCCCCCACCCCAGGACGCTATGGCAGCTCCCTTAAAGATCGAATGCGTTCCTGGGGGACAAGGGAGAGATGGGCGAGGGCGGCAGACCCAGATTAAAATGATCTATGTGTCACTCTCACCGGGAGATACAATGAAATTATTAGAGAAACTCCCGACCCTCCAGCCCAGACACAGTAATGCGATCTTCTGGCAGAAGATTAAGGAAATGGAACTGTGTCATAACCTACATAACCGGGACATAGCAGGGCTGGTAAGAGCCAAGATGCCCGAGAGTTATTGGACCCGGCTTCAGGCAGAGCACCAGAATGGGTCCTGGTGTGCAAACCTGGATGAGAGTTGCCGAGAGCAGGATCAGGCTCTGGCAGACTTTAAAAATGATATCGTCCAGACCATGGGGCAGGTCCCCGTGAGCTGGGGCGCAATAATAGGGGTAGCGCAGGGGAAGGAGGAAGGGGCCCAGGAATATGGGCGACGGAAATTTGATGCCTTCATGGCCCATGGGGGAATGCCCGATGCAGATAGGCAGAACCCTGCATTCCTCCAGCTATATAGGGATGGACTGAGCCCGGCGCACCAAGCAGTTCTGAAAACCAGGTTGGTAAATTTCAACACCTTTGATGAACTAGAGAACTGGGCCATTACTGTGGATAACCAACAAAGGAAGATTCAAAGCGCCAGGGTAGGGGTATCCGCCCTGGGAACTGACAGAGGGAGCTGCTACAGGTGTGGGGATCCTGGCCATTATAAAAAAGATTGCTGAGCTCAGGCGCCCCATCCCTCCCAAACATGCCGCAATTGCGGCAAATTTGGATATAATGAATCAGCCTGCAGAAGCAGAAGGTTCCCAAGGAGAGAGGGAGCGCCCCCGGAATATGATCAAACCCCGGCAAGCGCCCCGGATATAAGGGAAAACGAAGTCGTCTCCAATACCGCACACCTCAGCCACCAGCAGTTGCTGGACATTATACAGACCCTAGTGGCACAGAAGTCCGCATGAGTGGCATCGGCCCCCACCCTGGGAACGGACCCTCGTATTTGGGTTAATGCATCGTTAGGGGGCCGGCGATGCAAAGTATTAATAGATACGGGGGCTTCGATATCCCTCACTAACATGGCACTACCCACCACCCACCGTTCCATCGTAGTGGTAGGAGTAGGGGGAGATGGGACTACCGTATACCAAAGCAAAGCAGTCCTACTTGAGATAGAAGGAATCCTACTCCCTGTACACTTCTGGGTGGGCCCAAACCAAGAGGGAACAATATTGGGGATAGATCTCCTCGGAGAGTTAGGAGCAGTGGTGGACACTTTTAATAAGCGCCTGCTGAGGACTGCAAGAAAGGAACATAAAAGCGGGATTCAGGGATACTGGGTCCCCAATAAAAACGTAGCAGCCATAAGTATGGGAGCCCCTACTCACACGACCCGAGACGGGGGAAAGGAAGGACTAGTGGGGCTCCTGTGCCAATCATTACCCCGAGTCTGGGCGGTGGCCAAGCAGGACTGCGGTCTCGTAAGGACCCCTCCCCTACAGATACAAGGACCAGTTCACACTCCCCACACCCAATACCCCATAAAACCCGAAGCGTTGCAGGCGACCAAGACAATCGTCCAGGCTTTGGTTGCCCAGGGCATCCTGAGACCCACGACATCACACACCAATTCTCCGATGTGGCCCGTCTGTAAGCCAGATGGAAGCTACCGGCTGACCATAGATTATACCGCCCTGAATAGGGTAACCCCAAAGGAACACCCTATTGTTGCGAGCCTGGCCACCATCTTTAACGGATTGCGACCTGAACATTGTATATTCTCCGTGCTAGATATGGCAAACGGATTCTGGTCAATCCCACTCCACCCAGACTCCCAGGAGAGGTTCGCCTTTACCTGTGGAGGTAAGCAATACACCTGGACTCGTCTCCCCCGGGGATTCCACAACAGCCCCAACATATTCCACCGGGTTATGAACAGAGCCCTCGAAAATTGTGACCTGTCCCCCTATAAGAGCACCTTCTTTCAATATGTGGACGACATTCTGATCGCTTCCACCAACCCCACGGGACATCTAGGAGCCCTGTCGGTAATCCTGCGTGGTTTACAGACAGCAGGATTTAAAATCAACCCAACCAAGGCACAACTCGCCAAATCTGAAGTCCGGTACTTGGGACACAACATAAGCCAGGGAAAGAAGACTCTCCCCACTGACCGAAAAACAGCAATTGTCAATATGCCCCGTCCTAATACAGTTAGAGGGGTCCGTAGGGTTATGGAACTCTTTAACTATTGTCGAAATTTTATTGACCAATTTGCATCCCTGGCGGAACCAATCCAGCGACTGGTAAGAGGGGGGAGACCAGGGGCAGAAACAGTTGAATGGGGACCTGAACAGGAGGCAGCATACACCCACCTAAAATCAGAACTACCAGCAGCCCCAGCCTTGTGCCTGCCCAACATAACGAAGCCCTTCCACCTCTTTTACAATTTGGAGGACGGATTTTACAGCTCCGTGATGACCCAAGAATGTGGGGGCACCATGCGACCCGTAGCACACTACTCCGCCCGACAGTCCCCGGTAGCCAAAGGACTGCACAAATGTGTGGCAGCCCTGGACTGTGCCGCATGGGCAGTCAGGGTGTGTGAACCCATCACTATGTTAGGGCAGATCACTTTGCACACAAAACACACGAGAGTTGAGCTACTGAATACCGGTCGACTCCGAACTGTCTCGGACACTTGGAGGGCCAACTGGGAGACAGTGCTCCTTCCCCGGGATCAGTCCATTAAAATTGTACGAGATACCGGAAGAAACCCTGCAGAGGGGTTCCTTCCAGAAGGCAGCTCACACCACTGTCCAATTAACCCAGACACAGACGCAGAGGATGGGATTAATGATCAGTCCCTGGACAACCCCGATTTAACATTATATGTGGATGGGTCCCGAAGACAAGTGGAGGGACAGTACCACACAGGCTGGGCAGTGGTAGATCAGGAAGGGACACTGATAGCAAGGGACACCCTGAGTGGGGATACCTCCGCTCAAGTGGCTGAACTTATAACTCTCACAGAGGCCCTTAGAGTGGGAAGGGACAAACGGATAAATGTATATACAGACAGCCAATATGCGTTCGGGGTGCTCCATGACTATATGATGGCATGGAAAAGGTGCGGATTCATCACGGGGGGGGCACGTAAAACACGAAAACATAATCCGAGACTTGGCAACAGCATCCAGGTTACCCTCGGAAGCAGCCATAATTAAAATAAAAGCCCACCAGAAGGCGAGGACTGCGGAGCAAAAGGGAAACCAACTGGCAGATGCTGCTGCCAAAGCTGCAGCTGGGGAGGCCCTCCCGCAGGTAGCCGCCATCACCACTCCACCCACGGAAGAGGTGGACATTTGTAAACTCCAGAGTAGCGCTGACCCAGACGAGGTGGCACGGTGGGAGCAGGCAGGGGCGTCCCTAGATAAGAATGGGGTATGGCGCAGAGGGCACCAGGTAGTTGCCCCTTCATTCATACAGGCTGAACTACTCCGATTCCACCACGAACCAGACCACTCCGGCCGGGATGGGACCCTGGCCCGCTTATCAGCTGATTGGTGGTGGCCAGGGATGGGGCGAGATGTAGCTAAGCACTGCCAAAGATGTATTATATGCGCTCAGCATAACCCCGGTCGGCCCCTGAAAGTTAAATTAGCACCAACCCAGACCAAAGGGACCTTGGGAAAACCTCCAAATTGATTTAATCAGCCCCCTACCCACCAGCCGCGGGAAGAAGTACTGCCTAGTCCTCATAGACCAGTTCACCCGATGGGTGAAGCCTTTCCAACTCGGGATTGCGGGGCGACCACTGTCGCCCGCATCCTGGCATACAAAATAATACCAAGGTGGGGAGTCCCGCTGCAACTGGACTCTGACCAGGGGACACACGTTACAGGCAAGGTGATGAAGCACGCTTGCAAAGCCCTAGGAATCCGACAGCGATTCCACATCCCATACCACCCTCAAAGTGCTGGAATGGTAGAGCGGATGAACCGCACTCTCAAAAATGCGATAGCCAAATCCATCGCAGAGACAGGTCAGGGGTGGGTAGATGTCCTTCCTTGTATTTTGATGCGCCTACGGGCCACCCCAGGACGTACCGTAGGGCTCACCGCGTTTGAGCTAATGACCGGGAGGGCAATGCGACTCCCAGAAAACATTGCAGTGTGGTGGGGGGAAGAAATGGCATCCCTTCGGGACAAAATCAAGAGATATGTACAGCAACTAGACTTACAGCTCCGAGATCTGCACCACGCAGCCAGAGACCAGCAAGCCATTAGAGACCAGGCTAGAGATCAAAATGTCAGTCACACCACCACCCTCCCCCAAGTAGGGGATAAAGTTTTAATTCGGGTTGCCCCAGACCGACCCGGGTTTGCACCAAAATGGATAGGACCCCACGAGATTATCCTTACCAGCGACACATGTGCCTGTGTCGATGTTAAGGGAAAGGGCCGCTGGAAACATTGGTCACAATTAAAATCCTACCACCACGGGAAAGAGACAGGACAGACTGACTGTAAAGACAGGGATGCTCCAACCACTCCACGTATTGACCCCTAACCATCTTTGTCTATACAGCGGAGGTCAGAATAACAACTTTTAATTTTGGCACAAAGGAGTCATGCGCCAACCGTGGCACGGATGTATATATGTATATAGGAATATAAACATGAATAGATAAATAGATTAAGTTAGTCATTTGATATCAATCTAACGTCTGGTGACCACCAGGTTTTATATACCCTCCCCCAACCTCCCTCTCCAGGACCATGTGGACCACTTGGAGGATGATCCTCACGGCGACCTTCCTGACGGGTATTGCACCCAAAGAACACCCCATCTACCCGGGATTCCACGGGTTAACCTTCAACACATCCGAGGCACTATGTGTGTCAGCTGAACCGGACCCTATGGATAGTAGAACTTATTTTAATGCATGGCTACAAATCTACTCGGGTATCAACGAGATCTGCTTCACTTGCACCTTAGAAGGACTCCAAACCTGCATTCAACGACGGGATCTTTGGAACAGAGACGGCTGCACTTTCGGGACCATCTGCGCCCTCCCCGACAACCCATTGATTACAACACCATAGGACATTTTAAAACCGGACATGGACATTTGCGGCTATTACGGACTTGTTGAGGCTCCCGCAGTCTCACTGTATGTATGCTTCGTGCCGCTTCCAACGCGGGCCCCCAACAACTACAACACCCGAAATCTTACCCTGCCCCTTGCAAAGCGAGGGACCGGAGGGAGGACTGGTGTTGTGGAACGAGGGGAGATTGTATATGATAATGTGAAACATGAGGTCGTACCTGTCCTGATTGATATTTCAGGAATTCAGGTGCCAGAGTATTGCTTGGAGCAGACACAAGACATGTACCGAATGTTGGGAAGGGAGACCATAAAACGGGCCATTGACTCAATGGGGGCTACACATTACAGGGGAGACACAAACACATACAGGAATAAAAGGGATATTGTCAATGACATATTCACGGGGTTAAACACAGGATCCACAGTGGTTAACTCCATTGCATCCAGGGCCTTAACAACAAAATTGAACAACTAAAAGGGGTGATGAAGAACATCTTACGGTGGTCACTAGACCAACAGGCTGAGCAAACCTTTCGAGGGGAAGCGGGTGCCCACATCCAATTAGATGGGATTGCAGTACTAGAAGTGCACGCCCGGACCATTAACCGCCTCATAGACAGGGAGAGGGAGGACACTGCCCGGGTACAACAGGGACAGCTATGCCATGCGTATGGTCAGTGGATGGTAGCACAAGTACGACACAATCTGGACCAGGTACACAGGGGGGAGGTGCCCAACTGGATCGACAGCGCCCAGCTAGCGCAACTCGCAGATCAGAAGGGGGTGCTGGATGACCGGACCCTGAAAGGGATGACACGGGTGTATCCAGTGATCCTCGACTGCGAGGTTAGTGAGGGCACCGGGATAGGAATGGTTCTGTTGGTTCCAACAGTCACACAGGACGCGGGGCCGTTCCCTATCTTCCGGATTGAAAACATTGGTGTTGTTAGGGGCAATACCTCCCTCCGCTATCACATAACCAAAACCACGGCCATCTCCAGGCATGGTATAATGTCCAGTGTCTCTCTCGCAGGGTGCAAACAGCGGGGAGAGATCACCATCTGTCCCCACCCACTGAGACAAGGAGAGGCAACAGAGTGTGGGTTTAACTGGACACAGGACTGCACCCTAGAAATTACACCCATAGATCCACACTTCGCCCAGGCAGGATACGAGGGACGGGGTAGATACTGTGTGGCCACTACACGTACATCATTTATATACAATGGACTAACATGCCCAATCCCCAACCCAAACTTCTGTTTCACCCCGCGCAGACCAGTCACTATAGGTCAGACTCACATCACCAATATTCGAAATAGACCGACAGTAACTTTTAATGCCACAGACCCTCTAAAGGATAACTTAAAAGACTATCAGGAACCTGAACAAGCCCCCATCCCACACCTGACTGAAGTCCTAAGGGAGCTCCGACTCAAAGTAGGACACTCTGTCCGGTTATACCATCAGCTACAATCACGTATCAAAACCTTGGAGCAGGACACCGAAACGGCATTGCAAAGTCAAACATGGGCACAGAACGTGTGGGACTGGGGTCTAAACGTAAACATTCACCCCTGGATCCGAATCATTTCACATAGACTGGTTGTCATCCAACTCATCTTAGCACTTTCCTGGGGAGTAGCGACATGCTACACATACTGCCAGCGGAAGAAAATGAAATCACGTAAAAACTTAGTTAGGACAATTGGCGTGGTCCGACAGTTAACAAATCGGGAGGATTACTCCCGCATACACTTAATTTGACAAGCTCCCGGGGCTCCCCCAAACTGTACGACTGCAGCGTGCAGAGGCAGAGAGCACTGGACACAAATTTGTAAAAAGGGGAAGAAAAATTCGGTCTGCGGGAGGTGGAACAAGTCCACTCCCGAACCGACAGGGGGGAACTGTAAGCGGACACAAATTTCTGTGATTCCTTAGATTAAATATTTCTTAGAATAAAATCAAATAAATGAAACAGGACAAAACAGCACCCAGGCACAAAAGTGTGAACAGACAAGTAGGTCTTTTAAAACGCAGAAACAAGGCAGACAAAGGGACTCAGGAACTCACATTGGCATAACCTTCCATTTAATTAAATTGGCTCCAAGGATATCAGGAAGCCCTTATCAAACAGAAGGTCTTCTAGACATGAAAGACTTCCTGATAAAACACCTATTGTATCAGAAACTCTGGAGATCTCAGACAATTATCACCTCTCTAGACTGGGCAATCACCAGACTTAACACATCAACTCCGCACCTAAAAACCCATTAAACAGGATGACCATATCAGAACACCATAAACAAACCATTTACACATCAACCACAGAATGTTCAGAGTCAAATACTGTAAACAAAGCATTAACATTTGAATCATACAACGTGTCAAAGTTCGAGTATAACTGTAGCCCATTGCGGCGGGCTTTTAGAGTGCTTTTGGGACAGTGCTGTTTGTATGTCCTGATTGCACCTCCGTCGACGTTAATAAAGCTGTACCGCTGTTGAACCTGACTCTGAGTCCGAAGTGGTCGTGTTCGCCCACTCGCGCTAACAATGCCTATGTTGAGAATGTTACACAGAGATCTGTGATGATCGGGTCCAGCTGGTTCCATTGTCCTGATCTCAGATTTCTCCAGGAAACCTTGCGCATTGTTTGTTCAGAAGGAAGGTGTTAGCTAATCTTCAGCCCTGAGTCCCTGCTGAAATGGAGGGACCAGCAGTGAGTGGTGAAGGAGCAGGCTTTGTTGTAGCTCTTTAACTCAGAATTTGAGTATGAATGGCTGAGAAAGTCAGCAGCAGAGGTGTCGTCCCTCCAATCTGGACACACTGTATCAAGCAGATTCAGGACCTTGAGGATGAGAAAGGTAATTGGCCGAACACATTTAGGTGTTGTAGCCCACCTTCTGACTTCCGCAGCATTCTCCTGCATAGCTCTCCACAGAAAAGCACACCTTGCAGTTGCACTCATCCCTCTCTCTCCAGTCACCTCACATTCTCATTTGAACAGCCATGAGAGGCAGAGACCCAGTCAAGGTGGGTAGTGAATGGTGGAGCAATGGTGTGGTAACTTGATAACAACCAATAATGAGGCTCTAACTGGTCCATTGGAAATCGGGTTATGTTCCTAGAGGCAATAGCTGTCACCTCCATTGAAATCTTGAGCTTCCCAGGTCACTGACGCTCTCACATGTTCAGAGAGCTAATCTTCTGGCTGTAGACTCTGTACTCTTTGTTGAGGATCTTCTCTCCTTTAGGCTGATCTGTATCTATCACCTCAGCCCTATGGAGAGCATAAGCCTGAAGAGAAAGCTGTGGGTTGGTTGCTGCCATCTTCAGAGGTAGAAAGTAAGCACAAGTTGCTGGCTGGCAGCAGAGAGTTGCAGCTGAACATGAGTAAAATGTAAGAAGGATGAAGTGATTTTCAGGAAGGTAGCAATCACCTGTCAAGCACTGAAAGCACTCTCGGTGAATAGCAGTGAATACCTGGTCATGTTTCAAACTCTTCACTTTCATTGCTCAAAGTCTTCCCAGCCTACAAATTTCATTGAAAGATCATTCACTATCAATATTAATGGGAACAACAATTTATATTGCATGGGAAGTGACTGCTGATTTGTTAGCAAGAGGACTCTGATTGGTAGAGGTGTTGCTATGGAGAATGTACCAGGGAAGGGTTAACTGCCAAGCTTTTGTTCAAATTCAAACTAGGCAGGTTGACTCTGACTGGTCAAGGCATTGTCATCAGGAATGAACCAGGGAATGGCTGTCCCCCAAGCTTTGGTTTAGTTAAAAAAAGGCAAGATGTGGATATGCTCCTTTGGAGGCAACACTTCTACTAATCAGAGTTCACATTCTAACCGATCAGCATTCATGAAATTCATTCATTCTGTGTGCTACGTAAATTAGCAGTCTATGGAGACTGTAACATTTCAAATACAGGATGTTCCAATGCTTGTTGTATTTGTACCTGCCTATTAACAAGGGAAAAACCCTCTTGAAGTGTTTTGATAGGTCACCCGATCAGTTCAATGGTCGGGGAATTCTTGAACAGTCAGTTGAAGTCAGTTTTTTAAATAAACTTTTATTTATTCTTTCATGAGATGTGGGGCCAATATTTGTTGCCCATCCCTAACTACCTGAAAACAGAATGGCTTTGATCATTTCAGAGGGCACTTAAGAGTCCATCACATTGTTAGCCAGCGAATATCTGAAAAGTAAGGGACAGGGACAGGAAGAGGTCCCAGTTCAATTGGGAAGCAGGAAAAGGGCTGAAATTAATAGATGTTAAGAGAAGTAGGCTCAAGAGAAGCCCAGAGAATCCATGGAGGTAGCTGTAGGTTGGTGACTCTATCCTCTGGGCTGTTGCAGCAGTGGTGTTCTTCTTGATGTGGCCGAAGAGCTGAACTTGTGCTTGTGAACTAGTGTTTGAGTATACTCAAGAATCTGGGGGAACATAGTCTCAGAAGGCATGACTGAAATCCTGCAAGGTGGGCTGTAGTCAAAGCCAGCCAAGTTGGAGCAACGTTTTGAGAGAATTCCAAGGCAAGATCTTCCAAGCTGAAGATTGCAAACTGTTTTGAGAGAAATTGATTTTCAGTGGGAGCAGTTGACTCAGTGTGACTAATGTCTGGGTACGTTATTGTGAAATCCATGGATTAAATTTTGGTTGAATCTATCATTTATTGTATAATGTCATGTGTTTGACCACAGTTTGTTAATTCACATGTATCTCATTCTTACCCTAAATGTTAGAGTATAAAATAGATAGTGTAAATTGTTTTATCTTTCTGAACTTATAAAGTAAAGCTATTTTTTATTATTCAAAACCAGTAGAATCTTGTGGCTTAGTAAGCATCTTGAATCTCAAGCTTTATCTAATTTAAACAAAAACTGATCGGTCCCCAACCTGATCTCTCCCCATCACCTGTGGGCTGGTAAAGGATTATAACAACAATCTCTTCTCATGCAGCGTAGGTTGTTGTTCCTTTTACTATTGTTATTCTGGAAAACTGACCTGATGAGTGCAATTCTAAAGGGAGTGTAAAAGTAGAGGGACCTGGGTATATATGTGCATAAATCATTGAAGGTGGCAGGACAGATTGAGAGAGCAGTTAATAAAGAATGCAGTATCTTGGGCTTTATTAATGGTGCATAGAATACAAGAGCAAGGAGGTGATGTTCAACTTGTACAAGTCACTAGTTCAGGCTCAGCTGGAATATTGCATTCAGTTTTGAATGCCATTCTTTAGGAAGGATGTGAAGGAGAGAGACAGCAGAAAAAATTCAGGAGAATGTTTCCAGGGCTGAAGAACTTCAGTTATGAAGATAGATTGGAGAAGTTAGGATTGTTTTCCTTGGAGAAAATAAGATTGAGAGGAGATCAAAATCATGAGAGACTAGACAGAGTAGACAGGAAGAAACTGTTGCCTATCATAAAAGAATCAAGAAAATTTTAAGTAATTAGTAAAAGAAACAAAAGTGATATGAGGAGAAACATTTTTCACAGTGAGTTAGGGTTTGGAATGCACTGCCTGAGTGTTGTGAAGGCAGATCCAGTTGAAGCATTCAAAAGGCAATTAGTCTGTTAGCTGAAAAGGAAGAATGTGCAGGGATATGAGGGGAAGGCGGGGAATGGTATTAGGTGAGTTGGTTATTTGGAAAGTTGGGCTAAATGGCCTCCATGTGTACTGTAAGAATTCTGTGATTCCGTGATTTCCTAATCCAAGCATTTCACCTTGAAAATATTTGTAAACTATCTCCTGCTCTGTTTATTCTTTGGAAATCTGACAGCTTTGGTTGGAACTTTTCCTTGAGTTTAAAATTTGTAATTTTAATGCAAGGAGCAAACTCGAGTAAATTTTCACATTTCCCATTAATTGCTGTTTAGCAAAAAAAAATACGCCTGGTCTCTGACCTCCTCCACATGTACGTTCCAACGAGATCAAGCTCAATATTGAAAGCACAATTCATGTCATATATCAGAATTCTTATATCCTCCCACTGTCTGTTAAACAAGGCATCTGGTCATTACTTCCCCAGTACTGATTCTATTAAGTGTCAATTGACTCCTTGTGCATATCATAACAGTTTGAGGAAAGCAAGTCAATTTAAGCTGCCTGTCGGGTCAAATTGTCAGTTGAAGAAAACAAAGAACAAAGAACAATATAGCACAGGAACAGGCCCTTCGGCCCTCCAAGCCCGCGCCGCTCCCTGGTCCAAACTAGACCATTCTTTTGTATCCCTCCATTCCCACTCCGTTCATGTGGCTATCTAGATAAGTCTTAAACATTCCCAGTGTGTCCGCCTCCACCTCCTTGCCCGGCAGCGCATTCCAGGCCCCCAGCACCCTCTGTGTAAAATACGTCCTTCTGATATCCGGCATGGTAGCACAGTGGTTAGCACTGCTGCTTCACAGCTCCAGGGACCTGGGTTCGATTCCCGGCTTGGGTCACTGTCTGTGTGGAGTTTGCACATTCTCCTCGTGTCTGCGTGGGTTTCCTCTGGGTGCTCCGGTTTCCTCCCACAGTCCAAAGATGTGTGGGTTAGGTTGATTGGCCATGCTAAAAATTGCCCCTTAGTGTCCTGGGATACGTAGATTAGAGGGATTAGTGGGTAAAAGATGTAGGGATATGGGGGTAAGGCCTGGGTGGGATTGTGGTCGGTGCAGACTCGATGGGTCGAATGGCCTCTTTCTGTGCTGTAGGGTTTCTAAGATTTCTAAGATCCGTGTTAAACCTCCCCCCCTCACCTTGAACCTATGACCCCTCGTGAACGTCACCACCGACCTGGGAAAAAGCTTTCCACCGTTCACCCTATCTATGCCTTTCATAATTTTATACACCTCTATTAGGTCACCCCTCATCCTCCGTCTTTCCAGTGAGAACAACCCCAGTTTACCCAATCTCTCCTCATAACTGAGCCCTTCCATACCAGGCAACATCCTGGTAAACCTCCTCTGTACTCTCTGTAAAGCCTCCACGTCCTTCTGGTAGTGTGGCGACCAGAACTGGGCACAGTAATCCAAATGCGGCCGAACCAACGTTCTATACAACCGCAACATCAGACCCCAACTTTTATACTCTATGCCCCGTCCGATAAAGGCAAGCATGCCATATGCCTTCTTCACTACCTTCTCCACCTGTGACGTCACCTTCAAGGATCTGTGGACTTGCACACCCAGGTCCCTCTGCGTATCTACACCCTTTATGGTTCTGCCATTTATCGTATAGCTCTCCCCTACGTTAGTTCTACCAAAATGCATCACTTCGCATTTATCAGGATTGAACTCCATCTGCCATTTCTTTGCCCAAATTTCCAGCCTATCTATATCCTTCTGTAGCCTCTGACAATGTTCCTCACTGTCTGCAAGTCCAGCCATTTTCGTGTCGTCTGCAAACGTACTGATCACCTCAGTTACACCTTCTTCCAGATCGTTTATACAAATCACAAACAGCAGAGGTCCCAATACAGAGCCCTGCGGAACACCACTAGTCACAGGCATCCAGCGGGAAAAAGACCCTTCCACTACCACCCTCTGTCTTCTGTGACCAAGCCAGTTCTCCACCCATCTAGCCACCTCCCCCTTTATCCCACGAGATCCAACCTTTTGCACCAACCTACCATGAGGGACTTTGTCAAACGCTTTACTAAAGTCCATACAGACGACATCCACGGCCCTTCCCTTGTCAACCATTCTAGTCACTTCTTCAAAAAACTCCACCAGGTTAGTGAGGCATGGCCTCTCTCTCACAAAACCATGCTGACTATCGTTAATGAGTTTATTCCTTTCTAAATGCGCATACATCCTATCTCTAAGAATCCTCTCCAACAACTTCCCTACCACAGACGTCAAGCTCACCGGCCTATAATTTCCCAGGTTATCCTTCCTACCCTTCTTAAATAACGGGACCACATTAGCTATCCTCCAATCCTCTGGGACCTCATCTGTGTCCAGTGACGAGACAAAGATTTCTGTCAGAGGCCCAGCGATTTCATCTCTCGTCTCCCTGAGCAGCCTTGGATAGATTCCATCAGGCCCTGGGGATTTGTCAGTCTTTATATTCCCTAAAAAACCTAACACTTCCTCCCTTGTAATGGAGATTTTCTCTAACGGGTCAACACTCCCCTCCGAGACACTCCCAGTCAACACATCCCTCTCTTTTGTGAATACCGACGCAAAAGTTAGCTAATGATTTCTAATTTCAAACACTCAGGTCTGCAATGGTTGAGTTAATTAACTTACTGACATTCCCCCTAAATTATTCCTGATGGTACTGGCAAGAAGATATTCATAGAATCATAGAAACCCTACAGTACAGAAAGAGGCCATTCGGCCCATCGAGTCTGCACCGACCACAATTCCACCCAGACCCTACCCCCATATCCTTACATATTTTACCCACTAATCCCTCTAACCGACGCATCTCAGGACACTAAGGGGCATTTTTTTAGCATGGCCAATCAACCTAACCCACACATCTTTGGACTATTCTATATTGGAATAGAATATTGTTGAAATTGTTTACCAATCAGCACTTTGACTAATTTGGAAAGCCGTCATAAAAAGTGTTAATATTTTGGCAGTCAGTTCAGCACCATGCACCTAGCCAGTAGTGTAGGTCAAGTATCAAAGAAAAGAAATACAAGTCATATCAGCCAGTCATATCTCCTACTGTCCAAACCAGCTGATGGATAATTGAAGAAGTGACCAACAACAGCTGAGGATCATTACGTATGGCCAACTTAACGAACTATTTGCACATGATTGCAATAAACTAATCATATAATGACCAATTTCAACATAATGAATAGGAAAACTGTAAAACTGTGAGGAAATAGAGATAATAACGTTTGTTCATTCTACATTTTAATCACAATTTAATTGGCATTGGGATGTCTCGGGGTCCTGAAAGGTGCTATGTATATTCAAGTATTGGAACTTGGAACAGAGTGGAGAGATAGACAACTTATCGATACATGGGATGAGCAGCAACAGCAAGAGTTTAAGGAGAATTACAAGGATATTATTTATCACCAATTCTATTCAATGTCTATGCAGAAGCAATGATTCCAGAAGTGTTTGAAGTCAGAGAAGATTGTTGGGGTGGGAGAAATTATAAAATCAGTTAGATTTGCAGATGACAAAGTACTTGCATCAAGCACATTAGAAGGGAATATGATGTTGTGATAATGGAGATGTGACTCAATAAAGCTAGAACTAAGCACTAAATATTCCTGAATGCAAGGTGTTCAGGAAAGATGGGGAAGGAAAGAAAGAAGGAAGGGTAACAGTATTCAGTAAGGAGCATATTACACTCCTATAGAGAGGGTGTCCTAGAGAGGTTGAGGATAGAATTAAGAAACAACAGAGTTACCTTTACATTGTTGAGTGTATTCTACAGGCTAGTAGTGGGAAAGACAGGAATAGGAAGAACTACAGAGTAATGATAATTGTTACAATCTCCCTGGGAAAAACGTCAACCAAAATGACCAAATTTACTGAATGATCCCCAATTGAAGATGTTATCAACATGATTTCACTCTGTAACTTTTACATTAACAGAATTAGAACCCATGAAATTAAAAATGAATTAACAGGTAAATGATGCACCACATTATTTTTACTTTAAGTAGCCAATACAACAAAAATGCATCTTACATAACCACAATCATTGCCCTTCAGCATGTATGGCATTATGTAGTTACACAGTTCCACAATATATTATTCTTTATTCACACAGATAGGTTAGGAATCCTATCTGACAACAGCTTTTACCTTTGAGTTTCATGGGTGTGATTATCATCAAAAAGACATGCTTCTATGAACCCTCTCTTCTTTGGATCATAAAAGTTCTGCGGGTGTAGTTCTCCAGAATTCCTTTTCAACTGAATCAATGATATCTCGATTCTAGGTTTGGCAATTTCTGGTAAAACACCCAGTGCTTTACAGTCTCTGAGCTATTCACACAGCCTTCCAGGTTTTAAACCACGTTAGCCCACTTGCACAATGCCTCCAAGAGCTCCTGAATCTTTGTGCTGATTGCCTCTGCCTCCAGCTCTCCTTTGTGTCTATCAACCACATATCTACCATATTTCAACTTCCTTGCTTTTGGTACTGCTTCCAAGTCAAGGATTTCCAGGTGACATGTACCAATATTTCTTATTACCAAAGAAAATTATAATTAATCCTTTTGCAATTGAAGCAACCTCTTAAAGGTCATTTGCCAACATTCTTAAAAACAATTACAGATTACACAAAAAAATTAAAGAAATTAAAACTTCCCTGACTGTACTGCTTCCAGGTCAAAGGCTAACACATAATGGGAAATTTTAATTATCCTAATAGAGATTGGGGTAGTATTAGTGCAAATTGCAGAGATGAGTTGCTGAAGTGTGCCCAGGGCAATTTTCTTGTTTAATACATTTCCAACTGAACAAAGAGAAAGGCATTGCTCAATCTTGTTCTGGGGAATGAGATGAGTCAGGTTGTCAGTAGAAGAATGTTTAGGAACCAGTGAACATAGTCTGATAAGGTTTAGATTAGTTATCAAAAAGGAGGTGCGACAATCTAAAGGTAAAATTCTTCAGTGGAAAAGGGTCAATTTCAGTGAGTAGGGACAGACCTGTCCTAGGTAAAGTAGAATAAAAGATTATCAGGCAAAACTGTAACAGGACAGTGGATGCCTTTACATAGATTCAGATAAAGGTGTGGTATTTTCTCATGACAGGGCAAACAAATCCTGAGTTCCTGGGTAGTGAAAGGGACATTAAAGTAAAAGAGTGTATATGACTGATGTCAATAATGGAAGTGAAAAGGAAATAAGAGAGGCAAAGAGAGAATATAACAAGAGCCCGGCAGTCAAGGGAATCTAAAAGTCTTCCATCGGTTAATAAATAGTAAAAGGATAGTGAGAGGAGAGGTAGGGCCAATTAGGCATCAAAAGGAGGATCTATTTACAGAGGCAGTGGTTAGGACTGAGATGCTAAATGAGTACTTTGAAACTGTCTTTATGAAAGGGGAAGATACTATCATAGCGTAAGAGGAAATAACTGAGATAATAGATGAGCTCAAAATTGATATAATGGAGGTATTCGAAAGCCTGTTTATACTTAAAGTTGATAAGTTACTAGTACTGGATGAGATGCATCCAAGTATGCTGAATGAAGTATGGGTGGGAAATAGTGGGTCCTGCCAATGATCTTCGAATCCTCTTGGATACCAGGGCTGATTTCAGAGGACAGGAGAAATGAAAATGTTAAAACCTTGTTCAAAAAAGGGGTTTAGGGAAAAACACAGTAATTACAGAACAGCCAATTTAACATACATAAGGGGTTTAGCAATGATAATTCAGGCCAAAATTAACAGAAACTTGGATAAGTGTAAATTAATAATAGAAAGCCAGCATAGATTTGTTAAAGGCAAATCGTGTTTAAGCAAGTTTGAGTGTTTTTGTGGGGTAAGAGAGCATTGATGAGGATGCTGCAGTTGATGTGTTGTATCAGAATTGCAAAATATATTTTATGAAATGTCACATCATAGGCTTGTCAGCAAGTGAATTAAAAGGGACAGCTTGGAAAAGAAGTTCAGCAAGTGACAGGAAAGAGAGAGAAGTCGTGAATGGTAGTTTTCTGGATCGGAGTCATGTATATGGGATTTCCCCAAGGTTCAGTAGGAGGACCATGGCTTTTCTAGTTGTAGAGGGCACAATGTCAACATTTATAGATGACAGAAAACTTGGAAGTGAAGTTGTGACGAAGACAGTGACAGAATTCAAAAAGTGGTAGCCATGATGTGGAGATGCCAGCATTGGACTGGGGTGGGCACAGTAAGAAGTCTCACAACACCAGGTTAAAGTCCAACAGGTTTATTTGGTAGCATGAGCTTTTGGAATGCTGCTCCTTCATCAGGTGAGTGGCTGATGAAGGTCATCTGATGAAGTATCAGTGCTCCAAAATAAAGCTGTTGGACTTTAATCTGGTGTTGTGAGACTTCTTACAGGATTCAAAAAGACAGTTGGGGGATTTTCAGGTCCCTTGTGGCTTGTTTCTTGGTGGCAGGAGACAGCCCACTGCCACAGTTGGCCAGCAGCAGGATCGTCTGGTCAGGTGGACAGGGTATCCGTGACCTGGAGGACTCACCTGTGCATTGGTGGCTGTGAGATGCCGCAGATATCCCTGCTGGACGCCTGCAGGACCCAGTGGCGTAGAAGTTGAGGACCACCGTGACCTTCATTTCCACTGGGAGTTGGTGTCCTCCTGTTCCTCGCGAAGCCAGGTCTGTGAGGACCTAACACAGGTGCCGCACTGTCTCCTTACTTAGACAAACTCGATAATCAGATGTAAACCTATTCAAATGCATGGAAATTGATGCCACCCCCATTTTGGGCGTGATGCTGTTCGCGCCGGGAATAAAACTGTCTGGGAGGATCCTGAACCAGGGAAGTGGGAAGTATTCTATCACACTCCTGATTTGTGTCTTGTCGATGGTGGACAGGCTTTGGGGAATTAGAGATGAGTTACTCTCTGCAGAATTCCCAGCCTCTGAGCTGTCTCTGCAAATTAAGATTCAGAGATAAGAAAACAAGACACAAGTCAGGAGTGTGATGGAATACTCCCCACTTGCTTGGTCGAGTGGAGCATCAACAGCACTCAAGAAGCTTGACATCATCCAGGATGAAGCAATCCACTTGATTGATACCCCATCCACCAAGTTTAACATCGATTCCTCCACCACTAATGCACATTTACTACAGTGTATATGGGATTTACTATAGCAACTCACCAAAGGTCTTTTGACAGCACCTTCCAAACCCACAACCTCAATCACTTATAAAAGAAAGGGCAGCAGATACATGGGAACACCACCACCTGCAAGTTTGCCTCCAAGTCACACGCCATCCTGACTTGGAGCTATATCGTGGTTCCTTCACCGTTGCTGGGTCAAAATCCTGGAACTCCCATCCTAACAGCACTGTGGGTGTACCTACTGCAGCGGTTCAAGAAGGCAGCTGACCACCACCTTCTCAAGGGCAATTAAGGATGGGCAATAAATGCTGTTCTAGCCAACGACACCCACAAATTAATTTTTAAAAATCAAAATCCCCTTGCACTGGATGGGTTAATTCATTTCTTATTCTTATAATTCCAGCGCCAAAGGAGTTATTACTCTTTCTGGAGAAATCATTGCCATATAAAGCTTTACACAGCATAGTAAATAATAAAATAAAATCTCATCATATTGTCATGGGAAACAAGAGACAGATTTTTATTTATGCTTACTTTAACTTTTTGTTTGCTCAAAAAGCATAAATTTTAACACTGCCAGAATTCTTTCAGTGAAAGTGCAGTCATTAACACGATATCTGGCAATATTCAAAATAAATAAGTTGAATTTACATGATCCAATCAAAGTGAATGCATTTAATCAAAAGTAATGACCAAGGTGAAGCTCTACATTAATTCTAACCTGTGTTTTCATTCATTCTATTCAAGTGACATATTCCAATTCTGTATTGGCTTTTTAATTGTTGTGCCATGTTGTTTAGACTTTGAAAGCAAACATTAGTTTATTATTACAGCCAGGAAGCCCCCAAAGTCCCGCAATAATTTCATGCATTGTAAACTCAGTATGTAAGCTTTTTCCATGTACATTAGTATATGGCATTGATCAGCTATTGCAATGCTGATGTAGTCATTCTGCATTGCATTTGTCATATCTTCATGATCTATCGCTCTTACTATTTCAATATTATCAGCAATTTTGAGCTTACATTTAGCTTTGATATTCAGATTCTTAATGTAAGTTAGAAAGAACAAGAACAGCTGCCTGTGAAACTTGGTGCAGCAGTTCCTTTCGATTTGTTATTGTACTCCTGCTTCCTATTTTCAACTGACTTTATATTCACTTTCTTTTTTTTACCCTAGGCTCCTGCAGCTTTTAGTTAATTGGATATCCTTCATGATGAACTTTCTGAAAGTCCAATAAACTAAATCAGAACGGGCATCACTAATTACATTATTTGTAAAATCCTCAAAGAAGCCAAGGAGATTTGTCAAACAAGCTTGTCCCCTTCTAAATCCAGCTCATCTGTTTCATGTTAAATTATTACTTTATATGTACTCCATCAGTATACGCTCAGACTACTTAGCATTATTTTGTCTAATGTGCTTTTTCTTATGCTAACAGGTCTATAGTTCATTGGGTCAGCCTGGCCATTCTTTTTAATTATTGTGATGTTTGCTTGCTTCTAGTCCTCTCGATCCTCACCAGTCTCCAATGACTCCTTCATTCCTCCCTAATTTTTTTCAGACGTTTTAACACATTTTTTGTATTTGTCTCAGGGCTTATGTTGGCCTTACTTCCCTTGAATGTATTCAGAACCTCTGACACAATGATTTAAACTCTATATGATATAAGTAATACTGCAGAAACTGAGTGGCAAATTTATGTCATCCTGTATGCTGAGTGCGTCCTCAAAATATTATTTTCATATCATAACTATTTGTCATCAATTTTCCATCATTTTTTATTTTTTAGATTTCTAAATTTGTCACTAGCTACTCATTTAATGTTATGATACTGGATGAATGATTCAATTTTGTGTTTAATGTTTCTGGCCAGAATTCTTTGGTCTCGTACACCCCATCACCGCTATCAGCGAGAACGAAGAATTTGGCGCTCAGCCAAAACTCCATTCACTGCAGCGGGACTGGAGAATCCCGGCCACAAACGAGTCAGAAAATTTCGGCCTCTTTCTCATTTTGGTTTTCCATAACAAATATCCTAATGAAACTGTGTTATCAGAATTTTAGGGATGAATTTCTGCTGTTTGTAGTTTTGGTTTTACAGCTCTTCTGCCCAAATTACAGAGGCAAATGAGCGAACTTCACTAAAATTAACCCTAAGCATTCTATGTCAGTGTTTTGTCTGCTCTTCATTTTAGCTTTTTTTCTTTTGTATTCGCTTTTAATTGACCTTTTTATCCATTAGAGATAGCAGGGCAGAAATTCTATGGTGCTATTGTCTGCATGTCATTCTGTATTGCTCCTCTGTGGCTTCAGTGTTGCTATTATGTGAGAATTCACTGTAACAATTTGAACATAGAGTGAATATTAACCAGGAATGATAACTCACAGTTTTGGGGTTCTAATAACTCGTTTGAGCTAATCTCAAGCATGGGCAGGTGTTGCGCGGTTCTCTGGAGGCTAGATATCACCAAAACTTCAGCCAATACAAAGACTCACAAAAGCCAGTGTCCTGGATAAAGACACATCTTTATTAACCAACGATCAAAGGGAGAGTCCAATGCCTCTCTAAAAGAGAAGGCTCTGAGCTTTCCAATATAACTCTGAGGTTACAATGCACAGGTTGATCAATTATACATTTTTCATATCAAATTCTCCCACCTTTCATTAGTTGTGAATCAATCATAGAATCCTACAGTGCAGAAGGAGCCCATTTGGCCCATCGAGTCTGCACCAACCACAATCCTACCCAGGCCCTATACCCATAACCGCATGCATTTAGCTAGCTAGTCCCCCTGACTCTAAAAGGCAATTTAGCATGGCCAATCCACCTAACCTGCACATCTTTGGACTGTGGGAGGAAACCGGAGCACCCAAAGAAAACCCACACAAACACAGGAAAAATGTGCAAACTCCACACAGACCGAAGCCGGGAATCGAACCCAGGTGCCTGGCACTGTGAGGCAGCAGTGCTAACCACTGTGCCACCGTGCCACCCATTGGTAATCATTGGTAATACCTGTCATATACTTTAGTGTGGAAGTTAAATTGTTAAAATTAAAGTTCTAAAAATCTCTGTCAAGCAATGGAAAATGCTTATCAGCATACAGGCCATCAATGGGGGTCAGTGCTTGTGTATTTAGCATGAGCGGCTAATCTTCATCTGCATAACTCCCGTAAACATTCTGTTTTAGGCCTTCACCAGAGGATGAGATAAATCAGAGTCTTCCATAACAGAACACCAAAGGCAAGATATGGGGACATGCTATGCAAATGAAGAATTAGCAGGAGACAGTTTTTCATCGAATAAAAAAAGGCAAAAAGCTAGGGTGTGACTGGTGAATATGTATACAAATGAAGGATTAGAAAAATTGCTTGTTTCTCATTTGCTGTAATTAACTATAATTGCCAAGTTGTTTGTATGTAACTTCAGAAACACTCTGCAAAGGGCTGCAAGTCTGTTTCTCCTTGTGCACAAGTAAATAAAGCTTGCAAGATTGAGTACTTCTAATGTACCCACGTTGACTGTAATACCTAATAGTGTCTACTGTTGCTTGTACCCTAGATCTCTCTCATTAGCCAACTGCATTTTACCCTCTGACATAATGGGATTTCATTGGTCCATTAAATCTGGATGCTTCCTCCCCCTATTGCTGATGCTTCTTTCTCCACTGCCTACCAACTCCTGACGCTTCGCTACAAAGGTCAAAGTTAATATTCCCATCAACTCTGGCTACATCACTGGCCAAACCAGACAAATTTTCATTCTCACATCTGAGAAGAGACCTGTCTTATCTGCATAGTGTGAAAAACCCGATTCATAAGTAGCCCTGAGAACATTACTGCTAGCAACTTTCGTTGATAAGAACTTGCACATTATGTGGTTTCATTGTTTTCAAAGAATGTGGTTCTGTCTGCTAAGGCTTCATCCCATCACCCCTCGCAGCAACCTGCTCTTGGCTAAAGTGCAAAATTACTTTTATAAAATACAGTTAATACATTTTAAAATACATGTTTGAATCAGAACTACTTGTTCAAATCTAAGACTTTTTTTTACTATATTCATATAGACAGTTCCCCTGTGGACCCTATTTTACCATTTTGATTCTAAGTGCTGGGCTGGCTTGAAACTGAGTGTTTCAGATCCGACTTTTAGACCTGTTCTGAGGCGCCTCCCCATATGCACTCTGCCTACAAAAATATCAGCAAGTCCGAATCACGCTGCACAAGCCTGTGGGTGAGGCTTAACGCGCCCGAAATCCTGCAGCTCTAATCGGCGTTTCCAACTGCGCAGCGCAGAAAAAAACCGATAAGAATGCTGCTCCACTGCCACATACCTCCTGGGCTGGATAATGCCTCCCCCTGGCCCCCACAGACATTGCCCCACCCCCACAACATTACTGACCCCCTTAGTCTCCCACCCTCCCCACCACCCAGACCGATCACAGGCCCCTCCCCCCTTACCCCCCACCAATTTCAGGCAGAGTGGCAGCAGACCCCCTTCCTCCCACTGATCTCAGGCAGAGTGGCAGCAGAACCCCCTTTCCCTCTACTGATCTCAGGCAGAGTGGCAGCGGAACCCCCTTTCCCTCCACTGATCTCAGGCAGAGTGGCAGCGGAACCCCCTTTAAGAACATAAGAACATAAGAAATAGGAGCAGGAGTAGGCCATCTAGCCCCTCGAGCCTGCCCCGCCATTCAATAAGATCATAGCTGATCTGACGTGGATCAGTACCACTTACCCGCCTGATCCCCATAACCCTTAATTCCCTTACCAATCAGGAATCCATCCATCCGCGCTTTAAACATATTCAGCGAGGTAGCCTCCACCACCTCAGTGGGCAGAGAATTCCAGAGATTCACCACCCTCTGGGAGAAGAAGTTCCTCCTCAACTCTGTCTTAAACCGACCCCCTTTTATTTTGAGGCTGTGTCCTCTAGTTTTAACTTCCTTACTAAGTGGAAAGAATCTCTCCGCCTCCACCCTATCCAGCCCCCGCATTATCTTATAAGTCTCCATAAGATCCCCCCTCATCCTTCTAAACTCCAACGAGTACAAACCCAATCTCCTCAGCCTCTCCTCATAATCCAAACCCCTCATCTCCGGTATCAACCTGGTGAACCTTCTCTGCACTCCCTCCAAGGCCAATATATCCTTCCTCATATAAGGGGACCAATACTGCACACAGTATTCCAGCTGCGGCCTCACCAATGCCCTGTACAGGTGCATCAAGACATCCCTGCTTTTATATTCTATCCCCCTCGCAATATAGGCCAACATCCCATTTGCCTTCTTGATCACCTGTTGTACCTGCAGACTGGGCTTTTGCGTCTCATGCACAAGGACCCCCAGGTCCCTTTGCACGGTAGCATGTTTTAATTTGTTTCCATTGAGATAGTAATCCCATTTGTTATTATTTCCTCCACTGATCTCAGGCAGAGTGGCAGCAGAACCCCCTTCCCCCCGTAATAATTCCACAGAGGTGAAAGTCCCTTCACCAAGTTACTTTATTTACACCATACATCTGTTCACAGCCAGCTCCCCAGTTGCTCCCTGCTGAATGCAGGCTGGAAGTCTGACACACCTGCTTTAAATAGGGAGCATGAGGCTCCCTGATTTAACCATCATTAAGAATCTGAAACAAAAACAGAAAATGCTGGAAAATCTCAGCAGGTCTGACAGCATCTGTGGAAGGAGAATCAAGCCATCGTGTTGAGAGACCTGCTGAGATTTTCCAGCATTTTCTGTTTTTGTTGGTGGCAACATAGACCTTAGTTACACCTTGTGTCAGCAAGCACAACCGATCCCACAGGACCTAATGAGGGCAGAATTCTCTGAGATGTTTCCAGAAACATTCCCAAACTGCTAAATCAACATAATTTGAGTGGACAGAAGAAGATCCTATCCTTTCTAACTCAGGATTTCTTGTGCGTTAGCTCAGTGGAGTTAAATTATTTCCCAAATTGTGCTCCCACAAAAATCACTTTACCAAAATTGAATCTCCCCAATGCAGAATATCTAATCTTGTTTATTTGGCTGCTTCTTTGTTCTCGAGATGTAAACAAAGCCACATTTATTGCACAGGTCCAGCCGCCCTGAAAAAATGCAGAAAGTACAGAGATTTTCTGGGAATAGAATATGGGAATACAAAAATGGAAGAATAAAAGAAAAAGAAGCTGGAAGCAGGAGTAGACCACAGGACCACAAAGATTTGAGCTTTTCTTTCATTAAATCCGATCCTGGTTGATCTTGGATTTCAACCCCACTTTCCTTGATTGGTATCACTTGATTCATTGTAAGGCCAAAACTCAGCCTATTACAGCCATAGGTGTATTCAACGATGGAGCATTCAAAACACTCTTGGGTTAAGAATTCCAAACCTTCACAACATGTGTGAGAGGTAAGTTCTCCTCACCTTTGTCCCAAATGATTGCCCCACATCCTGAGACATTGCCCAGTGTCCATCCCAGCACCTTCAAAATCTTGGTTGTTTCAATGAGATCACCTCTTATTCTTCTGAATTCCAAAGAATATAGGCTCCCTTTATGCAGCCTCTCATCATAGAACCACTCGCTCATCCCAGGGACCAATTTAATGAACATTCACTCTGATCCAAGTTTATCATTTCTTAACAGTGGAAACCATAACCAAATAGACCAAGATCCAAGTAGATTAATGGCTAACATAAAAGAGAACTTGGAAGTCTTTTATAAGCATATAAAAATTAACTGGGAGTCCAAAATAGTCTAGTGATGAAGGACAAAAGGAAAGATTTTCTTGTGGAGATGGAGCACATAGCCGATGTGTGACTTGAGTACTGAGCATCAGCCTTGACTAGCAGAGAGGATGTTGCCAATATCACAGTAAAGGAGGAAATAGAAACAACATTGGAAAGAATAAAATAATGTGCAAGCATCTCAAAGCTTGGTAGTAATCACTTGTTTGTAAATACTTGAGACTCTAGTACTGGTCTCTGTGGACATTCCACTCGATACAGTTTGCTAACCTGAAAAGGTTCCAGATTCTGTTTCTTGTTAGTTAGTCTATCTTCTATCTTCTATTCGCACTAATATGCAAGTCCCAACACCATGAATTGTTATCTTTGGCAATAGATGTCGCATCTTATTGAATACCTTTTGAAAATCCAAATACACTACATCTACTGGTTTCCCTTTATCCACCTTGTTTGTTTCATCCTCAAAGAACTGTTATAAATTTATCAAACATGATTTTATTTTCATGTTGAATCTGTCTAATTGTATTATGACTTTCTAAATGTCCTCCTGCTACTTCTTTAATAATGGATTCTAATATTTTCCCATGGTTTTTTCAATCTGTTGGGACCTTACCAGAATTTGGGGGTGGAATTTTCCCCATATTTGACAAAGGTCAATGGTGGGCAGGAGAGGCAGCATTTTGCCCACTGGATTGATGGTGGGTTTCCGCATTGTATTGTTAAAACTTCTGTAAATGGGATCCACGCTGGCTTCAGGGTGGGCGACCTCTGATTCACTCAGCCTGCAATCATCACAATGCGTGAATCATCAGAGAGCTCCCAGCCACCACTTCTAGGTCCATGGATAATCATGGCTGCAAGGAGGACTGCCCCTGGGATTCCTAAAGCCTCTCTCAAAAGACTGCTGGATGCAGTGGAGGCACGATGTGACAATACCCATGTACAGGGGGGAGACCATTGAACTGGGCACTAACCCAGCATGAGGAGTGGTGGTTGTGTTATATGTATAGAATGCATGTTGGGGTGCATACTGCCTCTTTAAGAACCCCCCCCCCCCCCCGGATTAGCTCCTCCCTGGTTGTGCAGTCTTAGATCTGACTGTGTAACAGTGCACACCGACAATAAAGAGCTCCGCAGTGTTCCAAGTTACCAAGCCTACTTTGTGGTTCTTTAGGCACCACAAGTCATTAAATGAATACACAATAACTGGCGATGAGGCTGCCTAATGGCCTACGCATTCTGTTGGCGTTCTATTATGGCAAAGGGGGAGGCATTCAAGCATCGTCTTGGACTTCATAGGACGGTGCTGGAAAGGAACCAAAGTGTGGCAATCTCGCAAAGAATGGGTAGCGGTGTTTCAACCGCTTTGCTTCATTTGAACAGTCCGTTCCGGGGGAAAGTAGCACTTGCCTGGGAGCTGGCTGAAAATATTGCGAGAAGCAGCGACTGCTTCGGGGGGGCTCGGCGGCAGTCAATGACGGGGAAAGAGTGCTAGCCATGGTCGTCGTGGGAACAGCTGCCGAGGGTACTCGGGCTGTGGGTGGCTGCTGGCGATGGCAAGAGGAGACTTTTGACCTGGACTCGTTTGGCAAAACCCCAACTAGTGCTGATCCAGCTGGAGGGGCAGCTGCATGGCAGGAGACTGTTCAATCAGCCTCCAAGCCCGCTAATGAAATGGTAAAACGACAACGTGAATATTTATTGGATTCCCGCCCACTCTGGCTGGGAGCCTAATCGTGGACAGTGGGCAGAGCTGGGAGAATCACACTGGCTTTGTTATCCTGCACCGATACCCATATCTTCAGGCCACCGCAATTCGCGATCGGAGCTAGCAGACCCATAAACCCATCCCCCCACCCCCGCTCTATTTCTGTAGCTTCCTTATGTTCACTTCACAATTTACTTTGTGTCATCAGCAAATTCGGCAACCATACCATCCAGCCCCCTTCATGCAAGTCATTTATATACATTATAAATAGTTGAGATTCCAGCACTGATCTCTATGGCACACCATAGAGATCATTCCATCTTGCTAACCTGAAAAAAGCCATTTATTTTGGGATCTCCACTGAAAATGGTTGGACCTAGGTTGATGCTCTGAAAATCTCTAGCTGTGATGTCCTGGGTCTGTGATAGTTGGTTTATAACCATCTTTCTTTGCAGGCTATTCTTAGATTGGTGGGAGTAGATTGGTGAAAATTTTGTTTGACTAGGCTGTGGGGCAGCTCCTAAAGGTTGAAGAAGGTTAACTAGGTTTGTATAATCTAATTTCATTTGATGCCATGGGTCCTCAGATGTTTTAACATCTCAATTATTAAGAATAGGGCCGAAGTGCCTGTACCGCGCTGTAATGTTCTATGTACCATGGAACTGGATCCATAGATCAGGCGGGTTTCTCTCCCTGAGGCGAAATAGTGAACCAATCAAGTTTTTACAACAATCCCCTTAGCTCAGAGATCAAATTATTCAACTTTCACAATAAGACCACAATGAAATTTTAACGCATGGCTTCAGGATTCCTATTCCACTGCCATGACCACTGGGCTACAATATCCATGTTATATTAATTTCCCTCAGATTACTTGTACACAATATTGTTTTAATAAATGTTGAAGTTTTATTTGACTGAAATATCCTTCAGCAATATTTCCCAATTAAATTGTAGTTTATCTCTCAGTCTTTTGAAGTTTGCCTTTCTAAAGTAATATTTTGTTCTGATCTTTAATGGTGTTGATTACCTGATAAACAATACAATATAAATGTCATTGTTATGAATTCTATTCAAAATTTGATTGTCATTTTCTCTTTTTATTCTTCCTTAACGTAACTGATGCCAGAACTGAAAAATGATATATTTTAGCCCATTTCTTTAATGCCCAAATTAATTCAAAAGATAAATCAAAGAATGTGCAATTTATCTTGAGTACAGTCTAATGATTATTCACCATAAGTTTGCAAATTAATAGTTAAAAACTTGGAGGAGATTCTTATACATCAGACGTATCAGAGGCAACAACATTTGATAACATTCAAGGGCTTCTGAAAGGGATAAATTACTTCTAATACCTCCAAGCTAAAAAGCACGGCTGAAATATATATTAAAATGGGCTATTAAAAGATAAGGAACTCTGTTTTATCCAAGAATTATTCCACTTCTACAAAAGAGGCAGAAGGATTTTGAGCTCATTTTTGCAAAAACTAAATTAATTTCATTGTAAAATATTTAAAATCAGTCCTGGAGTTATTGTTTAAAATTAATTAATTCAGTTAAAATGTTCAAATAAATTTGACATCAAGCCTTCTGTCGACCTCCTCCAAGATATAAATATCGAAGAGAGTTTACTGTTGAACTGGACCACACAGTCCATGGACTGAATTTTTGCCATGGAGACAAGAGTCTGTTTTGAATCAGATACACATCTCTGGAGGAAACTGATTCACATTTTCACATGGATTTGTAGACCGATTTCTTAACCGATTAGAACTATTGAAGACACTGTTGAAGGTGAGCCAGCTGAAGAATGGGACTCATTTAAACATCCATACTGAGGCTGCTGGTTGTCCTGAGGAAGATATCGTGAAGACTTCCATGCGAAAGTGGGATGTCACAGGAGATCCAGAGGCCCCTTGCTTCATTGATGCTAACCTGGATCTAATGCTGGAGGACATGAGTGACAGGAAGAAGGTCCTTTACCTGGAGGGTGGCAGGAGGAGGCCACTCATCATGCAGATGTCTGTGCCTCCCCTCTTACAGGTCTCTGCCTGGGCCACTGTTTGCTCATCTTGCCTCCACTCCCTCCTTCCCCACTCTTTCTCTTCATAGGAGGTCTCACCAGCAGAGCACATTATCCTCACTGGATCACAGACAGAGGACCAGTGCCTTGCAAATGACGGAGCACTGTCCTCCAAACCCCTGAGGAAGTCCTGAATTGCTGAAAGTTGCGCTTCAAATGCTAAACAATAACTAAGGAAACTCGAGCAAAACTCACACAATTATGAACTCGATCAATGAGAAACTGCTATTGCTCCGGGGGGGGGGGGGGGGGGGGGGTTTATCCCTCCCTTGGTTGAGGAAATGCAAAAATGTAACATGTGTCCAGCTGTTCTCCATGTGTGATGAAATAAAAATCACATGGGCAGTGTCAAATTGCTGGCGATTGGACTTTTACTGACCTTAATTGGCCCTTTGATTGTCGATGGACATGTATTTGATTCACACATGCAGTGCTGATCTGGAACTTGTGCGCGTGCGCAATGGTGGGAAACACTCCAGGTGTTGTCTCGTGAGATTTGATGTAATTCTGGGTCAGGCGCATGCTCCATCAGGCAAGTTGAATTCCGGCGACTAATTTGAAAAGGCTGCTGAAATATAAGTTGTTGTTGAATATATAAATGAGCACTTCAGACAAGCGATAGAAATTCACAGAAGGTAGCCATTCACACATTTAAGTATGTTCTGTATGGAGTTTGCACGTTCTCCCCGTGTATGCATGGGTTTCCTCCGGGTGCTGCTGTTTCATCCCACAGTCCAAAAATATGCAGGTTCAGTTGATTGGCCATGCTAAATTGTCCCTTAGTGTCAGGGGGACTAGTAGGGTAAATATGTGGGGATAGGGCCTGGGTGGGATTGTTGGCAGTGCAGGCTCAATGGGCCGAATGGCCTCCTTCTGCAATGTAGGAATTCTAAGATTCTATAATAAAATAGCAATTAGAATGTGTGTTATGGTTGTGTTTGATGTATTGTGCAATTGACACAAGATAGGATATTTGGTGAAATAATCAGTGACCATTTAGAAGGCATTCCATGGATTTGGAAAAGGTCAGAAGCAATCTTGGTTCAAGGAAGTTCTTGACTGTGACTTCAAAGTAATTGTTCATACCTGGCCTATATATTGTCTCTACCATGAGCCTTCTCATATGTATCAAAAAGGCTGCAGAAAAAACCCTAGGAACTACAGGCCGGTGAGCCTGGTGGATAAGTTGTTGGAAGCTATTTTGAGAGACAGGATCTATAGGCATTTAGAAATGCAAGGACTGATTAGGAACAGTTAGCATAGCTTTGTGAGTGGAAAATCATGTCTTACAAATTTGATTGAGTTTTTTTGAAGGGGTAACCAAGAAGGTAGATGAGGGCAGTACAGTTGATGTTGTCTACATGGACTTTAGCAAGGTCTTTGACAAGGTACCACATGGTAGGTTGTTGCATAAGGTTAAATCTCACGGGATCCAGGATAAGGTAGCTAAATGGATACAAAATTGACTGGATGACAGAATATGGAGATGTCGGCGTTGGACTGGGGTAAGCACAGTAAGAAGTCTCACAACACCAGGTTAAAGTCCAACAGGTTTATTTGGCAGCACTAGCTTTCGGAGTCTCAAGCTCCTTCATCATAGAAATCATAGAAACCCTACAGTACAGAAAGCGGCCATTTGGCCCATCGAGTCTGCACCGACCACAATCCCACCCAGGCCCTACCCCCATATCCCTACATATTTTACCCGCTAATCCCTCTAATCTACACATCCCAGGACACTAAGGCGCAATTTTAGCATGGCCAATCAACCTAACCCGCACATCTTTGGACTGTGGGAGGAAACCGGAGCACCTGGAGGAAACCCACGCAGACACGAGGAGAATGTGCAAACTCCACACAGACAGTGACCCAAGCCGGGAATCGAACCCAGGTCCCTGGAGCTGTGAAGCAGCAGTGCTAGCTGCTGTGCCGCCCCAGGTGAGTGAGGTCTTAAGTGAGTGAATCAAGTCTTAAAGGTACAGACAATGTGAGTGTAGATGGCGTAGTTCCGTTGTCTCGTTGTCACATTGTACCTTTAAGACTTGATTACCTGTAAAGACTCGCATTCCAACCATTAGCTTGTAAATTGAGTTTGTGTCTTTATATGCCCTGTTTGTGAACACAAGTCCTCACTCACCTGATGAAGGAGCTTGAGACTCTGAAAACTAGTGCTGCCAAATAAACCTGTTGGACTGTAACCAAGGGCGGCACGGTAGCACAGTGGTTAGCACTGCTGCTTCACAGCTCCAGGGACCCGGGTTCGATTCCCGGCTTGGGTCACTGTCTGTGTGGAGTTTGCACATTCTCCTCGTGTCTGCGTGGGTTTCCTCCGGGTGCTCCGGTTTCCTCCCACAGTCCAAAGATGTGCGGGTTAGGTTGATTGGCCATGCTCAAATTGCCCCTTAGTGTCCTGGGATGTGTAGATTAGAGGGATTAGCGGGTAAAATGTGGAGGGATATGGGTGTAGGGCCTGGGTGGGATTGTGGTCGGTGCAGACTCGATGGGCCGAAAGGCCTCTTTCTGTACAGTAGGGTTTCTATGATTTCTATGAACCTGGTGTTGTGAGACTTCTTACTGGATGACAGAAGCCAGAGGGTGGTTGTAGAGGGTTTTTTTTCAAACTGGAGGTCTGTGTGCCTCAGGATTCAGTGCTGGGTCCACTGTTATTTGTCATTTATATTAATGATTTGGATGAGAATATAGGAGGCATGGTTAGTAAGTTTGCAGATGACACCAAGATTGGTGGCATAGTGGACAGTGAAGATGGTTATCTCAGATTGCAACGGGATCTTGATCAATTTGATAGAATTTTTTGAGGAGGTAACTAAGTGTGTTGATGAAGGTAGGGCAGTTGATGTCATATACATGGATTTTAGTAAGGCGTTTGATAAGGTCCCCCATGGTCGGCTTATGATGAAAGTGAGGAGGTGTGGGATAGAGGGAAAGTTGGCCGATTGGATAGGTAACTGGCTATCTGATCGAAGACAGAGGGTGGTGGTGGATGGAAAATTTTCGGACTGGAGGCAGGTTGCTAGCGGAGTGCCACAGGGATCAGTGCTTGGTCCTCTGCTCTTTGTGATTTTTATTAATGACTTAGAGGAGGGGGCTGAAGGGTGGATCAGTAAATTTGCTGATGACACCAAGATTGGTGGAGTAGTGGATGAGGTGGAGGGCTGTTGTAGGCTGCAAAGAGACATAGATAGGATGCAAAGCTGGGCTGAAAAATGGCAAATGGAGTTTAACCCTGATAAATGTGAGGTGATTCATTTTGGTAGGACTAATTTAAATGTGGATTACAGGGTCAAAGGTAGGGTTCTGAAGACTGTGGAGGAACAGAGAGATCTTGGGGTCCATATCCACAGATCTCTGAAGGTTCCCCTCAAGTGGATAGAGCTGTGAAGAAGGCCTATAGTGTGCTAGCTTTTATTAATAGGGGTTTGGAGTTTAAGAGCTGTGGGGTTATGCTGCAACTGTACAGGACCTTGGTGAGACCACATTTGGAATATTTTGTGCAGTTCTGGTCACCTCACTATAAGAAGGATGTGGACGCGCTGGAAAGAGTGCAGAGGAGATTTACCAGGATGCTGCCTGGTTTGGAGGGTAGGTATTATGAGGAAAGGTTGAGGGAGCTAGGGCTGTTCTCTCTCGAGTGGAGGAGGTTGAGGGGAGACTTAATAGAGGTTTATAAAATGATGAAGGGGATAGATAGAGTGAACGTTCAAAGACTATTTCCTCGGGTGGATGGAGCTATTACAAGGGGGCATAACTATAGGGTTCGTGGTGGGAGATATAGGAAGGATATCAGAGGTAGGTTCTTTACGCAGAGAGTGGTTGGGGTGTGGAATGGACTGCCTGCAGTGATAGTGGAGTCAGACACTTTAGGAACATTTAAGCGGTTATTGGATAGGCACATGGAGCACACCAGGATGATAGGGAATGGGATAGCTTGATCTTGGTTTCAGATAAAGCTCGGCACAACATCGTGGGCCAAAGAGCGTGTTCTGTGCTGTACTGTTCTATGTTCTAATTGGACTAGTGGGCTGACAAATGGCAGATGGAGTTTAATTTAGATGAATGCAAGGTGATGCACTTAGATAGATTGAACCAGGGCAGGACTTACTCAGTTAATGGTAGGGCGTTGGGGAGAGTTATAGAACAGAGATCTAGGGGTACAGGTTCATAGCTCCTTGAAAGTGGAGTCACAGGTGGACAGAGTGGTGAAGAAAGCATTCAGCATGCTTGGTTTCATTGGTCAGAACGTTGAATATAGGAGTTGGGACATCATGTTGAGGTTGTATGAGACATTGGAAAGGCCACACTTGGAATACTGTGTACAGTTCTGGTCACCCTATTATAGAACTATTATATAAACTAGAAAGAGTGCAGAAAAGATTTACTTGATTGCAACCGGGACTTGATGGTTTGAGTTATAAGGAGAGGCTGGATAGACTGGGACTTTTTTCTCTGGAGCGTAGAAGGCTGAGGGGTGATCCTATAGAGGTCTATAAAATAAGGGGCATAGATCAGTTAGATAGTCAATATCTTTTCCCAAAGGTAGGGGAGTCTAAAACTAGAGGGCATAGGTTTAAGGTGAGAGGAGAGAGATACAAAAGGATCCAGAGGGGCAATTTTTTCACACTGAGGGTGGTAAGTGTCTGGAACAAGCTGACAGAGGTAGTAGTAGAGGCGGGTATAATTTTGTCTTTTAAGAAGCTTTCAGACAGTTACATGGGTAAGATGGGTATAGAGGGATATGGGCCAAATGCGGGCAGTTAGGACTAGCTTAGGGGTTTAAAAAAAAGAGTGGCATGGACAAGTTGGGCCGAAGGGCCTGTTTCCATGCTGTAAACCTCTATGATTCTATGGTCACCCTGCTATAATCATTTTCAAGAGTTTCCTGAATCTTTCACTGTCTCCTCCTGTAGTTGCTGACACTTCCCTTGTGCAAAATTCATGAAGTCAATGTGTAGAATATCATCAAGTTCAAAGTTAGAAACATAAAAACATAGAAAAACTACAGCACAAAACAGGCCCTTCGGCCCCACAAGTTGTGCCGAACATATCCCTACCTTCTAAGCCTATCTATAACCCTCCATCCTCTTAAGTCCCATGTACTCATCCAGGAGTCTCTTAAAAGACCCTATTGAGTTTGCCTCCACCACCACTGACGGCAGCTGATTCCATTCGCCCACCACCCTCTGTGTGAAAAACTTCCCCCTAACATTTCCCCTGCACCTACCCCCCAGCACCTTAAACCTGTGTCCTCTCGTAGCAGCCATTTCCACCCTGGGAAAAAGCCTCTGAGAGTCCACCCGATCCATGCCTCTCAACATCTTATATACCTCTATTAGGTCTCCTGTCATCCTACGTCTCTCCAAGGAGAAAAGACCGAGCTCCCTCAGCCTATCCTCATAAGGCATGCCTCTGCACCCTTTCAATCTTTTCCACATCCTTCCTGTAATGAGGTGACCAGAACTGAGCACAGTACTCCAAATGGGGTCTGACGAGGGTGTTATATAGCTGCATCATTATCTCCGGACTCCTAAACTCAATCCCTCGATTGATAAAGGCCAGCACACTATACGCCTTCTTAACCACCTCCTCCGCCTGCGGGGCCGATTTTAGAGTCCTATGGACCCGGACCCCAAGGTCCTTCTGATCCTCTACAGTACTAAGAGTCTTTCCCTTTATATTGTACTCCTTCATCCCATTTGACCTGCCAAAATGGACCACTACGCATTTATCTGGGTTGAAGTCCATCTGCCACTTCTCCGCCCAGTCTTGCATCCTATCTTTGTCCCTCTGTAACTTCTGACATCCCTCCAGACTATCCACAACCCCACCAACCTTTGTGTCGTCAGCAAACTTACCAACCCATCCCTCCATATCCTCATCCAGGTCATTTATGAAAATGACAAACAGCAAGGGTCCCAGAACAGATCCCTGGGGCACACCACTGGTGACCGACCTCCATTTAGAAAAAGTCCCATCTATACCCACTCTCTGCCTCCTTTGGGCAAGCCAGTTCTGGATCCACAGGGCAGCAGCCCCTTGGATCCCATGCCCTTTCACTTTTTCGAGAAGTCTTGCATGGGGGACCTTATCGAACGCCTTGCTAAAATCCATATAAACCACATCTACCGCTTTCCCTTCGTCAATGTGTTTAGTCACATTTTGGAAGAACTCCACCAGGCTCGTAAGGCATGATCTGCCTTTGACAAAGCCATGCTGAGTATTCTTGAGCATACTAAACCTCTCGAAATGCTCATAAATCTTGTCCCTCAGGATCTTCTCCGTCAGCTTACCAACCACTGAGGTTAGACTCACCGGTCGGTAATTTCCTGGGCTATCCCTATTCCCCTTCTTGAAAATAGGAACCACATCTGCAATCCTCCGGCACCTCGCCCGTCTCCATCGACGACGCAAAGATCATCGCCAGAGGCTCTGCAATCTCTTCCCTCGTCTCCCACAGTAACCTGGGATACATCCCATCCGGACCCGGCAACTTATCTATCTTGATGCCATTCAAAGATTCCAGCACAACCTCTTTGTTAAAGTCCACATACTCAATCTTTTCAATCCACCGCAAGCCCGCAGTACATCCACCCATGTCCTTCTCCTCTGTGAAAACCGAGGCAAAATACTCATTAAGCACCTCTGCCATTTCGACTGGTTCCGTTCAGACTTTCCCGCCTTCACCTTTTATAGGCCCTATTCCTTCACGTCTCATCCTTTTACTCTTCACATATTTATTTAGTTGATCAGGTTAAGCTTTAAATCTATGGAAACATCTACAGTTTTCACCAGATTGGGCAACCGACTGAGCCTATCAAGTTACCAGGTTCATACCAAACCTCACTGACAAAGCCTGTATTTTTCCCCAGCAATTATTGCAGCCATGGTGTTGTGCTAGTTAATGGTTTACTGCAAATCGCCTCTAGCAGTTTGTGGCCAGTTTCTACCTCAAATTGTGGTAAATACTGATGGTGCAATGGCATCCATGTGTTCTGCAACATGATGTGGAGATGCTGGCGTTGGACTGGGGTAAACACAGTGAGGGTTTTAACAACACCAGGTTAAAGTCCAACAGATTTGTTTGGTAGCAAATGCCATTAGCTTTCGGAGCCCTGCTCCTTCGTCAGATGGAGTGGATATCTGCTCTCAAACAGGGCACCCAGAGACACAAAATCAAGTTACAGAATGCAGATTAGAATGCGGATCTTTACAGCTAATCAAGTCTTAAAGATACAGACAATGTGAGTGGAGGGAGCATTAGGCACAGGTTAAAGAAATGTATATTGTCTCCAGACAGGACAGCCAGTGAGATTCTGCAAGTCCAGGAGGCAAGCTGTGGGGGTTACTGATAGTGTGACATGAACCCAAGATCCCGGTTTAGGCCGTCCTCGTGTGCGGAACTTGGCTATCAGTTTCTGCTCAGTGACTCTGCGCTGTCGTGTGTCGTGAAGGCCGCCTAGGAGAACGCTTACCCGAAGATCAGAGGCCGAATGCCCATGACCGCTGAAGTGCTCCCCCACAGGAAGAAAACAGTCTTGCCTGGTGATTGTCGAGCGGTGTTCATTCATCCGTTGTCGTAGCATTGTCGCAATCCGTTGTCGCAACCTCAAACAGACCATTGTCCGCAGCAAACTACCCAGCCTTCAGGAGAACAGTGACCACGACACCACACAACCCTGCCACAGCAACCTCTGCAAGATGTGCCGGATCATCGACACGGATGCCATCATCTCACGTGAGAACACCATCTACCAGGTACACGGTACCTACTCTTGCAACTCGGCCAACGTTGTCTACCTGATACGCTGCAGGAAAGGATGTCCCGAGGCATGGTACATTGGGGAAACCATGCAGACGCTACGACAACGGATGAATGAACACCGCTCGACAATCACCAGGCAAGACTGTTCTCTTCCTGTGGGGGAGCACTTCAGCGGTCACGGGCATTCGGCCTCTGATCTTCGGGTAAGTGTTCTCCAAGGCGGCCTTCATGACACACAACAGCGCAGAGTCGCTGAGCAGAAACTGATAGCCAAGTTCCGCACACATGAGGACGGCCTAAACCGGGATCTTGGGTTCATGTCACACTATTTGTAACCCCCACAGCTTGCCTCCTGGACTTGCAGAATCTCACTGGCTGTCCTGTCTGGAGACAATACACATTTCTTTAACCTGTGCCTAATGCTCCTCCACTCACATTGTCTGTATCTTTAAGACCTGGTTGGCTGTAAAGATTCGCATTCTAATCATCATTCTGTGACTTGATTGTGTGTCTCTGTGTGCCTTGTTTGTGAGCAGATTTCCACTCCATCTGACGAAGGAGCAGGGCTCCAAAAGCTAATGGCATTTGCTACCAAATAAACCTGTTGGACTTTAACCTGGTGTTGTTAAAACTCTCATTCTGCAACATGGACAGTGTGGAATGTATGATCACCATGCCTCGCAGCATCTTGATCATTATTGTTGTCTGTTTTGTCCATCACCTCGTGTATACTGTGACGCTAGTGTACCTTTAAGAAATGTATTTTTTTAAAACCATGTTCTCTGCAGTGAAACAGCTTTGCTTTTTTTTGTTGTTGCTGGGCTGTCTGCTAGAAGTCCTTTTATTGCTGCTTCAGTGGCTTAAATGGGATTTTGTTTATTTTATTCTGGGCTTCAGGTACTTTCTGGGATTTATTTTATGTCCCCACATTGTTAGGCGGAATTCTATTTGGCAGGTCATGTGTGTTGGACAGTTTTCTTCATAGTGAATTCAATGTTTCACTTTCAGTTTGGCTGCTAGCTGCTGTTTTAGTTTAGAAGGGGTGGACATCAGACTGAAAAGCAGTGTTTCTCTCTCTCCCTGGATTTGTAAATTCTGTGGACGAGCTGGAAGCAGGTATCCGAGCCTTCCTGAAGTGAAAATATCTGCTGTTGGTGGTTCGGCAACGAGTAACTAGATTCTTTCTCCCTGGTGTTTTGGGAAGTTGTCCTGACTTCAGACTTTCTGTATGTTTATCAAGAGGGCTGCTGGAAGTTACAAGGCTGGGAAGTCAGAGTTTCAATTCTCCAAACAAAGGACTAAGTTCCAGCATCACGTGAGCATTCGTATTTTCTGTGCTAAACCTGTGGCAAGGGTTTTGTTTAAGGTGGTTTGTTTTGTTGGAACATTTCATTTTTTGTCAAGGGTTATACAATATCATGGTTTTTTTTCTTGTTTGTAATTGGTAAAAGTTATTGCTACATGTTAACTGTATTAGAACATAGAACATAGAAAAGCTACAGCACAAACAGGCCCTTCGGCCCACAAGTTGCAGCGAACATGTCCCTACCTACTAGCCTTACCCATAACCCTCTATCTTACTAACTTCCATGAACTTATCCAAAAGTCTCTTAAAAGACCCTATCGAATCCGCCTCCACCACCACTACCGGCAGCCGATTCCACGCACCCATCACCCTCTAAGTGAAAAACTTACCCCTAACATCTCCTCTGTACCTACTCCCCAGCACCCTAAATCTGTGACCTCTTGTGGCAACCATTTCAGCCCTGGGTAAAAGCCTCTGAGAATCCACTCTATCAATACCCCTCAACATTTTATACACCTCTATCAGGGCACCTCTCATCCTTCGGCACTCCATGGAGAAAAGACCGAGCTCTCTCAGCCTATCCTCATAAGCCATGCCATCTAATCCAGGCAACACCCTTGAAAATCTCCTCTGCACCCTTTCTATGGCTTCCACATCCTTTCTGTAATGAGGCGACCAGAACTGGGCACAGTACTCCAGGTGGGGTCTGACCAGGGTCCTATACAGCTGCAGCATTATCTACCGATTTCTAAACTCAATTCCTCTATTGATGAAGGCCAGTATTCCATACGCCTTCTTAACCACAGCCTCCACCTGCGACGCTGCTTTTAGCGTCCTATGAACCCAGACCTCAAGATCCTTCTCATCTTCCACACTGCCAAGCGTCTTGCCCTTAATATTATATTCTTTCATCCTATTCAACCTGCCAAAATGAACCACCACACACTTATCTGGGTTGAAGTCCATCTGCCACTTCTCCGCCCAGTCTTGCATCTTATCTATGTCTCGTTGCAACTGCTGACATCCCTCTACACTATCCACAACCCCACCAACCTTTGTGTCATCAGCAAACTTGCCAACCCATCCTTCCACTTCCTCATCCAGGTCATTTATAAAAATCACAAAGAGCAAGGGTCCCAGAACAGATCCCTGGGGCACTCCACTGGTGACCGACCTCCAAGCTGAAAAAGACCCATCTACAACCGCTCTCTGCCTTCTGTGGACAAGCCAGTTCTGAATCCACAAAGCAATGTCCCCTTGTATCCCATGCCCCTTCACTTTCTCAATACGCCTTGCATGGGGCACCTTATGAAACGCCTTGTTGAAATCCATATAAACTACAACTACCACTCTTCCCTTGTCTATGTGTCTAGTTATATCTTTAAAAAATTCAATTAGGCTCGAAAGCATGATCCGCCTTGGACAAAGCCACGCTGGCTATTTCTGATCATACTATTCCTCTCCAGATGTTCATAAATCCTGCCTCTCAGGATCTTCTCCATCAACTTACCAACCACTGAGGTTAGACTCACTGGTCTATAATTTCCTGGGCTATCTCTTCTCCCTTTCTTGAATAACGGAACCACATCTGCAATCCTCCGGAACCTTTCCGTCTCCATTGATGACGCAAAGATCATCGCCAGAGGCTCAGCAATCTCTTCCCTCGCCTCCCACAGTAACCTGGGGTACATCCCATCCGGTCCCGGCGATTTATCTAACTTGATGCTTTTCAAAAGCTCCAACACATCCTCTTTCCTAATGTCCACATGCTCAATCTTCTCAGCCCACTGCAAGTCTGTACTGCAACTACCAAGATCCTTTTCCACTGTGAATACTGAAGCAAAGTATTCATTGAGTACCTCTGCCATTTCTACTGGTTCTATACAGACTTTGCCACCGTCACATTTGATAGGTCCTACTTCTTCACGTCTTATCCTCTTGCTCTTAACATACTTGTAGAATGCCTTGGGGTTTTCCTTTATCCTGTCTGCCAAGGCCTTCTCATGACCCCTTCTTGCTCTTCTAATTTCCCTCTTAAGTTCCTTCCTACTAGTCGTATACTCTTCTAGATTTCTAACATTACCTAGCTCCCTGAACCTTTTGTAGGCTTTTCTTTTCTTCTTGACTAAATTCATTACAGCTTTCGTGCACCATGGTTCCTGTGACCTACCATAACTCCCCTGTCTCATTGGAACGTTGCTGTGCAGAGCTCCAGACAAATTTTCCTTGAAAATTTGCCACATTTCTTCTGTACATTTCCCTGAGAAAACCTCCTTCCAATTTATGCCTCTAATTTCCTGCCTAATAGCCTCATAATTGCCCTTACTCCAAATATACACTTTCCTAGCTTGACTGATCCTATCTCTCTCCAATGCTAATGTAAAGGAGAAGAGTTATGATCACTATCCCCAAAATGCTCTCCTACTGAGAGATCTGACACCTGCCCAGGTTCATTCCCTAATACCAAATCAAGTACAGCCTCTCCTCTTGTAGGCTTATCCACATACTGTGTCAGGAAGCCCTCCTGAACACACCTAACAAACTCCTCTCCATCTAAAGCCCTTACCCTAGGGATATTCCAATCGATATTTGGGAAATTAAAATCTCCCATCATGACCACTCTGTTATTATCACATCTCTCCAGGATCTGCTTCCCAATCTGCTCCTCCACATCCCTGCTACTATTGGGTAGCCTATAGAAAACACCCAGTAAAGTTATTGACCCCTTCCTGTTGCGAACCTCCACCCATAGAGATTCTGTTGACAATCCCTCTTTGGCATCCATCTTTTCTACAGCCGTGACACTATCCCTGATCAACAGTGCCACTCCTCCACCCCTTTTGCCTCCTTCCCTGTCCCTCCTGAAACATCTGAAACCCGGCACTTGAAGTATCCAGTCCTGTCCCTGAGATAACCAAGTCTCTGTAATGGCCACCACATCATACTTCCAAGTAGTGATCCACGCTCTAAGCTCATCCATTTTGTTCACTACACTCCTTGCATTAAAGTACAGACATCTCAACCCTTCGGTCTGAGCGCTCCCCTTCTCCGTCACCTGCCTATCCTCCCTCTCACACCGTCTACAAACCCCTTTTATTTTTAAGCTAACCTCCTCTCTCCCAGTCACCTCATTTCGATTCCCACCCCCCAACCATTCTAGTTTAAACACTCCCCAGTTGCCTTAGCAAACCTTCCCGCCAGGATATTGGTCCCCCTGGGATTTAAGTGACCAATCCCAAAAATTCTTAAATAAACTTTGTTTCATAAAAGCTCCTTCGTGGATCAGTTGAATCATATCTTAAATGAAAAATGTGTTGTTCCCACTGTAGGAGGTGGGAGGTCCTGGAGGCACCTGGCCTCCCGGACATCCACATCTGTGAGGGGTGTGTCGAGCTGCGGTTCCTGAGGGGCCGTATTAAGGAGCTGGAAGTGCAGCTCGAGGATCTTAGGCTGTTAAGGGAGAATGAGGAGGTGATAGACAAGAGCTATCATCAGGTGGTCACACCAGGGCCACGGGTGGAGGCCACGTGGGTGACAGCCAGGAAGGGTAAAGCTCGGGTGATTGAGAGCACCCTGGTGGATGTGCTCCTACACAACAAGTACTCCTGCCTGAGTACTGCTGGGGGGGACAGCCCGCCTGGGGGAAGCAGCAGTGGCCGTGTCTCCGGAGTGGAGTCCGGCCCTGGAACTCAGAGGGCTAAGGGAAAGAGGAGGAAGGCAGTGTTAATCAGGGACTCGACAGTAAGGGGGTCGGACAGGCATTTTTGCGGAGGCAGGTGGGAGTCTCGGATGGTGGTCTGCCTCCCTGGGCCGGGATCCAGGATGTCGCTGGTCGACTCCCGGAAATCCTGACGGGGGAGGGAGAGGAGCGGGAGGTAGCGGTACATATTGGTACCGCTGATGTGGGAAGGAAGGGGGAAGGGGTCATGAAAAGAGAGTATAGGGAATTAGGGAGACAGCTGAGAGGGAGGAAAGCAAAGGTAGTAATCTCAGGATTGCTGCCTGTGCCACGGGAGGGTGAGGGCAGGAATGGAGTGAGGTGGAGGATGAATGTGTGGCTGAGGGACTGGTGCAGGGGGCAGGGATTTAGGTTCCTGGACCATTGGGACCTCTTTAGGGGCAGGTGTGACCTGTACACAAAAAACGGGTGGCACTTGAATCCCAGGGGGACCAATATCCTGGCGGGAAGGTTGGCTAAGGCTACTGGGGAGAGTTTAAACTAGATAGGTTGGGGGGAGGGGATCGAGACGAGGTGACTGGGAGCAAGGAAGTTAGCTCGCAAACAGATGAGGGTTATAGACGGTGCAAGAGGGAGGATGGACGGGGGATAGAGAAGGGGAGAGCTCAGACCAAAGGATTGAGATGTGTTTACTTTAATGCCAGGAGTATAGTGAATAAAGGGGATGAGCTCAGAGTGTGGATCGATGCCTGGAAGTATGATGTGGTGGCCATTACGGAGACTTGGATGTCTCAGGGACAGGACTGGATACTCCAGGTGCCGGGATTCAAATGTTTCAGGAAGGACAGGGAGGGAGGCAAGAGAGGGGGTGGAGTGGCACTGCTGATCAGGGATAGTGTCACAGCTGTAGAGAAGGTGTATGCTGTGGAGGGATTGTCTACAGAGTCTCTGTGGGTGGAAGTTCGGAGTGGGAAGGGGTCGATCACTTTGCTGGGAGTTTTCTATAGGCCGCCCAATAATGACAGGGAGGTGGAGGAGCAGATAGGGAAACAGATCCTGGAGAGTTGCAATAATAGCAGAGTTGTTGTGATGGGAGACTTTAATTTCCCAAACATAGATTGGAATATCCCTAGGGTAAGGGGATTGGATGGGGAAGAGTTCGTTAGGTGTGTTCAGGAGGGTTTCCTGACACAGCATGTGGACAAGCCTACAAGAGGAGAGGCTATACTTGATCTGATACTGACCAATGAACCTAGACAGGTGTCAGATCTCTCAGGTGGGAGAGCATCTTGGGGATAGCGATCATAACTCTATCTCCTTTATGCTTGCATTGGAAAAAGAGAGGATCAGGCAAGCTAGGAAAGCGTTTATATGGAGTAAGGGGAAATATGAAGACATAAGGCAGCAAATTAGAGGAGTAAATTGGGAGGAGGTATTCTCGGGGAAATGTACTGAAGAGAGGTGGCAGTTTTTCAAGGAATGTCTATCCAGGGTTCTACAGGACAATGTTCCGAGCAGACAGGGAGGAGTTGGTAGGTTAAAGGAACCGTGGTGCACGAAAGCTGTGCGGGACCCAGTCGAGAAGAAAAGGAAAGCGTACAAAAAGTTCAGAGAGCTTGGCAAAGATAGGGATCTCGATGAGTATACGGCTTGTAGGAAGGGACTAAAGAAGGAAATTAGGAGAGCCCGAAGGTTTCACGAGAAGGCCTTGGCAGGTAGGATTAAGGAAAACCCTAAGGCGTTCTATAAATATGTGAAGAGTAAAAGGATGAGACGTGAAGGAATAGGGCCTATAAAAGGTGAAGGCGGGAAAATCTGTACGGAACCAGTAGAAATGGCAGAGGTGCTTAATGAGTATTTTGCCTCGGTTTTCACAGAGGAGAAGGACATGGGTGGATGTACTGCGGGCTTGCGGTGGATTGAAAAGATTGAGTATGTGGACTTTAACAAAGAGGTTGTGCTGGAATCTTTGAATAGCATCAAGATAGATAAGTCGCCGGGTCCGGATGGGATGTATCCCAGGTTACTGTGGGAGGCGAGGGAAGAGATTGCAGAGCCTCTGGCGATGATCTTTGCGTCGTCGATGGAGACGGGAGAGGTGCCGGAGGATTGGAGGATCGCAGATGTGGTTCCTATTTTCAAGAAGGGGAATAGGGATAGCCCAGGAAATTACCGACCGGTGAGTCTAACCTCAGTGGTTGGTAAGCTGATGGAGATGATCCTGAGGGACAAGATGTATGAGCATTTAGAGAGGTTTAGTATGCTCAAGAATACTCAGCATGGCTTTGTCAAAGGCAGATCGTGCCTTACAAGCCTGGTGGAGTTCTTCCAAAATGTGACTAAACACATTGACGAAGGGAAAGCGGTAGATGTGGTTTATATGGATTTTAGCAAGGCGTTCGATAAGGTCCCCCATGCAAGACTTCTCGAAAAAGTGAGAGGGCATGTGATCCAAGGGGCTGCTGCCCTGTGGATCCAGAACTGGCTTGCCCAAAGGAGGCAGAGAGTGGGTATAGATGGGTCTTTTTCTAATTGGAGGTTGGTCACCAGTGGTGTGCCCCAGGGATCTGTTCTGGGACCCTTGCTGTTTGTCATTTTCATAAATGACCTGGATGAGGAAGTGGAGGGATGGGTTGGTAAGTTTGCCGACGACATGAAGGTTGGTGGGGTTGTGGATAGTCTGGAGGGATGTCAGAAGTTACAGAGGGACATAGATAGGATGCAAGACTGGGCGGAGAAGTGGCAGATGGACTTCAACCCAGATAAATGTGTAATGGTCCATTTTGGCAGGTCAAATGGGATGAAGGAGTACAATATAAAGGGAAAGACTCTTAGTACGGTAGGAGATCAGAAGGACCTTGGGGTCCGGGTCCATAGGACTCTAAAATCGGCCCCACAGGTGGAGGAGGTGGTTAAGAAGGCGTATGGTGTGCTGGCCTTTATCAATTGAGGGATTGAGTTTAGGAGTCCGGGGATAATGATGCAGCTATATAAGACCCTCGTCAGACCCCACTTGGGGTACTATGCTCAGTTCTGGTCGTCTCATTACAGGAAGGATGTGGAAATGATTGAAAGGGTGCAGAGGAGATTTACAAGAATGTTGCCTGGATTGAGTGGCATGCCTTATGAGAATAGGCTGAGGGAGCTCGGTCTTTTCTCCTTGGAGAGACGTAGGATGAGAGGAGACCTAATAGAGGTATATAAGATGTTGAGAGGCATAGATCGGGTGGACTCTCAGAGGCTTTTCCCCAGGGTGGAAATGTCTGCTACGAGAGGACACAGGTTTAAGGTGCTGGGGGGTAGGTGCAGGGGAAATGTTAGGGGGAAGTTTTTCACACAGAGGGTGGTGGGCGAGTGGAATCGGCTGCGTCAGTGGTGGTGGAGGCAAACTCAATAGGGTATTTTAAGAGACTCCTGGATGAGTACATGAGACTTAATAGGATGGAGGGTTATAGGTAGGCCTAGAAGGTAGGGATATGTTCGGCACAACTTGTGGGGCCGAAGGGCCTGTTTTGTGCTGTAGTTTTCTACGTTTCTATGAAACATCTCATGCTTACCCTCGCCAAATTCAAATTGCAAAACACTTGAAATTTCTGAACTGAATTATAACAATACCTATGGGGTCTGGTATTGATGTTGTTGTCGCTCAGCATTTGTCACCTGCTTGAGCCTTTGCACAACATCTCGCTGCCCCATTGACCTTTGCTCTTTTGCTGTGTCATTGCCGTGAACTTATTTTTTTCACATTCCTTGTAGAAATGAAATACTGGGCATCTCTTTGGTGCATTGGGAAGTCCACATCTTTCATGTGCCTTCCTGTGTTGGCTATTCTAATTACTATTACTACTAATTACTGGGTTGCACTTATAAGTTTTATTGGCCTGTAATAATAACCTCATATGCCATCTTCAAGTAACACAGTGATGCTGTCGTTTTTGGGCCTATCCGGCAGATCCTTTTGAAATAAGCCTATTGGAGTTGATGTCATCACTAATTCGACAATTCTCTTTGCCAGCTCTGTAAGGCACCCTTTTCTATGCATTGACCAATAAAATGATCGATGGATTCTTAGGCTGTTGACTCTGTGACACAAACTCCAGGTGATATCTGGAAATTCAATTTTTGATTTTGATTTGATTTATTATTGTCACATGTATTAGTATGCAGTGAAAAACATTGTTTCTTGTGCACAATTCAGTTCATAGAGAAGGAAAGGAGAGGCTGCATAACATAGTGTTACAGTCACAGCTCGGGTGTAGAGAAAGATCAACCTAATATAGGATAGGTCCATTCAAAAGTCTGACGGCAGCAGGGAAGAAGCTGTTCTTGAGTCGGTTGGTACATGACCTCAGACTTTTTCCCGATGGAAGAAAGTGGAAGAGAGTATGTCAGGGGTGCATGGAGTCCTTGGTTATGCTGGCTGCTTTTCTGAGGCAGCGGGAAGTGTAGATAGTGTCAAAGAATGGGAGGCTGGTTTGTGTGATGGACTGGGCTTTATTCATGACGCTTTGTAGCTTCTTGCGGTCATGGTCAGAGCAGGGACCGTACCAAGCTGTGATACATCCAGAAAGGATGCATTCTATGGTGCACCTGTAAAGGTTAGTGAGAGTCGTAGTGGACATGTTGAATTTCCTTAGCCTCCTTAGAAAGTAGAGACATTGGTGGGATTTCTTACCTATAGTGTCGGCGTGGAGGGACGAGGACATGTTGCTGGTGATCTGGACACTTGAAGTCGATGACTATCTCCTTCGTTTTACTGACATTGAGGGACAGATTTTTGTCTTCGTACCAATTCACCAGATTCTCTATCTCTTTTCTGCACTCCCTCTCATCATTGTTTGAGATCCAACCCACTATGGGGGTGTCATCAGCAAACTTTAAAATCAAGACTCTCACCAAAGAAGCCAGATAAGATCTAAGGAGATCCAAAGATGCCAAAAGACAGTACTGGACCAAGCTAGAGTCCCAGGCTAGCCACACTGACTCCCGCCGACTAGGGCAAGGTCTACAAGACATAACAGGCTACAAGATGAAGGCATGTAAAAATTCCGGCTCCAACGCACCCCTCCCTGATGAGCTCAATGCATTCTACGCCCGTTTTGAGCAAAAGGTCAGCGAGAGCATGCCCACCACTCTGGAAGCCCTGGATGAACCTGTATCTGGGGTCACCATTGCAGATGGCAGAGCAGCTTTCTCGAAGGTCAACCCACGGAAAGTGACTGGCCCGGATGGCGTACCCGGATGAGCACTCAGATCCTGTGTGGATCAGCTGGCGGGAGTATTCAGACATCTTCAACCTCTCTTTACAACAATCTGAGGTCCCTATCTGCTTCAAGAAGACGATCATCATCCCGGTACCTAAGAAAAACCAAGCAGCGTGCCTTAATGACTATTGGCTGGTGGCTCTGACATCCATCATTATGAAGTGCTTCGAAAGGCCAGTCATGGCACAAATCAATTCCAGCCTCCTGGACTACCTGGATCTACCACAGTTTGCCTATCGCTGCAACAGATCCACAACAGATGCCATCTCTCTGGCCCTGCACTCAGCTCTGAAACACCTAGATAACAAAGACACCTATGTCAGACTCCTATTTATTGACTACAGCTCAGCGTTCAACACCATTATTCCCACAAAACCCATCTCCAAACTCCGTGGCCTGGGCCTTGGCACCTCCATCTGCGACTAGCTTCTGAACTTCCTAACTCGCAGACTACAATCAGTAAGGATAGGCAACAACACCTCCTCCACGATAATCCTCAACACCAATGTCCCACAAGGCTGTGTTCCCAGCCCCTACTATACTCCTTATATACCTATGACTGTGTGGCCAAATTCCCCTCCAATTTGATTTCCATGTTTGCTGACGACACCGCCGTAGTGGGTCGGATCTCAAATAATGACGAAACAGCACAGGAATGAGATAAAGAAACTGGTGCGGCAACAATAATCTCTCCCTCAATGAGGTTGCTTTGGCAGACAGAGTGAAGGAAAATCCAAAGAGCTTCTATAGGTATGTTAGGAGCAAAAGGATAGGGAGGGATACAATTGGTCCTCTTGAAGACCAGAGTGGTAGACTGTGTATTGGAACCTCTGCTGTTTGTGATTTATATAAACGATCTGGAAGAAGGTGTAACTGGGGTGATCAGTAAGTTTGCGGATGACACGAAAATGGCTGGACTTGCAGATAGTGAGGAACATTGTCAGAGGCTACAGAAGGATATAGATAGGCTGGAAATTTGGGCAAAAAAATGGCAGATGGAGTTCAATCCAGATAAATGCAAAGTGTTGCATTTTGGTAGAACTAACGTAGGGGGGAGCTATACGTTAAATGGCAGAACCATAAAGTGTGTAGATACGCAGAGGGACCTGGGTGTGCAAGTCCACAGATCCTTGAAGGTGACGTCACAGGTGGAGAAGGTAGTGAATAAGGCATATGGCATGCTTGCCTTTATAGGACGGGGCATAGAGTATAAAAGTTGGAGTCTGATGTTGCAGTTGTATAGAACCTTGGTTCGGCCGCATTTGGAATACTGCGCCCAGTTCTGTTCGCCACACTACCAGAAGGACGTGGAGGCTTTAGAGAGAGTGCAGAGGAGGTTTACCAGGATGTTGCCTGGTATGGAAGGGCTTAGTTATGAGGAGAGATTGGGTAAACTGGGGTTGTTCTCACTGGAAAGACGGAGGATGAGGGGTGACCTAATAGAGGTGTATAAAATTATGAAAGGCATAGATAGGGTGAATGGTGGGAAGCTTTTTCCCAGGTCGGTGGTGATGTTCACGAAGGGTCATAGGTTCAAGGTGAAGGGGGGGGAGGTTTAACACGGATATCAGAAAGACGTATTTTACACAGAGGGTGCTGGGGGCCTGGAATGCGCTGCCGGGCAAGGTGGTGGAGGCGGACACACTGGGAACGTTTAAGACTTATCTAGATAGCCACATGAACGGAGTGGGAATAGAGGGATACAAAAGAATGGTCTAGTTTGGACCAGGGAGCGGCGCGGGCTTGGAGGGCCGAAGGGCCTGTTCCTGTGCTGTATTGTTCTTTGTTCTAGCACTGGTACCACATTATGCATGGTGCACTTAAAATGAGAGATTCTCCATCATTGGCATCATGTTGCGTTTTTCTTCTCCTTGTGCTTACTCAGTTGATAAACATCCAGGCCACAACCATGCATAAGGGATTGGTTAACACAATAAGTAAGTTTATTAAGGAATTGAGAAGTTGGTCGCAGCTTTACATAGTTGGAGAACTTTTACACATGTCTAAGTGGGCAGCTTCATTGCAAAAATGGGCGGCACAGTGGTTAGCACTGCTGTCTCACAGTGCCAAGGACCCAGGTTCAATTCCTGGCTTGGGTCACTGTCTGTGTGGAGTTTGCACATTCTCCCCATGTCTGCGTGGGTTTCTTCAGGTGCTCTGGTTTCCTCCCAAAATTCGAAAGATGTGCTGGTTAGATGTGTTGGCTGTGCTATATTCTCCCAAATAGACACTGGAGTGTGGCAACTAGGGGATTTTCACAGTAACTTCATTGCAGTGTTAATGTAAGCCTACTTGTGACACTAGTAAATAAACTTTTAAAAACTTTATGTTGCTTAATTCTTGTCATAAGGATATACCACAACAATCACCACATTCTGCTCTCCCTCAACTGATGAACCTTCCGTGCTGAACGCCACTTAGAAGAAGAAGCATTGAATGAAGCAAGGGCACATGATATATTCTGCTGCAGGATTTCATTGTCCGTCACCAAGAGTAGCTCGGTTGCATTACTACAGACCAAACTGATTCCTGAATGACAAGGTTTGTGGCAGATGGTAAAGAACAAAAACAAGGGAAAACGCTGTCTTAACTTGGATTTGACTCCACCAATCTTCCTGTGGCAGATGAAAATGTTCACAACAGTATTGATAGGAGTGACCACTATACAGTCTGCATGGCAATGACGGCCATCTTTATACTGAAGGTACCCTCCATTATGTTGTGTGGCTAAAGGAATAGAATCAGTACAGATATGGTTTGTTGAAAACTAGGCTTTATGCGATGCTGTGTACCATCTGAAGTAGCAGATCTGTATTCCACCACAATCTATAACCTTACGACCCAGTATTACCATGATGTTTTACCATGACCAGCAAACCAGGATATCAACCTTGGTTCTGTAATAAGTATCGGAGAGGATATGAGGTGCATCATCTATCAAAGAGGGTGCCAATCTAGTGAAGCTACATCACAGGACCTGCATATTAAACCTCAGAAGCAGTATGCTTAAATTGAGCAAAATGATTTTGCAATCTCTGTAGTCCTGCCGCATCCTGTCGTGAATAAGTGGCAAAAAATAATTAAATGGTCTAGAGAATGCTACCAACAAGCTAGTGTAAGAAAATGATCCTTGAAAATGGCTATTTCTGCCACTTCATCACAATTACACTGACCTTCCACTGAACTTGAGGTCAGGCTAAACTCCATAGGAAAAAAAGCCCATCCAGAAAATGTCCTTAAATAGCATTTAATACATTAATTAGCATTTTTCATTGCACAAGGTTTACAAGCTGGAATGGGAAATTTGTATGCTAGACAATAAATTCAGGAAATTATGTTGTTACTTGAACAATATCATGTGACCTCTAATCACTGTTTCAAACATTGATTGAGTTAACGGGGTTTCACTTAACCAGAAATTTAGCTCTCCCCTGGAACTGAGGTAACCTGGGCAGGGATGAGTCTTATACTATTTTCCTAACAGCCTCCACCTTGTTTGCAGATATAAACGGATAATAAGAAGCAATTTGCCCTTAGCATCCTTTCAGATTTAAAACTTAATTACTGTGATTATTCTTCCTTCCGGAATCAGTATCTATCTCTCTTAGTATATATCATAGTCACCCATAATATTTTGAAAATGTGGGTGCAATTGAATTAGAGCACATCTGCTCCTCTCAGTCTACAAGAAGGACCAATTCTGAAGTCTGCTTGTAAAATGCTATCAGGTTTCAAAGCATGAGTAAAACGTGATTTTATTTATTTTCAGATATTTAATATCAGTAATCAAACAAGATGCCATGCATTGAAACTGAAGCTCTCAGTGCTGCAGAGGGTTTTTGGGCGCATGTTGACATAGGCAAATGTTCCCTTCTCCAACAGGGACTTAATCTTTATTGTTATAAGTGCCATATCCTCCCACAATGCAATAACCCCTTACATAGTTGGATATTAGTGCTGGACATAAATTTAAAAACCGTAAGTTTCTATCAGCATACCACAAGTCAATTATAAAAGGGATAATGTCACCATATTTTTAAATAAATGTTTTAATTTGGGAAATCCAAAAGAGCCAGGTATAATTGCTTGATTGAGTCATGTCATCACCTGATTTCAATGTGTCACAAGCCTTATGCTTGTAAACTTATCAATTTTTGTCAAAGACTTTTTTAATGACTTTTATCACACTTGCATGGAGAATACCAAGCAAAACGTTGAAGGTACATTAATCCAGTGTTTGAGCCGCTAGCAACCAAGCAGATTTCTGCAATCAAAAACTACAAAACATCTATGAACAAAAATGATAGAAAGACTGACATGTTAAAGGAGAGATAAAAGCATATCAGAACAAGAATATAAAAGCAATATATCATCCAAGAGTTGATTGCCATACTGCAATACAGGCCTAACCTGGTTAGCTGCACAGAAAGAACATCCAAGAACATTAACAATGTCCTCGCAGAGAATGGGAAATGTTGTATCGCGATTATTCGGTTAATTTCTGTTATACTTTTGAAAAAGAATCATTCTTATTGAGATTCGAATTGATGGGATTCTTGAGGCTATCAATTAGAACAAGTTAAGGTGCAGCTCAGGAATCAAGGTTACAAGAGACTTTGAGAAGTTTACTTGGTTGTGACAATGAACGTGACAGTTCAGAAACCAATTAAAAGCAATCAATCTTCTTGTTTTGGACTAAACAATCATTCTGAAAATAGGAATACTGCCGTACAGCAGAATAAAAAATGTTGGATGAAACTTAGTAGGTCCAAGCACCTTGGGTACAAATCCTGTTCTGGCTGCTAAATCAAGGGACTATAACGTGATTTGAGTGGCAAGATATCGGTTTGAGACTCTTTCCCCAACGAGATCAGTTTCACGCACAGGGAGGGGTGTGAAACTGATTTCCATGTATTTAATAAATTTAAATAACATTAAACAGCTTTTGCCATATTTTCCTGCCCTCTTAACTGCTCCCCTGAGTCAACGTGACGTCATGCCGATGGGAATCACTACTGGTTTTCGAAAACAAAAACCAGTCACAATAACCATACCATGGGTTGGATGTGAGTACAGCTTCCAGTGGTGAAGTTCATGGTTCTGGGATCTTGGCACTACCAATCTGGCGCTGTCAGGGAGGGACCTCTGGGCAGCCCCATTAGGAGGCATTGCCCTTATGTGTGTAGGTGGAGGTAGGAGGGAGGTGAGTTGCATGCATTGGGGTGGGGGAATGGGGGACCCAGAGACTGTGAATGGAAGAGGGTGGGGGGGGGAGTTAGAGACTGTGAATAGGGGGGGCAGTTGGAGACTGTGAATAGGGGGGGAAGAGTTGGAGACTGTGAATGGGGAGGAAGAGTTGGAGACTGTGAATGGGGGGGGGGGAAGCTGGAGACTGGTGGGTGGGGGTGCCCTCGTGCTAGCAGAGGTGGGGTATCAAATCACCTTTGTTTCTTGCCTGAGGGGGTGGGGTGGGGAAGGACATTTGCACCGATCTTCGAGTGGTTTTCGGGGTGTTGATGTTTGGGTATGTGACTTGGGGGTGTTCAACTTGTGGACTGGGGGATCTGATATCTGTGAGGGTGTGGGGGAGGTGGGGGTATCTGAATCAGGCGAGTTTCACACAGCTTTCCTCGCATGATCCAAGATTCTTTGATCCAAGATGCTGCCGGAGCATGGCGACTTCTTGCAAACTGTGCCCTGCATACCTTCTAATTCTATCTTTTACTCTCATTCTATGATGATATGCTTTGAATGTATAGTGTGCAAGAAACAATACTTTTTATTGTATGCTAATACATGTGACAATTTATAGGCATTTAGAAATGCAAGGACTGATTAGGGACAGTCAGCATGGCTTTGTGAGTGGAAAATCATGGCTCACAAATTTGATTGAGTTTTTTGCAGGGGGTAACCAAGAAGGTAGATGAGGGCAGTGCAGTTGATGTTGTCTACATGGACTTTAGCAAGGCCTTTGACAAGGTACTGCATGTTAGGTTGTTGCATAAAGTTAAATCTCTCAGGATCCAGGGTGAGGTATCTAAATGGATACAAAATTGACTTCTTGACAGAGAATTTAACAACACCAGTGGGGCGGCACGGTAGCACAGTGGTTAGCACTGCTGCTTCACAGCTCCAGGGACCTGGGTTCGGTTCCGGCTTGGGTCACTGTCTGTGTGGAGTTTGCACATTCTCCTCGTGTCTGCGTGGGTTTCCTCCGGGTGCTCCGGTTTCCTCCCACAGTCCAAAGATGTGCGGGTTAGGTTGATTGGCCATGCTACAATTGCCCTTAGTGTCCTGGGATGTGTAGGTTAGAGGGATTAGTGGGTAAATATGTAAGGATATGGGGGTAGAGCCTGGGTGGGATTGTGGTCGGTGCAGACTCGATGGGCCGAATGGCCTCTTTCTGTGCTGTAGGGTTTCTAAGATTCTAAGAAAGTCCAACAGGTTTATTTGGTAGCAAATGTCACTAGCTTTCGGAGCGAAAGCTAGTGGCATTTGCTACCAAATAAACCTGTTGGACTTTAACCTTGTGTTGTTAAACTTCTTACTGTGTTTACCCCAGTCCAATGCCGGCATCTCCACATCATTCTTGACAGAAGCCAGAGGGTGGTTGTAGAGGGTTGTTTTTCAAACTGGTGGCCTGTGACCAGCGGTGTGCCTCAGGGATCAGTGTTGGGTCCACTGTTATTTGTCATATTAATGATTTAGATGAGAATATAGGAGGCATGGTTAGTAAGTTTGCAGATGACACTAAGATTGGCGGCATAGTGGACAGTGAAGAAAGTTATCTCCAATTGCAACGGAATCTTGATCAATTGGGCCAGTGGGCTGACGAATGGCAGATGAAGTTTAATTTAGACAAATGTGAGGTGATGCATTTTGGTAGATTGATTCAGCGCAGGACTTACTCAGTTAATGGTAGGGCATTGGGGAGAGTTACAGAACAAAGAGATCTAGGGGTACATGTTCATAGCTCCTTGAAGGTGGAGTCACAGGTGGACAGAGTGGTGAAGAAGGCATTCGGCGTGCTTGGTTTCATCAGTCAGAACATTGAATACAGGTTTGGAATGTCTTGTTGAAGTTGTACAAGACATTGGTAAGGCCACACTTGGAATACTGTGTGCAGTTCTGGTCACCCTCTTATAGAAAGGATATTATTAAACGAGAAGGAGTGCAGAAAAGATTTACTAGGATGCTGCCGGGTCTTGATGGATTTGAGTTATAAGGAGAGGCTGGATAGACTGGGACTTTTTTCTCTGGAGCGTAGGAGGCTGAGGGGGTGATCTTATAGAGGTCTATAAAATAATGAGGGGCACAGCTCAGCTAGATAGTCAATATCTTTTCCCAAAGGTAGGGGAGTCTAAAACTAGAGGGCATAGGTTTAAGGTGAGAGGGGAGAGATACGAAAATGTCCAGAGGGGCACTTTCTTCACACAGAGGGTGGTGAGTGTCTGGAACAAGCTGCTGGAGGTAGTAGTAGAGGCGGGTACAATTTTGTCTTCTAAAAAGCATTTAGATAGTTACATGGGTACGATGGGTATAGAGGGATATGGGCCAAATGCGGGCAATTGGGATTAGTTTAGGGGTTTTTAAAAAAAAAGGGTGGCATGGACAAGTTGGGCCGAAGGGCCTGTTTCCATACTTGTAAACCTCTATGACTCTATAACAATAATAAATCAAATCAAATGATCCAGCATTTTGTGCTATTTTGGGAAAATTCCATCCATTATAGAATGGACCTCTATTCTTCCCATTGTATTTTTTTTCCATCTCCCTGCTCCAAAAATCCATTTAACACATGGTTGGCAGCTAAGGGACATATCAGATATTAAACTGATCAGAACAGATTTATTCTAAATTTTTTTTACCGCACCCTTAAAGTTACAAAGCCCATGCTCAGGATGGACCGGGCAAACTCAAATCCATAATAAAAGTAAATTACTGCGGATGCTAGAATCTGAAACCAAAAGAGAAAATGCTGGAACATGTCAACAGGTCTGGCAGCATTCGAGTCCAGATGACCCTTTGTCAAAGCTCATTGATGTTTCAAGTCCAGATGACCCCCTTTGTCAGCTTTGACAAAGGGTCATCTGAACTAGAAATGTCAGCACTTTTCTCTCCGTACAGATGCTGCCAGACCTGCTGAGATTTTGCAACATTTTCTCTTTTGAAACCCAAATCCATTCCTTGCTTGCTTCAGAAACCAAATTCCAAATCCAATTGAATCCAATTCCGAGCTCTCATAAGAGAGACAAACAAGATCTAAGCTGACAAGATGAAGCATTGCACCCCATCTTGGGCTTGATCTTAGCCAAATGGGTACTTAATGTGATGGTGTGGCCACTTTAAGGGGGCATTCCCTCGGGGCCACATGGTCGGGCCAAACCCTATGGAGTGTTGAGACGGGAAGCTGAGCCAATCGAGTGCAAGGGTGCGTATCGCGGGTCGGGGAGGATCTGCAGTTGGAAGCAGGGAGGAGTAGTGTACAGCCACATTGATATTCTGCCTGACCCTGTTAGAAATATAATTATTTGTTCGAAGGCAATAAAGCCTTTTGTTCTTTAGCCTCATCGAGTCACCCTTGATTTATTACACTTCAAAACAAAGTTATTGTACCCCAAAAACCACTTTCGAGAACAAATTCCACCACTTATTGTGTGACAGTGTTTTAGTAGGAAGTAGCAAATAAAAAGTTGGCATCAGTGGAGGACTTTCTTTAGATGTGGATCTCTGAGGGAAATATGCAACATTACATTTGGGAAGAAGGTAGACTTTGTTGGACAATCTAAGCTGTTTCATCTGAATGGATAAATTATTTCAGAAATGAAAGCCGATAGTATCTAAGCCAAATTCTGTCAGTTGGCCTTAAATAGTTGAATATTACTCTTTACTGATATCATTCTGCCACCTGGTGGAAACATAAGTAGTTTCATCAACTCCCCTCAAGCAGCGATCAGACTAAAGAGGAACATATTCCTTTAGTTTGTAATGTCAGCTGTGCCTCAGTGGGGTAACACTCTTGCCCCTGAGTAAGAAGGTTCTAGGTTCAGGTCCCTCTCCTGGGCTGGTGTACAAAAGTCAATGCTGCTTTTCCAGTGCAATACTGCAAGTCCCACATGGCAAACTGGTCAGAAAGGGGAAAGTGGTACGTTGGATCATTGCAAGAATGATGGATTTTTTTATGCTCAAAGGCTGCTTCATTGGAGTTCCACTGGGCTTATTACTGGGTCCCTTGTTTTAAATGCGATATATCAATGATTTTGGGCTTAAATGTAGAGGGTTGATGAAGAAGTTTGCAGATAATACAAAACTTGGCCATGCAGTTGACGGTGGAGAGAAAGCTGTGCATTGCAGGAAGAGCCAATCGACTGCTCAGGTGAGTAGAAAAGTGTTAAATGGACTTCAGTTTGAGGAAGTGTGAGGAAATGCATTTGGAGAAGGTTAACGTGGCAGAGGGATATGCAATACACGGTAGGAGAGTGAAAAGTGGTGATAAACAGAGTGCATGTCTACAGATCTCAAAGGTAACAGGACAGGTAAATAAGGTGGTTAAGAAGGTTTTTCTCTATTGGCTGAGACATAGAGCATAAGCGCAGGGAGGTCAAATGTGTAAAACACCAATTGGCCACACCCAGAGGACTGCATTCAGTTGATTTGATTTATTATTGTCACATTTATTAGCATACAGTGAAAAGTATTGTTTCTTGCGCACTATACAGACAGAGCATACCGTTCATAGAGAAGGAAACGAGAGAGTGCAGAATGTAGTGTTACAGTCAAAATTAAGGTGTAGAGAAAGATCAACTTAATGCGAGGTAGGTCCATTCAGAAGTCTGACGGCAACAGGGATGAAGCTGTTTTTGAGTCGGTTGGTACGTGGCCTCAGGCTTTTGTATTTTTTTCCCGACGGAAGAAGGTGGAAGAGAGAATGTCCAGGGTGCGTGGGGTCCTTAATTCTGCTGGCTGCTTTACCGAGGCAGTGGGAAGTGTAGACGGAGTCAATGGGTGGGAGGATGGTCTGCATGATGGGTGGGTTCCATTCACGACCTTTTGTAGTTTGTTGTGGTCTTCGGCAAAGCAGGAGCCATACAAAGCTGTGATACAGAAAGAATACTTTCTCTGGTGCATCTGTAAAAGTTGGTGAGAGTCGTAGCTGACATGTCAAATTTACTTAATCTTCTGAGAAAGTAGAGGTGTTGGTGAGTTTTCTTAGCGATAGGGTCAGCATATTGGGACCAGGACAGATTGTTGGTGATCTGGACACCTAAAAGCTTGAAGCTCTCCACCTTTTCCACTTCATCCCCGTTGATGTAGACAGGGGCATGTTCTCCTTTACACTTCCTGAAGTCGATGACAATCTCCTTCCTTTTGTTGACATTGAGGGAGAGATTATTGTTGCCGCACCAGTTTACCAGATTCTCTATATCATTCCTGTTCTCTGTCTTGTCATTGTTGAGATCCGACCCACTACGGGGGTGTCGTCAGCAAACTTGAAAATTGAGTTGATGGGGAATTTGGCCACACAGTCATAGGTGTGTAAGGAATATAGTAGGGAGCTGAGAACACAGCCTTGTGGGGCACCAGTGTTGAGGATGATCGTGGAGGAGGTGTTGTTGCCTATCCTTACTGATTGTGGTCTGTGGGTTAGGAAGTTCAGGATCCAGTCGCAGAGGGAGGAGCCGAGGCCCAGGCCACGGAGTTTGAAGATGAGTTTTGTAGGAATAATGGTGTTGAAGGCTGAGCTGTAGTCAATAAATAGGAGTCTGTCAGTTATGTTCCAAAGAAAAGTCATATTGACACGAAACAAAACATTAACTCTGTTTCTCTACCACAGATACTGCCTGACCTGCTGAGTATTTCCAGCACTTTCAGTTTTTATTATAGTTATGCTCACCGCATTACAGGAAGGAGGTGATTGGACAAGAGAGTGTGCAGCGGAGATTTATGAGGATGATACCAGGAATGGAGAAGTTATGTTATGAGGAGGGATTGCATAGGCAGTGGTTGGAGGCTGACAAGAGAGTTCATTTGAGTTCTATAAAATTATGAAGGGCCCAGATTGAGTGGTTAGAAAGACTATTACAGTTAGCAGAAAAGTTATAACCAGGGAGCATAAATGTAAAATATTTGTGATATGATTAGAGGGAATTTGAGGATTAAGTGTTTTACCAAAGCAATGGTGGCAGTCTAGAACTCACTGTTTATAAGTTGTCAACACAGTAAGAAGTTTAACAACACCAGGTTAAAGTCCAACAGGTTTATTTGGTAGCAAAAGCCACAAGCTTTCGGAGCGCTGCTCCTTCGTCAGGTGAGTGGGAATTCTGTTCACAAACAGGGCATATAAAGACACAAACTCAATTTACAGAATAATGGTTGGAATGCGAATACTTACAGCTAATCAAGTCTTAAAGGTACAAACAATGTGAGTGGAGAGAGCACCAAGACAGGTCAAAAAGATGTGTATTGTCTCCAGACAGGACAGCCAGTGAAATTCTGCAAGTCCAGGCAAGCTGTGAGGATTACAGATAGTGTGACATGAACCCAATATCCTGGTTGAGGCCGTCCTCATGTGTGCGGAACTTGGCTATCAGTTTCTGCTCAGCAACTCTGCGCCATCGTGTGTCATGAAGGCCGCCTTGGAGAACGCTTACCCGAATATCAGAGGCCGAATGCCCGTGACCGCTGAAGTGCTCCCCAACAGGAAGAGAACAGTCTTGCCTGGCATAAGTTGTCAATAAGTTGTCATAAGAGTCGCTGAGCAGAAACTGATAGCCAAGTTCCGCACACATGAGGACGGCCTAAACCGGGATGTTGGATTTATGTCACACTATCAGTAACCCCCACAGCTTGCCCCTGGTCTTGCATAATCTCACCAGCTGTTCTGTCTGGAGACAATGCACATCTCTTTAACCTGTGTTTAATGTTCCCTCCAACCACATGATCTGTACCTTTTAAGACCTGGCTGGCTGTAGAGATTTGCATTCTAATTAGTATTCTGTAACTTGATTTCTGTGTCTGTTCACTGTTGGAGAACAGATAACTAACTACTCCATCTGACGAAGGAGCATCGCTCCGAAAGCTTATGGTATTTGCTACCAAATAAACCTGTTGGACTTTAACCTGGTGTTGTGAGACTTCTTACTGTGCTTACCCCAGTCCAACGCCGGCATCTCCACATCATACGTTGTCAAGGCAGAAGGCCTCGTCACATTTTTTTAAAACTTGGATATGTACTTGAAATGCTGCATCTGGTAGGCCATTGGGCCAAGACTGAAAAATGGGATTTGGCTGGATAGCTCTTTTTTACAGAAACTACAAAAGGTCGTGAATGGAACCCACCCATCACGCAGACCAGCCTCCCATCCATTGGACTGAATGCTCTTCTTCTGTGCTCTATACTGTCTGAATGGTATTTTCCTGTCCCGCCAACCACGAGAATCGTAGCGGGCGGGACACGGGCCATGGAAAGGTCTGTTGACCTCAGGCAGGAATTTCCGGCCTTGGGGCAAGAGCAGCTGGAAAATCCCGCCCTCTGTTTCGGCAGAACTCCAGTATGTCTAATTAGCATTTCCTGAAATGATTGCAGATTCAACTGTTCGCAAGTGCAGATTGTTGACAGTGCATAAAAATAGCATCCTGTCCTCTCCCAATAACAATAGCCAAGTTTAAACAGAATTAACTTGTTGCTTTTCTTTTCCTTCCTCCAACTCAAACTTAATATAGGTTTTTTCATTGTTGAGGACAAAACAGTTTTTGCCATGCTACAATACTAGACCGAGTATCAGTGATCATTTCCATGGAGGATCTCTTGGTCTCTCAGTCTCTCTTGGTTTCTTCATTGCCAAAAAGAACAATGGGAGAAGGAGAATTGAAAAATAGCCAGTTGTTATGATCCGGCTATGGCCTGAAAGTTTTCTGAATTTTCAATAGAGGAATCTGGATATATATATTTGAAAATAAAAGTAATGGGGTAGGGTGCTAGAACAGAGGCTGATCTTATTGCAAAATTATAGAAGATTGTAAGAACATGTCCAGAAATTCTAGAAAAATATTTAAAATTTTCATAACTTAAAGCGGGATGAATTCTTGGGGGTGATTTTTCCAACCTTGCTGCGCCTAGCATAGATCAGAAAATAGCAGGTGGACCTAAAAATCAGTTTCACACTGGACAAGAAACAATTTGCAATCGTCCCAGCTCTTTTCTAATGGTGCGAACCAGATGACAGCCAGAAACGGCGCAAGGTTGATTTACATGAGATTGACTGGATTTCAGTCTCATTAGTGAGTTTGGCATGCGATGGTTCCCCTCCTCTCTGAATGTACCCACCTCTCTGGTGGGACATCACACGGGCACAAATCACTACTGGTCCCTTGCAGTGTGGTTCATGTGCAACAGTTGCAAGAGTGAGTGAGGAGGTGAATACCATGTAGCACCAACCTCCAGGGTGCAAGAGCACGGGCAGCCACTGCCATGGTGCAAGGGGACTTTCATAGGTACAGGGGCTTGGGGGGAGGGGTGGGCAGACCTGGGATCCTCAGGTCAAGGGAGCTCTGCAGGTGCTAACACAGCTCCTAATGCTGCATGGGCTCTGCAGTGCTGCCTTCGATGGGAACCCTTCACATAGAGGTCAGGAGGGCACTTCCCTACCATCTGTCTGAACAGCATGCCATGTCTGGAAGCCAGTTTGCACCATACATCCAGGTGGGTACATGCAGGTTTGTACTGCAAGAGTTCCTCAGTGAGGACCTTCGTGCAGCCACCTTTATGCACAAGGTGAGCACCAGAGCAATGAGCTCAGTCAGCCACATGCTGCTGCCAATCAGGGTATCAGGTGTCTCTATCTGGGGGGGAATGGCCATCCGGAGGGACAGCCTTGTGCCGCACACCATATTAGTTTAAACTAATATGGCAGGGGGATGGGAACCTTTGTAAGGATTCAGAGCAGGGGGAATTAAGAACAAGAGGAAAAGACAGCAAGGAGAATAAGAAAAATTGTAGGCAGAGAAATCAAGGGCCAGAGTCAGATAAGGACCGAGAAAAAATTGTAGGAAGGAGAAAAGAAACAAAGAGCAAAGAACAAAGAAAATTACAGCACAGGAACAGGCCCTTCGGCCCTCCAAGCCTGCACCGACCATGCTAACCGACTTAACTAAAAACCCCTACGCTTCCGGGGACCATATCCCTCTATTCCCATCCTATTCATGTATTTGTCAAGACGCCCCTTAAAAGTCACTACCGTATCCGCTTCCACTACCTCCCCCAGCAACAAGTTCCAGGCACTCACCACCCTCTGTATAAAAAATCTGCCTCGTACATTAAAAGTGCCCACCTTAATGGATGAAATAGTTGCACAGATAGATGTAAAGGGGTATGATATAGTTGGCATGACAGAGATGTGGCTCCAAGGTGAGCAAGGATGGGAAATAAATATTAAGGGCTATTCAGTGTTTAGGAAGGGCAGATGGAAAGGAAAAGGTGGTGGAGTTGCATTGCTGATTAACGATGATATTGATATGCTATTGAGGGAACATATTAGCATAGATGATGTAGAATCTGCATGAGTCAAGTAAAGAAACAACAAGGGGCAAAATAAATTGTGGGGGTGGCATACAGAACACCAAACTGTAGTGATAATGTTGGGAAAAACATTAGACAGGAAATCAGAGATGCATGTCCCGACTAGAGAGGGGGCTATACTGGACCTAGTTCTGGGAAATGAGCCCGGTCAGGTCGTCAAAGTTTCGGTAGGGGAACATGTGGCAAATAGTGACCACAACTCTGTTAACTTTAGGATAGTAATGGACAAGGATGAGTGCTGTCCTAGGGGCAGGGTGCTAAATTGGGGGAAGGCTGACTATAGCCGGATTAGGCAGGAATTGGTGGATGTTGATTGGGAGAGGATGTTCGAGGGTAAGTCCGCGTCTGGCATGTGGAAGTCTTTTAAGGAACTATTGATAAGGCTGCAGGATAGGCATGTGCCTGTAAAAAGGAAAGATAGGAAAGGTAGGATTCGAGAGCCGTGGATAACCAGGGAAATTGAGGATCTGATTAAAATGAAAAGGGAGGCGTACGTTAAGTCCAGGCAACTGAAAACAGATGGAGCTCTGGAGGAATACAGAGAGAGTAGGAAAGATCTCAAACAGGGAGTTAGAAGGGCAAAAAGAGGTCACGAGATGTTCTTGGCAGGCAGGATTAAGGAGAATCCTAAGGCATTCTATTCATACGTTAGGAACAAAAGAGTTGTCAGGGAGAAAATCGGACCTCTCAGGGACAAAGGAGGGGAATTATGCTTAGAACCCAAGGGAATAGGGGAGATCCTAAATGAATACTTTGCATCGGTATTCACGAAGGAGAGGGGCGTGTTAACCGGGAGTGTCTCGGAGGGAGGTGTTGACCCGTTAGAGAAAATCTCCATTACAAGAGAGGAAGTGTTAGGTTTTTTAGGGAACATTAAAACTGACAAAGCCCCAGGGCCTGATGGCATCTATCCTCGACTGCTCAGGGAGACGAGAGGTGAAATTGCTGGGCCTCTGTCGGAAATCTTTGTCGCTTCTTTGGACACGGGTGAGGTCCCTGAGGATTGGAGGATAGCGAATGTGGTCCCGTTGTTTAAGAAGGGTAGCAGGGATAACCCAGGAAATTATAGGCCGGTGAGCTTGACGTCCGTGGTAGGGAAGTTGTTGGAGAGGATTCTTAGAGACAGGATGTATGTGCATTTAGAACGGAACAATCTCATTAGTGACAGACAGCATGGTTTTGTAAGAGGGAGGTCGTGCCTTACAAATTTGGTGGAGTTTTTTGAGGAAGTGACAAAAACGTTCAATGAAGGAAGGGCCGTGGATGTCGTCTATATGGATTTCAGTAAGGCATTTGACAAAGTCCCACATGGCAGGTTGGTTAAGAAGGTTAAGGCTCATGGGATACAAGGAGAAGTGGCTCGATGGGTGGAGAACTGGCTTGGTCATAGGAGACAGAGGGTAGTGGTCGAAGGGTCTTTTTCCGGCTGGAGGTCTGTGACCAGTGGTGTTCCACAGGGCTCTGTACTAGGACCTCTGCTATTTGTGATATATATAAATGATTTGGAAGAAGGTGTAACTGGTGTGATCAGCAAGTTTGCGGATGACACGAAGATGGCTGGAATTGCGGATAGCGAAGAGCATTGTCGGGCAATACATCAGGATATAGATAGGCTGGAAAATTGGGCGGAGAGGTGGCAGATGGAATTTAATCCGGATAAATGCGAAGTGATGCATTTTGGAAGAAATAATGTAGGGAGGAGTTATACAATAAATGGCAGAGTCATCAGGAGTATAGAAACACAGAGGGACCTAGGTGTGCAAGTCCACAAATCCTTGAAGGTGGCAACACAGGTGGAGAAGGTGGTGAAGAAGGCATATGGTATGCTTGCCTTTATAGGACGGGGTATAGAGTATAAAAGCTGGAGTCTGATGATGCAGCTGTATAGAACGCTGGTTAGGCCACATTTGGAGTACTGCGTCCAGTTCTGGTCGCCGCACTACCAGAAGGACGTGGAGGCATTGGAGAGAGTGCAGAGAAGGTTTACCAGGATGTTGCCTGGTATGGAGGGTCTTAGCTATGAGGAGAGATTGGGTAGACTGGGGTTGTTCTCCTTGGAAAGACGGAGAATGAGGGGAGATCTAATAGAGGTATACAAGATTATGAAGGGTATAGATAGGGTGAACAGTGGGAAGCTTTTTCCCAGGTCGGAGGTGACGATCACGAGGGGTCACGGGCTCAAGCTGAGAGGGGCGAAGTATAACTCAGACATCAGAGGGACGTTTTTTACACAGAGGGTGGTGGGGGCCTGGAATGCGCTGCCAAGTAGGGTGGTGGAGGCAGGCACGCTGACATCGTTTAAGACTTACCTGGATAGTCACATGAGCAGCCTGGGAATGGAGGGATACAAACGATTGGTCTAGTTGGACCAAGGAGCGGCACAGGCTTGGAGGGCCGAAGGGCCTGTTTCCTGTGCTGTACTGTTCTTTGTTCTTTGTTCATGTGTTAAAAGAACATCTATGATTATGGGCGACTTTAATCTGCGTATAGATTGGGGGAGTCAAATTAGTCACAGTACAATAGAGGAGGAATTTCTGGAGCAATACGTTGAGGAACCAACAAGGGAGCAGGCCATATTGGATTGTGTTGTGTGCAATGTGAAAGCATTAGTTGGCAATCCAATTGTGAGAGAACCGTTGGGGATGAGTGACCATAATATGGTAGAGTTATTTGTCAAGGTGGATAATGATGTAGTTGATTCTGAGACCAGGGTCCTGAATCTCAATAAAGGTAACTATGATGGTATGAGACATGAATTGGCCATGACGGACTGGGAAACATTACTGAAAGGAAAGACAGTGGACAGGCATAGCAGGCATTTAAAGAATGAATAGGTGAACTCCAGACGTTGTTATTCCTGTTGACGCAGAAGGGAATTGTGGCCAAACCAAGGCTTATAAGGGAAATTAGAGATAGTATCAGATTCAAGGAAGAAGCATACAAATTGGCAAGAAAAAGCAATAAACCTGAGGATTGGGAGCAGTTTCAAATTCAGCAAAGGAAAACAAAGGGATTGATTAAGAAGGGAAAAATGGAGTATGAAAGTAAGCTAGTGGGGAACATAAAAACTGACTGTAAAAGTTTCTATAGATATGTAAAGAGAAAAAGATTGACAAAAACAAATGTAGGCCTCTTACAGTCAGAAACGGGAGAACTCATAACGGGGAATGAAGAAGTGGCTGAAGTTATGAATAGCTGGCATGGTGTATGTGACATCTCACATTCTGTGCTAATGACTGAGATGACTTTCTACTCCATGGAACACTCCAACAGAAAGAGGTTGTGGGAGAGATTGGAAGCACTACATTGTGATGAGCTGAGTGCTGAGAGGTGAAATTTGCTTTCTGGTGGGTGTGTTTTTTCTCGAATGCTGTCTTATTCTGCTCACAGTAGTCAGAAATTAATTCAGGTAGTTAATTACTCAATTATAATGATGACATGAAGGCCACATACATTGTAAAATAGACCAATGATGGCAAAGAAGTTGATAAATATCTTCTTTGATGAGGACAATCCTAAATTATTAATGAGCAGCAAGTTTATTCATGAGCTACCTGGTCAGCTTCATTTAATCATATTTCACTAGGTCTGGTAGACCCTTTACACACCACTTATTTTGTTGCAGATATTTGATCGTACCAAACAACGGTTATAAAGCACCTTTCATCACCACAGGACATCCCAAACTGATTTACAGTTAATTCACCATTTTTAAAAAATGTACAGCTGCGGTTTCCTGACCGTGTCATACTTGGCTCAGAAAGCGTTAGAGCGGAGCGGGACTGGAGAATCGCGGCCGATGGGTTTGGCACATTCTGCGCCGGTGCCAAATCTCGTTGGTATCTTCCCATCCACTGCTCCCAGACATAATCTGGTTCCTGCCCAGTGAGGGATCCAGATCAGTACATATAAATATTTAAATATGCAGAGTCCATTTGAGGCTGGACTTTGCTTGCTCCCAGGATTTTCTAACCCTTGGGTGCAGCAAGAGCCCAGCGAGAATCACTCCTGGTCTCCACAAATGGAAACCAGACACCAGGGGAAGGGCCTCAGAGGCCAAAGGAGCCCTCGGTGGTCAGGGATATGGCTGGGCATTGCCCATCTGACAGTGCCAGCCTGGCAGTGCTAACTGACATTTTGGCACTGCCTGGCGGGCACTACCAAGGTGCCAGTGAAGTACCAAGTGTGCTGGGACTTGAGGGGGGTGGGGCACGAGGGGGTAGGGCATGGGGGGGGTGGGGCACAAGGGGGCCTAATGAAGGCAGAGTTCATGAATGGGGGATCATGAAGAGGGTCATGAAGGGGGACCCATTGGGAGAGCCCCAATGCCAGTGATCTTTGTCGCGGAGGAGAGTCGGGAAACATTCCTCCAATGAGGGCAGGGCAAGCGGCGGTCTCCAATGCTTGTGGGGGGGAAAGGAGGGGAGTCCTCGATTTCAATTTAAAATCGGGGCGCCCTGTAATAATGGCAGCCAATCTCTGTGAAGCCGGACTTACCGGCATGTTTAGGCCCTGTCCCTCTCAGAATCAGAGTGAAACTCACCACTCTGCCAAAAAATGACTAAGTGTGGGGAAATTACAATCTGATTCGCACTGGCATATCCGGCATAAATCACACCGGCTTTGTCGCTCAAAATGACACTGAGGACGAGGAAGGGCCTCAGAGGCCATAGGAGCCCACTGAGCGTTTATCTCGGCAGCTGCTGGTGGTGCGCTGTCCACTGGTGGTGGGATCATCTGGTCTCACTGCTGTCAATGGGAATTGCCATTGAAGCCACCCCATGCCGCTAGGAAATCTGCAGCATGGGGTACACTGCCGGTGAGACCAGAGAATCCCGCAAACGTGAACAGCTAGAGAATTCCAGCTTTCGTCATTTGTTGGAAAAATTCTGCTTGCAGTCACTGTTATAATGTAGGAAGCATCACAGCCAATTTACAGACCACAAGCTCCCACATAACTTAGCAGCTCATGTTTTTGGAATGTTGACTGAAGGACAAGTTATTAGACAGGACAACAGGGATAACTCCCCAACTCTTTCTTTGAAATAACGCCATAGGAAATTTATACGTGGGGCCAGTTAGCTCAGTTGGTGGGGCGGGTCCCACAACGTCAACTTTGGCTTTTGAAGGATTTTTTTAAAGGGTGCCCCAATGTAAAATAAAGGAAACCCAGCCCCTCCACAGAATTCCTCCACCCTCCCACCATGAAACTGCTCATCACCCCCCCCCCCCTCCCCGCCCCGACACCTTTTATTCTTTATACAAAGAGAACAAAGAACAGTACAGCACAGGAAACAGGCCCTTCGGCCCTCCAAGCCTGTGCCGCTCCTTGGTCTAACTAGACCAATCGTTTGTATCCCTCCATTCCCAGGCTGCTCATGTGACTATCCAGGTAAGTCTTAAACGATGTCAGCGTGCCTGCCTCCACCACCCTACTTGGCAGCGCATTCCAGGCCCCCACCACCCTCTGTGTAAAAAACGTCCCTCTGATGTCTGAGTTATACTTCGCCCCTCTCAGCTTGAGCCCGTGACCCCTCGTGATCGTCACCTCCGACCTGGGAAAAAGCTTCCCACTGTTCACCCTATCTATACCCTTCATAATCTTGTATACCTCTATTAGATCTCCCCTCATTCTCCGTCTTTCCAAGGAGAACAACCCCAGTCTACCCAATCTCTCCTCATAGCTAAGACCCTCCATACCAGGCAACATCCTGGTAAACCTTCTCTGCACTCTCTCCAATGCCTCCACGTCCTTCTGGTAGTGCGGCGACCAGAACTGGACGCAGTACTCCAAATGTGGCCTAACCAGCGTTCTATACAGCTGCATCATCAGACTCCAGCTTTTATACTCTATACCCCGTCCTATAAAGGCAAGCATACCATATGCCTTCTTCACCACCTTCTCCACCTGTGTTGCCACCTTCAAGGATTTGTGGACTTGCACACCTAGGTCCCTCTGTGTTTCTATACTCCTGATGACTCTGCCATTTATTGCATAACTCCTCCCTACATTATTTCTTCCAAAATGCATCACTTCGCATTTATCCGGATTAAATTCCATCTGCCACCTCTCCGCCCAATTTTCCAGCCTATCTATATCCTGCTGTATTGCCCGACAATGCTCTTCGCTATCCGCAATTCCAGCCATCTTCGTGTCATCCGCAAACTTGCTGATTACACCAGTTACACCTTCTTCCAAATCATTTATATATATCACAAATAGCAGAGGTCCCAGTACAGAGCCCTGCGGAACACCACTGGTCACAGACCTCCAGCCGGAAAAAGACCCTTCGACCACTACCCTCTGTCTCCTATGGCCAAGCCAGTTCTCCACCCATCGAGCCACTTCTCCTTGTATCCCATGAGCCTTAACCTTCTTAACCAACCTGCCATGTGGGACTTTGTCAAATGCCTTACTGAAATCCATATAGACGACATCCACGGCCCTTCCTTCATCAACCGTTTTTGTCACTTCCTCAAAAAACTCCACCAAATTTGTAAGGCACGACCTCCCTCTTACAAAACCATGCTGTCTGTCACTAATGAGATTGTTCCGTTCTAAATGCACATACATCCTGTCTCTAAGAATCCTCTCCAACAACTTCCCTACCACGGACGTCAAGCTCACCGGCCTATAATTTCCTGGGTTATCCCTGCTACCCTTCTTAAACAACGGGACCACATTCGCTATCCTCCAATCCTCAGGGACCTCACCCGTGTCCAAAGAAGCCACAAAGATTTCCGTCAGAGGCCCAGCAATTTCACCTCTCGTCTCCCTGAGCAGTTGAGGATAGATGCCATCAGGCCCTGGGGCTTTGTCAGTTTTAATGTTCCCTAAAAAACCTAACACTTCCTCTCTCGTAATGGAGATTTTCTCTAACGGGTCAACACCTCCCTCCGAGACACTCCCGGTTAACACGCCCCTCTCCTTCGTGAATACCGATGCAAAGTATTCATTTAGGATCTCCCCTATTCCCTTGGGTTCTAAGCATAATTCCCCTCCTTTGTCCCTGAGAGGTCCGATTTTCTCCCTGACAACTCTTTTGTTCCTAACGTATGAATAGAATGCCTTAGGATTCTCCTTAATCCTGCCTGCCATGAACATCTCGTGCCCTCTTTTTGCCCTTCTAACTCCCCGTTTGAGATCTTTCCTACTCTCTCTGTATTCCTCCAGAGCTCCATCTGTTTTCAGTTGCCTGGACTTAACGTACGCCTCCCTTTTCATTTTAATCAGATCCTCAATTTCCCTGGTTATCCACGGCTCTCGAATCCTACCTTTCCTATCTTTCCTTTTTACAGGCACATGCCTATCCTGCAGCCTTATCAATAGTTCCTTAAAAGACTCCCACATGCCAGACGCGGACTTACCCTCGAACATCCTCTCCCAATCAACATCCACCAATTCCTGCCTAATCCGGCTATAGTCAGCCTTCCCCCAATTTAGCACCCTGCCCCTAGGACAGCACTCATCCTTGTCCATTACTATCCTAAAGTTAACAGAGTTGTGGTCACTATTTGCCACATGTTCCCCTACCGAAACTTTGACGACCTGACCGGGCTCATTTCCCAGAACTAGGTCCAGTATAGCCCCCTCTCTAGTCGGGCTATCTACATACTGTTCCAAAGAACCTTCCAGTACGCATTTTACAAATTCCTCCCCGTCCGGTCCCCCAGCTCTAAGCACTTTCCAGTCTGTGCCAGGGAAATTAAAGTCCCCCACTACAACAACCCTATTTTTTCTGCACCTATCCAGAATCTCCTGACATATCCTTTCCTCCACTTCCCGTGGGCTGTTGGGTGGTCTGTAGTACACCCCCAGCATAGTGACTGCACCCTTCCTGTTTCTGAGTTCCACCCACAGCGACTCAGTACATGACCCCTCTAAGTTGTCTACCCTCTGCACCGCGGTAATATGCTCCTTAACTAATATCGCTACTCCCCCACCTTTTTTAGCCCCTCCTCTGTCTCGCCTAAAACACTGATACCCCGGAATATTCAGCTGCCAGTCCTGTCCTTCTTTTAACCAAGTTTCCGTCACCGCAACCACATCCAAATTTATCTGCAACATTCATGTCCAATAACTTAACAGATATATATCCCTTTACTGCCTCTCTATGTACTCCTCACACCTTAATTTCTCACCTGGTTTTGTATCATTAGCACAGAATCAGAGAATGCTACAATGCAGAAGAAGCCCTTCGGCTCGTCGAGTCTATACCGATGCATGAAAGGCCCTGACCTGCTCACCTAAACCCACTTGCCAGCACTTGGCCCATAGCCTTGAATGTGATGGCCAAGTATTCATCCAGGTACTTTTTAAAGGATATGAGGCATTCCGCCTCTACCACCCTCCCAGGCAGTGCATTCCAGACTGTCAACTAAGGGGAACAGTTGCTCCCTATCCAGCCTGTCCATGCCCCTCATACTCTTGAACACCTCAGTTAGGTCGCCCCTCAGTCTTTTCTGCTCCAGAGAAAACAACCCAAGCCTATCCAACTCTCTTTATAACTTAAATGTTCCATCCCAGGCAACACCCTGATGAATCTCCTGTGCACCTCTTCCAGTGCATTTACATCCTTCCTATAATGTGGTGACCAGAACTGCGCACAGTATTCCAGCTGTGGCCTCACCGAAGTTCTATATTACACTTAGTCCCCCAATCTAAGTCAGTGATATAGAATGTAGCTGAGGTCCAAGTACTGATCCTTGTAGCACTCCATGAGTTATTTCCTGAATTCCTGAAAATGCCATTTTATTCCGACTCTCTGATTTTGTCTCTCGCCAGGCACTAATCCTCACTAATCCCATGGACCCTAATTTTGTGCAACAAACTGTTGTGCGGCACCTTATCTGAAAATCCAAATATACTGGTTCCTCCTTATCTACCCTGTTGGTTACACCCTCAAAACTCAAACACAATTTCCCTTTCATAAAACAATGCTTCCTCTGGCTGAATCGTGTTGTGGTTTTTCCAAGCATCCTGTTACCACTCCCTTAATAACAGACGCTAACATTTTCATTTCTGTTGATGTCAGGCCAACTGGCCTATGGTTCCATGTTTTCTCTTTCCCTCTGTGGAAGGCAGAATATTCAAATACTTCAGTCTGTTTGAGATATCCAAACTTTCCCACGTAGACAGACAGCTTATTGATTTTTTAGCTCCCCAGGCTACACATCAAAAGCGGCTTCCAGTAATGGAAGAGTTCAGTGGAACATAATTAATGCATCTGCATTTCCTGTGACATTTTGGAGATATTCAGAATGGTTTTATAAAGCCTCATGAATTTCTGATTTTCATTCTTATTGAAAATGAAGAGAATAGTTATAAGTAATATCTTGACATATTCCGTTTCCCTATTATGATCATTGCTGAAAAAATACATTTCTTGTGGAAGCTTTTTTTACGTTGTTCAGGACATTCACAAGAAGGCAATACGAGGAAAATTACAAATCTATACGGAGAAGAGAATGCTGGTTGGTTGCCAAGTGGATTTTGATTGGTAAAGATGTTGCCATGGAGAATGCAGCAGTTGATGGTGATTGACAGTTAACTGTCAAGACTTATTTAAAACTTAATCCAGGCAGTTTATCTCTAATTGGTCAAGGCATTGCTGGCTTGCTTTCGCTTACATTCTCACTGCTGAATTCACTGGTCTACTTGTTTATGGTTTGTTTGTTCTACTGACTAGTCTGAAGAACATTGTAAGGAAAGAAAGATGGTGGAATTCTGAAGAGGAATGATGGACATCGCCAACGAGGGCAGAAATTAAATCAGAGTTGGTGAGTGGAAGGATTGGAGAGGCGAGCAGTGAGTGGAAGAGAGTCAAAAAACAGGAGGGACAGGGAGGGAAGTAATAAGTGGGAAGGTCTGGGAGAGAGTCAGTGAGTGGGAGAGCTCTTGGAAAACCCACAGTATGGAAGGACTTTCTGTGTGGTGACTTAGCGGGAACCAAATGGCCAACCTGATGGCTAATGCTCTGCTCCCAGGATATTTACCAGCCGGACATGCAGGCCCCAAACATCGACAATCACGCCTGGCAGTGAACAGATGATAGAGGAAAAAGATGACTTCTGCTTTGGGCTGACATGCATTACCATAATATCCAGATTCTACAGCGGCATTGGCAACAAGTGCCAATGGTGAAGGCAGCAACCTAAAACCACTCTAGGAAGATTCATGTGCGGCACTTGTGGCAGAACCTCAGGCGGCACGGTAGCACAGTGGTTAGCATGGCTGCTTCACAGCTCCAGGGTACTGGGTTCGAATCCTGGCTCGGGTCGCTGTCTGTGTGGAGTTTGCACATTCTCCCTGTGTCTGCATGGGTTTCCTTCGGGTGCTCAGGTTTCCTCCCACAGTCCAAAGATGAGCGGGCTAGGTTGATTGGTCATTCTAAATTGCCCCTTAGTGTCCTGGGATGCATAGGTTAGAGGGGTTAGTGGGTAAATATGTAGGGATATGTGGATAGGGTCTGGGTGGGATTGTGGTTGGTGCAGACTCGATGGGCCGAATGGCCTCTTTCTGCACTGTAGGATCCTATGATTCTATGAACCTGCCTCTCAAGGATTGATAGAACATAGAAAAGCTACAACACAAACAGGCCCTTCGGCCCACAAGTTGTGCCAAACATGTCCCTACCTACTAGGCTTACCTATAACCCTCTATCTTACTAACTTCCATGAACTTATCCAAAAGTCTCTTAAAAGACCCTATCGAATCCGCCTCCACCACCACTACCGGCAGCCGATTCCACACACCCACCACCCTCTGCAGTGAAAAACTTACCCCTAACATCTCCTCTGTACCTACTCTCCAGCACCCTAAACCTGTGACCTCTTGTGGCAACCATTCCAGCCCTGGGTAAAAGCCTCTGAGAATCCACTCTATCAATACCTCTCAACATCTTATACACCTCTATCAGGTCACCTCTCATCCTTCGCCTCTCCAAGGAGAAAAGACCTAGCTCTCTCAACCTATCCTCATAAGGCATGCCACCTAATCCAGGCAACACCCTTGAAAATCTCCTCTGCACCCTTTCTATGGCTTCCACATCCTTTCTGTAATGAGGTGACCAGAACTGGGCACCGTACTCCAGGTGGGGTCTGACCAGGGTCCTATACAGCTGCAGCATTATCTACCGATTTCTAAACTCAATTCCTCTGTTGATGAAGGCCAGTATTCCATACGCCCTCTTAATTACAGCCTCTACCTGTGACGCTGCTTTGAGCGTCCTATGAACCCGGACCCCAAGATCCTTCTGATCTTCCACACTGCCAAGTGTCTTACCCTTAACATTATATTCTTTCATCCTATTCGACCTGCCAAAATGAACCACCACACACTTATCTGGGTTGAAGCCCATCTGCCACTTCTCCACCCAGTCTTGCATCTTATTTATGTCTCGTTGCAACTGCTGACATCCCTCTACACTATCCACAACACCACCAACCTTTGTGTCATCAGCAAACTTGCCAACCCATCCTTCCACTTCCTCATCCAGGTCATTTATAAAAATCACAAAGAGCAAGGGTCCCAGAACAGATCCCTGGGGCACTCCACTGGTGACCGACCTCCATGCTGAAAAAGACCCATCTACAACCGTTCTCTGCCTTCTGTGGGCAAGCCAGTTCTGAATCCACAAAGCATTGTCCCCCTGTATCCCATGCCCCTTCACTTTCTCAATAAGCCTTGCATGGGGCACCTTATCAAACGCCTTGCTGAAATCCATATAAACTACATCTACCGCTCTTCCCTTCTCTCTGTGTCTAGTTACATCTTCAAAAAATTCAATTAGACTCGAAAGGCATGATCTGCCTTGGACAAAGCCATGCTGGCTATTTCTGATCATACTATACCTCTCCAGATGTTCATAAATCCTGCCTCTCAGGATCTTCTCCATCAACTTAGCAACCACTGAGGTTAGACTCACTGGTCTATAATTTCCTGGGCTATCTCTTCTCTCTTTCTTGGATAACGGAACCACATCCGCAATCCACCAATCCTCCGGAACCTCTCCCATCTCCATTGATGACGCAAAGATCATCACCAGAGGCTCAGCAATCTCTTCCCTCGCCTCCCACAGTAACCTGGGCTACATCCCATCCGGTCCCGGCGATTTATCTAACTTGATGCTTTTCAAAAGCTCCAACACATCCTCTCCCCTAATGTCCACATGCTCAATCTTCTCAGTCCACTGCAAGTCTGTACTGCAACTACCAAGATCCTTTTCCACTGTGAATACTGAAGCAAAGTATTCATTGAGTACCTCTGCTATTTCTACTGGTTCTATACAGGCTTTCCCACCGTCACATTTGATAGGTCCTACTCCTTCACATCTTATCTTCTTGCTCTTAACATACTTGTAGAATGCCTTGGGGTTTTCCTTTATCCTGTCTGCCAAGGCCTTCTCATGACCCCTTCTTGCTCTTCTAATTTCCCTCTTAAGTTCCTTCCTACTAGTCGTAGATTTCCAACATTCTTCTTGACTAAATTTGTTACAGCTTTCGTGCACCATGGTTCCTGTAACCTACCATAACTCCCCTGTCTCATTGGAACGTTGCTGTGCAGAGCTCCAGACAAATTTTCCTTGAAAATTTGCCACATTTCTTCTGTACGTTTCCCTGAGAAAACCTCCTTCCAATTTATGCCTCTAATTTCCTGCCTAATAGCCTCATAATTGCCCTTACTCCAAATAAACACTTTCCCAGGTTGACTGATCCTATCTCCCTCCAATGCTAATGTAAAGGAGATAGAGTTATGATCACTATCCCCAAAATGATTTCCCACTGAGAGATCTGACACCTGCCCAGGTTCATTCCCTAATACCAAATCAAGTGCAGCCTCTCCTCTTCTAGGCATAGAATCATAGGAACCCTACAGTACAGAAAGAGGCCATTCGGCCCATCGTGTCTGCACCGACCACAATCCCACCCAGGCCCTATCCCCATATCCCTACATATTTACCCACTAATCCCTCTAACCTACACATCTCAGGACACTAAGGGGCAATTTTTTTTTAGCATGGCCAATCAACCTAACCCGCACATCTTTGGACTGTGGGAGGAAACCGGAGCACCTGGAGGAAACCCACGCAGACACAAGGAGAATGTGCAAACTCCACACAGACAGTGACCCAAGCCGGGAATCGAACCCAAATCTCTGGAACTGTGAAGCAGCAGTGCTAACCACTGTGCTACTGTGCCGTCCTTATCCACATACTGTGTCAGGAAGCCCTCCTGAACACACCTAACAAACTCCTCCCCATCTAAACCCCTCACCCTTGGGATATTCCAATCGATATTTGGGAAATTAAAATCTCCCATCATGACCACTCTGTTATTATCACATCTCTCCAGGATCTGCTTCCCAATCTGCTCCTCCACATCCCTGCTACTATTGGGCATCCTATAGAAAACACCCAGTAAAGTTATTGACCCCTTCCTGTTGCGAACCTCCACCCACAGAGATTCTGTTGACAATCCCTCTGTGGCATCCATCTTTTCTACAGCTGTGACACTATCCCTGATCAACAGTGCCACTCCCCCACCCCTTTTGCCTCCTTCCCTGTCCCTCCTGAAACATCTGAAACCCGGCACTTGAAGTATCCAGTCCTGTCCCTGAGATAACCAAGTCTCTGTAATGGCCACCACATCATACTTCCAAGTAGTGATCCATGCTCTAAGCTCATCCATTTTGTTCACTACACTCCTTGCATTAAAATACACACATCTTAACCCTTCGATCTGAGCGCTTCCCTTCTCCGTCACCTGCCTATCCTCCCTCTCACACCGTCTACAAGCCCCTTTTATTTTTAAGCTAACCTCCTCTCTCCCAGTCACCTCATTTTGATTCCCACCCCCAACCATTCTAGTTTAAACACTCCCCACTTGCCTTAGCAAACCTTCCCACCAGGATATTGGTCCCCCTGGGATTTAAGTGAAACCCGTCCTTTTTGTACAGGTCGCACCTGCCCCTAAAGAGGTCCCAATGATCCAGGAGCCTGAATCCCTGACCCCTGCTCCAATCGCTGAGTCACGCATTTATCCTCCACCTTATTTCGTTCCTTTCCTCACTGTCTCGTGGCACAGGCAGCAATCCCGAGATTACTACCTTTGCATTCATTCTTCTTAACTCCCTACCTAACTTCCTATATTCTCTTTTCATAACCCCTTCCCCTTTCCTGCCTATGTCAGTGGTACCAGTATGCACCACGACCTCTGGCTCCTCTCCCTCCCACTTCAGGATTTCTTGGATACGGTCAGAAACATCCTTGATCCCGGCACCAGGGAGGCAAACCACCATCCGCGTTTCTCGACTTCCTCCACAGAAACGCCTGTCTGACCCCCTCACTGTAGAGTCCCCTATCACCACTGCCTTCCTCCTCCTTTCCTTACCCTTCTGTGCTACAAGGCCGAACTCCGCGCTGGAGGCACGACCACTGCTGCTTCCACCAGGTGGGCCGTCCACCCCAACAGTACTCAAACAAGAGTACTTATTTTTAAGGGGCACAACGACTGGGGTACTCTCTACCACCTGACTTTTCCCTTTCCTGACTGTGACCCACTTGCCTGCTTCTTGTGGCCCCGGTGTGACCACCTGCCTATAACTCCTATCCATCACCTCCTCGTTTTCCCTGAGCAGACGAACGTCCTCGAGCTGCAGCTCCAGTTCCCTAACTCGGTCCCTTAGGAGCCGCAGTTCGACACACCCAGCGCAGATATGCACTTCTGGGAGGCTAGGAGACTCCACGACCTCCCACATCCGGCACTGAGAACAGCAAACTGGCTTCACATTCCTAATGCCCCTTTTCCTCAGATTCCACAGGGAAAGAACTAAGATTTAAAAGTTGAGAAACCTACCCTCCCTCACCCATTTGCTCCTAAGCCAAAGCCCTTCAGCTCTCACTCTGCTACCTGCTCACTCCGCTGCCCGCTACAACACTGCCCGAGGAAATATAATATTTCATTATATAATGAAATATAATGATTGATCTCATCAACTGTCAGTTAAAATGCACCACGTAAAGACACCCCATCTGAAATGGACTTGTATCAATACATTTACAGGATGTGGACGATGCTGGCTAGGCCAGCATTTATTGCCCATCCCTAGTTGCCCTTCAGAAGGTAGTAGAATGAACGGTGATATATTTCCAAGTCAGGATGGTGAGTGACTTGGCAGGGACTTCCAGATGGTGGTATTTCCATGCATCTGCTGCTCTTGTCTTTCTGATGGTAATAGTCATGGGTTTGGAACTTTCCGTTTCTGCCCTGCATCTTGTAGCTAGTACACACTGTTGCTATTGACCGTTGGTGGTGGAGGGATTGCATGTTTGTGGAAGGGGTAGCAATCAAATGGCTGCTTTGTCCTGGATGGTATCAAGCTTCTTGAGTGTTGTTGGAGTTGTACCCATCTAGGAGAGTATTCCATCATACTCCTGACTTATGACTTGTAAATTGTGGAGAGGCTTTGGGGTCAGAAGGTGGGTTTCTCGCCACGGATTCCTTGCCTTTGACCTGCTCTGGTAGCCACAGTATTTATATGGCTAGTCCAGTTCAGTCTCAGTAACCCCCAGAATATTGATAGTGGGGCATTCAGTGATGATAATGTCATTGACGCCAAGGAGCGATGGTTAGATTCTTTTTTGTTGGAAATGTCATTGCCTGGAACTTGTATGGCGTGAATGTTACTTGCCACTTGCCAGTTCAAGCCTGGATATCTTCCAGGTCTTACTGCATTTGGACATGGACTGCTTCAGTATCTGAGGAGTCATGAATGATGCTGTACATTGTGCAATCATCAACCTCGTGGCCTTATGATGGAAGGATTAATAAAGCAGCTAAAGATAGTTGGGACTAGGACATTACCCTGAGGAACTCTGGCAGTGATGTCATGGAGTTGAGATGACTGACTTCCAATCACCACAACAATCCTTTGTGTCAGGAATGACTCCAACCAGTGGAGAGTTTACCCACTGATTCCAATTGACATCAGTTTTGCTAGAGATCTTTGATGCCATACCTCATTAAATGCTGTCTTGATGCCAAGAGCAGTTATTCTCACCCCATCTCTGGCATTCAGCTCTTTTATCCATGTTTGAACCAAGGTTGTAATGAGGTCAGGAGCTGAGTGACCCTGGCAAAACCCAATCTGGGCATCACTGAGCAGGTTATTGTTGATTAAATGCCACTTGAAAGCACTGTTGATGACCCCTACCATGATTTTGCTGATGATTGAGAATAGACTGATGGGGCGGTAATTGGTTAGGTTGGATTTGTCATAACTGGGCAATTTTCCACACTGGCGGGTAGATGCCAGTGTTGTAGCCGAACTGAAACATCTTGGCTATGGGCGCAGCAAGTTCTGGGGCCCAAGTCTTCAGTACTTTTGGTGGAATATTGTCAGGGCCCATAGCTTTTACAGTATCCAGTGTCTTCAGCCATTACTTGATATCACATGGAATTAATTGAATTGGCTGAAGACTGTCATCTGTGATGCTGGGGTCCATTGAAGGAGGCCGAGATGGATCATCCACTTGGCACTTCTGGCTGAAGATTGCTGAAAATGCTGCAGCATTACCTTTGCACTGATGTGCTGGGCTCCTCCATCATTGAGATGGGGACATTTGTGGAGCCTCCTCCTCCAGTGAGCTGTTTAATTATCCATCACCATTCACGACTGGATATGGAGAAACTGCAGAGCTTAGATCTGATCTGTTGGATGTGGAATTGCTTAGCTCTGTCTATCACTTGCTGTTTATGCTGTTTGGCATGCAAGTAGTTTTTACCAGGTTTATGCCTCATTTTTAGGTATACCTGGTGCTGCTCCTGGTATGCCCTCCTGCGCTCTTCTTTGATCCCCTGGCTTGGTGGTAATGGTAGAGTGGAGGATATGCTAGGCATGAGGATGCAGATTATGGTTGAGTACAGTTTTGCTGGTGATGATGTTCCATAGCACCTCATGAATGCTCAGTCTCGAGGTGCTAGACCTGTTCAAAATCTATCCCATTTAGCACCACACAACATGATGGAGGGTTCCTCAGTCTGAAGACAGGGCTTCATCTCCACAGGATCTATGCAGTTGTCACTCCGACTAATTCTGTCATCACAGATGCATCTGCGGCAGACGGGTTGGTGAGGATAAGGCAAAGTATGTTTTTCCCTCTTGGCGGCACGGTGGTTAGCACTGCTGCCTCAGAGCACCAGGGACCTGGGTTCGATTCCGGCCTTTGGTGACTGTCTGTGTGGAGTTTGCACATTCTCCTTGTATCTGCATGGATTTCTTCAGGTGCTCTGGTTTCCTCCCACAGTCTAAATATGTGCAGGTTAGGTGGATTGGTCCCTTAGTTAATCCATTTAACCTACACAACTTTCGGACACTATGTGGGGTTACAGGGATGGGCAAGGGAGAGGGCCTGGGTAAGGTACTCTGTCAGAGAATCAGTGCAGAATCGATAGATTGAATGGCCTCTTCTGCACTGTGGGAATTCTGATTCTCTTGTTTGTTCCCTCACCATCTGCTGCAATCCCAGTGTGGCAGCTATGTCCTTTAGGACTCAGCCCGCTCAGTCTGTGGTCATGCTACCAAGCCACTTTTGGTGATGATCATTGAAGACCCCATCCATTCTGTGCCCTTATCACCCTCAGTGCTTCCTTCAAGGGTGTTCATTCATCAGCTGATAGGGGGTAAGTGATAATCATGGGAGGTTTCCTTGCCCATGTTTGACCTGGAGCCATGAGACATCATGGGGTCCAGAGTCTGTGTTCAGGACTCCCAAGACAGCTCCCTCCCAACTGTACACCACTGTGCCACCACCTCTGCTGGGCCTGTCTTGCCAGTGGGATAGGATACCCGAGAATGGTGATGGTGGTGTCTGGGACATTATCTGTGAGTATGACTATGTTAGGTTGTTGCTTGATTAGTCTGTGAGACAGCTCTCCCAATTTTGGCACAAGCCCCAGATGTCAGTAAGGAGGACTTTGCAGGATCAACAGGGCTGGGTTTGCCATTGTCGCTTCCATGTTTAGATCAATGCCGGGTGATCCATCCGGTTTCATTCCTTTGTTTTCTTCATAGTGGTTGAATACAACTGAGTGAGGGCATTTGAGAGGCAATCATACTGCTGTGGGCCTAGAGTCACATGTAGGCCAGAAGGATGGCAATTTTCCTTCCCTAAAGGACATTTGTGAACCAGATGGAGTTTCTATGGCAATAGTTTCATGGTTATACTTCCATATATTTTATTCAGTTTTTAAATTCCACCATCTGCTGTGGTGGGATTTGAACCCTGGCAACAATACCATCGTGCCACCACCTCCCCTTTACAGGAATGCCTGATTTCTACTGAGTTGTAAGAAAAAACCATATGTTTTCAATAAGGGTAGTTGATTCGTATGTCAGTTTTACAAGAGCAGCAAACTGAAAACCTATCTCCCTACAAGAACAAATTTACTAAAAGAACATAGTTTCTCCCTCAGTGATGACAGATGTTGCCAAATTTATATCTAGGAAGTTCTGTTGACATAGCAAATCTCCCTTTACATACATGTCTCGTTTAGTGTGAAATATAATGCTACTCAGCTCAAGTTGTTTAAAATTTGTCTTAAGAAAAGTAGCTGACTTAACAGTTCTCAACTCAGAGAAAATTGCAAATGTTTTGTAACAATGGAAATAAAATAATGGCAAAGTGTATAACTTCCTGAAAACCACCACAAAATACGTCGAATTTACTCCAACACATAAATAGTTTCCACAATAAAATTGCAGATTTTCACCTTTGGTTGTCAAGTTCTTGTTTCTCTGGCATCCAGTATTCAATGTTTGAATCTAGCAAACATTTTGGTTGATACGAGCCACTAAGTCTACTTCATAACAAATTTTAAAATATTCTTTAAACTAGACTGACCCTACACAGATATGCTGTGAACAAGGTAATGGGACTTATATAGATGGGATGGTCTCTGTTTGAACCGTGCTGGGACCAGAGTCCTAGCAAATCGTATCACTAGGGCTGTAGATAGGGCTTTAAACTAACTTATGGGGGGGGGAGGTGCAGAGGTAAGAGGAATTACGAAATCAATGGTAGAGGAGAGGGAGCGAGTGCAAGTGAATGAGGGCATTCAAGTAGTTAAAGGAGTAGAGGGCGAGGGAGAGGTTGATAGCGTTTCATCAAATCGGGTTCTGATAAAAGCTGGAATAAAGACACTTTGCCTGAATGCACGAAGCATTCGGAACAAAGTTAATGAGTTGATGGTGCAAATCAGCACAAATGGGTATGATCTAGTGGCCATTACAGAAACGTGGCTGCAGGGAGACCAGGACTGGGAGATGAATATCCAGGGGTATCAGGCATTTAGGAAGAATAGACAGGAAGGAAAAGGTGGTGGGGTAGCTCTGTTAATAAAAGATAATATCAGGGTCAAAGTGAGGGATGACATAGGCTCCAAGGAACAAAACGTGGAATCGTTATGAGTAGAGATAAGGAATAGTAGGGGGAGAAAGGCACTAGTAGGCGTGGTCTATAGGCCCCCAAATAATAATGTTGAGGTGGGGAGGGCTATAAACAAACAAATAATGGATGCGTGCAAAAACGGAACGGCAATAACCATGGGGGACTTCAACCTGCATATTGATTGGCTGACTCAAGTTGGAAGGGCTGGGATGGAAGAAGAGTTCTTAGAATGCTGTCGGGATAGTTTCCTTGAACAGTGTTACAGAACCGACGAGGGAACGAGTTATCTTAGATCTGGTAATGTGTAACGAGGTAGGTAGAATTAAGGATCTTCTTGTGAAGGACCCTCTTGGGTCAAGTGATCACAATATGGTCGAATTTCTGATACAAATGGAAGAGGAGAAAGTAGGGTCCCAAACCAGTGTCCTCTGTTTCAACAGAGGGGAGTACGATAGGATGAGGGCTGAATTGGCTAAGGTGGACTGGGAGACCAGACTGGTAGGTAGGACAGCTGAGGAACAGTGGAGGATTTTTAAGGAGATCCTTTTCAGTACTCAGCAACAATATATTCCAGTGATAAAGAAGGACTGTAAGAAAAGGGATAACCAGCCGTGGATAACGAAGGAAATTAAGGAGAGTATTAAATTAAAGACCGATGCGTACAGAGTGGTCAAAAATAGTGGAGAATCGGAAGATTGGGAAAACTTTAAGAAACAACAAAGAACGACTAAGAAAGCGATAAAGAAAGGAAAGATAGGTTATGAAGCTAGGCTAGCTCTAAATATAAAAAATGATAGTAAAAGATTTTACAAATATATAAAAAGGAATAGAGTGGCAAGAGTGAATGTTGGACCCTTGGAGGACGAGAGGGGGGATTTAATAGTGGGAAATGAGGAAATGGCTGAAACTTTAAATAAGTTTTTTGTGTCGGTCTTCACGGTGGAAGACACAAATAGTTTACCGAATATTAACGATAGAGGGTTGGTAGGAGGAGAGGTACTCAATATAATTAATGTTACCAGGGAGGCAGTGCTTGGTAGACTAATGGGACTGAAGGTGGACAAGTCCCTGGGCCCGGATGGAATGCATCCCAGGGTACTGAAAGAAATGTCAGAGGTAATAGCAGATGCGTTAGTGGTTATTTATCAAAATTCGTTGGATTCTGGGGTAGTGCCAGCGGATTGGAAAACAGCTAATGTTACGCCGCTGTTTAAAAAAGGAAATAGACAAAAGGCGGGTAACTACAGGCCAGTTAGCTTAACGTCTGTAGTTGGGAAAATGCTGGAATCCATTATTAAAGAAGAAATAGCAGGCCATCTGGATAAGAATGGTTCGATTAAGCAGACGCAGCATGGATTCATGAGAGGAAAGTCGTACTTGACGAACTTGTTGGATTTTTATGAAGATGTAACGAGTGCGGTTGACGGAGGGGAACCGGTAGATGTGGTGTTTTTGGATTTCCTAAAGGCGTTTGATAAGGTGCCTCACAAAAGGTTGCTGCAGAAGATTGGGTCATGGAGTTGGGGGTAGGGTGTTAGCGTGGATTGGGGATTGGCTATCCGACAGGAAGTAGAGAGTTGGAATAAATGGGTGCTTTTCTGGTTGGCAGATGGTAACTAGTGGCGTGCCGCAGGGATCGGTACTGGGGCCTCAACTATTTACCATTTATATAGACGATCTGGAGGAGGGGACTGAGTGTAGTGTAACAAAGTTTGCAGACAACACAAAGATAAGTGGAAAAGTGAATCGTGTGGAGGGCGTAGAAGGTCTGCAGAGAGATTTGGACAGGCTGAGTGAGTGGGCGAGGATCTGGCAGATGGAGTATAACGTTGACAAATGCGAGGTTATTCACTTTGGAGGAAATAATAGCAAATTGGATTATTATCTAAATGGAAAACAATTACAACATGCTGCTGTGCAAAGGGGCCTGGGAGTCCTTGTGCATGAGACGCAAAAGCCCAGTCTGCAGGTGCAACAGGTGATCAAGAAGGCAAATGGGATGTTGGCCTTTATCGCGAGGGGGATAGAATATAAAAGCAGGGATGTCTTGCTGCATCTGTACAGGGCATTGGTGAGGCCGCAGCTGGAATACTGTGTGCAGTATTGGTCCCCTTATTTGCAGAAGGATATATTGGCCTTGGAGGGAATGCAGAGAAGGTTCACCAGGTTGATACCGGAGATGAGGGGTGTTGATTATGAGGAGAGACTGAGCAGATTGGGTTTGTATTCGTTGGACTTTAGAAGGCTGAGGGGGGATCCTACAGAGACCTACAAGATAATGAAGGGGCTGGATAGGGTAGAGGTGGAGAGATTCTTTCCACTTAGAAAGGAAACTAGAACTAGAGGGCACAGCCTCCAAATAAAGGGGGGTCAGTTTAGGACAGAGTTGAGGAGGAACTTCTTCTCTCAGAGGGTGGTGAATCTCTGGAATTCTCTGCCCACTGAAGTGGTGGAGGCTACCTCGTTGAATATGTTTAAATCACAGATAGATGGATTCCTGATCGGAAAGGGAATTAGGGGTTATAGGGATCAGGCAGGTAAGTGGAACTGATCCACTTCAGATCAGCCATGATCTTATTGAATGGCAGGGCAGGCTCGAGGGGCTAGATGGCCTACTCCTGCTCCTATTTCTTATGTTCTTATGTTCTTAAACAGTTTGTGTGCTGTGCACTGCTGGGGTTAGTGTGGCCACTTTTAATTTGTTTAACCTTTATGCTCAAATATTTCAAAAATTGTGATCACCCTCAATTGATGGCTCAATGGTTAGCATAGCTGCCTCAAAGCACCAGAGACCCCAGTTCAATTCACAGCTTGGGTCACTGTCTGTGCGGAGTCTGAACATTCTCCCCGTGTCGCGTGGGTTTCCTCCGGGTGGTCCGGTTTCCTCCCACATTCGGAAAGATGTGCTGGTTAGGTACATTGGCCATGCTAAATTCTTCCTCAGTGTACCCAAACAAATCTGGCGATAGTCACGAGGATACACCTTCCCTATTTGCCTCAACTACAATTCCTGGAAGACACTGCAGCAGTCCTGCAGGTATCTCTCTCGCTCTCTTGCTCGCTCTCTTGCTCGCTCTCTTGCCCGCTCTCTTGCTCGCTCTCTCGCTTGCTCTCTCGCTCTCTCGCTCTCGCTTTCCATCTCGCTCTCCATCTCGCTCTCCATCTCGCTCTCCATCTCGCTCTCCATCTCGCTCTCTCGCTCGCTCTCTCGCTCGTTCTCGCGCTCGCTCTCTCGCTCGCTCTCTCGCTCGCTCTCTCACTCGCTCTCTCGCACTCTCGCTCTCTCACTTGCGCTCGCTCTCTCGCTCGCTCTCTCGCACTCTCGCTCGCTCTCTTGCTCGCACTCTCGCTCGCTCTCTCGCTCGCTCGCTCTCTCGCACTCTTGCTCGCTCTCTTGCTCGCACTCTCGCTCGCTCGCTCTCTCGCTCGCTCTCTCGCTCGCTCGCTCTCTCGCACTCTTGCTCGCTCTCTTGCTCGCACTCTTGCTCGCTCTCTTGCTCGCACTCTCGCTCGCTCTCTCGCACTCTCGCTCGCTCTCTCGCTCGCTCGCTCTCTCGCACTCTCGCTCGCTCTCTCGCTCTCTCACTCTCTCGCACTCTTGCTCGCTCTCTTGCTCGCACTCTCGCTCACTCTCTCGCTCGCTCGCTCTCTCGCACTCTTGCTCGCTATCTTGCTCGCACACTCGCTCGCTCTCTCGCACTCTTGCTCGCTCTCTTGCTCGCTCTCTTGCTCGCACTCTCGCTCGCTCTCTCGTTCGCTCTCTCGCTCGCTCGCTTTCTCGCACTCTTGCTCGCTATCTTGCTCGCTCTCTTGCTCGCTCTCTTGCTCGCACTCTCGCTCGCTCTCGCTCGCTCACTCTCTCGCACTCTTGCTCGCTCTCTTGCTCACTCTCTTGCTCACTCTCTTGCTCACTCTCTTGCTCGCTCTCTTGCTCGCTCTCTCGCTCGCTCTCTCGCTCATTCTCTCGAACTCTTGCTCACTCTCTTGCTCGCTCTCTTGCTCGCACTCTTGCTCGCACTCTCGCTCGCTCTCTCGCACTCTTGCTCACTCTCTTGCTCGCTCTCTTGCTCGCACTCTTGCTCACTCTCTTGCTCGCTCTCTTGCTCGCTCTCTTGCTCGCTCTCTCGCTCGCTCTCTCGCTCATTCTCTCGCACTCTTGCTCACTCTCTCGCTCGCACTCTCTTGCTCGCTCTCTTGCTCGCTCTCTCGCTCGCTCTCTTGCTCGCTCTCTTGCTCGCACTCTCGCTCGCTCTCTTGCTCGCTCTCTTGCTCGCTCTCTCGCTCGCTCTCTCGCTCGCTCTCTTGCTCGCTCTCTCGCTTGCTCTCTTGCTCGCTCTCTTGCTCGCTCTCTTGCTCGCTCTCTTGCTCGCACTCTCGCTCGCTCTCTTGCTTGCTCTCTTGCTCGCACTCTCGCTCGCTCCCTTGCTCGCTCTCTTGCTCGCACTCTTGCTCGCTCTCTTGCTCGCTCTCTTGCTCGCTCTCTTGCTCGCACTCTCGCTCGCTCTCTTGCTCGCTCTCTTGCTCGCACTCTTGCTCGCTCTCTTGCTCGCTCTCTTGCTCGCACTCTTGCTCGCTCTCTTGCTCGCTCTCTTGCTCGCACTCTTGCTCGCTCTCTTGCTCGCTCTCTTGCTCGCACTCTTGCTCGCTCTCTTGCTCGCTCTCTTGCTCGCTCTCTTGCTCGCACTCTCGCTCGCTCTCTTGCTCGCACTCTTGCTCGCACTCTTGCTCGCTCTCTTGCTCGCACTCTTGCTCGCTCTCTCGCTCGCTCTCTCACTCTCTTGCTCGCTCTCTTGCTCGCTCTCTTGCTCGCACTCTCGCTCGCTCTCTCGTTCGCTCTCTCGCTCGCTCGCTTTCTCGCACTCTTGCTCGCTATCTTGCTCGCTCTCTTGCTCGCTCTCTTGCTCGCACTCTCGCTCGCTCTCGCTCGCTCACTCTCTCGCACTCTTGCTCGCTCTCTTGCTCACTCTCTTGCTCACTCTCTTGCTCACTCTCTTGCTCGCTCTCTTGCTCGCTCTCTCGCTCGCTCTCTCGCTCATTCTCTCGCACTCTTGCTCACTCTCTTGCTCGCTCTCTTGCTCGCACTCTTGCTCGCACTCTCGCTCGCTCTCTCGCACTCTTGCTCACTCTCTTGCTCGCTCTCTTGCTCGCACTCTTGCTCACTCTCTTGCTCGCTCTCTTGCTCGCTCTCTTGCTCGCTCTCTCGCTCGCTCTCTCGCTCATTCTCTCGCACTCTTGCTCACTCTCTTGCTCGCTCTCTTGCTCGCACTCTCGCTCGCTCTCTTGCTCGCACTCTTGCTCGCTCTCTTGCTCACTCTCTTGCTCGCTCTCTTGCTCGCACTCTCGCTCGCTCTCTTGCTCGCACTCTTGCTCGCACTCTTGCTCACTCTCTTGCTCGCTCTCTTGCTCGCACTCTTGCTCACTCTCTTGCTCGCTCTCTTGCTCGCTCTCTTGCTCGCTCTCTCGCTCGCTCTCTTGCTCGCACTCTCGCTCGCACTCTTGCTCGCTCTCTTGCTCGCACTCTTGCTCGCACTCTTGCTCGCTCTCTTGCTCGCACTCTTGCTCGCTCTCTTGCTCGCTCTCTTGCTCGCACTCTTGCTCGCTCTCTTGCTCGCACTCTTGCTCGCTCTCTTGCTCGCACTCTTGCTCGCTCTCTTGCTCGCTCTCTTGCTCGCTCTCTTGCTCGCACTCTTGCTCGCTCTCTTGCTCGCACTCTTGCTCGCACTCTTGCTCGCTCTCTTGCTCGCACTCTTGCTCGCTCTCTTGCTCGCACTCTTGCTCGCTCTCTTGCTCGCTCTCTTGCTCGCACTCTCGCTCGCTCTCTCGCTCTCTTGCTCGCTCTCTCGCTCGCACTCTTGCTCGCTCTCTTGCTCGCTCTCTTGCTCGCTCTCTTGCTCGCACTCTCGCTCGCACTCTTGCTCGCTCTCTTGCTCGCTCTCTTGCTCGCTCTCTTGCTCGCTCTCTTGCTCACACTCTCGCTCGCACTCTTGCTCGCTCTCTTGCTCGCTCTCTTGCTCGCTCTCTTGCTTGCTCTCTTGCTCGCTCTCTTGCTCGCACTCTCGCTCGCACTCTTGCTCGCTCTCTTGCTCGCTCTCTTGCTCGCACTCTCGCCCGCTCTCTTGCTCGCTCTCTCGCTCTCTTGCTCGCTCTCTTGCTCGCTCTCTTGCTCGCTCTCTTGCTCGCACTCTCGCTCGCTCTCTTGCTCGCACTCTTGCTCGCACTCTTGCTCGCTCTCTTGCTCGCTCTCTTGCTCGCTCTCTTGCTCGCTCTCTTGCTCACTCTCTTGCTCACTCTCTTGCTCACTCTCTTGCTCGCTCTCTTGCTCGCTCTCTCGCTCGCTCTCTCGCTCATTCTCTCGCACTCTTGCTCACTCTCTTGCTCGCTCTCTTGCTCGCACTCTTGCTCGCACTCTCGCTCGCTCTCTCGCACTCTTGCTCACTCCCTTGCTCGCTCTCTTGCTCGCACTCTTGCTCACTCTCTTGCTCGCTCTCTTGCTCGCTCTCTTGCTCGCTCTCTCGCTCGCTCTCTCGCTCATTCTCTCGCACTCTTGCTCACTCTCTTGCTCGCTCTCTTGCTCGCACTCTCGCTCGCTCTCTTGCTCGCACTCTTGCTCGCTCTCTTGCTCACTCTCTTGCTCGCTCTCTTGCTCGCACTCTCGCTCGCTCTCTTGCTCGCACTCTTGCTCGCACTCTTGCTCACTCTCTTGCTCGCTCTCTTGCTCGCACTCTTGCTCACTCTCTTGCTCGCTCTCTTGCTCGCTCTCTTGCTCGCTCTCTCGCTCGCTCTCTCGCTCATTCTCTCGCACTCTTGCTCACTCTCTTGCTCGCTCTCTTGCTCGCACTCTTGCTCACTCTCTTGCTCGCTCTCTTGCTCGCTCTCTTGCTCGCTCTCTCGCTCGCTCTCTCGCTCATTCTCTCGCACTCTCGCTCACTCTCTTGCTCGCTCTCTTGCTCGCACTCTCGCTCGCTCTCTTGCTCGCTCGCTTGCTCGCTCTCTTGCTCGCTCTCTTGCCCACACTCTCGCTCGCTCTCTTGCTCGCTCTCTTGCTCGCTCTCTTGCTCGCACTCTTGCTCGCTCTCTTGCTCGCTCTCTTGCTCGCACTCTTGCTCGCTCTCTTGCTCGCTCTCTTGCTCGCTCTCTTGCTCGCACTCTCGCTCGCTCTCTTGCTCGCACTCTTGCTCGCACTCTTGCTCGCTCTCTTGCTCGCACTCTTGCTCGCTCTCTCGCTCGCTCTCTCACTCTCTTGCTCGCTCTCTTGCTCGCTCTCTTGCTCGCACTCTTGCTCGCACTCTCGCTCGCTCTCTCGCTCTCTTGCTCGCACTCTTGCTCGCTCTCTCGCTCGCTCTCTCACTCTCTTGCTCGCTCTCTTGCTCGCTCTCTTGCTCGCACTCTTGCTCGCACTCTCGCTCGCTCTCTTGCTCGCTCTCTTGCTCGCACTCTCGCTCGCTCTCTTGCTCGCTCTCTTGCTCGCTCTCTTTCTCGCACTCTCGCTCGCACTCTTGCTCGCTCTCTTGCTCGCTCTCTTGCTCGCTCTCTTGCTCGCTCTCTTGCTCGCACTCTCGCTCGCACTCTTGCTCGCTCTCTTGCTCGCTCTCTTGCTCGCTCTCTTGCTTGCTCTCTTGCTCGCTCTCTTGCTCGCACTCTCGCTCGCACTCTTGCTCGCTCTCTTGCTCGCTCTCTTGCTCGCACTCTCGCTCGCTCTCTTGCTCGCTCTCTCGCTCTCTTGCTCGCTCTCTTGCTCGCTCTCTTGCTCGCACTCTCGCTCGCTCTCTTGCTCGCACTCTTGCTCGCACTCTTGCTCGCTCTCTTGCTCGCTCTCTTGCTCGCTCTCTTGCTCGCTCTCTTGCTCGCTCTCTTGCTCGCTCTCTTGCTCGCACTCTTGCTCGCTCTCTTGCTCGCTCTCTTGCTCGCTCTCTTGCTCGCTCTCTTGCTCGCACTCTTGCTCGCTCTCTTGCTCGCTCTCTTGCTCGCTCTCTTGCTCACTCTCTTGCTCGCACTCTTGCTCGCACTCTTGCTCGCTCTCTTGCTCGCACTCTCGCTCGCTCTCTCACTCTCTTGCTCGCTCTCTTGCTCGCTCTCTTGCTCGCTCTCTTGCTCGCACTCTTGCTCGCTCTCTTGCTCGCTCTCTTGCTCACTCTCTCGCTCGCTCTCTCGCTCGCTCTCTTGCTTGCACTCTCGCTCGCTCTCTTGCTCGCTCTCCTGCTCGCACTCTTGCTCGCTCTCTTGCTCGCTCTCTTGCTCGCACTCTTGCTCGCTCACTTGCTCGCACTCTTGCTCGCACTCTTGCTCGCTCTCTTGCTCGCTCTCTTGCTCGCACACTTGCTCGCTCTCTTGCTCGCACTCTTGCTCGCACTCTTGCTCACTCTCTTGCTCGCTCTCTTGCTCGCTCTCTTGCTCGCACTCTCGCTCGCTCTCTTGCTCGCTCTCTCGCTCGCTCTCTTGCTCGCACTCTTGCTCGCACTCTTGCTCGCTCTCTTGCTCGCTCTCTCGCTCGCTCTCTTGCTCGCTCTCTCGCTCGCTCTCTTGCTCGCACTCTCGCTCGCACTCTTGCTCGCTCTCTTGCTCGCACTCTTGCTCGCACTCTTGCTCGCTCTCTTGCTCGCACTCTTGCTCGCTCTCTTGCTCGCTCTCTTGCTCGCACTCTTGCTCGCTCTCTTGCTCGCACTCTTGCTCGCTCTCTTGCTCGCACTCTTGCTCGCTCTCTTGCTCGCTCTCTTGCTCGCTCTCTTGCTCGCACTCTTGCTCGCTCTCTTGCTCGCACTCTTGCTCGCACTCTTGCTCGCTCTCTTGCTCGCACTCTTGCTCGCTCTCTTGCTCGCACTCTTGCTCGCTCTCTTGCTCGCTCTCTTGCTCGCACTCTCGCTCGCTCTCTCACTCTCTTGCTCGCTCTCTCGCTCGCACTCTTGCTCGCACTCTCGCTCGCACTCTCGCTCGCTCTCTTGCTCGCTCTCTTGCTCGCTCTCTTGCTCGCTCTCTTGCTCGCACTCTCGCTCGCACTCTTGCTCGCTCTCTTGCTCGCTCTCTTGCTCGCTCTCTTGCTTGCTCTCTTGCTCGCTCTCTTGCTCGCACTCTCGCTCGCACTCTTGCTCGCTCTCTTGCTCGCTCTCTTGCTCGCACTCTCGCCCGCTCTCTTGCTCGCTCTCTCGCTCTCTTGCTCGCTCTCTTGCTCGCTCTCTTGCTCGCTCTCTTGCTCGCACTCTCGCTCGCTCTCTTGCTCGCTCTCTTGCTCGCTCTCTTGCTCGCTCTCTTGCTCGCACTCTTGCTCGCACTCTTGCTCGCTCTCTTGCTCGCACTCTCGCTCGCTCTCTCACTCTCTTGCTCGCTCTCTTGCTCGCTCTCTTGCTCGCTCTCTTGCTCGCACTCTCGCTCGCTCTCTCACTCTCTTGCTCGCACTCTTGCTCGCTCTCTTGCTCGCACTCTCGCTCGCTCTCTCACTCTCTTGCTCGCTCTCTTGCTCGCTCTCTTGCTCGCTCTCTTGCTCGCTCTCTTGCTCGCTCTCTTGCTCGCTCTCTTGCTCGCTCTCTTGCTCGCACTCTCGCTCGCTCTCTTGCTCGCTCTCTTGCTCGCACCCTCGCTCGCTCTCTCACTCTCTTGCTCGCACTCTTGCTCGCTCTCTTGCTCGCACTCTCGCTCGCTCTCTCACTCTCTTGCTCGCTCTCTTGCTCGCTCTCTTGCTCGCTCTCTTGCTCGCTCTCTTGCTCGCACTCTCGCTCTCTCTCTCGCTCTCTTGCTCGCTCTCTTGCTCGCTCTCTTGCTCGCTCTCTTGCTCGCTCTCTTGCTCGCTCTCTTGCTCGCTCTCTTGCTCGCACTCTTGCTCGCTCTCTTGCTCGCTCTCTTGCTCGCTCTCTTGCTCGCTCTCTTGCTCGCACTCTTGCTCGCTCTCTTGCTCGCTCTCTTGCTCGCTCTCTTGCTCGCACTCTTGCTCGCACTCTTGCTCGCTCTCTTGCTCGCACTCTCGCTCGCTCCCTCACTCTCTTGCTCGCTCTCTTGCTCGCTCTCTTGCTCGCTCTCTTGCTCGCACTCTTGCTCGCTCTCTCACTCTCTTGCTCGCTCTCTTGCTCGCACTCTCGCTCGCTCTCTCACTCTCTCGCTCGCTCTCTTGCTCGCACTCTTGCTCGCTCTCTCACTCTCTTGCTCGCTCTCTTGCTCGCACTCTTGCTCGCTCTCTCACTCTCTTGCTCGCTCTCTTGCTCGCACTCTTGCTCGCTCTCTCACTCTCTTGCTTGCTCTCTTGCTCGCTCTCTTGCTCGCACTCTCGCTCGCTCTCTTGCTCGCTCTCTTGCTCGCTCTCTTGCTCGCACTCTTGCTCGCTCTCTTGCTCGCTCTCTTGCTCGCACTCTTGCTCGCACTCTTGCTCGCTCTCTTGCTCGCTCTCTTGCTCGCACTCTCGCTCGCTCTCTTGCTCGCTCTCTCGCTCGCTCTCTTGCTCGCACTCTTGCTCGCTCTCTTGCTCGCTCTCTCGCTCGCTCTCTTGCTCGCTCTCTTGCTCGCACTCTCGCTCGCTCTCTTGCTCGCTCTCCTGCTCGCACTCTTGCTCGCTCTCTTGCTCGCTCTCTTGCTCGCACTCTTGCTCGCTCTCTTGCTCGCACTCTTGCTCGCACTCTTGCTCGCTCTCTTGCTCGCTCTCTTGCTCGCACTCTTGCTCGCTCTCTTGCTCGCACTCTTGCTCGCACTCTTGCTCGCTCTCTTGCTCGCTCTCTTGCTCGCTCTCTTGCTCGCACTCTCGCTCGCTCTCTTGCTCGCTCTCTCGCTCGCTCTCTTGCTCGCACTCTTGCTCGCACTCTTGCTCGCTCTCTTGCTCGCTCTCTCGCTCGCTCTCTTGCTCGCTCTCTCGCTCGCTCTCTTGCTCACACTCTCGCTCGCACTCTTGCTCGCTCTCTTGCTCGCACTCTTGCTCGCACTCTTGCTCGCTCTCTTGCTCGCACTCTTGCTCGCTCTCTTGCTCGCTCTCTTGCTCGCACTCTTGCTCGCTCTCTTGCTCGCACTCTTGCTCGCTCTCTTGCTCGCTCTCTTGCTCGCTCTCTTGCTCGCTCTCTTGCTCGCACTCTCGCTCGCTCTCTCACTCTCTTGCTCGCTCTCTCGCTCGCTCTCTCGCTCTCTTGCTCACTCTCTTGCTCGCTCTCTTGCTCGCTCTCTTGCTCGCTCTCTTGCTCGCACTCTCGCTCACTCTCTCGCACTCTTGCTCGCTCTCTTGCTCGCTCTCTTGCTCGCTCTCTTGCTCGCTCTCTTGCTCGCTCTCTCGCACTCTTGCTAGCACTCTTTCTCGCTCTCTTGCTCGCTCTCTTGCTCGCTCTTTTGCTCGCTCTCCCGCTCGCTCTCTCGCACTCTTGCTCGCTCTCTTGCTCGCTCTCTTGCCCGCACTCTCGCTCGCTCTCTCGCACTCTTGCTCGCACTCTCGCTCGCTCTCTCGCACTCTCGCTCGCTCTCTCGCTCATTCTCTCGCACTCTTGCTCGCTCTCTTGCTCGCTCTCTTGCTCGCACTCTCGCTCGCTCTCTCGCACTCTTGCTCGCTCTCGTGCTCGCTCTCTTGCTCGCACTCTCGCTCGCTCTCTTGCACTCTTGCTCACTCTCTTGCTCGCTCTCTTGCTCGCTCTCTTTCTCGCTCTCTTGCTCGCACTCTTGCTCGCTCTCTCGCACTCTTGCTCGCTCTCTTGCTCGCTCTCTTGCTCGCACTCTCGCTCGCTCTCTCGCACTCTTGCTCGCTCTCTCACTCGCTCTCTCGCTCTCTTGCTCGCTCTCTCGCTCGCTCTCTCGCTCTCTTGCTCGCACTCTCGCTCGCTCTCTCGCTCACTCTCTCGCTCGCTGTCTTGCTCGCTCTCTTGCTCGCTCTCTCGCTCGCTCTCTTGCTCGCACTCTCGCTCGCACTCTTGCTCGCTCTCTTGCTCGCACTCTTGCTCGCACTCTTGCTCGCTCTCTTGCTCGCACTCTTGCTCGCTCTCTTGCTCGCTCTCTTGCTCGCACTCTTGCTCGCTCTCTTGCTCGCACTCTTGCTCGCTCTCTTGCTCGCTCTCTTGCTCGCTCTCTTGCTCGCTTTCTTGCTCGCACTCTCGCTCGCTCTCTCACTCTCTTGCTCGCTCTCTCGCTCGCTCTCTCGCTCTCTTGCTCACTCTCTTGCTCGCTCTCTTGCTCGCTCTCTTGCTCGCTCTCTTGCTCGCACTCTCGCTCACTCTCTCGCACTCTTGCTCGCTCTCTTGCTCGCTCTCTTGCTCGCTCTCTTGCTCGCTCTCTTGCTCGCTCTCTCGCACTCTTGCTAGCACTCTTTCTCGCTCTCTTGCTCGCTCTCTTGCTCGCTCTTTTGCTCGCTCTCTCGCTCGCTCTCTCGCACTCTTGCTCGCTCTCTTGCTCGCTCTCTTGCCCGCACTCTCGCTCGCTCTCTCGCACTCTTGCTCGCACTCTCGCTCGCTCTCTCGCACTCTCGCTCGCTCTCTCGCTCATTCTCTCGCACTCTTGCTCGCTCTCTTGCTCGCTCTCTTGCTCGCACTCTCGCTCGCTCTCTCGCACTCTTGCTCGCTCTCGTGCTCGCTCTCTTGCTCGCACTCTCGCTCGCTCTCTTGCACTCTTGCTCACTCTCTTGCTCGCTCTCTTGCTCGCTCTCTTTCTCGCTCTCTTGCTCGCACTCTTGCTCGCTCTCTCGCACTCTTGCTCGCTCTCTTGCTCGCTCTCTTGCTCGCACTCTCGCTCGCTCTCTCGCACTCTTGCTCGCTCTCTCACTCGCTCTCTCGCTCTCTTGCTCGCTCTCTCGCTCGCTCTCTCGCTCTCTTGCTCGCACTCTCGCTCGCTCTCTCGCTCACTCTCTCGCTCGCTGTCTTGCTCGCTCTCTTGCTCGCTCTCTCGCTCGCTCTCTTGCTCGCACTCTTGCTTGCTCTCTTGCTCGCTCTCTTGCTCGCTCTCTCGCTCGCTCTCTCTCTCGCTCTCTTGCTCGCTCTCTTTCTCGCTCTCTCGCACTCTTGCTCGCTCTCGTGCTCGCTCTCTTGCTCGCACTCTCGCTCGCTCTCTTGCACTCTTGCTCACTCTCTTGCTCGCTCTCTTGCTCGCTCTCTTTCTCGCTCTCTTGCTCGCACTCTTGCTCGCTCTCTCGCACTCTTGCTCGCTCTCTTGCTCGCTCTCTTGCTCGCACTCTCGCTCGCTCTCTCGCACTCTTGCTCGCTCTCTCACTCGCTCTCTCGCTCTCTTGCTCGCTCTCTCGCTCGCTCTCTCGCTCTCTTGCTCGCACTCTCGCTCGCTCTCTCGCTCACTCTCTCGCTCGCTGTCTTGCTCGCTCTCTTGCTCGCTCTCTCGCTCGCTCTCTTGCTCGCACTCTTGCTCGCTCTCTTGCTCGCTCTCTTGCTCGCTCTCTCGCTCGCTCTCTCTCTCGCTCTCTTGCTCGCTCTCTTTCTCGCTCTCTCGCACTCTTGCTCGCTCTCTCGCTCGCTCTCTCTCTCGCTCTTTTGCTCGCTCTCTTGCTCTCTCTCTCGCTCTCTTGCTCACTCTCTTGCTCGCTCTCTTGCTCGCTCTCTTGCTTGCTCTCTTGCTCGCACTCTCGCTCGCTCTCTCGCTCGCTCTCTTGCTCGCTCTCTTGCTCGCACTCTCGCTCGCTCTCTTGCTCGCTCTCTTGCTTGCTCTCTTGCTCGCACTCTCGCTCGCTCTCTCGCACTCTTGCTCGCTCTCTCACTCTCTTGCTCGCTCTCTTGCTCGCTCTCTTGCTTGCTCTCTTGCTCTCTCGCTCTCTTGCTCGCTCTCTCGCTTGCTCTCTCACTCTCTTGCTCGCTCTCTTGCTCGCTCTCTTGCTCGCTCTCTTGCTCGCTCTCTCGCTCGCTCTCTCGCTCGCTCTCTCGCTCGCTCTCTTGCTCGCTCTCTTGCTCGCACTCTCGCTCGCGCTCTTGCTCACTCTCTTGCTTGCTCTCTCGCTTGCTCTCTCACTCTCTTGCTCGCTCTCTTGCTCGCTCTCTTGCTCGCTCTCTTGCTCGCTCTCTTGCTCGCTCTCTCGCTCGCTCTCTCGCTCGCTCTCTTGCTCGCTCTCTTGCTCGCTCTCTTGCTCGCACTCTCGCTCGCTCTCTTGCTCGCTCTCTTGCTTGCTCTCTCGCTTGCTCTCTCACTCTCTTGCTCGCTCTCTTGCTCGCTCTCTTGCTCGCACTCTCGCTCGCTCTCTTGCCCGCTCTCTTGCTTGCTCTCTTGCTCTCTCGCTCTCTTGCTCGCTCTCTTGCTTGCTCTCTCACTCTCTTGCTCGCTCTCTTGCTCGCTCTCTTGCTCGCTCTCTTGCTCGCTCTCTTGCTCGCTCTCTCGCTCGCTCTCTTGCTCGCTCTCTCGCTCGCTCTCTTGCTCGCTCTCTTGCTCGCTCTCTTGCTCGCTCTCTTGCTCGCTCTCTTGCTCGCTCTCTTGCTCGCTCTCTTGCTCGCACTCTTGCTCGCTCTCTTGCTCGCACTCACGCTCGCACTCTTGCTCGCTCTCTTGCTCGCTCTCTTGCTCGCTCTCTTGCTCGCACTCTCGCTCGCTCTCTTGCTCGCTCTCTTGCTCGCACTCTCGCTCGCTCTCTTGCTCGCTCTCTTGCTCGCACTCTCGCTCGCTCTCTTGCTCGCTCTCTTGCTCGCACTCTCGCTCGTTCTCTTGCCCGCACTCTTGCTCGCTCTCTTGCTCGCTCTCTTGCTCGCACTCTCGCTCGCTCTCTTGCTCGCTCTCTTGCTCGCACTCTCGCTCGCTCTCTTGCTCGCTCTCTTGCTCGCACTCTCGCTCGCTCTCTTGCTCGCTCTCTTGCTCGCACTCTCGCTCGTTCTCTTGCCCGCTCTCTTGCTTGCTCTCTTGCTCTCTCGCTCTCTTGCTCGCTCTCTCGCTTGCTCTCTCACTCTCTTGCTCGCTCTCTTGCTCGCTCTCTTGCTCGCTCTCTTGCTCGCACTCTCGCTCGCTCTCTTGCTCGCTCTCTTGCTCGCACTCTCGCTCGCTCTCTTGCTCGCTCGCTTGCTCGCACTCTCGCTCGCTCTCTTGCTCGCACTCTCGCTCTCTTGCTCGCACTCTCGCTCTCTTGCTCGCACTCTTGCTCGCTCTCTTGCCCGCTCTCTTGCTTGCTCTCTTGCTCTCTCGCTCTCTTGCTCGCTCTCTCGCTTGCTCTCTCACTCTCTTGCTCGCTCTCTTGCTCGCTCTCTTGCTCGCTCTCTCGCTTGCTCTCTCACTCTCTTGCTCGCTCTCTTGCTCGCTCTCTTGCTCGCTCTCTTGCTCGCTCTCTTGCTCGCACTCTCGCTCGCTCTCTCGCACTCTTGCTCGCTCTCTTGCTCGCTCTCTCGCACTCTTGCTCACTCTCTTGCTCGTTTTCTTGCTCGTTCTCTTGCTCGCTCTCTCGCTCGCTCTCTCGCACTCTTGCTCGCTCTCTTGCTCGCTCTCTTGCTCGCACTCTCGCTCGCTCTCTTGCTCGCTCTCTTGCTCGCTCTCTTGCTTGCTCTCTTGCTCGCACTCTCGCTCTCTCTCTTGCTCTCTTGCTCGCTCTCTCGCTTGCTCTCTCGCTCTCTTGCTCACTCTCTTGCTCGCTCTCTTGCTCGCTCTCTTGCTCGCTCTCTTGCTCGCTCTCTCGCTCGCTCTCTTGCTCGCACTCTTGCTCACTCTCTTGCTCGCTCTCTTGCTCGCTCTCTCGCTTGCTCTCTCTCTCGCTCTCTTGCTCGCTCTCTTGCTCGCTCTCTCGCACTCTTGCTCGCTCTCTCGCTCGCTCTCTCTCTCGCTCTCTTGCTCGCTCTCTTGCTCTCTCTCTCGCTCTCTTGCTCACTCTCTTGCTCGCTCTCTTGCTCGCTCTCTTGCTTGCTCTCTTGCTCGCACTCTCGCTCGCTCTCTCGCACTCTTGCTCGCTCTCTCACTCTCTTGCTCGCTCTCTTGCTCGCTCTCTCGCTTGCTCTCTCACTCTCTTGCTCGCTCTCTTGCTCGCTCTCTTGCTCGCTCTCTTGCTTGCTCTCTTGCTCTCTCGCTCTCTTGCTCGCTCTCTTGCTCGCTCTCTTGCTCGCTCTCTTGCTCGCTCTCTTGCTCGCACTCTCGCTCGCTCTCTTGCTCGCTCTCTTGCTCGCAATCTCGCTCGCTCTCTTGCTCGCTCTCTTGCTCGCACTCTCGCTCGCTCTCTTGCTCGCTCGCTTGCTCGCACTCTCGCTCGCTCTCTTGCTCGCACTCTCGCTCTCTTGCTCGCACTCTCGCTCGCTCTCTCGCTCGCTCTCTTGCTCGCTCTCTTGCTCGCTCTCTTGCTCGCACTCTCGCTCGCTCTCTTGCTCGCTCTCTTGCTTGCTCTCTCGCTTGCTCTCTCACTCTCTTGCTCGCTCTCTTGCTCGCTCTCTTGCTCGCACTCTCGCTCGCTCTCTTGCCCGCTCTCTTGCTTGCTCTCTTGCTCTCTCGCTCTCTTGCTCGCTCTCTTGCTTGCTCTCTCACTCTCTTGCTCGCTCTCTTGCTCGCTCTCTTGCTCGCTCTCTTGCTCGCTCTCTTGCTCGCTCTCTCGCTCGCTCTCTTGCTCGCTCTCTCGCTCGCTCTCTTGCTCGCTCTCTTGCTCGCTCTCTTGCTCGCTCTCTTGCTCGCTCTCTTGCTCGCTCTCTTGCTCGCACTCTTGCTCGCTCTCTTGCTCGCACTCACGCTCGCTCTCTTGCTCGCTCTCTTGCTCGCTCTCTTGCTCGCTCTCTTGCTCGCACTCTCGCTCGCTCTCTTGCTCGCTCTCTTGCTCGCACTCTCGCTCGCTCTCTTGCTCGCTCTCTTGCTCGCACTCTCGCTCGCTCTCTTGCTCGCTCTCTTGCTCGCACTCTCGCTCGTTCTCTTGCCCGCACTCTTGCTCGCTCTCTTGCTCGCTCTCTTGCTCGCACTCTCGCTCGCTCTCTTGCTCGCTCTCTTGCTCGCACTCTCGCTCGCTCTCTTGCTCGCTCTCTTGCTCGCACTCTCGCTCGCTCTCTTGCTCGCTCTCTTGCTCGCACTCTCGCTCGTTCTCTTGCCCGCTCTCTTGCTTGCTCTCTTGCTCTCTCGCTCTCTTGCTCGCTCTCTCGCTTGCTCTCTCACTCTCTTGCTCGCTCTCTTGCTCGCTCTCTTGCTCGCTCTCTTGCTCGCACTCTCGCTCGCTCTCTTGCTCGCTCTCTTGCTCGCACTCTCGCTCGCTCTCTTGCTCGCTCGCTTGCTCGCACTCTCGCTCGCTCTCTTGCTCGCACTCTCGCTCTCTTGCTCGCACTCTCGCTCTCTTGCTCGCACTCTTGCTCGCTCTCTTGCCCGCTCTCTTGCTTGCTCTCTTGCTCTCTCGCTCTCTTGCTCGCTCTCTCGCTTGCTCTCTCACTCTCTTGCTCGCTCTCTTGCTCGCTCTCTTGCTCGCTCTCTCGCTTGCTCTCTCACTCTCTTGCTCGCTCTCTTGCTCGCTCTCTTGCTCGCTCTCTTGCTCGCTCTCTTGCTCGCACTCTCGCTCGCTCTCTCGCACTCTTGCTCGCTCTCTTGCTCGCTCTCTCGCACTCTTGCTCACTCTCTTGCTCGTTTTCTTGCTCGTTCTCTTGCTCGCTCTCTCGCTCGCTCTCTCGCACTCTTGCTCGCTCTCTTGCTCGCTCTCTTGCTCGCACTCTCGCTCGCTCTCTTGCTCGCTCTCTTGCTCGCTCTCTTGCTTGCTCTCTTGCTCGCACTCTCGCTCTCTCTCTTGCTCTCTTGCTCGCTCTCTCGCTTGCTCTCTCGCTCTCTTGCTCACTCTCTTGCTCGCTCTCTTGCTCGCTCTCTTGCTCGCTCTCTTGCTCGCTCTCTCGCTCGCTCTCTTGCTCGCACTCTTGCTCACTCTCTTGCTCGCTCTCTTGCTCGCTCTCTCGCTCGCTCTCTCTCTCGCTCTCTTGCTCGCTCTCTTGCTCGCTCTCTCGCACTCTTGCTCGCTCTCTCGCTCGCTCTCTCTCTCGCTCTCTTGCTCGCTCTCTTGCTCTCTCTCTCGCTCTCTTGCTCACTCTCTTGCTCGCTCTCTTGCTCGCTCTCTTGCTTGCTCTCTTGCTCGCACTCTCGCTCGCTCTCTCGCACTCTTGCTCGCTCTCTCACTCTCTTGCTCGCTCTCTTGCTCGCTCTCTCGCTTGCTCTCTCACTCTCTTGCTCGCTCTCTTGCTCGCTCTCTTGCTCGCTCTCTTGCTTGCTCTCTTGCTCTCTCGCTCTCTTGCTCGCTCTCTTGCTCGCTCTCTTGCTCGCTCTCTTGCTCGCTCTCTTGCTCGCACTCTCGCTCGCTCTCTTGCTCGCTCTCTTGCTCGCAATCTCGCTCGCTCTCTTGCTCGCTCTCTTGCTCGCACTCTCGCTCGCTCTCTTGCTCACTCACTTGCTCGCACTCTTGCTCGCTCTCTTGCCCGCTCTCTTGCTTGCTCTCTTGCTCTCTCGCTCTCTTGCTCGCTCTCTCGCTTGCTCTCTCACTCTCTTGCTCGCTCTCTTGCTCGCTCTCTTGCTCGCTCTCTCGCTTGCTCTCTCACTCTCTTGCTCGCTCTCTTGCTCGCTCTCTTGCTCGCTCTCTTGCTCGCTCTCTTGCTTGCTCTCTTGCTCTCTCGCTCTCTTGCTCGCTCTCTCGCTTGCTCTCTCACTCTCTTGCTCGCACTCTTGCTCGCTCTCTTGCTCGCTCTCTTGCTCGCTCTCTCGCTCGCTCTCTTGCTCGCTCTCTTGCTCGCTCTCTTGCTCGCTCTCTTGCTCGCACTCTCGCTCGCTCTCTTGCTCGCTCTCTTGCTCGCACTCTCGCTCGCTCTCTTGCTCGCTCTCTTGCTCGCACTCTCGCTCGCTCTCTTGCTCGCTCTCTTGCTTGCTCTCTTGCTCGCTCTCTTGCTCGCTCTCTTGCTCGCTCTCTTGCTCGCTCTCTTGCTCGCTCTCTTGCTCGCACTCTCGCTCGCTCTCTTGCTCGCTCTCTTGCTCGCACTCTCGCTCGCTCTCTCGCTCGCTCTCTTGCTCGCTCTCTTGCTCGCTCTCTTGCTCGCTCTCTTGCTCGCTCTCTTGCTCGCTCTCTTGCTCGCTCTCTTGCTCGCACTCTCGCTCGCTCTCTTGCTCTCTCGCTCTCTTGCTCGCACTCTCGCTCGTTCTCTTGCCCGCTCTCTTGCTTGCTCTCTTGCTCTCTCGCTCTCTTGCTCGCTCTCTCGCTCGTTCTCTCACTCTCTTGCTCGCTCTCTTGCTCGCTCTCTTGCTCGCTCTCTTGCTCGCTCTCTTGCTCGCTCTCTCGCTCGCTCTCTTGCTCGCTCTCTCGCTCGCTCTCTTGCTCGCTCTCTTGCTCGCTCTCTTGCTCGCTCTCTTGCTCGCTCTCTTGCTCGCACTCTCGCACTCTTGCTCGCTCTCTTGCTCGCTCTCTTGCTCGCACTCTCGCTCGCTCTCTTGCTCGCTTTCTTGCTCGCTCTCTCGCTCGCTCTCTTGCTCGCACTCTCGCTCGCTCTCTCGCACTCTTGCTCGCTCTCTTGCTCGCTCTCTCGCACTCTTGCTCACTCTCTTGCTCGTTTTCTTGCTCGTTCTCTTGCTCGCACTCTTGCTCGCTCTCTTGCTCGCTCTCTTGCTCGCTCTCTTGCTCGCACTCTCGCTCGCTCTCTTGCTCGCTCTCTTGCTCGCACTCTCGCTCTCTCTCTTGCTCTCTTGCTCGCTCTCTTGCTCGCATTCTCGCTCTCTCTCTTGCTCTCTCGCTCTCTCTCTTGCTCTCTTGCTCGCACTCTCGCTCTCTCTCTTGCTCTCTTGCTCGCTCTCTTGCTCGCTCTCTCTCTTGCTCTCTTGCTCGCTCTCTTGCTTGCTCTCTTGCTCGCACTCTCGCTCTCTCTCTTGCTCTCTTGCTCGCTCTCTCGCTTGCTCTCTCGCTCTCTTGCTCACTCTCTTGCTCGCTCTCTTGCTCGCTCTCTTGCTCGCTCTCTTGCTTGCTCTCTTGCTCGCACTCTCGCTCTCTCTCTTGCTCTCTTGCTCGCTCTCTCGTTTGCTCTCTCGCTCTCTTGCTCACTCTCTTGCTCGCTCTCTTGCTCGCTCTCTTGCTCGCTCTCTTGCTCGCTCTCTTGCTCGCACTCTCGCTCGCTCTCTCGCACTCTTGCTCGCTCTCTTGCTCGCTCTCTTGCCCGCTCTCTTGCTCGCTCTCTTGCTCGCTCTCTCGCACTCTTGCTCGCACTCTTTCTCGCTCTCTTGCTCGCTCTTTTGCTCGCTCTCTCGCTCGCTCTCTCACACTCTTGCTCGCTCTCTTGCTCGCTCTCTTGCTCGCCCTCTCGCTCGCTCTCTCGCACTCTTGCTCGCTCTCTTGCTCGCTCTCTTGCTCGCACTCTCGCTCGCTCTCTCGCACTCTTGCTCGCTCTCTTGCTCGCTCTCTTGCTCGCACTCTCGCTCGCTCTCTCGCACTCTTGCTCGCACTCTCGCTCGCTCTCTCGCACTCTCGCTCGCTCTCTCGCTCATTCTCTCGCACTCTTGCTCGCTCTCTTGCTCGCTCTCTTGCTCGCACTCTCGCTCGCTCTCTCGCACTCTTGCTCGCTCTCGTGCTCGCTCTCTTGCTCGCACTCTCGCTCGCTCTCTCGCACTCTTGCTCGCTCTCATGCTCGCTCTCTTGCTCGCACTCTCGCTCGCTCTCTTGCACTCTTGCTCGCTCTCTTGCTCGCACTCTCGCTCGCTCTCTCGCACTCTCGCTCGCTCTCTCGCTCATTCTCTCGCACTCTTGCTCGCTCTCTTGCTCGCTCTCTTGCTCGCACTCTCGCTCGCTCTCTCGCACTCTTGCTCGCTCTCGTGCTCGCTCTCTTGCTCGCACTCTCGCTCGCTCTCTCGCACTCTTGCTCGCTCCCTTGCTCGCTCTCTTGCTCGCACTCTCGCTCGCTCTCTCGCACTCTCGCTCACTCTCTCGCTCATTCTCTCGCACTCTTGCTTGCTCTCTCGCACTCTTGCTCACTCTCTTGCTCACTCTCTTGCTCGCTCTCTTGCTCGCTCTCTTGCTCGCTCTCTTTCTCGCTCTCTTGCTCGCACTCTTGCTCGCTCTCTCGCACTCTTGCTCGCTCTCTTGCTCGCTCTCTTGCTCGCACTCTCGCTCGGTCTCTCGCACTCTTGCTCGCTCTGTCACTCGCTCTCTCGCTCGCTCTCTCGCTCTCTTGCTCGCACTCTCGCTCGCACTCTCGCTCGCTCTCTCGCTCACTCTCTCGCTCGCTCTCTTGCTTGCTCTCTTGCTAGCTCTCTCGCTCACTCTCTCGCTCGCTCTCTTGCTCGCTCTCTTGCTCGCACTCTTGCTCGCACTCTTGCTCGCTCTCTCGCACTCTTGCTCGCTCTCTTGCTCGCTCTCTCGCTCGCTCTCTTGCTCGCTCTCTTGCTCGCTCTCTCGCACTCTTGCTCGCACTCATTCTCGCTCTCTCTCTCGCTCTCTTGCTCGCTCTCTCGCTCGCTCTCTCTCTCGCTCTCTTGCTCGCTCTCTTGCTCGCTCTCTCGCACTCTTGCTCGCTCTCTCGCTCGCTCTCTCTCTCGCTCTCTTGCTCGCTCTCTTGCTCGCTCTCTCGCTCGCTCTCTCGCTCGCTCTCTCGCTCGCTCTCTTGCTCTCTCTCTTGCTCGCTCTCTCGCACTCTTGCTCGCACTCATTCTCGCTCTCTCTCTCGCTCTCTTGCTCGCTCTCTCGCTCGCTCTCTCTCTCGCTCTCTTGCTCGCTCTCTTGCTCGCTCTCTCGCACTCTTGCTCGCTCTCTCGCTCGCTCTCTCTCTCGCTCTCTTGCTCGCTCTCTTGCTCGCTCTCTCGCACTCTTGCTTGCTCTCTTGCTCGCTCTCTCGCACTCTTGCTCTCTTGCTCGCTCTCTCGCACTCTTGCTCGCTCTCTCGCACTCTTGCTCGCACTCTTGCTCGCTCTCTCGCACTCTTGCTCTCTTGCTCGCTCTCTCGCACTCTTGCTCGCTCTCTTGCTCGCTCTCTCGCACTCCCGCTCGCTCTCTCGCACTCTCACTCGCTCTCTCGCACTCTTGCCCGCTCTCTTGCTCGCTCTCTCGCACTCTCGCTCGCTCTCTCGCACTCTTGCTCGCTCTCTCGCACTCTTGCTCGCTCTCTTGCTCTCTCGCTCGCTCTCTCGCTCGCTCTCTCGCTCGCTCTCTTGCTCGCTCTCTTGCTCGCTCTCTCGCACTCTTGCTCGCTCTCTTGCTCTCTCGCTCGCTCTCTCGCTCGCTCTCTCGCTCGCTCTCTTGCTCGCTCTCTTGCTCGCTCTCTCGCACTCTTGCTTGCTCTCTTGCTCGCACTCTCGCACTCTTGCTCGCACTGTTGCTCGCTCTCTCGCACTCTTGCTCGCACTCTTGCTCGCTCTCTCGCACTCTCGCTTGCTCTCTCACACTCTCGCTCACTCTCTCGCACTCTTGCTCGCTCTCTCGCTCGCTCTCTCGCTCACTCTCTTGCTCGCTCTCTTGCTCGCTCTCTTGCTCGCTCTCTCGCACTCTTGCTCGCTCTCTTGCTCGCTGTCTTGCTCGCTCTCTTGCTCGCTGTCTTGCTCACTCTCTTGCTCGCTCTCTCGCACTCTTGCTCGCTCTCTTGCTCGCTCTCTTGCTCGCTGTCTTGCTCACTCTCTTGCTCGCTCTCTCGCACTCTTGCTCGCTCTCTTGCTCGCTCTCTTGCTCGCTGTCTTGCTCGCTCTCTTGCTCGCTGTCTTGCTCGCTCTCTTGCTCGCTCTCTCGCACTCTTGCTCGCTCTCTTGCTCGCTCTCTTGCTCGCTGTCTTGCTCACTCTCTTGCTCGCTCTCTCGCTCACTCTCTTGCTCGCTCTCTTGCTCGCTCTCTTGCTCGCTCTCTCGCACTCTTGCTCGCTCTCTTGCTCGCTCTCTTGCTCGCTGTCTTGCTCACTCTCTTGCTCGCTCTCTCGCACTCTTGCTCGCTCTCTTGCTCGCTCTCTTGCTCGATCTTTTGCTCCCTCTCTCGCTCGCTCTCTCACTCTGGCTCTCTTGCTCTTGCTCTGGCTCTCTCTCTCGCTCGCTCTCGCTTTCTCACTCTCGCTTTCTCGCTCTTGCTCTCACTCTCTCGCTCGCTCTCTCGCTCTGGCTCTCGCTTGCTTTCGCTCACTCGCTCGCTCTCGCTTTCTCGCTCTTGCTCTCGCTCTCTCGCGCGATTTCTCGCTCTCACTCTCTGGCTCGCTCTCTCGCTCGCTCTCGCTCGCTCGCTCTTGCTCTCTCGTTTGCTTTCGCTCTCACTCTCTCGCTCTCCAGCTCGCTCGCTCTTTCGCTCTCGCCCGCTCTCTCGCTCTCGCCCGCTCTCGCCCGCTCTTGCCCGCTCGCTCGCTCTCTCGCTCGCTCTCTCGCTCGCTCTCCTCGCTCTTGTTCTCGCTCGCTCGTTCTCTCACTCGCTCTCTCGCTCGCTCTCTCGCTCGCTCTCCTCGCTCTTGTTCTCGCTCGCTCGTTCTCTTGCTCGGTCTCTCGCTCGCTCTCTCGCTCTCTTGCTCTCTCGCACGCTCTCTTGCCTCTCGCTCACTCTCTCGCCTCTCGCTCGCTCTCTCACCTCTCGCTCGCTCTCTCACCTCTCGCTCACTCTCTCGCCTCTCGCTCGCTCTCTCACCTCTCGCTCACTCTCTCACCTCTCGCTCACTCTCTCGCCTCTCGCTCGCTCTCTCACCTCTTGCTCGCTCTCTCACCTCTCGCTCACTCTCTCGCCTCTCGCTCGCTCTCTTGCTCGCTCGCTCTCTCGCTCGCTCTCTCGCTTGCTCTCGCTTGCTCGCTCTCTCGCTCGCTCGGTCTCTGGCTCGCTCGGTCTCTCGCTCGCTCTCTCGCTCTCGCTCTCTCACTCTCTCGCTCGCTCGCTCGCTCTCTCGCTCTCGTTCTCGCTCTCGCTCTCTCGCTCTCGCACTCTTGCTCGCTCTCTTGCTCGCTCTCTTGCTCGCACTCTCGCTCGCTCTCTCGCACTCTTGCTCGCTCTCTTGCTCGCTCTCTTGCTCGCACTCTCGCTCGCTCTCTCGCACTCTTGCTCGCACTCTCGCTCGCTCTCTCGCACTCTCGCTCGCTCTCTCGCTCATTCTCTCGCACTCTTGCTCGCTCTCTTGCTCGCTCTCTTGCTCGCACTCTCGCTCGCTCTCTCGCACTCTTGCTCGCTCTCGTGCTCGCTCTCTTGCTCGCACTCTCGCTCGCTCTCTCGCACTCTTGCTCGCTCTCATGCTCGCTCTCTTGCTCGCACTCTCGCTCGCTCTCTTGCACTCTTGCTCGCTCTCTTGCTCGCACTCTCGCTCGCTCTCTCGCACTCTCGCTCGCTCTCTCGCTCATTCTCTCGCACTCTTGCTCGCTCTCTTGCTCGCTCTCTTGCTCGCACTCTCGCTCGCTCTCTCGCACTCTTGCTCGCTCTCGTGCTCGCTCTCTTGCTCGCACTCTCGCTCGCTCTCTCGCACTCTTGCTCGCTCCCTTGCTCGCTCTCTTGCTCGCACTCTCGCTCGCTCTCTCGCACTCTCGCTCGCTCTCTCGCTCATTCTCTCGCACTCTTGCTTGCTCTCTCGCACTCTTGCTCACTCTCTTGCTCACTCTCTTGCTCGCTCTCTTGCTCGCTCTCTTGCTCGCTCTCTTTCTCGCTCTCTTGCTCGCACTCTTGCTCGCTCTCTCGCACTCTTGCTCGCTCTCTTGCTCGCTCTCTTGCTCGCACTCTCGCTCGGTCTCTCGCACTCTTGCTCGCTCTGTCACTCGCTCTCTCGCTCGCTCTCTCGCTCTCTTGCTCGCACTCTCGCTCGCACTCTCGCTCGCTCTCTCGCTCACTCTCTCGCTCGCTCTCTTGCTTGCTCTCTTGCTAGCTCTCTCGCTCACTCTCTCGCTCGCTCTCTTGCTCGCTCTCTTGCTCGCACTCTTGCTCGCACTCTTGCTCGCTCTCTCGCACTCTTGCTCGCTCTCTTGCTCGCTCTCTCGCTCGCTCTCTTGCTCGCTCTCTTGCTCGCTCTCTCGCACTCTTGCTCGCACTCATTCTCGCTCTCTCTCTCGCTCTCTTGCTCGCTCTCTCGCTCGCTCTCTCTCTCGCTCTCTTGCTCGCTCTCTTGCTCGCTCTCTCGCACTCTTGCTCGCTCTCTCGCTCGCTCTCTCTCTCGCTCTCTTGCTCGCTCTCTTGCTCGCTCTCTCGCTCGCTCTCTCGCTCGCTCTCTCGCTCGCTCTCTTGCTCTCTCTCTTGCTCGCTCTCTCGCACTCTTGCTCGCACTCATTCTCGCTCTCTCTCTCGCTCTCTTGCTCGCTCTCTCGCTCGCTCTCTCTCTCGCTCTCTTGCTCGCTCTCTTGCTCGCTCTCTCGCACTCTTGCTCGCTCTCTCGCTCGCTCTCTCTCTCGCTCTCTTGCTCGCTCTCTTGCTCGCTCTCTCGCACTCTTGCTTGCTCTCTTGCTCGCTCTCTCGCACTCTTGCTCTCTTGCTCGCTCTCTCGCACTCTTGCTCGCTCTCTCGCACTCTTGCTCGCACTCTTGCTCGCTCTCTCGCACTCTTGCTCTCTTGCTCGCTCTCTCGCACTCTTGCTCGCTCTCTTGCTCGCTCTCTCGCACTCCCGCTCGCTCTCTCGCACTCTCACTCGCTCTCTCGCACTCTTGCCCGCTCTCTTGCTCGCTCTCTCGCACTCTCGCTCGCTCTCTCGCACTCTTGCTCGCTCTCTCGCACTCTTGCTCACTCTCTTGCTCTCTCGCTCGCTCTCTCGCTCGCTCTCTCGCTCGCTCTCTTGCTCGCTCTCTTGCTCGCTCTCTCGCACTCTTGCTCGCTCTCTTGCTCTCTCGCTCGCTCTCTCGCTCGCTCTCTCGCTCGCTCTCTTGCTCGCTCTCTTGCTCGCTCTCTCGCACTCTTGCTTGCTCTCTTGCTCGCACTCTCGCACTCTTGCTCGCACTGTTGCTCGCTCTCTCGCACTCTTGCTCGCACTCTTGCTCGCTCTCTCGCACTCTCGCTTGCTCTCTCACACTCTCGCTCACTCTCTCGCACTCTTGCTCGCTCTCTCGCTCGCTCTCTCGCTCACTCTCTTGCTCGCTCTCTTGCTCGCTCTCTTGCTCGCTCTCTCGCACTCTTGCTCGCTCTCTTGCTCGCTGTCTTGCTCGCTCTCTTGCTCGCTGTCTTGCTCACTCTCTTGCTCGCTCTCTCGCACTCTTGCTCGCTCTCTTGCTCGCTCTCTTGCTCGCTGTCTTGCTCACTCTCTTGCTCGCTCTCTCGCACTCTTGCTCGCTCTCTTGCTCGCTCTCTTGCTCGCTGTCTTGCTCGCTCTCTTGCTCGCTGTCTTGCTCGCTCTCTTGCTCGCTCTCTCGCACTCTTGCTCGCTCTCTTGCTCGCTCTCTTGCTCGCTGTCTTGCTCACTCTCTTGCTCGCTCTCTCGCTCACTCTCTTGCTCGCTCTCTTGCTCGCTCTCTTGCTCGCTCTCTCGCACTCTTGCTCGCTCTCTTGCTCGCTCTCTTGCTCGCTGTCTTGCTCACTCTCTTGCTCGCTCTCTCGCACTCTTGCTCGCTCTCTTGCTCGCTCTCTTGCTCGATCTTTTGCTCCCTCTCTCGCTCGCTCTCTCACTCTGGCTCTCTTGCTCTTGCTCTGGCTCTCTCTCTCGCTCGCTCTCGCTTTCTCACTCTCGCTTTCTCGCTCTTGCTCTCACTCTCTCGCTCGCTCTCTCGCTCTGGCTCTCGCTTGCTTTCGCTCACTCGCTCGCTCTCGCTTTCTCGCTCTTGCTCTCGCTCTCTCGCGCGATTTCTCGCTCTCACTCTCTGGCTCGCTCTCTCGCTCGCTCTCGCTCGCTCGCTCTTGCTCTCTCGTTTGCTTTCGCTCTCACTCTCTCGCTCTCCAGCTCGCTCGCTCTTTCGCTCTCGCCCGCTCTCTCGCTCTCGCCCGCTCTCGCCCGCTCTTGCCCGCTCGCTCGCTCTCTCGCTCGCTCTCTCGCTCGCTCTCCTCGCTCTTGTTCTCGCTCGCTCGTTCTCTCACTCGCTCTCTCGCTCGCTCTCTCGCTCGCTCTCCTCGCTCTTGTTCTCGCTCGCTCGTTCTCTTGCTCGGTCTCTCGCTCGCTCTCTCGCTCTCTTGCTCTCTCGCACGCTCTCTTGCCTCTCGCTCACTCTCTCGCCTCTCGCTCGCTCTCTCACCTCTCGCTCGCTCTCTCACCTCTCGCTCACTCTCTCGCCTCTCGCTCGCTCTCTCACCTCTCGCTCGCTCTCTCACCTCTCGCTCACTCTCTCGCCTCTCGCTCGCTCTCTCACCTCTTGCTCGCTCTCTCACCTCTCGCTCACTCTCTCGCCTCTCGCTCGCTCTCTTGCTCGCTCGCTCTCTCGCTCGCTCTCTCGCTTGCTCTCGCTTGCTCGCTCTCTCGCTCGCTCGGTCTCTGGCTCGCTCGGTCTCTCGCTCGCTCTCTCGCTCTCGCTCTCTCACTCTCTCGCTCGCTCGCTCGCTCTCTCGCTCTCGTTCTCGCTCTCGCTCTCTCGCTCTCTCGCTCTCTCGCTCGCTCGCTCTCACTCTCTCGCTCTCGCTCTCTCGCTCGCTCGCGCTTGCTCTCACTCGCGCTTGCTCTCTCACTCGCTCTCTCGCTCGTTCTCTCGCTCGCGCTTGCTCTCTCACTCTCACTCGCTCTCTCGCTCTCGCTTTGTCGCTCGCTCTTTCGTTCGCTCTGTCGCTCACCCTCGCTCGCTCGCTCGCTCGCTCGCTCCCTCGCTCTCGCTCGCTCCCTCGCTCTCGCTCGCTCCCTCAATGTTGCTCACTCTGTCGCTCGCTCGATGTCGCTCGCTCTGTCGCTCGCTCTGTCGCTCGCTCTGCCGCTCGCTCTGTCGCTCGCTCTGTCGCTCGCTCTGTCGCTCGCTCTGCCGCTCGCTCTGTCGCTCGCTCGCTCGCTCTGTCGCTCGCACTGACGCTCGCACTGACGCTCGCTCTGTCGCTCGCTCTGCCGCTCGCTCTGTCGCTCGCTCTGTCGCTCGCACTGACGCTCGCACTGACGCTCGCTCTGTCGCTCGCTCGCTCTGTCGCTCGCACTGACGCTCGCACTGACGCTCGCACTGACGCTCGCTCTGTCGCTCGCTCTGTCGCTCGCTCTGCCGCTCGCTCTGTCGCTCGCTCGCTCTGTCGCTCGCACTGACGCTCGCACTGATGCTCGCTCTGTCGCTCGCTCGCTCTGTCGCTCGCACTGACGCTCGCACTGACGCTCGCTCTGTCGCTCGCTCTGTCGCTCGCTCTGTCGCTCGCTCTGTCGCTCGCTCTCACGCTCGCTCTCTCACTCGCTCTCTTGCTCGCTCTCTCGCTCGCTCTCTTGCTCGCTCTCTTGCTCGCTCTCTCGCTCACTCTCTTGCTCGCTCTCGCTCGCTCTCTCGCTCTCGCGCTCGCTCGCTATCTCGCTCTCGCTCGCTCTCGCTCGTGCTCTCGCTCGTGCTCTCGCTCGCTCGCGCTCGCTCGCTCTCTCGCTCTCGCGCTCGCTCGCTATCTCGCTCTCGCGCTCGCTGTCTCGCTCGCTCTCCCTCGCTCGCTCTCTCCCTCGCTCGCTCGCTCTCTCGCTCGCTCGCTCTCGCGCACTCTCGCTCGCTCTGTTGCTCGCTCGCTGTTGCTCGCTTTGTCGCTCGCCCTGTCGCTCGCACTGTCGCTCGCCCTGTCGCTCGCCCTGTCGCTTGCCCTGTCGCTCGCCCTGTCGCTCGCTCTGTCGCTCGTTCTGTCGCTCGCTCTGTCGCTCGCTCTGTCGCTCGCTCTGTCGCTCGCTCTCGCTCTCGCTCGCTCGCTCTCGCGCACTCTCGCTCGCTCTGTCACTCGCTCGCTGTCGCTCGCTCTGTCGCTCACCCTGTCGCTCGCTCTGTCGCTCGCTCTCGCTCGCTCTCGCGCACTCTCGCTCGCTCTGTCACTCGCTCGCTATCGCTCGCTCTGTCGCTCACCCTGTCGCTCGCCCTGTCGCTCGCCCTGTCGCTCGCCCTGTCGCTCGCCCTGTCGCTCGCTCTGTCGCTCGCCCTGTCGCTCGCTCTGTCGCTAGCTCTGTCGCTCGCTCTGTCACTCGCCCTGTCGCTCGCCCTGTCGCTCGCCCTGTCGCTCGCTCTGTCGCTCGCCCTGTCGCTCGCTCTGTCGCTAGCTCTGTCGCTCGCCCTGTCGCTCGCCCTGTCGCTCGCTCTGTCGCTCGCCCTGTCGCTCGCTCTGTCGCTAGCTCTGTCGCTCGCTCTGTCACTCGCCCTGTCGCTCGCCCTGTCGCTCGCCCTGTCGCTCGCTCTGTCGCTCGCCCTGTCGCTCGCTCTGTCACTCGCCCTGTCGCTCGCCCTGTCGCTCGCCCTGTCGCTCGCTCTGTCGCTCGCCCTGTCGCTCGCTCTGTCGCTAGCTCTGTCGCTCGCTCTGTCACTCGCTCTGTCGCTCGCTCTGTCGCTCGCTCTCGCTCGCTCTCGCGCACTCTCGCTCGCTCTGTCACTCGCTCGCTGTCGCTCGCTCTGTCGCTCACCCTGTCGCTCGCCCTGTCGCTCGCCCTGTCGCTCGCCCTGTCGCTCGCTCTGTCGCTCGCCCTGTCGCTCGCTCTGTCGCTCGCTCTGTCGCTCGCTCTGTCGCTCGCTCTGTCGCTCGCTCGCTCTCTCGTTCGCTCTCTCGCTCGCTCTCTCGCTCGCTCTCGCTCTCTCGCGCTCGCTCGCTCTCTCGCTCTCGCTCGCTCTCCCTCTTGCTCGCTCTTGCTCTCGCTCGCTCGCTCTCTCGCTCGCTCTCCAACTCGCTCTCTAGCTCGCTCTCGCTCGCTCGCTCTCTTGCTCTCTTGCTCGCTCTCTCGCTCTCTTGCACGCTCGCTCTCTCGCTCGCTCTCTCGCTCGCTCTCTCGCTCGCTCTCTTGTTCGCTCTCTCGCTCGCTCTCTCGCTCGCTCTCTCGCTCGCTCTCTCACTCTCCTGCTCTCCCGCTCGCTCTCCCGCTCGTTCTCTCGCTCGCTCTCCAGCTCGCTCTCTAGCTCGCTCTCTAGCTCGCTCTCGCTCGCTCGCTCTCTTGCTCTCTTGCTCGCTCTCTCGCTCTCTTGCACGCTCGCTCTCTCGCTCGCTCTCTCCCTCGCTCTCTTGCTCGCTCTCTCGCTCGCTCTCTCGCTCGCTCTCTCGCTCGCTCTCTCACTCTCCCGCTCTCCCGCTCGCTCTCCCGCTCGCTCTCCCGCTCGCTCTCCCGCTCGCTCTCCCGCTCGCTCTCCCGCTCGTTCTCCCGCTCGCTCTCCCGCTTGCTCTCCCGCTCGCTTGCCCGCTCGCTCTCTCGCTCTCCTGGTCTCGCTCTCTCGCTCTTGCTCACTCGCGCTCTCGCTCGCTCGCTCTGTCGCTCGCTCTGTCGCTCGCTCTCCCGCTCACTCGCTCTCCCGCTCGCTCGCTCTCCCGCTCGCTCGCTCTCCCGCTCGTTCTCTCTCTCGCTCACACTCCCGCCCGCGATCTCTCGCTCACTCGCTCTCTCGCTCACTCTCTTGCTCGCTCTCTTGCTCTCTCTCGCTTGCTTTCTCTCTCTCTTCTCCACCAATCTCCGGCCAGCGGCTGCAGCGGGAGGATGGGAGACCACCAGTCAGGAGCAGAATGTGGGCACCCATCAGCCTCAGAGGGGTAAGGGGGGTTAGAGGGCACAAAGGAGACCCTGGCAGTTAAGGTTACCCATGTTCTTCAATGAGCTGACGAATGCCATGTGCCGCTGCAGGCTCCGGCTTCACTGATCAGCAATGAACAACATGGGAAGTCCATGCATCCCTCGTCCAAATTCCACCATCAGCCTCTAACAAGCTCTTACGTTAAAATGAATGGCAGTTCAGGTTCTCCACTGCAGAATAGAGAGTGTTCATGAACAACAGCCATCAATAGGAAGGAGGGAGTTTGTGTTTTGTGTCATATTTAATGTGCTCATTCTTTCCTGATGTAAATGGTATTTCCTCAATGTTGCAAGTACATTTAGACTTTAGACAATAGTACAAAATGCATGATATTGATTCAGAAGTCTGTTACACATCTTGCCTAATTTTCAATCAAATGCCATGACAGCTGATCGGATTTCACTCATTTGTATTGTTACCCAAATTCAAATTGTGAAGTTGCTTCAGACACCAGACTATTATGTTTAAATTGTTATTCATTTTTTCTCCTTCCTCTCATGAAACTGTTGATGCTTTGCTGAGGTATAGTTCTGTATAGTAAACATTTTGTGATGCCCAGCCTGGGGCTTTTCCCACTGGCTGTTCACACGGTGTCCATGGACACCTGTCCCAGTAATTATCCATCCATTGGGCTGGATATGTTGCGGTAACAAGTTCCTTTTATCTGACCAGCCTTCCTGCCTGACACAGCCAATGAGGCTAACCTCAACAAGGTACTTATTGTCCTACATACACAGTTCACTTCTGCCCTCTGAGACTCGCAGTGGATTAGTAATGGTCAACATTGCCCATCTTTCCACATGAAGATTGCACTGAACAAGTCTTCAACCAGAAATCATCAGGATGCTAATTTTCTATTTCATGCATGCTATCGTGCAGTTTCCTTTGGAGATGTAGGATGGAAATATAGAGAGAAATAGAAATAAATACCCCTATATTTATTAGTTATGGAAAGGAATGTGAACATCCTGAGCACTGCTCTGCTTTCACAGATTTGAATGAACATTGGTGAGGTGTGATTTTTCCCCCACAATTTCTAAGTGTCATAACGGTGAAAAAGGTGGGGTGAACCGTGCCGATCTCTCGGACGCGCTCCACATTGCAATCTTTCGACACTCAGTCACTGTTTTGGAGAGTGGTGAGTTGTGCGCTGGCACTGAGGGGGATGGGGTCTAAACACGGCTGCAGAGAGCTTCAGCAATGATTCACAAGGGTGCCCCGATCTCACATTGCATTGGGAGCCCCCCCTCCCTTGCTCCCCCCAACGGACATCAGGAACCCCTCCTCCCCATCAGCGGCATGTTCAACCCCCCCCCGCCAGCATAAGCCCCCTTGTCATAGCTGCCATGCAGGTTCTACCCCCATGCCGGCCCCACCCCCTTGACACTGCCCCAGGCAAACTTACTATGTCCAACTGGCAATACTGTGTGCCAGATGGGTATTGCCAACATGTTAGGTGGGGTTGCCAGGTGGGCACTGTCTGGGCACTGCCAGCCATGCTCCCAGCCACCCGTGGACCTTAATAGCCTCTGATCCCCTCAGCGTGGCCATTCTGGTCTCTACTAGTAGACATCAGTTATGATTTGTGCCGGCGTGACGTCGCACTGGAGCGGTGGAAAACATCCGGGAGTGGGGAAGCATGTGTGCTGAACTCGCTAATGATATTCAACTCCAATCATGATAAGCTTCACACCCTCTCTGGGTGAAACGGTTCATGCAATTGGAAGGGGGGGGCTGGGAACGTAGCAAACTGTTTGGCGCTGAGCGTCAATTGGATGTTTAGTGTTGCACACTAGTTCCCGGCTCACCAAACTATTCGGCGGCAGCAGCAAGGTGGTAAAATCATGCCCAATAACTTTTAACATTGGGGACTTTATTGAAATCATAAAATTATTCATCTTTAACATTTTTGTATTATTTTTTTTATAAGTGCCATGGAAACTTATCCAGTGAAATGGGCAGCTACCTTTTGCAAAAATGCCAATTCTTATAACAAATCTGGAGCTCGATAAATATTCCAGTGCTTGTGCTAAGAAACCACGGGAAACCTTGTTCATTCAGCAGAATAAGGGTCTGTAGCATCTCAGGAAGGAAGGACATATAAAAACTATTGACTGAATTTGTTACTATAAAAATATTATTAAAAGACCAAAAGCTGCAATGGCCTGTCATAGAGGTTTACAGCATGGAAACAGGCCCTTCGGCCCAACTTGTCCATGCCGCCTTTTTTTTTAAAACCCCTAAGCTAATCCCAATTGCCCGCATTTGGCCCATATCCCTCTATACCCATCGTACCCATGTAACTGTCTAAATGCTTTTTAAAAGATAAAATTGTACCCGCCTCTACTACTACCTCTGGCAGCTTGTTCCAGACACTCGCCACCCTCTGTGTGAAAAAATGGCCCCTCTGGATACTTTTGTATCTCTCCCCTCTCACCTTAAACCTATGCCCTCTAGTTTTAGACTCCCCTACCTTTGGGAAAAGATATTGACTATCTACGTTGTCTATGCCCCTCATTATTTTATAGACCTCTATAAAGGTCACCCCTCAGCCTCCTACGTGCCAGAGAAAAAAGTCCCAGCCTATTCAGCCTCTCCAATCCATCAAGTCCCGGTAGCATCCTAGTAAATCTTTCCTGCACTCTTTCTAGTTTAATAATATCCTTTCTATAATAGGGTGACCAGAATTGCACACAGTATTCCAAGTGTGGCCTTACCAATGTCTTGTACAACTTCAACAAGACGTCCCAACTCCTGTATTCAATGTTCTGACCGATGAAACCAAGCATGCCGAATGCCTTCTTCACCACTCTGTCCACCTGTGATTCCACTTTCAAGGAGCTATGAACATGTACCCCTAGATCTCTTTGTTCTGTAATTCTCCCCAACGCCCTACCATTAACTGAGTAAGTTCTGCCCTGGTTCAATCTCCCAAAATGCATCACCTCGCATTTGTCTAAATTAAACTCCATCTGCCATTTGTCAGTCCACTGGCCCAATTGATCAAGATCCCATTGCAATCAGAGATAACTTTCTTCACTGTCCACTATGCCACCAATCTTGGTGTTATCTGCAAACTTACTAACCATGCCGCCTATATTCTCATCCAAATCATTGATATAAATGTCAAATAACAGTAGGCCCAGCACACCGCTGGTCACAGGCCTCCAGTTTGAAAAACAACTCTCTACAACCAGTAAAGAAGCCAATTTTGTATCCATTTAGTTACCTCACCCTGGATCCCATGAGATTTAACTTTATGCAACAACCTACCATGCGGTACCTGTCAGCTAAATTGACTTCGGATGCCATGTTTTTCCTGTATCGATTCAAATGTGGAAGAAAGTTATTGATGCTGTTGGATCAATAATCGTTGTATATTTATCAGTCCAGCTGCAGAATATTCTTTCTGACAAAGCAGCCTCACAGAATTTTGCTTGTAGGATAGTGAAAGGCTTAATTATTATTTTATTTTTCAATATAAACTACAAATAATTCCTGCTGAGTAGTTTCCTGATGAACACACATTTTATTCAAACATGAAATTGATTTGCCCTGAAATGGGCATGAGAATCATGACGTGTAATTATTAACACCCATTATTTCAATCAGCAAGCGCATTTCACACTGCACACCTAGTTAAATAATTGTAGCCTGCAGCCCAGCACTACTACAGAGAGGCTGCTTCCTTTAGCAAGTGGCCCACATTTGTGCAAGGATAGTCAGTGTGCACCTTTGAAAGGGAGTCGGTGTTACATGGCAGACAGCTGAATAGCTATTAATCACTTTACAACTTCTACCTCAGTTTCCAGTTAATGTGGCTCTGAGTAATGGGCTCTCTATAGAAGTAGACAGTATTTGTTCTACCTCCAGCAACTGGTGAGTGTTTTTCCTTGTCTCCAAGCCATGAAATAGTAACACGCTACTTACCACTTTATTCAATTAAAAGCTAGTTCCTAAATAAATAAGATTAGATAGACGTGACAGGATAGGTGATATGCTGAATTACATGTGGGGCTTTGTGTGTCAGTGGTTTGTCACAGGTTGATGTTATACATCAATTGTAACTGCATGTTCCACTGCTATATTGGATCTGGTGCTGGGAAATGAGCCAGACCAGGTGCTAGACTTGGAAGTTGGTGTGCATTTTGGTGATAGTGACCACAATTCGGTTACGTTCACCTTAGTGATGGAAAGGGATAGGCATGAACCTCGGGCCAGTGGTTTTAGCTGGGGGAAGGGTAATTATGAGGCTATTAGGAGAGAATTAGGAAACATAGGTTGGACTAGGAGATTACAGGGACTGGGAACGTCTGACATGTGGAGTTTTTTCAAGGAGCAGCTACTGCGAGTCTGTGATAGGTATGTCCCTGTCAGGCAAGGAGGAATTGGTAGGGCTAGGGAACCGTGGTGCACCAAAAAAGTTTCTTTGTTGGTTAAAAAGAAAAAGGAGGCTTATGTTCGGATGAGACGTGAGCACTCGGGTAGTGCACTAGAAAGCTTTAGATTGGCTAAGAGGGAGTTGAAGAGCGAGCTTAGAAGGGCTAAAAGGGGACATGAGAAGACTTTGGCGGATAGGGTTAAAGAGAATCCTAAGGCGTTCTATAGGTATGTCAAGAACAGAAGGTTGGTTAGGGCAAGTTTAGGGCCAGTTATAGATGGCAGAGGGAAGTTATGTGTGGAACCGGAGGAGATTGGTGAAGCATTGAACCAATATTTCTCTTCGGTGTTCACGCAAGGGGACATGAATATAGCTGAGGAGGACACTGGGTTGCAAGGGAGTAGAATAGACAGTATTACAGTTGATAAGGAGGATGTGCAGGATATTCTGGAGGGTCTGAAAATAGATAAATCCCCTGGTCCGGATGGGATTTATCCAAGGATTCTCTGGGAGGCAAGAGAAGTGATTGCAGAGCCTCTGGCTCTGATCTTCAGGTCGTCGTTGGCCTCTGGTATAGTACCAGAAGATTGGAGGTTAGCGAATGTTGTCCCATTGTTTAAGAAGGGGAACAGAGACTTCCCCGGGAATTATAGACCGGTGAGTCTCACTTCTGTTGTCGGCAAGATGTTGAAAAAAATTATAAGGGATAGGATTTATAGTTATTTGGAGAGTAATGAATTGATAGGTGATAGTCAGCATGGTTTTGTGGCAGGTAGGTCGTGCCTTACTAACCTTATTGAGTTTTTTGAGAAAGTGACCAAGGAGGTGGATGGGGGCAAGGCAGTGGACGTGGTATATATGGATTTTAGTAAGGAATTTGATAAGGTTCACCATGGTAGGCTTCTGCAGAAAATGCAGATGTATGGGATTGGGGGTGATCTAGGAAATTGGATCAGGAATTGGCTAGCGGATAGGAAACAGAGGGTGGTGGTTGATAGTAAATATTCATCATGGAGTGCGGTTACAAGTGGTGTACCTCAGGGATCTGTTTTGGGGCCACTGCTGTTTGTAATATTTATTAATGATCTGGATGAGGGTATAGTTGGGTGGATTAGCAAATTTGCTGATGACACCAAAGTCGGTGGTGTGGTAGACAGTGAGGAAGGGTGTCGTAGTTTGCAGGAAGACTTAGACAGGTTGCAAAGTTGGGCCGAGAGGTGGCGGATGGAGTTTAATGCGGAGAAGTGTGAGGTAATTCACTTTGGTAGGAATAACAGATGTGTTGAGTATAGGGCTAACGGGAGGACTTTGAATAGTGTGGAGGAGCAGAGGGATCTAGGTGTATGTGTGCATAGATCCCTGAAAGTTGGGAATCAAGTAGATAAGGTTGTTAAGAAGGCATATGGTGTCTTGGCGTTTATTGGTAGGGGGATTGAATTTAGGAGTCGTAGCGTTATGTTGCAACTGTACACAACTCTGGTGCGGCCGCACTTGGAGTACTGTGTGCAGTTCTGGTCCCCACATTACAGGAAGGATGTGGAGGCTTTGGAGAGGGTGCAGAGGAGGTTTACCAGGATGTTGCCTGGTATGGAGGGGAGATCCTATGAGGAGAGGCTGAGGGATTTGGGATTGTTTTCGCTGGAAAGGCGGCGGCTAAGAGGGGATCTTATTGAAACATATAAGATGATTAGAGGTTTAGATAGGGTGGATAGTGATAGCCTTTTTCCTCTGATGGAGAAATCCAGCACGAGGGGGCATGGCTTTAAATTGAGGGGGGGTAGTTATAGAACCGATGTCAAGGGTAGGTTCTTTACCCAGAGGGTGGTGAGGGATTGGAATGCCCTGCCAGCATCAGTAGTAAATGCGCCTAGTTTGGGGGCGTTTAAGAGATCCGTAGATAGGTTCATGGACGAAAAGAAATTGGTTTAGGTTGGAGGGTCACAGTTTTTTTTTTTTTTAACTGGTCGGTGCAACATCGTGGGCCGAAGGGCCTGTTCTGCGCTGTAATGTTCTATGTTCTATGTTCTATGCTGCCAGCAAGCCTAAGAGGGAGTCGAGTACACAAGTCGCCCAGTTGACAGCTACTGCATCACTAAGACCACCTGTAGTGCCTCCTCATGGCAGCACACAGCAACTACACATCCTACGCCCTTTACAGAACTGCAGAGGATTTGGGAGAAACATTAGTCCCCAGAGGTTGTTATATGTGCTTCTTGCATCAACATCCATCAACCAGGTTCCAGCAATGGATCAAAGAGTACCCAATGCCATCTGCGTCCAGCTCAGGAGGGTCAAAGGCACTTCCTATAGGTGACTGATGATCCCTTGAAGCATGCAACTTCAGGCACCTTCCTGCAAATCCAAGAACCCAGTGCACTGCAGATATAGGGGCTCTGGCCCTTCCTCAGGATTCAGTTCATGAAGCTGCGAGGAAGTTACAGATGCTGGGCAAATCTGTGGGCGAAACTTTACGAACAAAATTCTAATTACTGAACGAGCGAGAAAACAGGAGTGTTTCACACATTTTTTGGGCGAGTTTCAAAAAGCAATTTTATGGCACTTAGTGCAAAAAAAGTGCCAGGATGTGATCCTTGCCAATGGGGGAGGGGGGAGGAGGCAACGTGGGCCTCCTCATTGTATCGGGCCTTCGCCTTGGTCTCTGGTCTCTGCATTGGCTTCATCTACCAAGTCCTTAGTGGGTAGCCCTTGTCCCCCAGGAGTCATATCGGCAGCCTGGGCTGGTCTTCGACGACCCCGGGGATATCAGACATCTGCAAAATGAATAAATCATGCACGCTGCCTGGGTGAAATTCATTCTGTGGTTGCAGACTTTCTGAACATTCAGGGAGTGGAACCCTTTCTTGTTCATGAACCGTGATGCCTGACATTTTGAGGACGGCAGGGTGATGTGCATACAATCGATTGCCCCACGGGGAAGCCCATCCCCCTTGTCTCAGCAGCCAGGGATGCACTCAACACCAGACCTCAGCCAGCACCTACCACCGAGCTCTACAACCCCATCACTGGCACAAGCCCCCACACACCATGGCCGCAGCCGAGACAATGTCCCTGCATCCGAGAGACTGGTGGTCAGGCAAACATAGAAGATAGGAGCAGGAGGAGGCCATTTGTCCCTTCGAGCCTGCTCTGCCATTCATTACGATCATGGCTGATTGTCCAACTCAGTAGCCTAATCCTGCTTTTTCCCAATAACGTTTGATCCCATTCGGCCCAAGTGCTATATCTGGCCACCTCTTGAATACAATTCAATGTTTTCGCATCAACTACCTCCTGTGGTAATGAATTCCACAGGCTCACCACTCTTTGGGTGAAGAAATGTCCTCTCACTTCCGTCCTAAATGGTCTACCCTGAATCTCAGACTGTGAGCCCTGGTTCTGGAGTCTACCATCGGGAACATCCTCCCTGCATCTACCCTGTCTAGTCCTGTTAGAATTTTATAAGTCTCTATGAGATCCCCCCTCATTTGTCTGAACTCCAGCAAAAACCTACTCAATCTCTCCTCAGACATCAATCTCGCCATCCCCGGAATCAGTCTGGTAAACCTTCGCTGCACTCCCTCAAGAGCAAGAATATCCTTCCTCAAAAAAGGAGACCGGGGCGGCACGGTAGCACAGTGGTTAGCACTGCTGCTTCGCAGCTCCAGGGACCTGGGTTCGATTCCCGGCTTGGGTCACTGTCTGTGTGGAGTTTGCACATTCTCCTCGTGTCTGCATGGGTTTCCTCTGGGTGCTCCGGTTTCCTCCCACAGTCCAAAGATGTGCGGGTTAGGTTGATTGGCCATGCTTAAAAATTGCCCTTAGTGTCCTGAGATGCGTAGGTTAGAGGGATTACAAAGAACAAAGAACAAAGAACAAAGAACAAAGGATTAACGGGTAAATATGTAGGCACATGGGGGTAGGGCCTGGATGGGATTGTGGTCGGTGCAGACTCGATGGGCCGAATAGCCTCTTTCTGTACTGTAGGGTTTCTATGATGATTTCTATGATTTCAGAACTGCACACAATACTCTAGATGTGGCCTGACCAAGGTCCAGTATAATTACAACAACACATCCCTGCTCCTGTACTCGAAACCTCTCGCAATGAAGGACAACATGCCATTTGCCTTCTTTACCGCCTGCTGCACTGTGTGCTTAGCTTCAGCGACTGCTGCACAAGGACACCAGGTCCTGCTGCACATCCCCCTCTCCCAATTTACAGAGAAACATACCTCCTTGCTCCCCTTTGCTACTGCAGTGCTGACGAAGACTTTTATATTGCAAGTTTCCTCACAGGCATGACATCTTGCTGACAAGGTTGTTAAGCTGGGGGTGGGGGGGGGGGGGGGGGCGATTGCGTGGGGACCATGTTAATTATATTGAGTTGAATGCATATGCGTGCAAATTAATGTTTCGCACATTTTGGGCACCCTCATCACACCCGGAAAAAAAGGTTGGTACAATGGAAATCAGCCGAAGAATGGACATGAGTCCCGTTTTTGGCTTCTTAAGCAATCTTACAACCTCATGTGACGATATGGACAGAACGTGGTTGTAAGATTGTGCCCTCTGTTTTTCGCACCACAATCAACACTCTGCCATTTTTTCGTAAGATTTTGCTCACTAAGAGAACTCTTCAACCTGAAAGAAAGCAAATAGAGAGGATCCTTCACCCTTTGCCCATTGGAGGCAAAAGGTGCAATCTATGTGTGAAGCTGCAGGACATTGGAAGGGTGTTAAATGATTTGATTTGATTTATTGTTGTCACATGAATTAGTATACAATGAAAAGTATTGCTTCTTGCGCGCTATACAGACAAAACACACCGTTCATAGAGAAGGAAAGGAGAGAGTGCAGAATGTAGTGTCACAGACATAGCTAGGGTGTAGAAAAAGGTCAACTTAATGCGAGGTCTGATGGCAGCAGGGAAGTCTGTTTTTGAGTCAGTTGGTACGTGTCCTCAGACTTTTGTATTTTTTCCCGATGGAAGAAGGTGGAAAAGTGTACGTCCGGGGTGTGTGGGGTCCTTGATTATGCTGGCTGCTTTTTCAAGGCAGTGGGAAGTGTAGACAGTGTCAATGGATGGGAGGCTGGTTTGAATGTTGGACTGGGCTTCGTTCACAGCCCTTTGTAGTTTATCGTGGTCTTGGACAGAGCAGGAGCCATACCAAGCAGTAATACAACTGGAAAGAATGTTTTCTATGGTACAAATGTAAAAGTTGGTGAGAATCGTAGCGGATATGCCAAATTTTCTTAGTCTCTTGAGAAAGTAGAGGCATTGGTCGGCTTTCTTAACTATAGCGTCCACATGGAAGGACCAGGACAGGTTATTGGTGATCTGGACACCTAAAAACCTGAAGCTCTTGACCATTTCTGCTTCATCCCATTGATGTAGACCTCCACTACCCTTCCTGAAGTCAAGGAATATCTCATTTATTTTGTTGACATTGAGGGAGAGATTATTGTTGCCGTACCAGTTCACCAGATTCTCTATCTCATTCCTGTTCTCTGGCTCGTCATTGTTTGCGATCTGACCCACAATGGTGGTGTCATCAGCAAACTTGAAAATCGAGTTGGAGGGGAATTTGGCCACACAGTCAGAGGTGTATAAGGAATATAGTAAGGGGCTGAGGACACAGCCTTGCAGAGCACCAGTGTTGAGGATGAATGTGGAGGAGGTGTTGTTGCCTATCCTTACTGACTGCGGTCTGTGGGTTAGGAAGTCTGGGATCCAGTTGCAGAGGGAGGAGCTGAGTCCCAGATCACAAAGTTTAGAGATGAGTCTCTTAGGTGCAATGGTGTTAAAGGCTGTGCTGAAGTCTCTGAACAGGAGTCTGACATAGGTGTCTTTGTTGTCTAGGTACTTCAGGTTGGGTGTAAGGCCAGGGAGATGGCGTTGCTGTCGACCTGTTCCCGCAATAGGTGAACTGTAGTGGACCTGGCAGTCCAGGAGGCTGGAATTGATTTGTGCCATGACTAACCTTTCAAAGCATTTCAGAATGATGGAAGTCAAAGCCCACTGGATGATAGTCATTAAGGCACGCTGCTTGGCTTTTCATCAGTACTGGGATGATGGTCGTTTTCTTGAAGCAGGTAGGGACCTCAGATTGGTGTAAAGAGATGTTGAAGATGTCTGTGAATATCCCTGCCAGCTGCTCCGAGCAGGACCTGAGTGCTCATCCGGGTACCCCATTTTGGCCAGTTGCTTTCCGTGCATTGACTTTTGAGAAGGCTGCTCTGATGTCGGCAATGGTGATCTTGGATACAGGTTCGTCCGAGGCATCCGGGAAGGAGGGAGTGCTCTCGCTGATGTCTTGCTCAAAATGGGCATAGCGTGTGTTGAGCTCATCGGGGAGGGGTGCAATTTTACCTGCCTTCATCTTGTAGCCTGTTATGTCTTTCAGACCTTGCCATAGTCGGCGGGAGTCCGTGTGGCTAGCGTGGGATTCCAGCTTGTTCCAGTACTGTCTTTTGGCATCTTTGATGGATCTCCATAGATCATATCTGGCTTTCTTCTATAGGTCAGGGGCATCTGACTTGAATGCCTCAGACCTGGACTTCAGCAGGCAAGATATCCCTGTTCATCCATGGTTTCCGGTTGGGAAACATGTGGATTTGCTTCTTTGGCACACAGTCTTCTACACACTTACTAGTGAAGTCAGTTACTGTTCAGGTTGGTACTTGTACTTGTTCAAGCTAGTCGCAGAGTTTTTAAATACTGACCAGTCTACTGACTCTAAGCAGTCCCTTAGGAGATCATCCGATTCCTCAGACCAGCATTGCATGACGTTAACAGATTCTCCCGTTTCAGTTTTTGCTTGTAAGTCGGGAGCACAGCCTTGTGGTCTGATCTGCCAAGTGTGGGCGGGCGATAGAGTGGTAGGCATTTTTGATATTTGTGTAGCAGTGGTCCAGGATGTTTGGGCCTCTGGTGAAACAGGAGATGTGTTGGTGGTAACTTGGTAGAATGCTCTTGAATTGAAGTCCCTGGCCATGATGAACAAGGCCTCGGAATGTTTTGTCTCAAGGCTATTTGTGGAGGTGTATATTTTGTCCAGCGTGGTCTTCAAGTCCGCATGGATGTAAACTGCTGTCAAGATAACAGAGGTGTCCTCCTGCGGAAGGTAGTAGGGGTGGCATTTTAGCGTCAGGTATTCTAGGTCCGGGGAGCAGAAACTCGCCACTCACCATGAGGTGTTGATGAGAAGGCAGGTCCCACCTCCCCTAGTCTTGCCTGAGGCCGCTGTGAGATCTATTCGGTGGATTGAGAAGCCCTCTGATTGTAGGGCACAGTGTGATGAAGCAGGAGTGAGTCATGTCTCTGAAACAGAGTACACAGCGATCCCTCAGTTCTCTTTGGAAAGTGAGTCTGGCTTTAAGTTTGTCTAGCTTGTTTTCCAGAGATTGGACATTTGCAAGGTGTCATCTGGGGTGTGGGGCCTTGGAACTGCGTTGTTTCCCTCTCACCTGCAGGCACCCCACTCACCCTCTTCACCAGCACCTGCCAGCCTAACACTGATGATATTACACCACCCCCACACCGCACACACCCCTGACCCCCATTTACCACAGTTTTCCAATAACACTAAATTGGGAGATATGGCAAACAGTGAGAGTAATAGCAATCAACTCTAACAGGACATAGATAGGCTAAAAGAATGGGCAAACAAGTGGCAGATGGAATTTAATAGAGAGAGGTATGAGGTGATGCATTTTGGCAGATGGACTCGGGAGAGGCAATATCGAATCAATAGCATACTTTTAATAAATGTGCTGGGGCAGTGGGTGTACGTGTATAGATCTTTGAAAGTGACAGGACATATTGAGAACAATTGGCAAAGCCTATTGGGTCTTGGGCTTCAAATGTAGAGGCATTAGGTACAAAAGCAAGGATATTAAGAGTATTGTGTTGAATACTGGTCCCATACTTTTGGAGGCTGTGAGGATCCCTGAGAGGGTGACATGCAGATTTACCGGAATGGCTCTTGGGTTAACTACAAGGTTAGGTTGGAGAACTGGGGTTGTTCTCCTTGCTACATGTTGGAGAACTGGGGTTGTTCTCCTCGGAACATGAGTGATCGATTGGAGATCTGAGAGAGGTGATATCACCCCTGAACAACCGAGCTTTAATTTTAAGGTTAAGCTCCATTATTCTGGACCTCCTGTCAGTGAATATCTTAGGAGATCTGCATTAATATACGGAATAAAATATAATTTTGTAAATACTAAATTGCTTGAGATTTGAGAATGATACAGCATTCAAAATAAAAGCCTAAACAGTCCAAAGACCCTCTGAGAGAAGGCAGTGAGAGATGCCCAACTGCCACCCTGGCCAGCCACCGATCCTGTCCTATTTAAACATTTAGGTCAGGTGCCTGGCACGTGTAGCAGTGGAACAGAAATGTGTGTACCATTATGGGGTGAGAATTTGAACTGGTGCCTCACCACTCTGAAAAGTGGCCACAAAGACCTGAATCTGGCCAAAGATAAGCAGGTAAAAATAAAGAATTCTAACCTTCCGTTCAGGTAACAGAGGAAACACTGTGCATAATCAATTACTCTGGGCCTATTGGGAGAAAGGTGAGTGAAAAAGGTGGGTAGCTTTTGGGTTTTGCTTCAAATTACTGCACTTTACTAAAATGATGCTACTGTCTGACCTGCAAATGTCTCCCCTCTACCCAGAAAAGTAAATCATTAAAAGAGTATAGAGGAGAGGTTGACCCTCTGAGAGGCACGTGACTGCACTCTTTGGATTGGTTCATCCTGTATTGATCCTCACCTTCACCAAGATCTCAGCTGTGGCTCCAGTTTGTGGTTAGCATTTGACAGCACAAACCAGCAAACCCCAGTGGGGGGGAGCCATTGGCTCTCTTTAGGGATTTGTGTATCCTGGCAGAATGATTCCAGTGGGTTAGCTGAATGGGACCATTCTAGATCCAATGGTCTTCAAGGTAGATTAGCACTGTGTTGGTGAATGCCTATTACACAAAAAGACTCTGAAAACATCCTGGTCACCCACTGAATGACCTCCAGCTGTCTAGACTAGTCTTGCCACTTGGACTAAGGTCAGGATAAGGATGATGCATAACTCTCCCTCACTATAATCGAACTGATGTGCAAGGCCTGTTGTAAAGATTAATAAAAGTAAATGTGATACAAATTCAGAGGCTACTGTATATTATTCAAAATATTATTCAAATTCATTCTGATTATGTTTTTTTTTGTTCAGTACCATAAGACACGACTTTGATGTTATATAGCTTTATTGCTTCATTTTGCAAGTGTAACAAGCTCTTGCTGGTAAGGACATTTGTTATATTTCAAACAGATACATAAAGGAGATAGTTCTTGAGGAAGGTAGGCAGTGGTAATTGATGGATGCTGTTAAGTCGAGTTGCTCCCAGACACCTTCGAATGCAGAGACGACAAACATTTTGAAGCAACCTTGGATTTGCTGTAAAACACAACACATAATCAATGCGACTCATGTAATCTAATATGGAGGATTGGCTTTGAGGGAAGGAAAGAGATATTACAGCAGTTACTTGCTAATTCTTTACTTCAGTTATTCAGTTACCCACAGATATTTCCCTTCTCCCCTGAAAATGCTGACTTGATGAGCCAAATAACTTCCTTCTGTGCTATGGTCTGATCTAATTAAAAATACTTATGATCTCCTTTGACATTACACACTTATGAACAAAACTTGAAGGAGAATGGTCCTGCAAATAAATATGTTCCCTCAGAATTACTTTCCAATGAATGTGTACATAAGGAGCAGAATTCAGGTAAAAATTGTAAATGTGACCATACTGTTAGCTGTTTGGGATGTTGCACAGGAGTTGTTAGCAATCTTCTGACTCTTTCCAGAAGTTTTGTTGTAACTGCATAATCTTATATCTCCTCCAAACTCTACCAACATGTTTGCAAATTCTTCACTGCGATTCATCCTGATTACTGCATCAAGAATTAGACAAAGATTCCTGCAACATAAAAGTGAAAAATATCATTGAGCAGTTGTAGCATATATTCAGTGAGATAAAGGAAATATTCTTCACTTGTACCTTTCAATAATCACTAAGGAGATTGCTCTCTAAAATATGTGAATGCACAGGGCTGGGCGTCTTGAGGTGCTGTTGGCACATGAAATCATTGCACTAGAAAGAAGAGGCAATGGGCAGGATTTTCTGGCCCCACTCACCCCAAAATCCTGCCTGAGGTCAACAGACCTTTGCATGGTTTCCAAACCACGCACCTCTTTCCCCCCCCGCCCGCTACGATTCCCGTGGTGGGCGGGGTAGGTTGTCCCCAAAGTCATTGGTAAATATCAGAGTTAATGTGTTCCTCCTTTGTTGTGCAGGCCATAGTGAAACCACAGCATAAAACACACCAGGAAAATGTGGCAGGGTTGGGTTTGAGCCTTGTTTCCTCACAGGACGACTTCCAATAACTTTTACTGTTTATTCTTCAATTTTGCCCGAGTCATATTTATGTTAGTCTTCCATCACAGTCTAAAAGCTGCATCCAGTCAATTTGCAGAAGGCAATTTTAGTAGCAGTATGAACTGTGTCAGTAGCATCATGCTGTGTAGCCAGATGGCTAATGAGGCCCTGTTGGTACTGTTGCAAACAATACATACAGATTAGAATGACTAGCAAAGGAATAATAGGCATTTTGAATTATGACAATGCTGATACAATCATTTTGTAACCTGCTACAACCCAATGACCTTCTACAAATTCTGTGTTCCTCCAACTCTTGCCTTTTGTGCATTCCATATTTCCATTGCCCTATAATTGATGACTGTATCTCCACCATTCTGCTGCTTCAGAGCCCTAACTGTTGGAATTCCCTCCTCAAACCTTGCTGAGGTGGGTAAGGTGAGTAATATGGTATGGTTAGTAAAGGGGTAAGGTGAGTGGAGTAGTGAGGTCAGGTTGGGTTGGGGGGAAGATGGGTGATGGGAACTAGTCAGGCCTGGCGGGGAGGAGTAGGAGAGTCAAGGGTGGAATTGAAAGGTCAGGCGGTAATTGGATGGTGGGGGGTAGTCTGGTCAAGGTGGGGAGTTCGAGGTGATTCAGAAGGTTCAGGGAAGTTGGAGTTGATTCACATTTAGACCAATGTTTCCTTACTTTTAAATCATTGACTAAGTCCAACTCTTTGATCATCATTCTTGTCTGGCCGTCTCTCTTGTTTCTTCTACAACACATTGCTCCAGATAATCATCCTTCAAAGAACTGGCATTGGAATGATGGGCCCAATGGTATCCTTCTGGGATGTTTCATCCTATGATTCTACTTAATTACTAACCTCACCTTCTTTGTGTATTCTCACAAGAATTTGAACTCATCGATTCCACTGTGAACTGAAGGTTATTTTTTTGTGAATTGATACTGAGTTGGTCACCAGTTCTGTAAAGAGAAAATCAATCTTGTCTCTCATGGTTACACATCTATGAAGTCACAATAAACCAGTGACATAGCCTCAAAAAGCCTTGTTTTAGAATCTTGAAAATTAATTATCAAATATTTTCAACTACAATTAGCTTAATTTTTCCAATTGCATGATTTATAAAGGATTAAAACCTTTAGATTGTATTTCCCTTTTTAAGAAAGTAAGTTAACTCCTTCACAAGGACCCTGAAATCCTGCAAGACTCTTCTAACAAGTGCAGCATTACTGTTGAGAGATTGTATATTCTGTCAGAGATGTGTTGTCGGGGAATAGCATCTCAGGAGTGAGTTATTTTGGAACTGAGAAGAAATGGGTCTATGAGATATCCAACACAGGAAGGTGGGACAGGGTCAAAGTAGTGTTCCCAGATCTTGAAACTCCCTGGATCGCAACGTCGCATATTTGTGGACTCCAAAACCCTCACCCATCCCTGCATGCTGACAGCTCTAAACTCCCCAGTCAACAATGTTTAAAGATGTATTCTTTCACAGGGTGTGGACATCGCTGGCCAGGCCAGTATTTATTGCCCATCTCTAATTGCCCTTGAAGTGGTGTTGGTGAACCACCTTCTGGAACTATTTCAGTCTGTGTGATGTAGGTACACCCACAGTGCTGTTTGGGAGGGAATTTCAGGATTTTGATCCAGTGACAGTGAAGGAACAGTGATATATTTCCAAGTCAGGATGGAGGGGAATTTCGAGGTGTTCCCATGCATCTGCTGCCCCTCTAGGTAGTAGAGGTCTCAGGTTTGGAAGATGCTGTTGTGGTGAACCATAGATGGTTACCACTGTGGGTACTGAACCATAGATGGTTATCACTATGGGTACTTGTACATATGTTACTCTTGTTACTGTTGGGGTTAGGGTTGGGGTGTTCCACCTGTTGGTATTGTTGTGTGGTACACTCCGGTTGGCTCCGCCTTCCTATAGGAGTCTAAAGGTCACTGCACTTCCTAGTGACCCTTTAGTCTGGGATTGTATTGTTAAGCAGTATGCTCCATTCTTGTTGCTAATAAAAGCCTTTATTTCCTGGGTATGATCCAGCCTCCCGAGTGAATTAATCGCGCATCAATTTTATTAGCACCAATTTTTGTTTTGGAAAAAAAAACATGGAGCAGATGTTAAGACCCGATCGGCTAACCTTAGATCCGCGTGCCGCTGGAGCGTCGAACAGTTTCGACCATTGGTTGAAGTGTTTCCAGGATTATATCGACGCCTCAACAGCAGTCCAAAGCGACGCCGACAGATTGCGGGTCCTCCACGCAAGGGTAAGCGACACTGTGTATGCAACAATCCGTGATTCCCAAGACTACAAAGAGGCCATCGAATTACTCAAGAAGCTGTACCATAAACCGCCAAACGAGATTCATGCTCGTCACCTACTCGCCACTCGACAGTGGCAGCCCGGCGAAATGACGGGACGGTACCTGCGCGAACTTCAGCAGCTAGCCAGAGCCTGCAATTGCAAGCCAGTGTCGGCTACTCAATACACTAACGATCTGATCCGAGATGCGTTCGTGGCGGGAATCGGCTCATCCTATATTCGCCTGCGGCTGCTAGAGCAAGGTAACTTAGACCTAGCTAAGACGGTGGAATTGGCTGATGCGATGGAAACGGCCTCCAGAAGTCTTGAAACTTACCCCACCGACCACGTGGGAACATCGTGGCAAGTACAGCCACCGACTCAACTCTACCCAGCGGCTCCTAGGAACTGCGCGATCGTGCTTTCAACCTCGGACCTGACGGCTGCGGCAGCTCCAGGAGGCCCACGGTGCTACTTCTGTGGATTGGCGAAGCACCCTCGCCAGAGATGTCCGGCCAGGACGGTATTTTGCTCCGCTTGTGGAAAGAAAGGGCACTATGCTAAAGTGTGCTGAGCGAAGCCCCCTTCGAAGCCAAGCAGTGCTGCGTGTGACTCCCCGGGATCCGTCTCCTCATCTCCAGCTTCGTCGAGGTCTTCAACCACGTGCGATTCACGGGCGCCGCCATTCCTGATGACGACGACGCAAGACACGTGCGACCTGCGTGTGCTGCCACTTTCAACGCCATCGACCACGTGCGATCCATGGACGCAGCCATTTTGGTCGACACCGGCCGCAGAAGACCAGCAGGGGTCCTCATCGTCGACCATCTCAGCTGCCTGCAGTTGCACTCGGGATCCAACGGTGGCGTCAATCATCCTGGACCAGGCCAAGCCTCACAGACTTGACAAGTCCATGATGGACATAGAGGTAAACGGACGCCTGATACATTGTCTGTTTGACAGCGGGAGCACGGAGAGTTTCATTCATCCGGATACCGTGAAACGGTGCGCTCTCCGAGTACAAACTGTCAGGCAGACAATCTCTATGGCGTCGAGGTCCCGATCTGTTACCGTTCTTGGGAGCTGCGTGGTAACTCTAACGGTGCGGGGCACAGTTTATGAGAACTTCAGGCTCCTCGTGTTACCGCACCTTTGCGCTCCGGTACTCCTGGGACTACACTTTATGGTCCACCTGAGGAGTGTGACCCTGCAGTATGATGGGCCACTCCCTCCACTTTCAGTGGGAGAACAGCAGCCTCCAAATTGCCCAGCGCGCTCCACGTGCAGTCTCTCGACACTCAAAATTACCCCGCCTTCTTTATTTGAAAATCTCGTGCCAGGCTGCAAGCCCATCGCAACTAAGAGCAGGCGTTACAGCACTGAGGATCGGATCTTTATTCGATCTGAGGTTCAGCGGCTCCTCAGGGAAGGGATCATTCAACCTAGCACTAGCCCATGGAGAGTGCAAGTCATGGTGGTTAAGACTGGAGACAAGCCCCGGATGGTCATAGACTATAGTCAGACCATTAATAGGTACACGCAGCTGGACGCGTACCCTCTCCCGCGCATATCTGACATGGTCAACCAGATTGCGCAGTACCGGGTGTTCTCCACCATCGACCTGAAGTCAGCCTACCACCAGCTCCCCATTTGCCCAGAGGACCGAAAATACACGGGCTTTGAGGCGGATGGCTGTCTCTACCACTTCTTAAGGGTCCCTTTTGGCATCACTAATGGGGTCTCGGTCTTCCAGCGTGAGATGGACCGAATGGTGGACCAAAACGGGCTACGGGCTACCTTCCCGTACCTGGACAACGTCACTATCTGCGGCCATGACCAGCAGGACCACGACGCCAACCTCTTGAAGTTTTTACGCACTGCGTTTCGCCTGAATCTGACCTAGAACAGGGAGAAGTGTGTATTCAGCAAGCATCGCCTAGCAATCCTCAGATACGTGGTGGAAAATGGGGTCATCGGCCCCGATCCAGACCGTATGCGTCCCCTCCTTGAACTTCCCCTACCCACTAGCATCAAAGCACTGAGAAGATGCTTAGGCTTCTTCTCGTATTACGCACAGTGGGTTCCCAATTATGCGGACAAAGCCCATCCGCTCATAAAATCTACCTCTTTTCCCCTGGCAGCAGAGGCTCGCTTAGCCTTTGAAGGGATAAAAGCTGACATCGCGAAAGCCACGATGCACGCTGTCGATGAGTCCATCCCCTTCCAGGTGGAGAGTGATGCATCTGATTTCGCCCTGGCCGCGACACTTAACCAGGCGGGCAGGCCCGTCGCCTTTTTCTCTCGCACCCTCCAAGGCCCTGAAATTCGGCACTCCTCTGTGGAAAAAGAGGCTCAGGCCATTGTGGAGGCCGTCCAGCATTGGCACCATTATTTGGCTGGAAAACAATTTACCCTGCTCACGGACCAGCGGTCCGTGGCCTTCATGTTCAACAACACGTTAAGGGAAAAAATTAAAAATGATAAAATCTTGAGGTGGAGAATCGAACTCTCCACCTACAACTATGATATCATGTACCGTCCGGGAAAGCTCAATGAGCCCTCAGATGCCCTGTCGCGTGGAACATGTGCCAGTGTGCAGGAGGACCGGCTACAGGCCCTCCACAATGATCTCTGCCATCCGGGGATCACTCGGCTCTTCCATTTTGTAAAGGCCTGGAAGCTGCCCTACTCCATAGAGGATGTCAGGTCGATAACTCGAAGCTGCCAGGTATGTGCTGAATGCAAGCCGCACTTCTACCGACCTGACAGGGCACACCTCATTCAGGCCACTCGCCCTTTTGAATGACTGAGTGTTGATTTCAAGGGCCCCCTTCCTTCGACAGATTGGAATGTGTATTTCCTCAACGTGGTTGACGAGTACTCCAGATTCCCTTTTGCCATTCCCTGTTCTGACATGTCCGCTGCCACGGTCATCAAAGCCCTGTTCGGCAACCCCAGTTATATCCACAGTGATAGGGGTTCGTCGTTTATGAGCGACGACTTGAGGCAATACCTGCTCTCTAAAGGAATTGCCTCAAGTAGGACTACGAGTTACAACCCCAGGGGTAACGGGCAGGTCGAAAGAGAAAACGCTACAGTCTGGAAGGCTGTCTTACTGGCGTTGAGGTCTAGGGGTCTTCCAGTCTCCCGTTGGCAAGAGGTACTTTCTGATGCACTCCATTCAATCCGGTCCCTCCTGTGGACGGCAACCAACGCTACCCCACATGAGCGGATGTTTACCTTCCCTAGGAAGTCTTCCTCTGGGACCTCACTGCCGTCTTGGTTGACGTACTCAGGACCTGTCCTCCTGCGGCGGCATGTTAGGACCCGCAAGTCCGACCCTTTGGTTGAACAGGTCCATCTCCTCCACGCCAACCCTCAATATGCCTATGTAGCATATCCTGACGGGCGAGAGGACACGGTCTCTATCCGAGATCTGGCGCCTGCAGGGGACCTGGCAACCCCCGTCGCTCCCGCACCCCTGGTTAGGGTTCCTTTGCCCATTCTCTCCCCTCCTGACACGGCGCGGGCAGTATCGGGACCTCCACTTAATCCTCTTACTCCCGTGTACAGCTTGCCTGAGTCCAGGAGATTGTCGCCACCTCGAGGTCCACCCGTCCGTCAGGAACTGGAGGAGTCACTGGACACCACCTTGGAGAGAGGGACACCACGGTCACCAGAACCGGCGCTACTGCCAGTGCTGCGGAGGTCGCAGAGACGGTGCGGACCTCCGATACGACTGAACTTCTGAATATATGGACAGGTCGTACTGGTTTTTTTTGCCCCACCGGCCTTTGTTTTTAGAGGAGGGGTGAATGTGGTGAACCATAGATGGTTACCATTATGGGTACTGAACCATAGATGGTTACCACTATGGGTACTGAACCATAGATGGTTATCACTATGGGTACTTGTACATATGTTACTCTTGTTACTGTTGGGGTTAGGGTTGGGGTGTTCCACCTGTTGGCATTGTTCTGTGGTACACTCCGGTTGGCTCCGCCTTCCTATAGGAGTATAAAGGTCACTGCACTTCCTAGTGACTCTTTAGTCTGGGATTGTATTGTTAAGCAGTATGCTCTATTCTTGTTGCTAATAAAAGCCTTTATTTCCCGGGTACGATCCAGCCTCCCGAGTGAATTAATCGCGCATCAGCTGTCAAAAGAGCCGATGTGAGTTGCTGCAGTACATCTTGTGCAGTACATCAGTGATTCACACTGCTGCCTCTGTGCATCAGTGGTGGAGGAGTGAATATTTAAGGCAGTGGAAGGGGTGCCAATCAAGTAGGCTTCTTTGTCTTGGAGGTTTCAAGCCTCTCCAGTGGTGTTGGAACTGCACTCATCCAGGTAAATGGAGAGTGTTCCATCAGACTCCAGACTTGTGCCATGTAGGTTTTGGACAGATTTTGGGGAGTAAAAATGTGAAACCACAGGCTGTCAATCCGGATTAGGCTCTAGTCTACTTTGACTTCAGGATCAATGGAGTACTTGATGTGCAGTCAACCGTGAAGGGCAATTAAAAGAAACACAGGTGTCTGGGTGATAGAAATCCATTGATCTGACAGCTGAATTTTTTACGAGTCACTACACCTTGAACTTGTTACAGATCAAAGGCTTCAAATGCAATGGAAAGGGTTTCAAAGAATTCAGCTTGCTGGGAAGCCCAACTCCCAGGACACTTGAGAGACCCTTCCTCAGAAGCCTGGCAGCAAGAGAGGGGCAAATAGCCTCTGACCTACTTCCTCAAGCCCTCCACGGGGCGCAATACGTCAGGCCAGGGTGTCAGTGGGCAGTGCATTTTTGGTATTGCCAAGGTGCTTGGCCTGAAGGGAGGGTGAGTAGGAGGTCTGAGGGGGAAGGGGGGCAGTGTGGGGGTGTGAGGGTTGTTAAGAAGGCGTACGGAGTGTTAGCTTTTATTGGTAGAGGGATTGAGTTTCGGAGCCAGGAGGTCATGTTGCAGCTGGACAAAACTCTGGTGCGGCGCACTTGGAGTATTGCGTACAGTTCTGGTCGCCGCATTATAGGAAGGATATGGAAGCATTGGAAAGGGTGCAGAGGAGATTTACTAGGATGTTGCCTGGGATGGTGGGAAGGTCTTATGAGGAAAGGCTGAGGGTCTTGAGGTTGTTTTCGTTAGAGAGAAGAAGGTTAAGAGGTGACTTAATAGAGGCATACAAGATGATCAGAGGATTAGATAGGGTGGACAGTGAGAGCCTTTTTCCTCGGATGGTGATAGCTAGCATGAGGGGACATAGCTTTAAATTGAGGGGTGATAGATTTAGGACAGATGTCAGAGGTAGGTTCTTTACTCAGAGAGTGGTAAGGGCGTGGAATGCCCTGCCTGCAGCAGTAGTGGACTCGTCAACATTAAGGGCATTTAAATAGTCATTGGATAAACATATGGATGATATTGGAATAGTGTAGGTTAGATGGGCTTTAGATTTGTTTCACTGGTCGGCGCAACATCGAGGGCCGAAGGGCCGGTACTGCGCTGTAATGTTCTATGTTCTATGTCTGAGGGGGAACAGGGACTGTGTGGGGGATCTGAGGGTGAGGGTGGAGGATGCCTGTGTGCGTTCCCAAAATCATAAGGGTCTTGTAGAACCTGTACAAAAGCCTGCCAGCTGCGAATCCCGCTGGGCAGGTGGGGGAATAGCAAGGGCCATTTGACTTGGGTTGTAAGCCCACTAATTATATTTAAATGTGTGGGTTTGAATATGCATTGCGTTCTCACCCGCTATGAACTCAGCCCAGAAAGTGAATTCAAATTGCTGCTCTCCACTTTAAAAATTGCATTTCCTAACTGTATCTGTTCTTGATTTTGTAATCTTGAAATAATTAGGAAAACAATTAATTTATCTTATCCGCTCCTGCCTCCCTCTGTCCTGTCTCTGGCCCAAGTGTGTGATAAATCCAGTCGCAAACCTATCATATCTGCAGGCTCTTCCAGGTCATGTGCCATATGTTTCCAGAAAGTGAGCTGCAGATAGGTGGGGAAATAACATTGCAGCTTCTGCAGCCTATGCACTTGCACAAGGGAAGATCCAGTTCAGTAGCCGTAATAGGATAGAATCATAGCAACCCTACAGTACAGAAAGAGGCCATTCGGCCCATCGAGTCTGCACCGACCACAATCCCACCCAGGCCCTACCCCCATATCCCTACATATTTACCCACTAATCCCTCTAACCTATGCATCTCAGGACACTAAGGGCAATTTTTAGCATAGCCAATCAACCTAACCCGCATATCTTTGGCCTGTGGGAGGAAACCGGAGCACCCGGAGGAAACCCACGCAGACACGAGGAGAATGTGCAAACTCCACACAGAGTGACCCAAGCCGGGAATCGAACCCAGGTCCCTGGAGCTGTGAAGCAGCAGTGCTAACCACTGTGCTACCGTGCCGCCTAATCGATAACCTAATTAGAAATTTGTACCATTGGTAAGGTTGTTCATATTTTGATTCTGCCTCCAACAGTCTTCTTTGGTAACAGGATTGTTAGCTCATTTTGAATGATATGTATATTATTGATGTATTAATATGATGGTTGTAGGGTATCAACTTTTAGCTTTGTTGGTCCAATAGATAAGAAAGAGATCACATATTAAGGAAGCTATGGGCGGCATAGTGGTTAGCAATGCTGCCTCACAGCACCAGGGACCCGGGTTCGATTCCTGGCTTGGGTCACTGTCTGTGCGGAGTCTGCATGTTCTCCCTTTGTCTGTGTGGGTTTCTTCTGGCTGCTCCGGTTTCCTCCCACAGTTCAAAAGAAGTGCTGGTTCGGTGCAAAAGCAGAAAATGCTGGAGAATCTCAGCAGGTCTGTCAGCATTGTATCACAGCTTGGTATGGCTCCTGCTCTGCCCAAGACCGCAAGACACTACAAAAAGTCGTGAATGTAGCCCAATCCATCACGCAAACCAGCCTCCCATCCATTGACTCTGTCTACACTTCCTGCTGCCTCGGCAAAGCAGCCAGCATAATTAAGGACCCCGGACATTCTCTCTTCCACCTTCTTCCTTCAGGAAAAAGACACAAAAGTCTGAGGTTACGTACCAACCGACTCAAGAACAGCTTCTTCCCTGCTGCTGTCAGACTCTTGAATGGACCTACCTTGCATTAAGTTGATCTTTCTCTGCACCCTAGCTATGACTGTAACACTACATTCTGCACTCTCTCGTTTCCTTCTCTATGAACGATATGTTTTGTCTGTATAGCACGCAAGAAACAATACTTTTCACTGTATGTTAATACATGTGACAATAATAAATCAAATCAAATCAAAATCTGTGAAGAGAGAATAGAGCCAATGTTTTGAGTCTAAATGACCCTTTGTCGGAGCTGGGGGGTGGTTAGGTGCATTGGACATGTTAAATTCTCCCTCAGTGTACCCAAACAAGTGCCGGAGTGTAGTGACTAGGGGATTTTCACAGTAACTTCATTGCAGCGTTAATGTAAGCCTATTTGTAACACTAATAAATAAACTTTTCCTTGGTGTGTAACCTGGTGGATTGGACTTCCGGGACACAACAATTAAGGAGAGTCAGAGCATACACCTGTAAAGGACACTAAATGATTTTCTTTCCATTAATTTGTGGGGTGAAAGTTCGATTTCTTCCTAAATAGGCGTGCATTCCTATCTGCCCAGTTTTCCAATCTTCTTTGTATTCAAGTTTCCAGTAAACCAAGATGAATAATTAGGAAAACCTCCCTCATAACCCTATAGGTGTCCTGCTTCAGCTCAGTAGTAGCAATCTGAGGCAGGAGGTCATGGATTTGAGTCCCATTCCAGAGGCTTAAGCACAAAGTCCATGCAGAGATTTCAGTGCAGGCTGAGGGAATACTGTACTGTTGGAGATGCTGTCTTTTGGATTAGTGTTGCCAGATGTAGGACTATGAAGCCCATTCCAAATCTTGAAATAGGGCAAATCCAAAAATGAGGAGAAACCAGGACAAGTAAGACTGAGTTAAATGGATTTTGAAGGCTGCCTTGACAGAACTTTGGGCTGACAGGTTGGCTACAGGAATTATGGGGATCTTTGGAAATAGAATATTTGCAATTGTACCAAAGATGTAAAATTGAGACACACAGCTGAAGGATGTTACTGATATAACTATGTTAGAGCTACAGCTGACAGCAAATATGTGTACCAAAAATGTATATGTGGGGCGGCACAGTGAAACAGTGATTAGCACTGCTGCCTCACAGCGCCAGAGACCTGGGTTCAATTCCTGCCTCGGGTGACTGTGTGGAGTCTGCACGTCCTCCCCATGTTTGCTTGGGTTTCCTCCCACAATCCAAAGATGTGCATGTTAGGTGGATTGGCCATGATAAATTGACACTTAGTGCCAGGGGGATTAGCAGGGTAAATACGTGGGGTTACAGGGATAGGGCCTGGGTGGGATTGTGGTTGGTGCAGAATCGATGGGCCAATATGGCCTCCTTCTGCATTGTACGGATTCTATGATTCTATGAATACCATTATACTATACATCAGAGAGACCTAAACCCATTCATTTCATTCTTTCGTGTGATCTGTGTATGGCTGGCTAGGCTAGCACTATTGCCCATCCCTAATTGCTCTTGAGAAGGTGGTGGTGAGCCACCGTCTTGAACCACTGCAGTCCATGAGGTGTAGGTACACCCACAGTGTTGTTAGGGAGGGAGTTCCAGATTTTGATCCATTGACAGTGAAGGAACAGTGATATATTTCCAAGTCAGGATAGTGTATGGCTTGGATGGGAACTTGCAAGTGGTGATGTTCCCATGCATCAATACTTCTAGCTGGTAGAGGTCATGGATTTGAAAGGTGCTTCAAAGTAACCTTGGGTGAGTTGCTGCAGTGCATTTTATATATAGTACACACGGTTACCACTGTGCGTTGATGGTGAGAGAATGAATGTGAATAAGGAACAAAGAAAATTACAGCACAGGAACAGGCCTTTCGGCCCTCCAAGCGTGCACTGACCATGCTGCCTGACAACTAAAAGCCCCTACCATTCCGAGGACCATATCCCTCCATTCCCATCCTACTCATGTGTTTGTCAAGGCGCCCCTTAAAAGTCACTATCGTATCTGCTTCCACTACCTTCCCCGGCAGCGAGTTCCATCCTCTGTGTAAAAAAACTTGCCTCGTACATCTTCTTTAAACCTTATTCCTCGCACGTTAAACCTATGCCCCCTAGTGATTGGCTCTTCCACCCTGGAGAAAAAATTTCTGACTATCCACTCTGTCCATGCCCCTCATAATTTTGTAGACTTCTATCAGGTTGCCCCTCAACTTCTGTCGTTTCAGTGAGAACAAACCAAGTTTCTCCAACCTCTCCTCATAGCTAATGCTCTCCATACCAGGCAACATTCTGGTAAATCTTTTCTGTACCCTCTCCAAAGCCTCCGCATCCTTCTGGTAATGTGGCAACCAGAATTGAACACTATATTCCAAGAGCGGTCTAACTAAGGTTCTCTAAAGCTGCAACATGACTTGCCAATTTTTAAACTCAATGCCCCGGCTGATGAAGGCAAGCATGCCGTATGCCTTCTTGACTACCTTCTCCACCTGCGTTGCCACTTTAAGTTACCTGTATACCAGAACCCTCTGCCTATCAATACTCTTGAGGGTTCTGCCATTTACTGTATATTTTCCATCTGTATTAGACCTTCCAAAATGCAGTACCTCACATTTGTCCGGATTAAACTCCATCTGCCACCTCTCTGCCCAAGTCTTCAACCGATCTATATCCTGCTGCATCCTCTGACGGTGCTCATCGCTATCCGCAATTCTACCAACCTTTGCGTCGTCTGCAAACTTACTAATCAAACCAGTTACATTTTCCTCCAAATCATTTATATATATATATATATATATATTACAAACAGCAAAGGTCCCAGCACTGATCCCTGAGGAATGCCACTTGTCACAGTCCTCCATTCAGAAATGTGATGGATATTTGTCAATCAAGTGGGCGGTTTTGTCCTGAATGGTGTTAGGCTTCTTGAGTGTTGTTGGAGCCTCACTCATCCACCACACTCCAGATTTGTGCCCGTTAAATGGTGGATGGTCTTTGGGCAATTAGAATCATAGAATCATAGAACCCTACAGTGCAGAAAGAGGCCATTTGGCCCATCGAGTCTGCACCGACCACAATCCCACCCAGGCCCTACCCCCATATCCCTACATATTTTACCCGCTAATCCCTCTAACCTACGCATCTCAGGACACTAAGGGGCAATTTTAGCATGGCCAATTAACCTAACCCGCACATCTTTGGACTGTGGGAGGAAACCGGAGCACCAGGAGGAAACCCACGCAGACACGAGGAGAATATGCAAACTCCACACAGACAGTGACCTGAGCCGGGAATTAAACCCAGGTCCCTGGAGCTGTGAAGCAGCAGTGCTAACCACTGTGCTACCATGCCGTCCCTCTGAGATAAATTACTCACCTCAAAATTCCTGGTCTCTGACTGCTCTTGTGGCCATAATTTATATGGCTGGTCCAGTTCAGTTTCTGCTCTATAGTAAACACCTGGATATTGAAAATGGGGGATTCGTGCTATTGATTGTCAAGGGGAAATGGTCAAGTTCTCTCTTGTTGGAAATGCCCTTTGTCTGGCACTTTTGTGGCACAAATTCACACAACAGCACAAAAACCAAAAGGTCAGCCAGTCCACAGGTTTTTCCAAACTCAGTGCAATAAACACCAGTCAATTGTTTAAAGATTTAACATTTTATTAAATTAAACAAATAAAAGGACATATCAATGGCACTGCAGCATCCAAGCTGTCATCTTTATTGAACTGCTAAAAATTACATTATAATGTACACAAATGAGTAAGTAAACCAGTATCTCAAAGCATAAAATAACTTTACCTTTCTTCCAGTCACATGATCAGTATAATGCACTTGCTTACATTATGAAGACACTTTATATGCACTATATCTGATGTCATTCTACAAGGATCTGAGGCAGTTGTTAATACTGGTAAGGCACCCAGGCTTACATATACAATACTCATTAGGTCTTCTTAGTAAAAGAATTACTTATACAACATAGCTAACAGAAGTAAAGGATTTAAAACAAGCTCTGGGTTCAGGAAACCTGCATAAAACTCTTTAGTCAAAGATAGCACAATAAATTTGCATCTACCTTTTCAGCCCTGGGTCTGGATTTAAATTTAACCCAGATAACAGCTGGGAGAGGTTCTTGTAAACTAATTTTGGGCCGTTTCACTCCCAACTCTGCGTAGATTCCAGTTTACTGCATATGATTTCTTGTAATTTCACCTTGATCATCACACTAAAATTTTCATATTACTCAAAAAGAGAGCACAAAAGATGTTTGGGAAATAAAAATGTTAAAAGCTGCACTAAAATCAGGTTTAAGGCATATTGTTAAGACAGTATAGTGTGAGCTTTACCCTGTATCTAACCCTCACCAGTGCCTCACCTCGGAATGAGAACATTGAATACCAATGCTGAATCTTAAAAAACAGGACGTTTCTCCAATTTCTAACATTGGCTTCTCCGATGAGTACAAAATTCACCAAATTTAAACAAAAGCATTTGGGAAACAAACCACTTGAATTTCACTCTGATTTGTCACTGTTAGGTAACTGGCCTCTATTTTTATTTGATGTGTTATTCAGTTATAATTTTGCAAGAAACTTTGTGGAATCTTTTCAAAGTAATATTTTTGAATTCCAAAGTCTGGATTCAAACATATTTTGGCAATGTGTTTTATTTTTGAAAACTTTTCATTGCAGTACACCATGAAAAACATATGCATAAAATATTAAGATACAAACAAAAATTAACTGACATTTAATGTCTTAAAAATATATATATTACAGTAGCAATCAAGTAAGCACCATATCAAAAGTGCATGCATTTTATAAAAGTATTTTAAATATATTACATTAATTTACCCTGTATATTTGATCTTATAGCACAAATGTAGGAATAACCATTGCCCAGTCATTAGATTGTGAGGAATATATTTTCATACCGTTGTTACTCTCATTACTACTTCAGCAGAACTGTTGTCATCATACTCCTCATCGTGTGGCCTGAGTCGGGTGAGTAAATGTAGCAAAGTGTAGCTGCAGTGAAATCCTTCAGACATTAACCGTGTAGAACCAACAGATCTTTGTGTTCTGAATTGATTCAGAGAGGCCCAAAAGGTCTGATTGGCAGAGCTCTCAGCGTTGCTGCTATTAATTTCTATATCCTTTGCTTTGTCATAATTTAGAACGGTCCAGTGTAGATTAACAGCTCTCCAGCGTTTAAATACTCGATATAGTGCGGCTCCTTCATGAACAATTAAGCCTGTTAAAAAAGTATCAAGTATGAAGCATAAAGTATGAAATTATCATAAGGAATGTGATTACAGTTCATCTTTGCATTATGAGCATAGCAGAAGGACTCTGTTAATAGCCTCATCTATCTAAATGGAAATTATCTGTCGAGCACCTCTAGTCAAAGCACTGAAATTGGACTTTTACAGAGAGATACCAACATCCACATAGCACATTGTGGGTCCCTGCAATGCACTTCGCAAATGAGCAGATGGTGGAAACTGAGTCTGCAACCTTTCAGTCTATGGCTTACACATCAATAAGAATGTCATCCTGTCTTTCTAATCCTAATTAGAATCTAAATATATTGGTTAAAACTACTTTTCACATAAGAATGGAGTTAAATATCCTTATTTTTAATCAATATTATTCGGTATATTATTTTCCCCAAGTTGTCACAGACCATATCACATTATTGATGACTTCCCCAATTGGTCATTCCTGTAACCTTTCGAGTAGAGCAGAAAAATATTACATAATTTTCAGTTAGTCAGAGAAAATTCTATTTTAAAAACCTGATCACAAAAACTACTTTTTAAATTACTTGGAGTGAGATGATTGGTGCTTAAAAGAATATCATGAACAGAAGAATAGCTGGGTAAAATCAGTTTATACTCTGAGTGATCTGCTTGCGCATCTAACATTTATGGGTACAGTTAAAAGTACAAATAATAAATGTTGATTTTTTTTAGTGCAAGTTCTAAATTATTATTATCCAGGTACAGTGTCTTAAGTCCAGTTATTGAAAAATCAGACATTTTCATAAGCTGCCGTGCATCAATTTTTGTTGTTATTAAATCAGTAAAATAATTCTCTGGGACAATTCGGCTAGGTGCTGTGTGCACGTGGTGGCAGAATGAACCAGTTATTCATGCTGGGTTTTTCCTGTACTCTGGTCTGAACAACTCAACCCCAACCCACTCGGCTTCAGCTGATCCACCTGACCTGAGTCAGCCCAAACTGCCCGACCTGACCGAGCCTAAACTACCCGGCCCGACCTGACCCGGCCCAAGCTGCCCGACCTGACCCAAACTGCCTAACCCAGCCCAGCCTTACCTGGCCTGACCTGACCCAGCCCAAACTGCTTGACCTTGGCCCGGCCTATATGCACCACAACAGCTAGCTGTTCACCCTCCCCCTCCAGAATGCCTTGCAGCCGCTCTGAGACATCCTTGACCCTTGAACCAGGGTCCATCCTGGAGTCTTGTTTGCATCCGCAGAAACACCTGTCTATTCCCCTTACAATTGAATCCCCTATCCCTGTAGTTCTGCCATTCTTTTTCCTGCCCTCCTGTGCAGCAGAACTAGCCACGGTGCCATGAACTTGGCTGCTGCCACCTTCCCCTGGTGAGCCATCTCCCCCAACAGTATCTGAAATGGCATATCTGTTTTGGAGGGGGATGACCGCAGAGGACCCTTGCACTGCCTTCCTACTCTTCCTCTGTCTGGCGGTCACCCATACCCTATCTCCCTCAGTAATTTTTATCTGCAGTGTGAGCAACTCACTGAACATGTTATCCACGACTTCCTCAGCATCGTGGATGCTCCAAAATGATCCATCCGCAGATCCAGAGCCGTCAAGCGGTCTTACAGGAGCTGCATTTGGACACACGTCTTTAGCATGTGAAGGGGCCAGGGACACCGGAAGGTTCCCTGAATTTCCACATCACCCAAGAGGAGCATGACATGGATCTGAGATCTCCTGCCATGACTTAACCCTTAAGTTAATTTACAACAACTACAATGCCAAGAGAAAAAGAGAGAAAAAAGAAAAACTACTTACGTACTCTTACATTGCGCACTCATTCCATCCCGGTTGTAGCAAGGCAACCCTCCCATTCCAGATATTAGTCCCTGAACTGTTTCTGATGCATTAATATCCTTCCTTAAATAAGGAGACCAATACTGTATATAGTACCTCAGATGTGGTCTCACCAATGCTCTGTAAAACTGACCTCTCTCTATTTTTGTATTTAATTTTCCTCACAATCATAGAATCATAGAGTCCTATAGTGCAGAAAGAGGTCATTCAGCCCATCGAGTCTACACTGACCACAATCCCACCCAGTCCCTCTCCCCATAACCCCGCCTATTTACCTGCTAGTCACCTGACACTAAGAAGCAATTTAACATGGCCAATCAACCTAACCCACACATCTTCGGAGTGAGGGAGGAAACCGGAGCACCCGGAGGAAACCCACGCAGACACATGGAAAATGTGCAAACTCCACACAGTCACCTGAGGCCGGAATTGAACCCAGGTCCCTGGTGCTGTGAGGCAGCATTGCTAACCACTGTGCAACCAGTCTTCATGAGTTATTTTCCTATCTATCTTTGCATCATCAGCAAATTCAGCAACCGTCCTGTCAGCTCATTCATCCAAGTGATTTATATACTTTGTAAAAAGTTGAGTTAGCAGCACTGATCTTTCTGGCAAGAGTAGGATGCTTGGACAGGCAGTCAGCAGCAGCTAGAGGACAGTGCGAGAGAAGGATGCTGGAGAGGCAGTCAGCAGCACCTAGCTTATCACTGTATAAACATAAGTTCATTGGTTGAGTTAAGGGGTTCTTCCCCTCATATTCCCAGGAGCAGAGACAGCTGGCTCTGTGAGGGAAATCTCTACTGGGCAACAGGAGCGTTTGAAAACAAAATCCAGGAATAACATCACAGGAAAACAGTAAGTTCAATGGTTGCTGAGAAGCTGCAATTAGGGATTGTGTTTAAGTAGTTTAAACTAGAAAAATGTATCATTTATAAAGAAGTAGCTGCTTGGATTTCAGTGAGGGACACAAGCAATAGGGAAGTAAAGTTAAATTAAGCCAAGGTGAAATAAGGTAATAAACAAAGTTAGATAAAGTTAGGGTAAGAGTAGTAAAGTTACTCATATTCATTTTACTCATTCTACTTTTACTAAGTGTAATAAATAGTTTTTAGTGTTACGGAATGGCAGGTCAGCTGGACCAAGTGGAGTGTACATCCTGTGGTATGTTGACAACAGGAAGTAGTAAAGGGACTAGAAGGCAGGAGAAACAAAGCAAAGCATTGAGTATGCATCAAGTGCGGAATGGTGTCAAATCGACAAAGTTAAGGGCACGCCATCTGAATGAACACAGCATTCATAACAAGGTAATGATCTAAAGGTACAAATAGTGGTAAATGGTCTGATATAATTGCCAATACGGAAAGATGGCTGCATGGTGACCAAGACTGGGAACTGAATATTCAAGAATATTCAACATTTAGGAAGGACAGACAAGGAAGGAAAGGAGGTGGAATTGCGCTGATAATAAGCGATTCATACAATAGTAAGGGAGGATCTCAAATTGGAAAACAATGTGTGGAAGAAACAGTAAAGGGCTGTGGACATTGGTTGGAGTTATTTATAGGCCACCGAATAGTAATGGTAATGTATGGCATAGTATTAATCAGGAGATAAGAGATGCATATGACATGGGCAATACTGTGATCATTGTGACTTCAATTGCACATAGACTGGATAAACCAAGTGAGCACTAATACTGAGGAAGACGGGTTTCTAGAGTGTGTTAGGGATGGGTAGCCAGAGCAGTATGTTGAGGAGCCAACTAGAGGACAGACTATTCTAGAAGGGCTAGTTAATAATCTTGTTTTAAAAGAATCTTTAGGAATCAATGACCACTATATGAATTTTACCTTATGTTTGAAAGTGAAGGAATTCAATCTGAACACAAGGTGTTAAAGTTGAAGAAAGGAAATTATGAAGGCATGAGGGACAAATTGGCTGATGTGGATTGGGAAAATACATTAAAAAAGCAACAGATAGTCTTCAAAGAGCTATTACATAATGTGCAGCACTTATACATTCCTTCAGAATGCAAAAAAACCACAAAAGCAGTCAACTGTGGCTGACAAAGAAAGTTAAGGATTGTATGAATTAAAAGAAAAGGCTAATAAAGTTGCCAGAAATAGTACTAAACCTGAGGATTGGGAGGTTTTTAGAATATAGTGAAAGGCGGCCAAGAAACTGATAAGGAAAGGGGGAAAGGAATATGAATGCAATCTAGCAAAAACATAAAATGGACTGTAACAGCTTCTATAGGTGTGTAAAAAGGAAGTGTTTGGCTAAGACAAATGTGGGTCCATTACAGGCAGAATCAGGAGAATTTATAATGGGGAATAGAGAAATGGCAGAGAAGCTAAATGATAACTTTGGCTAGAACTTTCTGGCTGTTCTCACCAGCGGAATCTTCCTGTTCCCTCGATGGAGCACCCCCACCACGGACCAAAAGATTCTGTTGCCAGTCAATGCCAGGCACTGCAAAATCTCGCCCATTGACTAATTCACCAAAGAAACCAAACAAGGTTATATCAGCATGGTAATGCAGGTGTCACAGATGCAGCATGTGGGAGTTTATGGAAAGCATGCAATCTCAGACAGCCACTTCTGCAGTAAGTGTCTGCATTTCAGGGAACTTCAGCTCAAGAGTTCTTAAGCTGGAATCGGAGGTGAAGACATTACAGTGATGCGGGGGCAGCCACATCTTGTAAGTTAGACAGTGGCACATGTCTTGTTAGCAGCCATGGACAACAGGGCATGAGTCATAAGTCACGGCACAGCACAGAAGGAGGCCATTTGGCTCATTGAGTTGTTCCATTGGACCCTACTCCACTTAATTGGGTCTGGAACCATTCTCCAGGCAAATTGTAAAACTAGGGCTTTAAACTAAAATGTGAGGAGAAAGTTCAATTTTTTTTAAATCTAAAGAGAAAAGTCAAGGCCACAGAACAAGTTAACCAATTTGGACAAAGAAAAGGGAAAGATAAAGGGAATAAAATTGGGCTACAGAAGTGTGAAACATATTCAGAGCGAATTGCCAGCTAGTTTTTCACTATAGCTGATCTTCTTTCCACTGAACTTCAGACGATTATTCAAACTAATTTGCTCATTTTACTGTCACTTTTACTTGGTTTGAAATTAAAATTCTTGACAACTTTTCCAAGGAATGGAAAATAAAAATTAATGCAGTGAAAAATCAACCGTCAACTCACTAAGCGCATTTCATGGTGCTGTCCAGGACCAATTTCACTCTCAAAATGTTTAATGGTAATAGTACATTTGTTAATAAATTCAAATCAGGGAAAATTGTAAAATTTATCTGATTGTAGGAGATATTTGTAACAGGATCGATAAATTAATTACACTAATCGAGATAAATGGTTTTGATCTAATAGTCATTATAGATATGTTGGGAATGTAATATTCCATTGTACTTGACATTTCAAATAGGCAGACAAAATGGAAAAGGAGGAGCCATTACCTGGACAATAATGGATGACATAACCAAAGTAATAGAGAGAGAGCATGGTTCCAAGGAGCAGGATGTTGAATTTTGAATGTTAAAGTTAAATTTTTTTTTAAAGTTCATTTATTAGTGTCACAAGTAGGCTTACATTAACACTGCAATGAAGTTACTATGAAAGTCCCTAGTTGCCACACTCTGGTGCCTGTTTGGGTACACTGAGGGAGAATTTAGCATGGCCAATGCACCTAACCAGCACGTCTTTCAGACCGTGGGAGGAAACCAGAGCACCAGGAGGAAACCCATGCAGATACAGGGAGAACATGCAGGCTCCAGACAGTGGAATCGAATCCGGGTCCCTGGCGTTGTGATGCAGCAGTGCTAATCACTGTGCCACCGTGCTACCCCATGGATGAAGATAAGAAATAACAAGGGTTGGAAAAGGTCTTTGGAAGTGGTTTATATATGGACCTCCTAACAATATCTACTGTTACAGATAGGAGGAAGGTTAATTTAAACACCCCTGATTTCTCCTCTCACTACCCATCCGTAAACAGAAAAGTGTTTTGATATTGATTTCCCCCTTTATTAGAGGTGGCATATTATCCCCAACCCTTACATTTGGTGTGTCCTACTCCTCTATGAATAAATCACACAGCAAACACATGATAAAATAAATAGTTTATTTTCAAATACAAACAAGCCCTGAAAGGAAGGAGGTTCAGGGCTTGCCCATATTAAAATACAAGTTAGGTTTTACATGTGTCCAGTATCAAAAATCTAATCTTTCCAGAAGTGAGATCTCTCTGATGGGAGAAGGCACATAAATTTGAGTTAGTCTTGCAGGTACAAGTTCCAATCTTCCAGGAGTTCACAATTTTGATGAGGGCTAGAGATCTTCCTCTGCCAGCTGCTTGATGGTAAAATGGTAGCCAGCACAGGCTGCTTGCCAGGTGCTACTGTTTCTCTTTGGAGATTAAATAGTGACTGCCTATAACTTCCAATAACTTGTTAATTAAACAAATTCAGACAGTTTAAGTCTCAGTCATGTGACACTGGTTTCAGGTTGTTAAATGAGGCCCCTGATTGAAAGCCATTGTATGCTGTAACAGGCAACATTAGACCATTAACACCAGATTAGCAGCTAGGAGTTGCAAATGGCTGTCTTTGTTCATAGCTGGGGCAGACATCTCATTTGTGAAACCATTGTGTTGGCTTGGCTCGAGCGTTGATGAGATGCAAGAAATGTTACATTCCAGGAGGTGTTCTCCTTTGTTCACTTTCAAACTACTCAGAAACTTCCAGAAGCTAGCATGTGATTAGCAGGCGACATTGTATCAGCCCAGCGATTGTCCATTTTGAAAAACAGAGTAAAATGATTTTATAAAGCAGCCAGGCTGACAGGGATATGTATTTATTTCCAATCCTGTCTCTTCCAGGACACTACACTGTTGGACAGAGTATTTATCAAAAAGAAATGAGGAGCCCATCACAAAGGCAATGCAATAATCATAGCGGAATGTTAATCATAGAATCTCTACAGTGCAGAAGGAGGCCATTTGGCCAATCAAGTGTGCACCAACCACAATCCCACCCAGGCTCTATTCCCGCAAACTCACATATTTACCCTGCTAATCCCTGTGACACTCGGGTCAATTTTAGCCTGGCCAATCAACCTAACCCACATATCTTTGGACTCACATAGACCAGATAAATCAAATTGACAAAAATAATTTAGAATGTATTCTAAACAGTTTTCTAGAAAACCAAAGAAGGAAGAGACTACTTTAAAGGGTGGGACGGTGGCATAGTGCTTAGTACTGCTGCCTCAGTGCCAAAAACTCAATTCTAGTCTCAGATGACTGTCTGTGTGGAGTTTGCACATTCTTCCCGTGTCTGCATTGGGTTTCCTCCAGGTGCTCTGGTTTCCTCCCACAGCCCAAAGATGTGCTGGTTAGGTGGATTGGCCATGCTAAATTGCCCCTTAGTGTCAGGGGGATTAGCAAGGCGAAGGGGATAGGATAGGACCTGGGTGGGATTGTGGTCGGCGCAGACTCAATGGGCTGAATGGCCTCCTTCTGCACTGTAGGAATTCTATGAAATTGTGTTTTATTTAATGGGATAGGATTATTTAGTAATCTAGTAAAGTGGATCCACTGGGCAAAATTTTACACTCTCTCCCTCTCCCCCCTCCCCCCCCCCCCCCCCCACCACCACCAAGGTGAGTTATGAAGCTAGGTGGGGTTGGGGGGGCGGGGGTGCTAAAATTGAAAGCCAGAATTCCCCACAGGCCATCTCTGTATGCTTGGGTGGAGGTGAAACCAAAGGCCACCCTGTCGATGTTTCCGTCAACGCCCCACGTCATGAATTGCCAGGTGCTTCTGTCCCTCTGTAGGACAGATTATTACAGATATATTGCCTGTCCCAATCCTTCTGCCAAAATGCACACACACTTCTATATATTAAATTCCATCTCCCACTTGTCTTCCCATTCAGCTTGCTTATCTATGTCTTGGTAGTTTGTCAATTGGTATCACCCTCACAATTTGCTACATCTCCAAGTTTAGTATCACAGCAAATATTGAAATTTTAGGGAAACACCACTGTGTACCATCCCTGTTTTCTGTCCTCCAGTTTTTTTCTATCCAACACTGACACTCCTATTCCATAAGCCTCGAATTGGTTAACCAGATTTTTATGTGTTACTTTGTGAAATAATTCTTCAAATCCACTCAGACAATAACCAATCCCTTCGTCAGCATTCTCTGTTATTTAATCAAAAAATTCAATTAGATTAGCTGCTTTTCACAAATCCCTAATTAACTCTCAGCATGGGTTCTCCTTAATTAACTCCCCCAATATCACTATACTATTGTTCTTGCACATGTTTGTTACTTGTCTGCAGATTTGCCCCTATCTCTCTCTCTATCAAAAAGCTTATGGAATACCTTCCATAAGTAGTGTGATCACACCTTTCTTGCCTCTCAACTCTAACCAAATGGACTCTCTGTCCTTGCCTCCTCAAGGAGCTCCTCTCTATCCAAAACTACAATCCTTTCCCTAATCAATACTGCCATCCCATCACCCATCTTTGCTCTTTATCTTTTCCAAACACTTTGTATCTTTGAATATTAATTACCCAGTTCTCACCATTTTAAGGCACTCTTCTGTCACTGCCATTGCATTGTATTCTGTAAAGTCAGTATGCACTTGTAACTCACCAACCTTATTCACCATTGGTGTATTTACATACATGCATTCAAAACCTACATTTGTAGTCCTTACAATCCTTCTTCGTCTGCTCAATGTGATATTACTTGCTTCTCCAATGCTATCCAGTAGATGCACATGTGGATTTTCAAAAGATATTCAATAAAATGCCGCACAAAAGGTTACTGCACAAAATAAGGATTGGAGCTAATATAAAGATAGAATCATAGAATCCCTACAATGCAGGCCATTCGGCCTATCGAGTCTGCACCGATCACAATCCCACCCAGCCCCTAACCTCAAAGCCCCACATATTCATCCTGCTGGTCCCCCTGACACTAAATTACAATTTAGCATAGCCAATCAACCTAATCTACACATTTTCTTTTGGACTGTGGGAGGAAACTGGAACACCTAGAGGAAACCCACGCAAACACGAGGAGAACATGCAAACTCCACACAGACAGTGGCCCGAGCTGGGAATCGAACCCAGGTCCCTGGCGCTCTGAGGCAGCAGTGCTAACTACTGTGCCACGGTGCCACCCTTAGCCTTGCTTTGATATCACAATTTTCATGAACACAGAGTGCTTCATAACTGTACTCACTGTTGTAATGTAGGCAAAATGACTGCCAAACTACATACGGTATTCTACCACAAACAGCAACATGACAAGAAGTAGATAATCTGTTCATTTAGTGGGATAAATACTGGCCAGAACTCTGCGGAGAACTCCTCTGCTGTTTATCAAAATAGTGGATTTTTTTACATCCACCCGAGCAGGCAGTTTAATTCTCATCCAAAAGACAGAACTTCCAACAGTGCATCACTCCCTCAGTACTGAGGGAGGTTTGCTTGCGGTGGGGGAAGCATAAAATTCCCCAGGTTATCTTTCCACTGCTGCCCTCACATCTGCTCTGGCCTCAAATGGGAAAGGGGTGGTGGTTGCCTTAAGGACCCATTTCCACATCAGCAACTCCCCAAGTTCTAACCTCATGTTGCTTCCACTCCATCAAGAGAAACTCCCACCAAAACTCACCTGGATTCCAAGGCTTTGAATCCAGGAACAACAGTCCTGGCCATTCCTGCCACTTGCGCAGCTGGAATTTTTATTTTATTATTCATTCTTGGGATGTGGGCATCACCAGCTAGGGCAGCATTTGTTTCCCAGCCCTTATTGCCCTTGAGAAGGTAGTGGTGAGTTGCCTTCTTGAATCACTCTAGTCCATGTTATGTAGCTACACCCAGGGAGGGAGTACCAGGATTTTGACCTAGTGACAGTGAAGGAATAGTGATATATTTCCAAGTCCTCAACTTTCTCAGGAGACTAAGGAAATTTGGCATGTCCGCTACAACTCTCACCAACTTCTACAGAGACACCACATCACAACTTGATATGGCTCCTGTTCTGTCCAAGACCACAAGAACATACAAAGGGGCATGAATGAAGCCCAGTCCATCCTCACACAAAACCAGCCTTTCATCCATTGACACTGTCTATCCTTCCAGATGCCTCAGAAACGCAGCCAGCATAATCAAGGACCCCACGTACCCCGGACATACTCTCTTCCACCTTTGTCCGTCAGAAAAAAGATACAAAAGTCTGAGATCACGTACCAACCAACTCAAAAGCAACTACCTCCCTGCTGCCATCGGACTTTTGAATGGACCTACCTCGCATTAAGGTGATCTTTCTCTACACCCTAGCCATGACTGTAACACTACATTCTGCACTCTCTCCTTTCCTTCCCTATGTACGGTATGCTTTCTGTAGAGAGCGCAAGAAACAATATTTTCACTGTATACTAATATATATGACAATAATAAATCAAATCAAAATCAAAAAAAGTCCAGATAGTGAGTGACTTGGAGGGGAACTTCCAGGTGATGATGTTCTGACGTGTTTACTGCCTTATCCTTCTAAATGGTAGTGATTGTGGGTTTGGAAGGTACTGTCTGAGGAGGCTCAATGGGGGTGGCTGCAGTGCATCTTGTATATGGTACCCACTGCTGCCACTGTCAGTGGTGGATGGAGTGCCATCAAGTGGGCTGCTTTGTCCTGGGTGGTGTCAAGCTTCTTGTGTTGTTGGAGCTGCACCCATCATGGCAGGTGGAGAGTACTCCATCACACTCCTGACTTGTGCCTTGTGGTTGGTGCACAGTCTTTGGGGAGTCAAGAAATGAGATATTCACAGCAAGAGTCTTAGCCTCTGACCTGCCCTTGTAGCCACATTATTTATATGACTAGTCCAGTTTTGTTTCAGGTCAATGGTGACACCCAGATAGTAGGGGATTCGGTGATTGTAATGCCATTGAACATCAAGCAATGTTGGTTAGATACTTTCTTATTGGAGATGGTCACATGTAGCATGAATATTACTTGCCACTTGGACAATATCCAGGCTAGGATTGACAAGTCCTGCTGCACTGGGACAGAAGAGTAACAGAATCAGACAGTGCAGAAAAGGTCCTTGGGCCTATCGAGTCTGCACCAACAATAATTACCACTAATATCATACTAATCTCATTTTCCTTCACTTGTCCCTATCTTTGAATAGTATGATATTTCAAGTGCTCCACTACCTCCCCAGGTAGTGCATTCCAGATTCTCACCACCCTCTAAGTGATTTTTTTTCTCAAATTGCCTCTGAATCTCCTGGTTCGTGCCCTAAAATTATGCCCCATCATGATTGATCCCTCAACTAAGGGAAACAGCTACTTCCTATTCACCCTGTCCAAACCTCTCAATCTTATACACCTCAATCACCTGCTCTGCCGTCTTCAGGGATCTGTGAGTAAGTACCCCAAGATCCATTTGTTCCTCTGAACTTCCTAGTGTTCTGCCATTCATTAAACACTCCCTTGTCTTGTTACTTCTTCCAAAGTGCCTCGCCTCATACTTATCAGAGTTAAATCCATCTGCCACTGCTCTGCCCATCTGACCAACCCACCTATATCTTCCTGTAACCTACGACCTTCTTCTTCACTATTAACCACTCTACCTATCTTGGGGTAATCTGCAAATTTACTTATTGTTCCCCCCACATTATTATCTATATCATTTATGTATATAACAAACAAGAAGGGTCCCAGCACTGAACCTTGTGGTATGCCACTGGACACCAGCCTCCAGTCACAAAAACAGCCTTCTACCACCACCCTTTGTGTCCTACTACTGAGCCAGTTTCAGATCCATCTCACCACGTTTCTCTGAATTCGATGTTCTTCAACCTTCTCAATCAGTCTTCCATGTGGGATCTTGTCAAAGACTTTGCTGAAATCCATATAAACTACAGCAACTGCACTTCCCTTATCCACACACAAGATCACTTTTTTGAAAAATTCTATCAAATTTGTCAGGCATGATCAACCTCTGACAAAGCCATGCTGACTATCCCTAATTAACCTATGTCTTTCCAAGTGGATATTAATTCTCTTCTCAAAATTTTCTCCAATGCTTTTCCATCTCTACCACCTTCTTGAAAAGTGGAACCACCATTCTCCAGTCCTCTGGCACTTCCCCCGTGTTGGACTTTAACCTGGTGTTGTGAGATTTCTTACTGTACTTCCCCTGTGGCCAGAGAGGAGTCAAAAATGAATATTTCCTGCCTGACCTCCCACAGCAGCCTCAGATGGTGAGGTGAGAGTGACAATCCTTGATGTCAAGGCTGCATGCGACTGAGGATCCTTAGTGAAACTGGAATCAATGGGTATCAGGGGGCAAACTCTGTGGTTGGAGTCATACCTGGTACATAGGAAGATGGTTGTGGTTGTGCAGGGTCAGTCATCTCAGCTCCAGGACACCCCTGCAGGAGTCCCTCAAGGTAGTGTCCTAGGCCCAGCAATCTTCAGCTGCTTAATCAATGACTTTCCCTCCTTCATAAGGTCAGAAGTGGGGATGTTTGCCGATGATTGCACAATGTTCAGCACCATTCGTGACTCCTCAGATGCTGAAGCAGTCCATGTTCAAATGCAACAAAATCTGGACAATATCCAGGCTTGGGCTGACAAGTGGCAAATAACATTCACGCACACAAATGCCAGGCAATGACCATCACCAATAAGAGACACTGTAACCACCCTCCTTAACTTTCAATGGTGTCACCATCACTGAATCCTCCACTCAACATCTTTGGGGTTACCATTGACCAGAAACTCAAACGGATTCACCACCTAAACACGGTGGCTGCTAGAACATGTCAGAGGCTAGGAATACTGTGGCGAGTAACTCACCTCCTGACTCCCCAAAGCCTATCCACCATCCATAAGGCACAAGTCAGGAGTGTGATGGAATACTCCCCACTTGCCTGGATGGGTGCAGCGTCAACAACACTCAAGAAGCTTGACACCATCCAAGACAAAGCAGCCCACTTGATTGGCACCACATCTACAAACATTCAATCCCTCCACGCTCAGTAGCAGCAGTATGTATTATCTACAAGATGCACTGCAGCAATTCATCAAAGATCCTTAAAAAACATCTTCCAAACCCACGACCACTTCAATCTAGAAGGACAAGGGCAGCAGGTATATGGGAACACCACCACCTGCAAGTTCCCCTCCAAGCCACTCACCATACTGACTTGGAAATATATCGCCATTCCTTCACAGTTACTGGGTCAAAATCCTGGAATTCCCTCCCTAACGGCATTGTGGATCAACCCACAGAACATGGACTACAGCGATTCAAGAGGGCAATTCACCATCACCTTCTCAAGGGAAACTGGGGATGGGCAATAAATGCTGGCCAGCCAGCCAAGCCCGTGTCCCACAAATGAATAAAAAAAAGTTTATCTGGGTCTGGGGATTTGTCAATTTTTAAGCCCGTCAAAGCCTCCAATAAACCCTCACTTCCTATGTTAAACTGCTCAAGGTCCACACAGTCCTTTTTCCTGAATTCTATAGCTATGCCCTCCTTATCCTGAGTGAAGACTAATGAGAGATATTTATTTAACACCCTTACAATATCTTGGAGCTTCATACACAGCTTGTCCCCTTGGTCTCTAATGGGCCCCACTCGTTCCCTGGTTAACCTCTTCCCCTTAATGCTTTTATAAAATATCTTGGGATTCTCCCTAATCTTGTTTGCAAGTCCTTTTTCATGCCCCTTTTTCACTCCGCTAATTGCTTTCTTAAGATTACCTGTAAAGACTCGCATTCCAACCATTATTTTGTAAATTGAGTTTGTATCTTTATATGCCCTGTTTGTGGACAGAACTCCCACTCACCTGATGAAGGGGCAGCGCTCCGAAAGCTAGTGGTTTGTGCTACCAAATAAACCTGTTAGACTTTAACCTGGTGTTGTGAGACTTCTTACTGTGTTTCCCTCTCCCTGCCAGACTAGTTTAAACTTTTCCCAACGGCACTAGCAAACCTACCTGTAAGGATGTTGGCCCCAAGGTGCAGATTCAGACGTTTGTACGTGTCCCACTTTCCCCAGAAACAGTCACAGTGATCCAAGAATCTAAACCCCTCCCTCCTCCACCAACTCTTGAGCCACATATTCATCTGTAGTGAGGAACATTGTCAGAGGTTACAGAAGGATATAGTTAGGCTGGAAATTTGGGCAAAGAAATGGCAGATGGAGTTCAATCCAAGGTAGGTGGTGTTGTGGATAGTTTGGAGGGATGTCAGAAGTTGCAGCGAGACATAGATAGAATGCAAGACTGGGCGGAGAAGTGGCAGATGGACTTCAACCCGGATAAGTGTGTGGTGATCCATTTTGGCAGATCCAATGGGATGAAGCAGCAGTATAATATGAAGGGTACCATTCTTAGCAGTGTAGAGGATCAGAAGGACCTTGGGGTCCGGGTCCATAGGACTCTTAAATCGGCCTCGCAAGTGGAGGATGCGGTCAAGAAGGCGTACGGCGTACTGGCCTTCATTAATCGAGGGATTGAGTTTAGGAGTCGGGAGATAATGCTGCAGCTTTATAGGACCCTGGTTAGACCCCACTTGGAGTACTGCGCGCAGTTCTGGTCACCTCATTACAGGAAAGATGTTGAAGCCATTGAAAGGGTGCAGAGGAGATTTACAAGGATGTTGCCTGGATTGGGGGGCATGCCTTATGAGGATAGGTTGAGGGAGCTTGGTCTCTTCTCCCTGGAGAGACGAAGGATGAGAGGTGACCTGATAGAGGTTTACAAGATGTTGAGAGGTCTGGATAGGGTAGACTCCCAGAGGCTATTTCCAAGGGCTGAAATGGTTGCTACGAGAGGACACAGGTTTAAGGTGCTGGGGGGTAGGTACAGAGGAGATGTCAGGGGTAAGTTTTTCACTCAGAGGGTGGTGGGTGAGTGGAATCGGCTGACGTCGGTGGTGGTGGAGGCAAACTCGTTGGGGTCTTTTAAGAGACTTCTGGATGAGTACATGGGATTTAATGGGATTGAGGGCTATAGATAGGCCTAGAGGTGGGGATGTGATCGGCGCAACTTGTGGGCCGAAGGGCCTGTTTGTGCTGTGGCTTTCTATGTTCTATGTTCTATAAATGCGAAGTGATGCATTTTGGTAGAACTAACGTAGGGGGGAGCTATATGATAAATGGCAGAACCATAAAGGGTGTAGATACGCAGAGGGACCTGAGTGTGCAAGTCCACAGATCCTTGAAGGTGACCTCACAGGTGGAGAAGGTCGTAAATAAGGCAAATGGCATGCTTGCCTTTATAGGACGGGGCATAGAGTATAAAAGTTGGGGTCTGATGTTGCAGTTGTACAGAACGTTGGTTCGGCCGCATTTAGAATACTGTGCCCAGTTCTGGGCACCACACTACCAGAAGGACACGGAGGCTTTAGAGAGAGTGCAGAGGAGGTTTACCAGGATGTTGCCTGGTATGGAAGGGCTTAGTTATGAGGAGAGATTGGGTAAATTGGGGTTGTTCTCACTGGAAAGACGGAGGATGAGGGGTGACCTAATAGAGGTGTATAAAATTATGATAGGGTGAACGGTGGGAAGCTTTTTCCCAGGTCGGTGGTGACGTTCAAGGTGAGGGGGAGGGGAGGTTTAACATGGATATCAGAAGGACGTATTTTACACAGAGGGTGGTAGGGGCCTGGAATGCGCTGCCGGGCAAGGTGGTGGAGGCGGACACACTGGGAACATTTAAGACTTACCTAGATAGCCACATGAACGGAGTGGGAATGGAGGGATACATTAGAATGGTCTAGTTTAGACCAGGGAGCGGCGCGGGCTTGGAGGGCCGAAGGGCCTGTTCCTGTGCTGTATTGTTCTTTGTTCTTTGTATCCCATTTTCCTATTTCTATACTTGCCAGCATGTGGCACCGGGAGTAATCCAGAGTTTACAAATTTAGAGGTCCTGCTTTTTAATCTACTGCCTCGCTCCCTGAATTCTTGATGTAAGACCTCATTCCTCACTTTGCCCATATCATTGGCAGCAATCTGTGCCGTGGTCTCTAACTCATCACCCTCCCCTTTCAGGATGCCCTGCAGCCATTCAATGACATCTCTGATCCTGGCACCAGTGAGGCAACACATCATCTTGGAGTCGTGTTTTCAGCCGCAGAAATGCCTGTCTGCTCCCCTGACTAATGAATCCCCTATCACTATTGCTCTCCCTTAGTGATGCCAGAAGCTTGACTCTGGCTGCACTTCTTTGAGGTCATGATGTGGAGATGCCGGCGTTGGACTGGGGTGAACACGGTAAGAAGTCTCACAACACCAGGTTAAAGTCCAACAGGTTTATTTGGTAGCAAATACCATAAGCTTTCGGAGCGCTGCTCCTTCGTCAGATGGAGTGGAAATGTGCTCTCAAACAGTGCAAACAGCACTGTTTGCACTGTTTGAGAGCACATTTCCACTCCATCTGACGAAGGAGCAGTGCTCCGAAAGCTTATGGTATTTGCTACCAAATAAACCTGTTGGACTTTAACCTGGTGTTGTGAGACTTCCTACCTTCTTTGAGGTACCAGTGCCCTCATCAGCTTCCAAAATGAAATACAGGTTAGTGAGCGGGACCCCAGGGGACTCCTGCACTACCTCACTGTTCTTTCTGGACTGCCTGGTGGTCCCTTCTTTCATCTAGTCCCTTGAGCTGTGGTGTGACCACCTCTCTAAATGTGGTATCTATGTAACTTTCAGCCCTTGCAAGTGTGCCACAGTGTCTCCAGCCGCTGCTCAAGCTCCGAAACCCAGAGCTCCAGTTTCTGCAGCTGGGAGCACTTCCTGCACCATGTGGTCACCTAGGACACTGGCGGTGTCCAAGGCTCCCCACATATAACAAGCCATACATTCCACTTCGTTGTTCTCACCTGACATTTCCTAAAATTTACACCCTAGATACAGGTAATAAATAATACTTTCCCAATAAATAATGTTTCCTTTAGCTTCAGCTATTTAAACACAGTCCTTAGTTCCAGTCACTCACCAATGAATCAGCTTACCGCTTTCCTGTAATGTCACTCTTAGATGATTTTCAAACTCAGCACGCTGTATGAACAGTGGCTGTCCCTCGCAAGCCTGGTGCTCTCTGCTGCCTGTCCAGGACTGTCCGCTGCCCAAAGGTGAGTGGAGGCCTCGAACCCCATGCTCTCTTATATCACTGTACTGGTGAGGTGTGTTCCTCACAGGTCCAGTGCTCTCTGCTGCCCGAAGATGAAGGATATGGACTGTTTCAGTATTTGAGGAGTTGCGAATGGTGCTGAACATTGTGCAGTCATCAGCAAACATCCCCACTTCTGGCCTTATAATGGAAGAAAGGTCATTGATGAAGCAGCTGAAGATGGTTGTCCCTAGGACACTACTCTGAGGAACTCTTGCAGTGATACCCTGGAACTGAAATGGTTGACCTTCAACAACCATGACTACCTTACTTTGTCATGATGTGGAGATGCCGGCGTTGGACTGGGGTAAACACAGTAAGAAGTTTAACAACACCAGGTTAAAGTCCAACAGGTTTATTTGGTAGCAAAAGCCACACAAGCTTTCGAGGCTCAAAGCCCCTTCTTCAGGTGAGTGGGAATTCTGTTCACAAACAGAATTTATAAAGACACAGACTCAATTTACATGAATAATGGTTGGAATGCGAATACTTACAACTAATCAAGTCTTTAAGAAACAAAACAATGGGAGTGGAGAGAGCATCAAGACAGGCTAAAAAGATGTGTATTGTCTCCAGACAAGACAGCCAGTGAAACTCTGCAGGTCCACGCAACTGTGGGAGTTACAAATAGTGTGACATGAACCCAATATCCCGGTTGAGGCCGTCCTCGTGTGTGAGGAACTTGGCTATCAGTTTCTGCTCAGCGACTCTGCGCTGTCGTGTGTCGCGAAGACCGCCTTGGAGAACGCTTATCAGGTGGACAACGTTGTCTACCTGATACGCTGCAAGAAAGGATGTCCCGAGGCATGGTACATTGGGGAAACTATGCAGACGCTGCGACAACGGATGAATGAACACCGCTCAACAATCACCAGGCAAGACTGTTCTCTTCCTGTTGGGGAGCACTTCAGCGGTCTTGGGCATTCGGCCTCTGATATTCGGGTAAGCGTTCTCCAAGGCGGCCTTCGCGACACACGACAGCGCAGAGTCGCTGAGCAGAAACTGATAGCCAAGTTCCGCACACACGAGGACGGCCTCAACCGGGATATTGGGTTCATGTCACACTATTTGTAACTCCCACAGTTGCGTGGACCTGCAGAGTTTCACTGGCTGTCTTGTCTGGAGACAATACACATCTTTTTAGCCTGTCTTGATGCTCTCTCCACTCCCATTGTTTTGTTTCTTAAAGACTTGATTAGTTGTAAGTATTCGCATTCCAACCATTATTCATGTAAATTGAGTCTGTGTCTTTATAAATTCTGTTTGTGAACAGAATTCCCACTCACCTGAAGAAGGGGCTTAGAGCCTCGAAAGCTTGTGTGGCTTTTGCTACCAAATAAACCTGTTGGACTTTAACCTGGTGTTGTTAAACTTCTTACTGTGTTTACCTTACTTTGTACCAGGTATGACTCTAATCAGCTGAGAGTTTTCCCTCTGATTCCCATTGATTCTAGTTTTGCTGGAGCTCCATGATGCCACACTTGGTTAAATGTGACCTTGATATCAATGGCAGTCGCTCTCACCTTATTACAGCCATGGTTCAAACATGTGCAAAAAGACTGAATTCCACACTGCAATACTGGACCATACCCTCAACAAATTATCCACAAGCATGGAGATAATCTCCAGATCAGATGGGGAACTGTTTAACCTGCACTACATTCAATCCAAAACCTAAACCATTCCAAGACAAGCCAAAGAGCAGACGATAATTGTGTGCGTGCTTACTTAAAAACTGAGTTCCATTGTCAACTCCACCCCCGAACATGTAAGAAAATGGGCCTTTCGCAAAACACCCAGAAAACATGTGAGATTGGTACAAAGCGAAAATGTGCTTTACATTTGGAAGCCTGAGATTGAAAAGGCATTTACTCCCTGATTGTTGATGAGGAAATATTCAATGTTCAAATCTCTGACAATACTGCCTAAGCTTAGATAATGTCAAATGTCACACCTGAGTGACCATTCTTCGTGTCTGAAACAGAGAGTAAGCCACACACACATATACTTTGCGGTAGGAATCAGGGCTGAGACTGCTTGGCTATTTTCACCCCTTGTCAGTCTAGAGCAGGGGTCTCCAAACTTTTCAGTATGAGGGCCACATCGCATATTTTACACATTTTCGGGGGCCAAAGGAAAAAAATTTGTTTTATAAATGAATGAATAAAATCTAAATGAATAAATAAGTTTTATTTGGATCATCTTTGTAATCAGCATGATATGATTCAGAACAAAAGAGAAATGTGGCAATTACAAAGAAACAATGCCGTGCTTACACTGAGAAATGATATATAATGAGTAAAAATGTCAAACATTAGCAAATGCTCTGACAAAATAATCAATTACTTAACCGCAGATGAGAAAAGCGGGCTAATCATTTTTAAATTAATTTTATTCACTGAAATTTTACAAATGTTCACTTGAACTGAGAATTTGCCTAATTTTGTGGTACACAATAAGAAAAATAAACACGCCCCAAGAAAGAACTTCAGTAAAACAAAGCAAAGAAATTCAAAACAAACTTGAACCATTAATAAAGGTCGAACAAAAATAAATTCAGTCTGCACCTTTCTACATAATTCTGGCAATTGGAGTTTTCAATCGTAATCAACAAATCATGAAGTTTTGCACAAGATTAATGGGAATGATGGAACTGCTTTTTTAATTTCAAAATATTTCTGAACTGAGGTTTCAGGCTTGAGGAGCCAATTATTAGAATGGACTTCAAATGCTCATCAGATAAATTTGCTCGATATTTGGACTTGACATACTTCATAGGGCGGCACAGTGGTTAGCACTGCTGCTTCACAGCTCCAGGGACCTGGGTTCGATTCCCGGCTTGGGTCACTGTCTGTGTGGAGTTTGCACATTCTCCTCGTGTCTGCGTGGGTTTCCTCCGGGTGCTCCGGTTTCCTCCCACAGTCCAAAGATGTGCGGGTTAGGTTGATTGGCCATGCTAAAATTGTCCCTTAGTGTCTGTAGGTTAGAGGGAGTAGTGGGTAAATATGTAGGGATATGGGGGTAGGGCCTGGGTGGGATTGTCGATGCAGACTCGATGGGCCGAATGGCCTCTTTCTGTGCTGTAGGGTTTCTAAGATTCTAAGATTTTTGAAAATGTTTGTTCACACAGGTACGTTGTACCAAAAACTGATACAAATCCATAAGCAAATCGCTTCAAATTTGGAAACTGCTCAGGCTGCAAAGATTTATAAAATTGGATCAGATTTCCTTCTTTATACTTGTCTTTCAGCATGTCATCTGATTGGAGATCAATAATTTCCATTTGAAACTGACTTGGGAGTGTTTCAACATTGCAGCCAAATGGATTTTGAAACAGCTTTATTTCATCTGTGTTTCCATCAAGATCCGAAAATTGTTCCTGAAATTGTTTTTGCAAGTCCTTAATGATTTCTGTTGCAAATGAAGAAGGAAATTCTGCTTCACTTTCTTCATGAAATTTTTCACAACATGGAAAATGAACCAAGTTATGAACTTTCAGCTGTCCTTGAAATAGCATCAGTTTTGCCCTGAATGCCTTGACATGCGCGAATAGATCACAAATCAAATTTGTTTCACCTTGCAACTTCAGATTCAATTGATTCATATGGCCTGTCACGTCTGCAAAAAATGCCAATTTCCAAAGCCAGTCACTGTTTGATAAAAGTGGTTCGGATCGATTCTTCTCTGTGAGAAAGGAATCAATTTCCTCTCTGAACTGAAAGAACTGCGATTGAACCTTTCTACAACTAAGCCATCGAACTGCTGTATAATAAGGCAAGTCACCGACTCAGAATCAGTTTCTTTCAGAAAATCACGAAACTGGCGATGATTAAACCCGTGAGATTGAATGAAATTCACTGTTGAAACAACAGGTTTCAGAACGCAAGACATATCCACATATTTTCCGCACAATGCTTGTTGATGGATAATGCAATGCAGAAAGATGGGCTTTGATAATCCACTTACCTCACAAGCTTTTGTGATTTGTCCAACCAAACCTTTCTTCACCCCAGACATGTTCTTTCCTCCTTCAATTGTCACGCATTGCAGTTTATTCCACTCCAGGTTATATTCTAACACAGTTTTTTGCAATTCTTTGAAGATGTCTTCTCCAGTTACTGTGCTGTGCATGCTATGCACTGATGCTAATTCTTGTGTCACATTAAATTCACTGTCGACGCCACGGATGAATACTAGGAGTTGTGATGTGTCACACACATCAATCAATTCATCAAGTGCGAGAGAATACAACTGAAAATGTCTTGCTTTGTCTGCAATTTGATGAAATATATTGCTTCCTATATCCTCAATTCTATGAGCAACAGTACTTGGCGCAAGATTTTGAACAGATTTGCATTTTCTGGGCACAACTCTTCCACTGCTTCCATTATACACTCTTTGATGAGATCTCCATCGGTGAATGGCTTTCCTCTTTTAGCCAACACATAAGCTAGTTTGTAATTGGCCCTGGTTAAAGCTTCATTTTCAGTTATCTTCTGCATAAAAAAAGCTTGTTGGGAAAGCAACCAGCATTGCATTGATTCAAAGTTTTCTGAACACTGTGTTCCTGTGAATTGGGAATAACTTGGTTCATGTTTGGTCTCATAGTGCCGACGTAGATTGTACTCCTTCAAAACTGCAACAGTTTTGTTGCATATGACACACAAGGCTTTATCACCTGCTTGTACAAAGAAGTACTTTACACCCCATTCTTCATTAAACAGGCAGCACTCACTGTCTACTTTTCTTTTTCCCTTCCCTAACTGAATTGCCACCATTATTGACTTTGTTCTCACTCATTTCAGACAGATGGAGCTTACAGATTGGATAAAGCAGCTGTCACTCAGTCAATGCAGAGCGGCAATTGGATAACAGATGTCTCAATTGCTGATTCGTTTAATGAACTGTCAGTCACAGGACAGCAGCTCTGATTGGACAATAGGCCGGTAAAGAGGGTGGGGATTCCCATGGGTCCATCAGACACCGCGCGGAGCGGCAGCAAATGTCCGGCCTGTGGCTTCCGTCCCCGCGTCCGGATCCTGAGTCAGCGGTGAGGTTCCGGACGCGGGAGTGTTTTCGGCAGCAGGAATCCCACCCCGCCCCACCCCACCCCACTGGCTGCGGGCCAGATGTAGCCCGCTGCGGGCCGGATGTGTTGGCACTGAGACCAATTTGCTGACCTCTCTTACTGCTCTGGTTGGTTTACAAACAGTTACTGTTACCAAGACTGAGCTATCAGGATAGTCTTGATCAACACTTATTCATTTACATTGATGAAGCTTGGAAATTAGTGAGCATGGTAGGTGGTTTGTGGATGCCACCAAGGATAAGAGGTTATCCTTTAAGAAGTATTTCCAAAGCTGCTGGAAATACAGTGTAAATTACAGTTTTAAACAATTGTTCTCCTATAATAATGTGGTCCTATCTTGGACAATGCTGCAAAGGAATGCAATGGGTGCAAACAAAGGAATACACCCTGGGACAACTCTTAATTTTTAAGAAAATAACTTTGGAAGTATCACAGGTACAGCATTAATATTTCTTCTTCATCTGCCTTGTGTTGGTTTATTCAGCAAAGAAGGACCAAGGGATTGATTAAGAAGGGGAAAATACAGTACGAAAGTAAGCTTGCAGGGAACATAAAGACTGACACTAAAAGTTTCTATAGATACGTCAAGAGAAAGGTTGGTGTAAGTCCCCTACAGACAGAAACAGGGGAATGGATAATAGGGGACAAAGAAATGGCTGAGCAACTGAATACATACTTTGGTTCTGTCTTCACAAAAGATACTAGAAATGTTGGAGAATGCAAGATTTAGTGAGAGGGAAGAACTGGGGGAGATCAATATTAGTAGAGAAATGGTACTGGGAAGGTTGATGGGATTGAAGGTGAATAAATCCCCAGGGCCTGATAATCTACATCCCAGAGTACTTAAGGAAGTGACTCTAGAAATAGTGGATGCATTGGTGGTCATCTTCCAGGATTCTGGAATAGTCCCTGAAGATTGGAGGGTAGCGAATGTCACTCCAATATTCAAAAAAGGAGGTAGAGAGAAAACAGAATTATAGACCAGTAAGCTTAACATCAGTAGTGGGGAAAATTCTCGAATCCATTATCAAGGACTTTGTAGTAGAGCATTTAGAAAGCAGTGGCAGAATCAGAGTCAGCATGGATTTATGAAGGGGAGATCATGCTTGACAAATCTGTTGGAATTCTTTGAATATGTAACTAGTAGAGTTGACAAGGGGGAACCAGTAGATGTATATTTGGACTTTCAGAAAACGTTTGACAAAGTCCCGCACAAAAGATTGTCATGCAAGATTAAAGCGCATGGGATTGGAGGAAGTGTATTAAGATGGATAGAAAACTGGTTGGCAGAGAGGAAACAAAGAGTAGGAATTAATGGGTGCTTTTCAAATTGGCAGGCAGTAACTAGTGGGGTGCCACAGGGATCGGTGCTGGGACCCCAACTATTCGCAATATATATTAATGATTTGGATGAGGGAACAAAATGTAACATCTCAAAATTTGCAGATGATACCAAGTTGGATGGGAGGGTGAACTGTGACGAGGATGCAGAGCTCCTTCAGAATGATCTGGACAGGTTGGGTGAGTGGGCTAATCAATGGCAGATGCAGTATAATTTGGAAAGTTGTGAGGTTTGGGAGCAAAAACAAGAAGGCAGATTACTACCTGGGAGCAAAAACAAGAAGGCAGATTACTTCCTGAATGGCTGTAAATTGGGAGAGGGGAGTTTGCAGCGGGACCTGGGTATATGTCCTTGTGCACTAGTCACTGAAGGTAAGCATGCAGGTGCAGCAGGCAGTAAAGAAGGCATGTTGGCCTTCATTGAGAGAGGTTTCGAGTACAGGAGCAGGGAGGTGTTGTTGCAACTGTACAGGGCCTTGGTGAGACCACATTAGAGTATTGTGTGCAGTTTTGGTCTCCTTTTCTGAGGAAGGATGTTCTTGCTCTCAAGGGAGTGCAGCGAAGGTTTACCAGGCTGATGTATGAGGAGAGATTGACTAGGTTAGGATTGTTTTTACTGGAGTTCAGACGAATGAGGGTGGATCTCATAGAGACTTATAAAATTCTCACAGGTCTAGACAGGATAGATGCGGGGAGGATGTTCCTGATGGTGGGGGAATCCAGAACCAGGGGTACAGTCTGAGGATTCAGGGTAGACCATTTAGGATGGAGGTGAGGAGACATTTCTTCACCCAAAGAGTGGTGAGTCTGTGGAATTCATTACCACAGGAAGTAGTTGATGCCAAAACATTGAATGCATTCAAGAGGCAGCTGGATATAGCATTTGGGGCAAATGGGATCAAAGGTTATGGGGAGAAAGCAGGATTAGGCTATTGAGTTGGATGGTCAGCCATGATCTTGATGAATGGCGGAGCAGGCTCGAAGGGCCAAATGGCCTCCTCCTGCTACTATCTTCTATGTTTCTATGTTAGGGAAGTTACATTTTTAATCAGTTTCCTAAACAAGTCCTGATACATAAATTAGCTAAATCCAGGCAGGAACGTTATAACTGAGATTTCTTCATATCTATATAACTTTTTTTTACTGATGTTAAACAATTACATGGGATTTTTTTTCAGTTCAATTCTTATGATTATACATCCATCCCCAGATGGCAGGAAACACTCTGCCATTCTCATTAGGTACCCTGTGGTGATTGAATGGCTTATGCCACTGTTTTGTCTGCTTTATAATTAGCTCCTTGAGCATGGCAGATCTACAACTTAACTTTATATCCCTTAATATCTGCGTAAAATAAATCTATCAATCTCCGATTTGAAATTTACAATTGCTCTAAGATCATAGGAAATAGGAGCAGGAGTAGGTGATCTAATCTGCTCTTTCATTCAATAAGATCATGGCTGATCTGATTGTGTCCTTGACTCCACTTTCTAGCTTGCCTCTCATAACTTTCAACTCCCTTGTAAATCAAAAATCTGTCTAACTCAGCCTTGAAGACATTCAATGACCCAGCTGCTTTCTGTAGAAGAAAGACACTGAGTGAATAGCCTCAAATGGGAAATCATATATTTAAACTGTGCCTCCTAGTTCTGGATCCCCTCACAAAAGGAAGTTCCCTCTCATCAACCCTGTCAAGCCCCTTAGGATCTTATATGTTTCAATAAGATCACCTCTCATTTTTCTAAATTCCACTGAATCTAGGCCCAATCTGCTCAACCGTTCCTTATAACACAACTCCTTCATCAAAGGAAGCTATGATGTGGAGATGCTGGCATAGGACTGGGGTGAACACAGTAAGAAGTCTCACAACACCAGGTTAAAGTCCAACAGGTTTATTTGGAATCATGAGCTTTTGGAGTGCTGCTCCTTCATCAGGTGAGTGGAGAGGTAGGTTTCACAAACACGGCATATATAGACATAGATAGAACATAGAACAGTACAGCTCAGAACAGGCCCTTCGGCCCACGATGTTGTGCCGAGCTTTATCTGAAACCAAGATCAAGCTATCCCACTCCCTATCATCCTGGTGTGCTCCATGTGCCTATCCAATAACCGCTTAAATGTTCCTAAAGTGTCTGACTCCACTATCACTTCAGGCAGTCCATTCCACACCCCAACCACTCTCTGCGTAAAGAACCTACCTCTGATATCCTTCCTATATCTCCCACCATGAACCCTATAGTTATTCCCCCTTGTAATAGCTCCATCCACCCGAAGAAATAGTCTTTGAACGTTCACTCTATCTATCCCCTTCATCATTTTATAAACCTCTATTAAGTCTCCCCTCAGCCTCCTCCGCTCCAGAGAGAACAGCCCGAGCTCCCTCAACCTTTCCTCATAAACCAGGCAGCATCCTGGTAAATCTCCTCTGTACTCTTTCCAGCGCTTCCACATCCTTCTTATAGTGAGGTGACCAGAACTGCACACAATATTCCAAATGTGGTCTCACCAAGGTCCTGTACAGTTGCAGCATAACCCCACGGCTCTTGAACTCCAACCCCCCGTTAATAAAAGCTAACACACTATAGGCCTTCTTCACAGCTCTATCCACTTGAGTGGCAACCTTTAGAGATCTGTGGATATGGACCCCAAGATCTCTCTGTTCCTCCACAGTCTTCAGAACCCTACCTTTGACCCTGTAATCCACACTTAAATTAGTCCTACCAAAATGAATCACCTCACATTTATCAGGGTTAAACTCCATTTGCCATTTTTCAGTCCAGCTTTGCATCCTATCTATGTCTCTTTGCAGCCTACAACAGCCCTCCACCTCATCCACTACAAAGACATAATTTCAAGATAACGGTTCCAACCATTACATATATCACACCCCTCCCCCTCAAATCTAAAACTTCCCCAACTGAAACATATATACATACAATGGAGAAACGTATATACATATAATGGAGAATATTTATACAAAGCATTGCAAACCAATACTGTTCCCAATGTAAATTCTCTTCAGACAGTTCACATGGCATAATAAGTCTGTCAGGGGGGGTGGCAGTTCCGTGGAGGCTGTTTCCTTGTTTCAGGAATCTCTTCCAGAGTAGTCTCCCGGGATTCAGGAAGATCCTGCTGCTCAGCGTGGGGGTCCCTCTGTGATGGGCTGCAGGTCGCTAATGCCACTGATGTTGCTCCCTCCCTCGGGGTGATCGACACTGACTCTGAAATTTTAGGCTCGGACCAAACCATCCTGGACAGTTCAGCCGCTTGTGAGACTTCCCATCTTTGTAGTGCACGTCTCCTCCAAACCAGCTCATCCCTGGTCTGTACTGTGTAGGACATGGGTCCTGTTTGTGCATCAATTGTAGCTGGTATCAACTTCTCCCCAGAAGTATGGTTCTTGGTCAGAACTAACTCCCCTTTCTGTAAAGTCCTCAACTTTGCACTTCCTGCAATTCTGGCCACCTATCCCTCTTGGTTCTGTTTAACCACCTCTCGGGGCTCCAGATCGAACATTGTTCTCAATTTTCAGTTGAACATCAACAAAGCCACTGGGTGCTCACATGTGGCATGTTGTGGTACATACTCAGGAATTTATTTATCCACTTCTCTAGCAACACCTCCCCTTGCGATGACTTCAGAGATTGTTTCATGGTCTGAACAAATCATTTCACCGGACGATTCATCACCGGGTGATACGGTGCCAACCTCGCAGAGGGATCTAGGTGTGCAGATCCACAGTTCCCTGAAGGTGGCAACTCAGGTGGACAAGGTGGTGAAGAAGGTGTATGGTATGCTGGCCTTCATCGGTCGGGGCATTGAGTATAGGAATTGGAAAATCATGTTGCAGCTGTATAATACTTTGGTTAGGTCACATTTGGAGTATTGTGGACATTCTGGTCACCACACTACTGGAAGGATGTTTATGCATTGGAAAGGGTGCATAAGAGATTTACCAGGATGTTGCCTGGTTTGGAGGATATGGACGATGAAGAAAGGTTGAACAAACTTGGATTGTTTTCATTGGAGCGTCGGAAGATGAGGGGGGACCTGATAGAGGTTTACAAGATTATTGGATAGAGTGGATAGTCAGAGTCTTTTTCCCAGGGGTGAAGGGTCAATTACTCGGTGGCATAGGTTGAAAGTGAGAGGGGAAAGTTTAAAAGAGATGTAAGGGGCAAGTTTTTCACACAGAGGGTGGTGAATGCCTGAAACATGCGGCTGGAGGAGGCAGTGGAAGCAGATTCTATAACAATATTCAAGAGTCATCTGGATAGATACATGAATAGGCAGGGATTAGAGGGATATGGACCACGTAGAGGCAAGAAAAGATTAGAGTAGAAAGGCATTTGTGTCGGCACAGACTTGGTGGGCCAAAGGGCCTGTTCCTATGCTATACTGTTCTTTGTTCTTGTTTTCTCACATGTCTGATTCCGTGATGCTCCATGTACTTGGTGAAATCTTGGGCCACAAGCTGGGTCCATTGTCACTGACCACTTGTTCTGGATTAGAAACCGGGCAAATATTTCATCAGGTTTGTCTGGCATTGATTCTGCCAACATGGACTTCATTGCCATGACCTCCAGCCACTTGGAGTGAGCGTCCCAGACCACTAAAAGCATCTGCCCTTCCACTGGACCAGCAAAGTGGATTCACTGCCAAGGCAATTGGGGCCATTCTCATGGATGAAGAGGTGACACGGGCAGCACCTCTTATACCAAGGTGCCGCACTCTCACAATCCTACCTTTTCTTCATTTGGGCATCAACATTCGGCCACCAAAAATAGCTTCTTGCTATTTCTTTCATTTGCGCCACCCCCACGTGCCCTTGGTGCACCTGTTCCAGCACCCTTCCTCTTAATGATGGGAGAATGACGAATCTCATACCCCATACCGAACATCCATCCAATTTGGATAACTCCCACCTTCGGGACATAAACAGTCGAAACTCCAGATGGTTTCTACTACTCGACCTCTCTCTCAGGACTAGGTCCACTATTTGGCTCATAATCAGATTATTCCGAGTGGCATTCCACACCTGGTTAACAGTTACCAGAACTTCACTTCTTGAGTGAAGTACATTATCTTCAGATTCCAGCCGGGAGCATCTTAATCCCCAGGCAAAGGTAGCCTTGACAGAGGATCTGTGTTGCCATGTTCTTCGAATGGAAACTGGATTTTGTCCGAGTAGGCTGACAACACAATGTCCACCTTTGTAATTGAGCAGCCGCCATGGGTGGTATTCCTGTGTATGGTCCAAAGATGGATGTCAAAGGCGTATGGTCTGTCAAAAGTACAAAATGCCTGCCATATAAGAAGTGATAAAACTTCTTGATGCCAAAGACGGTGCCCAAGTCTTCCTTTCCACATGAGCTTACATTTCCTCAGCCCCTTCAATTATTTTGAAGCGAATAGGATGGACCTTTCCTCCCCATGTGGCATATGGGATAGGACGGCCCCAACCGTATAGGATGAGTCATTACAGAAAGCTGCAGCAGTAACTTTGGGTTGAAGTGAACTAGCGTTTCCGATCTCCTCAAAGCCTGCTTTACCGCCAGGTAGGCCTCCCCACATTATTAGTCCACTTCCACGGCTGCCCTTTTCCCAGCAACTGATGTACCAGTTTCAACACGGTTGCCAGATCCAGAATGCATTTGCTGTAGTAAGTAATAAGTCCCAGAAACAATTGGGACACATTTCCTGGTCTTGGGGCCTTCATTATGGCCATGGTGCCTTATGTAATTCATCGCTGTCAATTACATGATCCAGGTACTCAACTGAGTCCTTAAAGAACTCACATTTCTCTCTCTTGATTTGTCGGCTGTGCTCCTGTAACCTCGTTAAGATATTCTCTAGGTTCTTTAAATGCTCATCCTCTGTCAAACCCGTGACCAAGATATCGTCCAGGTAACACTAGACTCCTGTCAACCCACTCAAGGGCCTTTGGAACAGAGCTGAAGCTGATGTAATGCCAAAAGGAAGTTGCTTATAGTGGAACAGGCCCCTGTGTTTGACTATCATTTAGCGGCGGCTATGAATCATTCACTACCCCCATCCACAAATAGGCCTGTGATAGGTCCATTTGGAGAATTTCGTTCCCTCTGCCAGGCCACTGAATAGGTCCTCGATGAAAGGAAGCCAGTATTGGTCCACAGACAGAGCTGGATTAACTGTCACTGGTTTACTGATTAACTGGTACATCAGTTGCTGGGAAAAGGGCGGCACGGTAGCACAGTGGTTAGCACTGCTGCTTCACAGCTCCAGGGACCTGGGTTCGATTCCCGGCTTGGGTCACTGTCTGTGTGGAGTTTGCACATTCTCCTTGTGTCTGCGAGGGTATCCTCCGGGTGCTCCGGTTTCCTCCCACAGTCCAAAGATGTGCGGGTTAGGTTGATTGGCCATGCTAAAAATTGCCCTTAGTGTCCTGAGATGCGTAGGTTAGAGAGATTAGTGGGTAAATATGTAGGGATATGGGGGTAGGGCCTGGGTGGGATTGTGGTCGGTGCAGACTCGATGGGCCGAATGGCCTCTTTCTGTACTGTAGGGTTTCTATTATTTCTATGATTTTATGACTTTAAAATTCCCACAAATTCTCAGCGATGTGTCTGGTTTCAGAACTGGAACAATAAGGGTGGCCCATTCACTGGTGGTCACTGGTTCCAAGGCACTCAGATCCACCAGTCAATACAATTCAGGCTCCACCTTGGGCCTAATGGCGTACGCTACCAGACGTGGCTTCAAACCTCTTGAACTCTTGTTTCTCTGGACTGTCTGCTTCCTCTGCAGACCCAGCTGACTCCCTATCCTCGCCATGGCTGGCAACATGGACCTTTTGTTTTGTCCTTCGAAAAGCTTTCTTTTGTTTTCCTTCTCTGGGCTTAGTTGCACCTGGCAATTCTGGACAATGTGACCAACTCGCTTGCACTTGCGATATCGGGTCTTTTATGTCCAGCAATTCCGCTCCCTATAGCCTGTCCTGCCACATCAGTGGCATTCCACTTGCAAGCACCCAACTCTGCGGGGCTTCCACTACTTGTGCACCCAGGTGCTGACACCCAACTGTGCTGCTTGTCTGGCGGCTATCTCCATAGAAGTTGCGATCTCCAACTGTAAATTATTTTCAGTCAATAATTGCCACTAAATTCTTTTCAGCCAATAACCTCCAGTGAATGGCTTCATGCTGGAGACCACAAACCAGTTAGTCCCGTTAGGCATCCTTGCTAACATTTCTGAACTCGCAGTCCTCTGCCACTCTTTTCAGAGTTGCCATGAATTGCGCATTTATAAAATCTGAATCGCTCTGCAATCATCAATGGCTTGGGAGTGAAATGACTTTTCGTGCATCACACAATTCTTGATAAGTCTTCTCAGCCAATTTTTCAGGTTGTACCAGGCTGTCTTAAAACAGCGAAGGTCTTGCTTCCCATGGTACTTAATAAAACTGGTACAACCAGGTCATCACCCACCTTATTTGCCATCAGATAAGCACTGAAGTGCTCTGTATGAGGTATCCAGCTCTCTGCCTCATTGTCAAAGGGGCCTATGGCACCAAATGTGGCCACCATTTTGTTTTGCCACCAGCAGGAATTTTTCCTGCCACACAAATCTAAACCCGAAGCCGCCTCCTACTGTCGCCAGCAGCCGCCCGCAGCCTGAGTCCCCTTGGATACTACTCCCCACGACAGCTGTTCTCTTGACCGTGGCCCCCTCCCAGCCTTCGATTGCTGCCCGAGTCCCCTTGGCGACTGCTTCCCACAACGTTTTCAGTCGATTCCTAGGCAAGTCTTACCTCCTCCTGAACTGATTGATCAAATGAAGCAATGGCAGTCGGAACACTCCGACCCATTCTTCACAGGGTTGCCATGCTTCAGTTCCTTTCCAGCGTCGTCCTAGGAAGTCCGGGGCAACACTTGATCCCTGCCCCCTTCACCAGAATGGGACACCAGCAGAATGCGTAGGCCATAAAGCAGCCTTGTCGCCAGTTATTACGTAAGCACTATCGACTTTTGGTGCCTAAAACACCACGCAGTTATCTTGGTAATTTGAACACGAGGGAACTCTCCACTGTAGTTGTGCACTGTTCCACAGTCAGATCTAAGACTGCACAACTGGGTCCCACACTGGGAGGAGCTAATCCTCCAGGGGTCATCTGATCTGCACTCTTAAAGGGGCAATACGCACCCCATACCCCAACATATATTATATACATATATCACAGTTATGATCACTTTAACCTACAGGATCCTTTACTATAAGGTTATTTATTAATCCTGTCTCATTATACATTATTCGCACCAACTGCCATTTCTGGAGTACAGTTCCAAACTCCTAACCACCTTTCATATTGTTTCCTAACATCATTCCTGAAAGACCCAGCTCTCATTTTTAAACAAGGCCATTAGTCTTGGACTCTCCTACCAACAGAAATATTTTCTCTCAAAGTTCCCTATTTGTGCACCTAATATTTTGAAAATTTAATTAAAGCACTCCTTACCAGCTAGATTCCAGCAAATACAGCCCCAGTTTACATAATCTATTCTTACAGTTTAACCAATAGATTCCAGTTATCATCTGATAAACCTACATTGCATTTCTTCCAATTCTTTCTAAAGTGTGGTGCCCAGAATTGTTCATAGATTTCTAGATGTGGTCTAACCAGGCATTTATATAGCTGAAGCATGACTTCTCGCCCTTACTATTCTACTTCTTTAGTTCTCAATGCCAATTTCCAATAGCTTTTTTGATTATTTTCAGTACCTCTTCATGGTATTTTAGTGATCCATGTATCTGGAGCCCAAGTCTCCTTGGACTGACACTATTTCTAACTTTTCACCATTTATAAAGCACACTGTTCTATCCATTTTAGATCCAAAGTGCTTGACCTCACATTTGGCTACACTGAAATCCATTTACCACTGGTTTGTCCATTCTGTTAATGTACCAATATATTTTTGTAATTCTATACTTTCATCTATACGGCTTACAATTATGCCTACCTCTGCGACAAGATTATGTAAGTCATTAACAAACACAGTGAATAGTTGCGGCCGTAATACAGATTCTTGCAGGCATCACTCATCACATCCTGCCAGTTAGAAGCCTGTCCATTATTACTATTCTCTGTCTCTTATTGTTCACAGTAAGAAGTCTCACAACAACAGGTTAAAGTCCAACAGGTTTATTTGGTAGAAAAAGCCACTAGCTTTCGGAGCGCTGCTCCTTCGTCAGGTAAGTGGGAGTTCTGTCCTCCAAGAAGATCGCGCATTTCAACGCAGACATCAAGTTTCTACAAAGATGCAAGAAAGCAGACAAGATACCGAAAGGACTACAGATCACGAACCCATTCAGGTCAACCTTTAACACAGACTACGCTGAGAGACTTTGCCGTCGCACCTCTCTGACACTCTTCAACCACCTTATATACCAGCTCTACAGCAAACGCCGCATCCTGGAAACCAAGATAGAGTCCATATTCTCAACTTGTGCTCAGGACGCAGACCAGCTGCAAAACTCTGCCAAGCAGACGTGACAAAGGAACTACGCCATCTACATGCACACCAAGAACAGGAAACTTGAGAAACTTGGCATCACCACCAGCAGCAACCAAGCCTCCCCTGGTACCACAGTAGAAAACAGTACAACTGCAGGGAAGTCCATTGTCAACTTGTCGGACTACACACTTCAACCAGATGAAATCGAAGTTCTCAGCCGAGGGCTCAATTTCTGTCCCACCACCAAAATAGACCCCATCAGTCTCGCAGCGGACACAGAGGAATTCATCAGGCGAATGAGGCTGCGGGAGTTCTTCCACAAACCTCAAAAGGCCAACAGCAAACACAATGAGACAGCCAATGAACCAGAACAGCCGACAGAGAGATCCGCAGTGCAGCAACCGAAGAGGAAAGAGTCAAATTGGACTCCTCCGGAAGGCCGCTGCCCTCGACTTGACATGTATGCCCAAGCCGTCAGGAGGTGCATCAACACCAGATTCATCAGCCGCACTCACAAGACAGCCCCGAACATCACCCAAGCACAATGCAACACCATCCACGCTCTCAAGACCAGCTGCAACATTGTCATCAAACCAGCAGACAAAGGAGGGGCCATCGTCATACTGAACAGAACAGATTACTGCAAAGAAGTGTACTGACAACTGAACAATGAGGAACACGACAGACAGTTACCCGCAGATCCGACCAAAGAACACACCCGTCAATTCAACAGACTGATCAAGACCTTTGATCTGAACCTTCAGAGCATCCTCCGTGCTCTCATCCCACGTACTCCCCGCGATGGAGATCTCTACTGCCTCCCGAAGATACACAAGGCAAACACACCCGGCCGTCCCATCGTATTGGGCAATGGGACCCTGTGCGAGAACCTCTCCGGCTACGTCGAGGGCATCCTGAAACCCATTCTACAAAGAACCCCCAGCTTTTGTTGCGACACTACGGACTTCCTACAGAAACTCAACACACATGGAGCAGTTGAACCAGGACCACTCCTCGTCACAATGGATGTCTCAGCACTCTACACCAGCATCTCCCACGACGATGGCATTGCTGCAACTGCCTCAGTACTCAATGCCGACAACTACCAGTCTCCAGATGCAATTTTACAACTCATCCGCTTCATCCTGGACCACAATGTCTTCACCTTCAACAACCAGTTCTTCATCCAGACGCACGGAACAGCCATGGGGACCAAATTCACACCTCAATATGCCAACATCTTCATGCACAGGTTTGAACAAGACCTCTTCACCGCACAGGACCTTCAACCGATGCTATACACTAGATACATCGATGCCATTTTCTTCCTTTGGACTCATGGTGAACAATCACTGAAACAACTATATGATGACATCAACAAGTTCCATCCCACCATCAGACTCACCATAGACTACTCTCCGGAGTCGGTTGCATTCTTGGACACACGCATCTCCATCAAGGACGGTCACCTCAGCACTTCACTGTACCGCAAGCCCACGGATAACCTCACGATGCTCCACTTCTCCAGCTTCCACCCTAAACACGTTAAAGAAGCCATCCCCTACAGACAAGCCCTCCTTATACACAGGATCTGCTCAGATGAGGAGGATCACAACAGACACCTCCAGACGCTGAAATATGCCCTCATAAGAACAGGATATGGTGCTCAACTCATCGATCGACAGTTCCGACACGCCACAGCGAAAAACCGCACCGACCTCCTCAAAAGACAAACACGGGACACGGTGGACAGAGTACCCTTCGTCGTCCAGTACTTCCCCGGAACGGAGAAGCTACGGCATCTTTTCTGGAGCCTTCAACATGTCATTGATGAAGACGAACATCTCGCCAAGGCCATTCCCACACCCCCACTTCTTGCCTTCAAACAACCACACAACCTCAAACAGACCATTGTCTGCAGCAAACTACCCAGCCTTCAGGAGAACAGTGACCACGACACCACACAACCCTGCCACAGCAACATCTGCAAGATGTGCCGGATCATCGACACGGATGCCATCATCTCACGTGAGAACACCATCCACCAGTTACGCGGTACATATTCTTGCAACTCGGCCAACGTTGTCTACCTGATACACTGCAGGAAAGGATGTCCCGAGGCATGGTATCTTGGGGAGACCATGCTGACGCTACGACAACGGATGAATGAACACCGCTTGACAATCACCAGGCAAGAGTGTTCTCTTCCTGTTGGGGAACACTTCAGCGGTCACGGGCATTCGGCCTCTGATCTTCGGGTAAGCATGAGAATCATAGAATCATAGAAACACTACAGTGCAGAAATAGGCCATCTGGCCCATCGAGTCTGCACCGACCACAATCCCACCTGGGCCTGACCCCCATATCCCTACACATTTACCCGCTAATCCCTCTAACCTACGCATCTCAGGACACTAAGGGGCAATTTTAGCATGGCCAATCAACCTAACCCGCACATCTTTGGACTGTGGGAGGAAACCGGAGCACCCGGAGGAAACCCACGCAGACACAAGGAGAATGTGCAAACTCCACACAGACAGTGACCCAAGCCGGGAATCGAACCCAGGTCCCTGGAGCTGTGAAGCAGCAGTGCTAACCACTGTGCTACCGTGCCTCCCAGAGCTACCGTTCTCCAAAGCAGCCTTCACGACACACGACAACGCAGAGTCGCTGAGCAGAGACTGATAGCCAAGTTCCGCACACATGAGGATGGCCTCAATTGGGATCTTGGGTTCATGTCACACTATCTGTAACCCCCACGACTTGTCTGGACTTGCAAAATCTCACTAACTGTCCTGGCTGGAGACAATACACATCTCTTTAACCTGTGCTTAACCCTCTCTCCACTCACATTGCATATACCTTTAAGACTTGATTACCTGTAAAGACTCGCATTCCAACCATTATTTTGTAAATTGAGTTTGTGTCTTTATATGCCCTGCTTGTGAACAAAACTCCCATTTGAAGGAGCAACAGGTGATGAAGGAGCAGCGCTCCGAAAGCTAGTGGCTTTTGCTACCAAATAAACCTGTTGGACTTTAATCTAGTGTTGTGAGACTTCTTACTGTGTTTTCCCGAGTCCAACGCCGGCATCTCCACATCATGACTCTTATCGTTCAGCCAGTCCCTAACCAGGTCTATAATTTGCCTCCAGTTCTGGGAGCTTTCACTTCAGCGAACAATTCTTTTTGGAGACTTTATGAAATATCTTCCAGAAGTCCATATAAAAAACATTCACAGATATTCCCCTGTTCACCACTTTAATCACCTCTTCAGAACATTGTAAAACATCTCAAATTTTTGATATTAATAAATCTGCAATAAAGGCAACTTAAACCGGTACTTAAAATGTTCTCCATCCAATACATTATTATTTAACAAGTCAGGACTCCTCCCATTGTGTAAATTTAGTGCTACACAATAAGATTTTAAAAAAATTCCATCCAGGTTTATAGCATCTTACTATGTGTCTTTCACTTTCCCACACTGATTTTCCACATTTCAGAAAGGAATGCTTCTGGCAGAAAGTATACCAAAATACTACTCTCTAATGAGACAGAAAATGGCTACTGTGAGCTATAACTACTTTCACAAACATGGAGCTCCAGTGCCCACCCATCTCAAAATTTGTCCTCTCTCATACTCAGCAAAATCCGTAATTAATACCTCATACCTAGAAACTGCATATGCATTAATGAATGAATATCTAATGAGTTGATGTTTCACTATTATTTTAAAACAACATTAATCCATTTACTATATACCCAAGTAAAAGTCGATATTATGCAAATATTAACCTTAGTTTTTGACCAAAGTTCCTTGGGTGCCCCGTTCCCCTTGCTGCTCCCTCTGGGGGTGTTTGCATACACACCAAAAAGAGGTTGCAGTCCAGGAAGATCTGCTGTGGATCTTCTTGATGTGGAGATGCCGGCGTTGGACTGGGGTAAACACAGTAAGAAGTCTCGCAACACCAGGTTAAAATCCAACAGGTTTATGTGGATTTTGCTACCAAATAAACCTGCTGGACTTTAACCTGGTGTTGTGAGACTTCTTACTGCATTGGTCTTCTTGACCACTGGGAGTTGATTGAACATTTGTTATGCTAATGTTGGCAAAATCACAGCACTCGACACTGAGGCACCCCTGCAACCAAACAAATTGCCAATCTCACCCTGTCGTACTGGGACTTGGAACAAAAAAGCACAATCTGTCCAACCTGTATTATCATAATGGACCAATCAGTGGGACAATCACATAGACCAGTCAATCCATACAGGATACAGATCCAAATCAGGCACGCATGACAACCCTTCAAAATATTATTCATGTAAAAGGCAGCCCTTAAAACTTTGCCTAAAGTAATTGGTCTCAAAAATTTGACTTTTACATGGGTACATATGTATTTTGAACAGAACAATAAGTTTTGTCCTTTCTTTATCAGTAAATTTATGGCTTTAATGTGCGAATGGAAATTGTGATTTGACTTTTATGCATTCAACATACCTATGCAAACAAGGTCCATGAAGCCATACATTCCATAGCAGATCTGAAATAAGATGTCTCTTCGCTGCCAAATTGCAGCAGGACTGAAGGCTGACCATAAGAGCCAGGTCACACTTGCTATCAGAAAAAGGCAACCGAGGATCACTGCTATTATTTGAACCTTCTCAACCAAGGTCACTGTGATAGGTTCCCACTGCAGGATGGAAAAAAGAACAATTTTGAGAACATCACTATTTTTTGGAAAACAAATGGTTCCCACCATTCATACAGATTGTTTTCTGAAAACATTAAGATATCATTTTGTGTTTGCAACAAATTGCAAATTTATGTTTGCCACAGTTCTGTGCAGATAATTTTGTGGATATGCCAAGCACTATCCCCACAAAGAAAGACAATTTTTTATTGCCAACATACTTCCTTCCCACTCCCTTTCTTCCTTTTCAGATAATAATCCAATTTCCTTTTGAATGTCTTGATTGAACCTGCCTCCACCATACTTTCAAACAGTGTATTCCAGGTCCTAACTCCTCTCTACGTAAAAAGGTCTTTTCTCAGGTCATTATTGCTCCTTTTGCCAATTAACTTAGTCTATGCCTCTGGTTCTCAATAATTCCAGCAATGGGAACAGTTTCTTCCTTTCTACTCTGTCCAGGCCCCACATCATTTTGAATATCTCCATCAAATCTAACTTCCTTATAATCAGAAATAATATATTTTTATTATGCATTAATTTTAGTTGCATTTGTAGACTGTGTGAGGTACTTCCATTATTAAAAGTGTTTTTTTTTGTTAAATATCGCAAGAGGCCAAAAACAGGATATGTGCTGGCGAGCCCTCAGAATGCGATTTTCCCCATCCATCACCAGTGATCAAATCAGTTTCATGTCCAGTAAGGGCACGAACCTGATTAGCACAGAATATAATAAATTTAACTTTGATTAGCTGGCATTATGCCACTATTTCTGCCCTCACCATATGTTTCCACCCACCTGATGTGCCATCACGCTCCGCGAATCACTACTGGATTTCAAAAATGAAAACCAGCCATGACAAACACACCGGGGCGCACAGTAAGGTATAGCTCCTGGGTGGTGAGGGGCATGGTTGACAGTCTGGCACTGCCCACTGGCACCTAGACACTGCCCCTTGCAGTACCAATATGGCAGTCCTGGCAGTGCCAAGGAGGGGCCTCTGCGGAGCTGTATTGAGTGGGTTTCCCATGTGTGTGTGTGTGCATGCATGCACACGCATGGCAGGTGGAGGAGAGGCAATGCCTATGAAGGGGGGTGATGTTTGTAATGAGTTGTAATGAGTTTGTAATAAGCTGCCGTGCTGGGCTGAGAGGTGGCAAATGGAGTTCAATGCGAAAAGTGTGAGGTGATTCACTTTGGAAGGAGTAACAGGATTACAGAGTACTGGGCTAATGGTAAGATACTTGGTAGTGTGGATGAACAGAGAGAGCTCGGTGTCCATGTGCATAGATCCCTGAAAGTTGGCACCCAGGTTGATAGGGTTGTTAAGAAGGCATACGGAGTGTTAGCTGTTATTGTTTGAGGGATTGAGTTTCGGAGCCAGGAGGTCATGTTGCAGCTGTACAAAACTCTGGTGCGGCCGCACTTGGAGTATTGCGTACAGTTCTGGTCGCTGCATTATAGGAAGGATGTGGAAGCATTGGAAAGGGTGCAGAGGAGATTTACTAGAATGTTGCCTGGTATGGTGGGAAGGTCTTATGAGGAAAGGCCGAGGGTCTTGACATTGTTTTCGTTAGAGAGAAGAAGGTTAAGAGGTGACTTAATAGAGGCATTGCAAGATGATCAGAGGATTAGATAGGGTGGATTGTGAGAGCCTTTTTCCTCGGATGGTGATAGCTAGCACGAGGGGACATAGCGTTAAATTGAGGGGTGATAGATATAGGACAGATGTCAGAGGTAGGTTTTTCACTCAGAGAGTGGTAAGGGCATGGAATGGCCTGCCTGCAGCAGTAGTAGACTCGCCAACATTAAGGGCATTTAAAGGGTCATTGGATAAACATATGGATGATATTGGAATAGTGTAGGTTAGATGGGCTTTTGATTGGTTTCACAGGTCGACGCAACATTGAGGGCCGAAGGGCCTGTACTGCGCTGTAATGTTCTATGTTCCATGTTTTGCATTTTTGATGCTTTTGATACCTAAAGTTGGCAGGCAGGACCCGATTCCAACATTCACAGTACTAGTGATTTTCATCAGCGCAGGATAGGGATGGGGTTTGCGCACTCCCAACCTGGCCGGTTCCATTCCTCCTTTCCTCCCCTGTCCCTACCCCGTCTTGCTTTGCATATTCAACATGTTTCTGGAAACATCTCCTGCATGCATGGTAATATCTCACCAAAATGCCATTCAGTGTGGTCAGTATCAGAAGCATGCTGGTACACTGCAGAGACCGTTCTGAAGGCTATGGGTGCCACACCACCAAAAAAGGTAGGTGCCACACATTGCAATCTGGTGGTCATAGAGTCTAAGCCAATTTGTTTGATGCAGAAAATAACAATTAGCTTTAAACAATGGATGAAAAGTGAAACAAAGTTTGAAAAAAACAGATGGGATTATGGGAGAGAGATAAAAGAGACAGAGGCAAAAATAAAATGGAATTCTCCATTATTAATCTTCTGTGGTAATGAGAATCCACACTTGGTGTTTAAAACTAATTGGACATCACCGTATAAAGCAATATTACCCCCATCCCCCCCCAACCGCAGTCCTGACTCCTCGTCCGCCATAGTCTGCCTCCACTCCCCCAAGCAGGCCAACCTCCCCACCCCGATGGCCAGCCCCAATCAGCCCCTTCCCTCCCTCTGCCTGTGATCTCGGTTGCAGAGTGGCAGCGGGACCCCACCCATCTCTCCCCAGAGGCCCCGCCTCCCCATTAGGCCCTGTCCCCCGCTGGTTCCACCCCCTTGCCAGTGGGCAGTGCCAGGGTGCCCCTTGGGCATTACCACTTTTCCCCTTGGGCAGTGCTGGAGGCCAGGCTGGCAATGCCCAGGGGCACCTCCCCCCCACCCTCCCCCCACCCTTCTCCCCCCACCCCCCCCTCCCCCTACCACCCCCTCCCCTCACCCCCCTCCCCTCCCCTACACCCCCTTCCCCCTTCCCCTCCCCCACCCCTCCCCTCTTCCCCCTCCCCTCCTCCCCCCTCCCCTCCCCCTTTCCCCTCCTCCCCCCTCCCCTCCCCCCTTCCCCTCCTCCCCCCTCCCCTCCCCCTTCCCCTCCTCCCCCCTCCCCTCCCCCTTCCCCTCCTCCCCCCTCCCCCCTTCCCCTCCTCCCCTCTTCCCCCCTCCCCTCTTCCCCCCTCCCCCCTCCCTCTTCCCCCCTCCCCCCTTCCCTCCCCTCTTCCCCCCCTCCCCTCCCCTCTTCCCCCCCTCCCCTCCCCTCTTCCCCCTCCCCTCCTCTCCCCCCTCCCCTCCCCTCTTCCCCCCTCCCCTCTTCCCCCCTCCCCTCTTCCCCCCTCCCCTCTTCCCCCCTCCCCTCTTCCCCCCTCCCCTCTTCCCCCCTCCCCTCTTCCCCCCCTCTCCTCTTCCCCCCCTCCCCTCCCCTCCTCCCCCCCCCTCCCCTCTTCCCCCTCCCCCTCCCCCTCCCCCCTACCCCTCCCCCCTCCCCCTCCCCCCTACCCCTCCCCCCTCCCCCTCCCCCTCCCCCCTCCCCCTCCTCCCCCCCTCCCCCACCCCCCTCCTACTCCCCCCCTACCCCCCTCCTCCCCCCCCTCCCCTACCCCCTCCTCCCCCCTCCCCTCCCCTACCCCCCTCCTCCCCCCTCCCCTCCCCCTACCCCCCTCCTCCCCCCCTACCCCCCTCCTCCCCCCTCCCCTCCTCCCCCCTCCCCTCCCCCCTCCTCCTCCCCCCCCCCCTCCTCCTCCCCCCCTCCCCCTCCCGGAGTCATGCGGAGGCTATAGCGCCCAGCGGGATGCCTGCTAAATGGCCTTTGCTTATGTCCCCTTAATTTTTCGCCTCTAGCCCTATCTTACTATCTCGCCTTGCCAGAGCCGAAAAGATTGTGGCCGTAGTTTTCAGGAATATTTTAGAGGAAGACAGCGAGGTAGAGACAAAGAAGTATGGGAGGCGAATTTTAGAGCTTTGACTCTCCGCAGCTGAAGGCACAGCCACCAGTGATGGAGCAATTAAAATCAGGAATGTACAAGGTGTCAGGTGAGAGGATGTGTCAACGGTAACAAAGGTATGGTTGTAACAGCAGATGAGCTGAGTCGGGGTAGGGTTAGGCAATGTACAGAGGTAGAGTTAGATAATCTGAGTGATGGAACAGATATGTCGTCAAAAGGTCATAACCCCCAAGGCCAGATTGGCAACCAAGGTTGAAAACTGTTTGTTTCAGCCTCTGACAATTACCAGCGAATGTAACTGTAATGGTGGCTAAACAATGGAATTTGTGATGGGGACTAAACATAATGGATTCTGTCTGCCTAATTTTTAGAGTCATAGAGGTTTACAGCATGGAAACAGGCCCTTCAGCCCAACTTGTCCATGCCGCCTTTTTTAAAACCCCTAAGCTAATCCCAATTGCCTGCATTTGGCCCATATCCCTCTATGCCCATCTTATCCATGTAATTGTCTAAATGTTTTTTAAAAGACAAAATTGTACCCGCCTCTACTACTGCCTCTGGCAGCTTGTTCCAGATACTCACCACCCTCTGTGAAAACATTGCCCCTCTGGACACTTTTGTATCTCTACCCTCTCACCTTAAGCCTATGCCCTCTAGTTTTAGACTCCCCTACCTTTGGGAAAAGATATTGGCTATCTATCTGATCTATGTCTCTCATTATTTTATAGACCTCTATAAGATCACCCCTCAGCCTCCTACGCTCCAGAGGAAAAAGTCCCAGTCTATCCAGTCTCTCCTTATAACTCAATCCATCAAGTCCCGGTAGCGTCCTAGTAAATCTTTTCTGCACTCTTTCTAGTTTAATAATATCCTTTCTATAATAGGCTGACCAGAACTGTACACAGTATTCCAAGTGTGGCCTTACCAATGTCTTGTACAACTTCAACAAGACGTCCCAACTCCTGTATTCAATGTTCTGAAAATGTTCTGACCAATGAAACCAAGCATTATCATTTTTAGTTCTATTTGAATGTGAATCTCTCAGCAGGATACGGTTTTTGGTGCAGCAAGGTTCACCTTTCATTCTGCATGTGTAGAAGCTGCTGTCCAATTTCCACATAAATAATGATGAACACTATTAACCATATAACAGATCTCACCAAGAGTTTCTTCAGTGGATTATAATCCTTATCTCAATTCATAAACCATCTATCTTGCCCATATTGAATTTGGGATTACTGCCTGGGAGGGTGGTAGAGACAGGATGCCTCACATCTTTTAAAAAGTACTTGGAACGCCATAACATCTAAGGCTATAGGCCAAGTGCTGCCAAGTGGGATTAGGTGGCAGGTCAGGGCCTTTTATGCATTGATGCAGACTCGATGGGCCGAAAGGCCTCTTCTGCATTGTAGGATTACCTATTCCGCTTAACTTCAAATTTTACTTTACATAAAATTTGTAAAACAAATCAGATGCAACTGAATGGAGAGAGTTTTCTTTCCCAATAATTAAATATCCTCTGTTATTCCATCTGGAACTTGATATATGATCTATGCACTGTCATGTTTGCAGAATTAGCCAAGTCTACAAATTAGTATCTTACAAATGCATTCAGTAATTTTGATGTATCAGAAGTAAATCAACCCTTGGACCCCTTGGATTAACTATCTCGCAATGAACAAGCATTAAATTCATCATTAATAGGAGAACCAAATACTTAATTAGAATTATTTTAAAAACAGCTGACTCTGACATTATCAGTTGCAGTTCAAATTGTAAAACCTCACTGCAATTATGAGATATTATTATTTGTGTATTATTATTTAAACCTGAACAGATGAGAATGTCAAAATAGTGAAAATCACTTTATCATTTCTGCACAGATATATTAATAAATTCACAGACGCATAGAGAAAAAGACAGATGCACCATTTTATCTATTGTGTGAAGGTGTAACATAACATATGTTTAGCATGAATAAAACTTCAACTTGAATATTCCTATCAGTTTCACTTTGTACAATTGAATGTTTTCAGTAATTATGAAAGTTTATTTTATTATTAGGAATTTTAATCAAGAAAAAATTCATTATTATATAACATGATGAAATTACTCATACTTATAAAATCATAGAATCCCTACATGCAGAAGGAGGCCATTCGGCCCATCGAGTCTGCACCAACCGAAATCCCACCCAGGCCCTATTCCAGTAACCCCTCATATTTACCCGGCTAATCCTCCTGACACAAGGGTTAATTTAGAACAAAGAACAATACAGCACAGGAACAGGCCCTTCGGCCCTCCAAGCCCGCGCCGCTCCCTGGTCCAAACTAGACCATTCTTTTGTATCCCTCCATTCCCACTCCGTTCATATGGCTGTCTAGATAAGTCTTAAACGTTCCCAGTGTGTCCGCCTCCACCACCTTGCCTGGCAGCGCATTCCAGGCCCCCACCACCCTCTGTGTAAAATATGTCCGTCTGATATCTGTGTTAAACCTCCCCCCCTTCACCTTGAACCTATGGCCCCTCGTGAACGTCACCACTGACCTGGGGAAAAGCTTCCCACCGTTCACCCTATCTATGCCTTTCATAATTTTATACACCTCTATTAAGTCTCCCCTCATCCTCCGTCTTTCCAGGGAGAACAACCCCAGTTTACCCAATCTCTCCTCATAACTAAGCCCCTCCATACCAGGTAACATCCTGGTAAACCTCCTCTGAACTCTCTCCAAAGCCTCCACGTCCTTCTGGTAGTGTGGCGACCAGAACTGGACGCAGTATTCCAGATGCAGCCGAACCAACGTTCTATACATCTGCAACATCAGACCCCAACTTTTATACTCTATGCCCCGTCCTATAAAGGCAAGCATGCCATATGCCTTCTTCACCACCTTCTCCACCTGTGACGTCACTTTCAAGGATCTGTGGACTTGCACACCCAGGTCCCTCTGCGTATCTACACCCTTTATGGTTCTGCCATTTATCATATAGCTCCTCCCTACATTATTTCTACCAAAATGCATCACTTCGCATTTATCAGGATTGAACTCCATCTGCCATTTCTTTGCCCAAATTTCCAGCCTATCTATATCCTTCTGTAGCTTCTGACAATGCTCTTCACTATCTGCAAGTCCTGCCAATTTTGTGTCGTCCGCAAACTTACTGATCACCCCAGTTACACCTTCTTCCAGGTCATTTATATAAATCACAAACAGCAGAGGTCCCAATACAGAGCCCTGCGAAACACCACTAGTCACAGGCCTCCAGCCAGAAAAAGACCCCTCCACTACCACCCTCTGTCTTCTGTGACCAAGCCAGTTCTCCACCCATCTAGCCACCTCCCCCTTTATCCCATGAGATCCAACCTTTTTCACCAGCCTACCATGAGGAACTTTGTCAAACGCTTTACTACAGTCCATATAGACGACATCCACGGCCCTTCCCTCGTCAACCATTCTGGTCACTTCTTCAAAAAACTCCACCAGGTTAGTGAGGCATGACCTCCCTCTCACAAAACCATGCTGACTATCGTTAATGAGTTTATTCCTTTCTAAATGCGCATACATCCTATCTCTAAGAATCTTCTCCAACAACTTCCCCACCACGGACGTCAAGCTCACCGGCCTATAATTACCCGCGTTATCCTTCCTACCCTTCTTAAATAACGGGACCACATTAGCTATCCTCCAATCCTCTGGGACCTCACCTGCGTCCAGTGACGAGACAAAGATTTGCGTCAGAGGCCCAGCGATTTCATCTCTCGTCTCCCTGAGCAGCCTTGGATAGATTCCATCAGGCCCTGGGGATTTGTCAGTCTTTAAATTCTCTAACAAACCTAACACTTCCTCCTTTGTAATGGAGATTTTCTCCAACGGTTCAACACTCCCCTCCGAGACACTCCCAGTCAACACATCCCTCTCCTTTGTGAATACCGACGCAAAGTATTCATTTAGGATCTCCCCTACTTCTTTGGGCTCCAAGCATAATTCCCCACTTTTGTCCCGGAGAGGTCCAATTTTTTCCCTGACAACCCTTTTGTTCCTAACGTATGAATAAAATGCCTTGGGATTCTCCTTAATCCTGTCTGCCAAGAACATTTCGTGACCCCTTTTTGCTCTTCTAATTCCCCGTTTGAGTTCTTTCCTACTTTCTTTGTACTCCTCCAGAGCTCCCTCCGTTTTTAGCTGCCTGGACCTACCATACGCCTCTCTTTTCTTTTTGACCAGTCCCTCAATTTCCCTGGTTATCCACGGTTCTCGAATCCTACCCTTCCTATCCTTCTTTTTAACAGGCACATGCCTGTCCTGTAGCCCTAACAACTGTTCCTTAAAAGACTCCCACATGCCAGATGTGGATTTACCCTCAAACAGCCTCTCCCAATCAAGAGCTGCCAATTTCTGCCTAATCCCACTAAAGTTAGCCTTCCCCCAATCCAACACCTTACCCTTGGGACACCACTCATCCTTTTCCATCACTATCCTAAAGCTAACAGAATTGTGGTCACTATTTGACACATGTTCCCCTACCAAAACTTTGAAGACCTGACCGGGCTCATTCCCCAGTACGAGGTCCAGTATAGCCCCCTCTCTAGTCGGGCTATCTACATATTGTTCCAAAGAACCCTCCTGTACGCATTTTACAAATTCCTCCCCATTCAGAGTCCCTGCTCTCAGCGATTTCCAGTCTATACCAGGGAAATTGAAGTCTCCCACTACAACAACCCTATTTTTCCTGCACCTATCCAGTATCTCCTGACATATCCGTTCTTCCACTTCCCTTGGGCTGTTGGGGGGCCTGTAGTACACCCCCAACATAGTGACTGCGCCCTTCCTGTTTCTAAGCTCCACCCAGAGTGACTCGTTACACGACCCCTCTGAATTGTCCTCCCTCTGCACCGCTGTAATATGCTCTCCAACTAATACTGCTACTCCCCCACCTCTTTTGGCCCCTCCTCTGTCTCGCCTAAAACACTTGTACCCCGGAATATTCAGCTGCCAGTCCTGTCCCTCTTTCAACCAAGTCTCTGTCACCGCAACCACATCCAAATTCCTCGTGAGCATTAAGGCCCTAAGTTCATCTGTCTTACCTGCTACGCTCCTTGCATTGAAGTATAAGCACTCCAGACATGGTCAATCAACCTTACCCACACATCTTTTGCAATTACAAAAAAATCATAAATATGCCTTTAGTATCCAATTTCAGTATGTTAAACTAAAAGCAAGCAACCAATGTGTTACCAATATTAAAATATAGTTAGTGTTTTTGTTCAAATAATAGACAAACATTGTGAATCTGTTCACACTCTTCTACTAATGTCAAACAATGCGGTTTCAATTCACAGTATGTATTCTTTTATATTCTATATAAAGCAGTATTTGTTTCTTATCTTAAAATTATAATTGTAATGGGGATAAATGTGACATCAGTACATACAGAGGTATTTATCACAATTCTTTCTGGATTGAATGGTCACATGCTCATGCTGAGGTCTTATTTCTGTGTCTGGACAGCAGAAGCACACATCAGTTTGAGCTGTGGAAACATTTGATGCAAACTTACTCTCAATATTTTAGGCAGCTCACATTGTCAGAAGCATCTTCATGTGAACACATAAAATAAAGTTCACTGGATATTAAAGGTGCACTGTCATAACTAATTAAACATAAACAAAGTCTATCATCGTAACATGAAAGCCTCCCCGAGGTAGACATCTCAGCCTATGGTTTGAAATAGACTTTTTTATTGAATACTTCATATGAAGACTCTTTACCTGGCATGGTCTTTTCATCTTTATTGCCACAACATGGTATCTGTAACAGCAAATCTCACAGCTCCATGATCCCCTTTCACTAATCCATTTCAAAAGACATGGCTGGTGCGAGTAACGTACTGAACCATCACATCGACAAGGACTCAGCAATTCACCCTTAAGGAGGCACAAAGGGAGAACAAAAAAGATTTTAAAAACTGCAGTACAGTTGTCACAAACTTGTGTAAATGTGCTTAGTTCAGATGTTCCCTCATGAAATATATCTTCAGGTACCATACCATTTTCAAAGTATTCAAATTAATTTGGAGTGCTTTTAAACCTATACTTGATCAAGTTTCTGTCGATTTCATTTCTTTTTTCAAATGGTCTTTAAAAAAAGCTGAGATTTGAATAGAAAGTGCCTGATCTGAACTTTAGATATAATACTTTCAGATGTGTCTTTTTCTTTGACACACAAATCTGAAGTACTTTTTTTTAGTTTTTCAGTTCCTGATCTCGAACATGAAATAAAGGAAGGTATGAATTATTGATCTTGAACTGATACACAAAGAAGAAGAAGAAAATAAAATAGACAGTTGCCACATCTCTTGCCAAATAGGAATTTTCCAATGTGTATCTCTCCAGATGTACAGCTGAGCTTCTGGATCAGATCTTAGAGCCACTCTGGCAAAACAAAATCTGGGTTGTGTGGTTTACGTCATCAGTCTGGCGGGACAGGATCTGATAAAGCCTGCGGGCTGGCTCCACAGAGATAAGGAGGCACCCCGATCAGAACTGACGATAAACTCCCCCCACCCGCTCCACGAAGGTTTCAGGGGTCTCTCTCTCTCCCTCCCCACCCCCCCATTGCCATGGAACAATTATTAGGGGCTCTTCCCCCCCTCCCCCCAGAACAGCCACCACGGCAGTATCGCCACCACTCCTCCGCTCAATGCCTGCTCTGCCCTCCTGCCCCATCACTGCAAGGCCCCCCCCCCCCCCCCCCCCCCCCCCACCAATGCAAGTTTCCCCTTCAATGGCCACTCCCCTCCCTTCAAAGACCTCAGCACTCTCCCTCACCACACACAATGAGAACCCCCCACAATTGGGCTCCCCAGAGGCCCCATCCCTGGCAATCTGGCAATGTCCCCAGCATAGGCTGGTACTGCCAACCTGGTGTTGTGAGATTTCTTACTGTGTTTACCCCAGTCCAACGCCGGCATCTCCACATCATGACTGCCAACCTGTGCCAGGGGCCAGTATCAGGGCGCAATGACCAGGCATGTTAAGAAGGCGTACGGTGTGTTAGCTTTTATTGGTAGAGGGATTGAGTTTCTGAGCCAGGAGGTCATGCTGCAGCTGTACAAAACTCTGGTGCGGCCGCATTTGGAGTATTGCGTACAGTTCTGGTCGCCGCATTATAGGAAAGATGTGGAAGTGTTGGAAAGGGTGCAGAGGAGATTTACCAGGATGTTGCCTGGTATGGTGGGAAAATCGTATGAGGAAAGGCTGAGGGGCTTGAGGTTGTTTTCATTAGAGAGAAGAAGGTTAAGAGGTGACTTAATAGAGGCATACAAGATGATCAGAGGATTAGATAGGGTGGATAGTGAGAGCCTTTTTCCTCCGATGATGATGGCTAGCACGAGGGGACATAGCTTTAAATTGAGGGGTGAGAGATATAGGACAGATGTTAGAGGTAGGTTCTTTACTCAGAGAGTAGTAAGGGCGTGGAATGCCCTGCCTGCAACAGTAGTGGACTCGTCAACATTAAGAGCATTCAAATGGTTATTGGATAAACATATGGATGCTATTAGAATAGTGTAGATTAGAGGGGCTTTAGATTGGTTTCACTGGTCGGCGCAACATCGAGGGCCGAAGGGCCTGTACTGCGCTGTAGTGTTCTATGTAGTGGTCTATGCCCTCTTCCTCTGGAGGTATTTTGACCTTGGTACCCATGGCAGGAACCCCTCAATTGTTTCTCTCCCTTGTAAAAGCTGTTATGAACTTCACCGATGTTATGTCAGGTCAGCGAGGTTTGAATATTCAGTGAGGGAGGAATCATGTGGTGTGTTGGCCCTTTAATAATATGTAAATTCATTAAAATGTACTTAAAAGAAGTTCCCACCCTTTTTGGGCAGGAACTTTGCTATGTCACCAGTCATAAAAAAAGTCAGAAAGAGATCCCGCTGGTAAGAATCTCGTTTCCCGACTCTCACAAGACTTTGCACCCGCGCTGTCATTCTCACTGATGGTAAACACAGGCACAAAATTGCCCCCGGTGTCTAAGTAACAATGTCTGAAGCTTAGGAATGAGTTGCCTATTCTCTTGGTCATGGATCATGCATTATGTGTGTTAAACAAATGAGCATGAATCTTAAAAAGTATGAACCATATTCATTCGTAGAAAGACAAAATCACAGCTATAGAAAATGCTTACAAATTAGGTAGCTTCATGGCTAAAACCTAAAAGTTAGCAATTATCAATTTGCAATTGATCGGATATATAATCAGTGGCAAACCTCACTGGATCTTGAATAAATTGTGCTGTAGCCACGTCTAGAATGTCATTCATTTCAACAAGGCCATTGACACAAAAGAAGCAGGCCTGCTACTCCAAGGAAAATCCACAACACAAAATCAGTCTTATATCATAAACTTGTTTCACTACACAATGCATTAGGTATGCAGGAAATTTCATATTACTCAGTTGGTGACGTCTTTGTGTGTCATGCTGGTTCTTCAATCTCATATACTTCAGCCTTGCTGCCATTGTCTTCAGAATCACTTATGTCAATTACAACAAGCTCAACTTCTCAAAATGACCCTTACTCTTCAACCATACCCTCTATAGCCGCAGCTGATTCTTTATTGCATATCACAGTACGCTGTGTTGTGAATAGTTGATTGCTTTCCTTACTCATAACTTTTCATCCATGATTTGTTTCCTTCCTTTATCTCCAGCTTTTAAATGCTGCTTTGTCTGTCCATCTGAATCACATGATTCTGTTTTATTATGCTTATATGTATTGATGTGCTCTTCATTTTTTGATTCAATAAGGCAGGTTACAGATTGTGTTTGTGAGTTCTTTTGAGTGTGGCAATCATAGTTTCTAATAAATTTCTGCAAATTTTAAGCTTTGCGATTGTGTTTTTAAAATTCCATAAATCTTCCTATTTTTCCATCATCGTTTCTATGTATATCAAGATGACGGATGCTAGTGCTGAAGAAAAACTTTCCATTTCAGCTAACATTGTCAGTATCAATCACTCTTAAGACTGCTTTAGCATAAACAGATTGTCCAATAGAAATTGCACTGGTAACAGTTTTAGCTACATACAGACTATTTTAATCAAAATTCCTTAAACACCCTCACACAGTACTTTGTATGTTCATTTTTACTTAACAAGCAGCATTTAATATTCAAAGAACCAAAGAACTCACAATAACACAACAAAAAGGTTTACATACATATACATATGTCATGCTGATAAGTGTTCAACAACACTGTTACCCATTTTTATTTACTAATCATAAATGAAATAAGCCGCATGCAGTTATTAATTAACATATTGGACAACATTAAGCTAAAAGCAATGCAAAGCTCTGTCTCCTCTGTCAAGTACCTTAAACTAGCTTCAAGAGTATTTATTGTCGACTGCTCCAGTGTAACATATTTTTCCGATGTTCCCACTAATCACCCAAATGTCTGTCGGTGTGCCCACGTCCTCCAAAAACTGGATTGATACCTCAACATGCAAAAAAAATCTAATTCACTTCCCCAATGGGTTTTGACCATGTTTAGAATTTTCTGAACTGCAAAATATTATCCAGGGATTTGGCAGGTGTAAAGTGTTAGTTCCAGTTTTTCAACTCTTAGAATCCTTGAAATCTTCGAGGTAGTTTTGCAAATTCAAAGTACTGGCAGGAAAGGCTTTCTCCCAGGTACAGAAATTCACAATTGCCCCTGTTAACTAATAATCTATGATTACCAGCCGTAAATTAGCAAATGGAAAGCAACAGCAGAATGCAGCCACTTAAGATCTGTACTTTTGTGTTTCCCCAGCAAGCCCTGAAGAATTTCATAGCGACCTCAACTTTGTTGATAATGTGAGGGAACAATTCTTTTTCATGTAGTGACAATTTTGTCTCCAGGAGTTCTTGGTGATCATTATATATAAGGCTCACTTGCAATGTTTCAAGTAAAATAGATTTATGTTCTTATATAATAACATTTATTAGCATGTATGAATCTATCAGTTGGATGGCAATGTATTGAAGCTTGTGGGAAGATTTATTTTGGTTTTGTCTAACTTGAGGTTCTGTCTGGGCTGTAATATCAGTATTTCTATGATGCCTTTTGGAGTATGTGCTGTACAATGATGCAACGCAGGTTAAAGAGCAGTTTCCAATGGAATCTGGATTTAGGCATTGCAAAATGGAATGTGCTTAAAATGTACTTCTGCATGATAATTTGTGTTATGATTGGAATTTCAAAGTTCAACTCTGGAACCAGAATGGACGTTTCAGTGTTAGCTTTCCAGCTGCAAAGGATAATAATCGCTTGACTGGAATATTCAGCCGGATATAGCACAATTTTAACTCGAGTGCTTTGCTGAGTCTGACAAAATTTGGAATCATGCCAATCTCCATGTTATTCTCATTACCAATAGTGACTACACTTCAAATGTATTTCATTCACTATAACACACTTAAAATATCCAGAGGTTATGAAAAGTGCCATATAAACGCAAGTCCAATATCAAGGGGTACGATTACAAGAGAGCTGAAAAATCAGGTTCACGCCAATTTCTCGCCTCTCGTGATCTTACCGGCACCGGACATCCGGCACGATTTCAAGTGCGAGGTGAATAATTTATTGACATTACATTCAAATCTGATTTTACATTGAATTAATGAACCCAGGATGGAATTGTCTGGACTCACTTGCCTGTGTGACCTCTCCAGGAGAGGCTCTCTTCGGCAAGAATCATAGCTGGTCCCCAGCAATGGGGGCAAGGGGGTGCCCCTTGGCAAGTGCCAGCCTGGCACTGCCAGCCTGACACTGCCCACTGGGTGCCCTGGCACTGCCCACTAGGCTGTGCCAAGGGGGCTGGGGCCGGGGGGGGGGGGGGGGTGGGGTCTGTTGGGGGGGGCAGAGGGGGGTGGCCAGTCGGTGGTGGGGGGACCTGCTGTGCACTCTGCATTGGGATTAGTCAGGGGAGAGAGGAGGAACAATTGGGGCTAGCCATGGGGGAGGGGGTCAGGCAGCTGGTCATGGTCGGGGGATGGTCGGGCAACCGCTCATGGGGTGGGGGGGTGGGAGGGGGGAATCGATCCCTCGCAATAGGTCATGGGCCCCCTGCTGTCAGCCAGCCTCCATGGCATAAACATACCAGCCCAGGGGGGCTGGCTGGGGTGGTATGTTTATGCCATGGAGGCTGACTGACAGCAGCAGAGGCTGAATGACAGGTCTCTGCTGCCAGAAACCCTCCCGGTTTCACACCCATCCTGGACTTATAATATTTATGGTAACATCGCCACTCCCCCCCCCGCCCAGTCCCCCAGTCTAAGTTCAACCGCTGTATGGCTATATTCTACTTAACTAGCCATTGGAATTTTTTACATTTCACTATTATTAATGATTGTATGGACTGGTTAGATGATTGTAACAGAGTTAAGGAATTTAACAAGTAATAACAGTTTCTGAGCTGAAATTTTATGGGCGAAATTCAGAATTCAACTCAGCAGGATGGAATGTGAGACCTCAACTCAGCCGAGTCAATTTTGACTTCAGGTTGTGCACCTCACAACTATCTGTACATTGGGCATGATCGACATCCACTTGATGCAATCTCAGCAACATTTAAAGGAAGAATTGAGCAAGGACAGTTCACTGGAATTACTGCTGGGTGCAGTCAGAACCAGCAGGTACATGCTTTTCCCCAACAATGGGTGGAAGAACAAAGAACAGTACTGTACAGCACAGGAAACAGGCCCTTCGGCCCTCCAAGCCTGTGCCGCTCATTGGTCCAACTAGACCATTCGTTTGTATCCCTCCATTCCCAGACTGCTCATGTGACTATCCAGGTAAGTCTTAAACGATGTCAGCGTGCCTGCCTCCACCACCCTACTTGGCAGCGCATTCCAGGCCCCCACCACTCTCTGTGTAAAAAACGTCCCTCTGATATCTGAGTTATACCTCGCCGCACTCACCTTGAGCCCGTGACCCCTCGTGATCGTCACCTCCGACCTGGGAAAAAGCTTCCCACTGTTCACCCTACCTATACCCTTCATAATTTTGTACACCTCTATTAGGTCTCCCCTCATTCTCCGTCTTTCCAGGGAGAACAACCCCAGTTTACCCAATCTCTCCTCATAGCTAAGACCCTCCATACCAGGCAACATCCTGGGAAACCTTCTCTGCACTCTCTCTAACGCCTCCACGTCCTTCTGGTAGTGCGGCGACCAGAACTGGACGCAGTACTCCAAATGTGGCCTAACCAGCGTTCTATACAGCTGCATCATCAGACTCCAGCTTTTATACTCTATACCCCGTCCTATAAGGGCAAGCATACCATATGCCTTCTTCACCACCTTCTCCACCTGTGCTGCCACCTTCAAGGATTTGTGGACTTGCACACCTAGGTCCCTCTGTGTTTCTATACTCCTGATGGTTCTGCCATTTATTATATAACTCCCCCCTACATTAGTTCTTCCAAAATGCATCACTTCGCATTTATCTGGATTAAATTCCATCTGCCATTTCTCCGCCCAATTTTCCAGCCTATCTATATCCTGCTGTATTGTCCGACAATGTTCATCGCTATCCGCAAGTCCAGCCATCTTCGTGTCACACGCAAACTTGCTGATAACACCAGTTACACCTTCTTCCAAATCATTTATATATATCACAAATAGCAGAGGTCCCAGTGCAGGGCCCTGCGGAACACCACTGGTCACAGACCTCCAGCCAGAAAAAGACCCTTCCACTGTTACCCTCTGTCTCCTGTGGCCAAGCCAGTTTTCTACCCATCCCATGAGCCTTAACCTTCTTAACCAACCTGCCATGAGGGACTTTGTCAAATGCCTTACTGAAATCCATATAGATGACATCCACGGCCCTTCCTTCGTCAACCATTTTTGTCACTTCCTCAAAAAACTCCACCAAATTTGTAAGGCACGACCTCCCTCTTACAAAACCATGCTGTCTGTCACTAATGAGATTATTCCGTTCTAAATGCGCATACATCCTGTCTCTAAGAATCCTCTCCAACAACTTCCCTACCACGGACGTCAAGCTCACTGGCCTATAATTACCCAGGTTATCCCTACTACCCTTCTTAAATAACGGTACCACATTCGCTATCCTCCAATCCTCAGGGACCTCACCTGTGTCCAATGAAGAGACAAAGATTTCCGTCAGAGGCCCAGCAATTACATCTCTTGTCTCCCTGAGCAGTCTAGGATAGATGCCATCAGGCCGTGGGGATTTGTCAGTTTTAATGTTACCTAAAAAACCTAACACTTCAACCCTTGTAATGGAGATTCTCTCTAATGGGTTAACACCTCCCTCTGAGACACTCCCAGTCAACAAGTCCCTCTCCTTTGTGAATACCGATGCAAAATATTCATTTAGGATCTCCCCTATTCCCTTGGGTTCTAAGCATAATTCCCCTCCTTTGTCCCTGAGAGGTCCGACTTTTTCCCTGACAACTCTTTTGTTCCTAACATATGAATAAACTGCCTTAGGATTCTCCTTAATCCTGTCTGTCAAGAACATTTCGTGACCTCTTTTTGCCCTTCTAACTCCCCGTTTGAGTTCTTTCCTCCTTTCTCTGTATTCCTCCAGAGCTCCATCTGTTTTCAGTTGCCTGGACCTCACGTACGCCTCTCTTTTCCTTTTGATCAGATCCTCAATTTCCCTAGTTATCCACGGCTCTCGAATCCTACCTTTCCTATCCTTCCTTTTTACAGGCACATGCCTGTCTGCAGCCTTATCAACTGTTCCTTAAAAGACTCCCACATGCCAGACGTGGACTTACCCCCGAACAGCCTCTCCCAATCAACGGCCACCAATTCCTGCCTAATCCAACTATAGTTAGCCTTCCCCCAATTTAGCACCCTACCCTTAGGACAACACTCGTCCTTGTCCATTACTATCCTCAAGTTAACAGAGTTGTGGTCACTATTTGCCACATGTTCCCCTACCGAAACTTTGACAACCTGACTGGGCTCATTTCCCAGAACTAGGTCCAGTATAGCCCCCTCTCTAGTTGGGCTATCTACATACTGTTCCAAAGAACCTTCCAGTATGCATTTTACAAATTCCTCCCCGTCCAGACCCCCAGCCCTAAGCACTTTCCAGTCTATACCAGGGAAATTAAAGTCTCCCACTACAACAACCCTATTTTTTCTGCACATATCCAGAATCTCCTGACATATCCATTCCTCCACTTCCCGTGGGCTGTTGGGTGGCCTGTAGTATATCTCCAGCATAGTGATTGCACCTTTCCTGTTTCTGAGCTCCACCCACAGCGACTCATTACATGACCCCTCTAAATTGTCCACCCTCTGCACTGCTGTAATATGCTCCCTAACTAATACCGCTACTCCCCCACCTTTTTTAGCCCCTCCTCTGTCTCGCCTAAAACACTTATACCCCGGAATATTCAACTGCCAGTCCTGTCCTTTTAACCATGTCTCCGTCACCGCAACCACATCCAAATTCCGCGTAAGCATTAAGGCCCTAAGTTCGTCTGTCTTACCCGTTACGCTCCTCGCATTGAAGCAGATGCACTCCAGGCCCACTCAGGTCATCCTGCTCCAGAAAGCTCTTCTTCTTAGCTTGCCTTGCCCTGGCCCCCAGCTCGACCCCAGCCTCAGTACTTACTGACCTACTGTTTTGATCCCCTCCCCCCTGCCACACTAGTTTAAAATAGAAATTGAATGTTCAGAAACCAGTAGCTCTCACCAAGAAGGAGTGTAGCTGAGAAGGTAAGTAGCAGTAACGTGCCCACATCTTGGATGAAATGTAGGATGCACTTTAATTATCTAGTAGATCAGGAAAAGTGAGTACATTTACTGATTCAACCACATCTTGTGCTCCGTCCTCTCTTATTCTGTTTTACCAAGCATTCTGCATCTCCCTTTGCCCCACTCAACATTCAGCAGCACCCAGCTTTCATTTTCCAAGTACATCACCACCATCCCATCTATCCAGCCACACTGCCACTCGCCCCATTCTTATACAATGTAATGCTTCTGTTTCATCATCAACAAAAGGTGATGCTACTCACAGTCTGTGGCCCACAGACTTACAGCCTGGTGAGAAGCCTAACATCACCTGAAGCACCAGACATCTTTCAAACAGTGGGATTGGTCAATGATCATTTTAACCTTCAATGATCATGTTGAGGTATAAGTTTCATTCTGCTGTGAGGGAAGCTGCGGAGATGGTCTCCAGGTTCATAGCCACACTGTGGCAGACATTGTAATTTTGACCCAGCTTTGGGGGAGATGTTGAGAGACTGTTTGGTCTGCAGGATAAACAGCCACACTATACAAAAAAGATGCTGGCTGAGATTAAAATCTCTTTGATAAAAGCCATAGAGATGGCCCAGGAGACAGAATGCACTGAGCAAGGTGTTAGTGAATTACAGGGTGTGCCCAATGAGGTGAACCGGTTATGGCAGGAAATGGCTGCTGCGAGGAACAGTCGGAGTGAGGGCACAGCAGAGTCCGAGAGAGGCAGTACAGATGGAAGCATGTTTTTGGTGTGTGGCAGGGCACTCCCAGGAGACGTGCCAAAATTATATGTGTTTTTGCTGTAAGAAAAAAGGTCATTTGCAGTCTTGGTGCAGAGTAAAGCACGCAGGAAAGAATGCACAAAAATAATCGATGATTAAGGTAACACTGTTAAAGCAACTGGCTGAGGAACCCAACAAGGAATCTGAAATGTAGACGTTAAACCAGGTCCAACTCAACAAGGTACCACCTATTGAGATAGACCTGATGTCAACAGCGGACCTCGAAAGATGGAGGTCGACACTGGAGCTGCGGCCACAGTCATAAAGCTTTCAGATACCTCCAGAAAGGGATGCAACCCTTTAAGTCTGAGGCCATTTTATCAACCTATATTTGAGAGATACTGATGTTAGTAGGAGTAGCTGCAGTATCGGTATCCTAAGGAACCAGGCAGCACCTGTTCTAGTAATTAAGGGTCACAAACCTTGTCTCATATGTTGTATCTGGTTGAAACAGATAAGGTTGGACTGGCTGGAGATATTGAATGTTCAGGATGGAGTTCCTGTGCAGATACTCAGAAGTTTTCCAAAAGGAACTCGGCAAATAAAAGGGGCTAAAGCCAAAGTTTATTTGAACCCTGAGGCTACACTTAAATTCTTTTAAACCTGCCCAGTGCCTTATGTACTTCACCAAAAAGTAGGAGCAAAGTTAAAAAGATTTGGGTGTCATAAAACCAGTGCAGTTTTCTGAATGGGCTTCACCCATAGTCCCTATTTTGAAGCCAGATCGCACTGTAAGTATCTGTGGAGATGATAAGTTAACTGTGATAAGTCCAGATAAATCAATACCCCAGTCCGAGAATAGAAGACCTCTGTGCAAAATTAGCAGGAGGCCTTAAGTACATGTTAGATCTTAGTCATGCATACCAGCAGCTGGAGCTGGATGAAGACTCCCAAAAGTTAGTCATCATTAAAATCCACAAAGGGTTATATCTGTACCCTCATCTACCATTTGGGGTCTCATTGGTTTACGCCATTTTCCATTGGTTGCTGAAGGACTGTGAATAGAGTTCATAGAAATCATAGAATCCCTACAGTACAGAAAGAGGCCATTCGGCCCATCGAGTCTGCACCAACCACAATCCCACCCAGACCCTACTCCCATATCCCTACATATTTTACTCACTAATCCCTCTAACCTACGCATCTCAGGACACTAAGGGGCAATTTTAACATAGCCAATCAACCTAACCCGCACATCTTTGGACTGTGGGAGGAAACTGGAGCACCCGGAGGAAACCCACGCAGACACGAGGAGAATGTGCAAACTCCACACAGTGACCCAAGCCGGGAATCGAACCCAGGTCCCTGGAGCTGTGAAGCAACAGTGCTAACCGCTGTGCTACCATTGCGCTGTTCCACAAGAGTCTGAATGGACTTTGCCTTGGTGTCCCTAATGTGATATTGTGTCTGTACTTCTATGTTTCTCTTCTGCTTTCACTCATAGGTGGACTCAAGAGTCAGTGGGGGAAGGAGTGTGGTAATGTGGCCCCTTTAAGGAGGGATCTCTTGCAGGTCACATGATCAGACCCAATGGAGCAGAGGTGCAGGAACCTGGGCCAATCAGGAGCGAGGGCATGAGTCTTGGGACTGGAAGCACCTCAGTTGAAGCCAGGAGTAGAAGAGAGTAGATTGTGTATATGTTCTGTCAGACCCTTAGGGTGTAAATAGTTATTATAGTTTAATAAATCCTTGTTGTTGGAGCCACATCGAGTTGCCTTCAGTTACTACAAAGGTAAGCTCACTAAGTGTTTGTTGAAAGCCAATTCTGGTGACTTTCAATTCCCCAAAACATGCTTACAACATTGAGAGAATTGCCAAAGTGTGTAAGAGGAAAAAACTGCCTCAAATATACGGTATTGCCAAATTTCCACTGCCAGACCTGCACAGTGTAATTAATGAAATTAATTTCTGTCTATGATGGATCATTTCTTGTTGGCTACAGCATGTAAGAGTTAAAATTAATTATTGATGAGCTGTTTGTGCAAACTGCATAGAATATACATTGGAGTTCATTTCCATAGCTTTCTTCCCCTTGTCTATTGTAACTTTGTAGGAAAAGGTACCGACTGGAAAATAAATGTAACTGAATGTACACCATTCAGCTGAATTGATTTTTCCTGGATATAGTGTTAGTATTTGAAGAATATAGCACACATGTAAATACCCAAGGTTTTGGTATTTAGAAGCAAATTGAGTTCCATTACAGTCAGGTTCATCAACTCCTCCCAAAACACAAATATGTGCATTTAAAAAGTAATACATTTAGTCAGGTAAAAGAATGCCAAACATAGTGACTTGTCATATTATAATTTTAACTTTTCTTTATGCTTGAGCTTCCTCTTCAAGTTATATATTGTCAACATATGTCATTTTTATTTATGTTGTCTAATTTAATTTTGAGGATAGTCTCCACTGATCTTTTTACTGCATTTTTCCTGTTATGTTATGGCTAGTTGCTGATGTATTAATAAATGCATCTGATCGTTACTTACAACTTCAAGCAAAGCACCTTGTCAGGATGACAATCATTTTAACAGGTAGAGGGCCTGCTCCAAAATATTGTGTTGCATGGGTATAATTGTGACAACTTTTTATGGTTTGTTTGACATTCTATCAGCAGCAAATAAGGGTAATATTATCTAATAAAATTGTTAGATTATCAAATACTTCATCATTTAGCTTTTCTTACAACTACTTGAGATATAACTCAACATGTTAAACATGTCAAAGAGTGAGATAAATGTTGAAAACATCCAGCAGGTTAGGCAGCATTTGTGGTGTGTGAGGGAATCATGGTCAAAGATTGTATTTTTTGAGGCAGGAACTAATACAAAAGGGAAACTGGAAAGGAAACTCACCCTCCCAGTTGCTAAGAAAATTGAGACTGAAACTGAGGATTGGAAACCAAAACTTCTGGCTGAAATGATATAAGAACATAAGAACTAGGAGCAGGAGTAGGCCATCTGTCCCCTTGAGCTTGCACCGCCATTCAGTAAGATCATGTCTGATCTTTATTGTGGACTCCGCTCCACTTACCCGCCTGCTCACCATAACCCTTAATTCCTTTGCTTCGCTGGGCAGGGAATTCCACAGATTCACAACCCTTTGTGTGAAGAAGTTCCTCCTCAACTCAGTCCTAAATCTGCTCCCCCTTATTTTGAGGCCATGCTGTGGAAGACAGGGACTAGATCCAGAAGCAGAGAATAAGCAAAGACACAATTGCTGCAGCCGTTTCTGTTACTTTAAGATGACATTGGTGGACCTACACCATCCAGACTGAGTTGAGGAGATTCCATAGACGTGTGCCATTTTTGATGATGACCGTATGCTTAGAATTTGAGTTGCTCTGCCGTCTGCTGCAAATTAGGCTAAATCCTAAAGAAAGAGGAGCTGAGATTTTTCACAAGAAGGACAGTCACAAATTGCACAGAGTGTTGGACCAGGTGAGAAAAGCTGTGTGAAACTCACAGCTTCACAGACACCCTTTCTCACCTGAATAAACAGGACTTTGCGCAATTTCAAATTGCTGGTGAGGATCACACAGTCATCTGGGGAAATGGAGAACAAACAGCCTGGCAAAGCTGGGATTCTGAGATCGGAGCACCCTTTTCAAAGGCCACCTGATCTCAAAGTTGCATACAAGGTCAACCCCCTCCCCTCAATGGAGATCAGGGCACCTCCCCATCCCTCCCATTGTCAGGATGCTAGAGGGCACCAGTGATTTGCACTGGCATGACATCACGCTGCTGTAGGAATGATCTAATTTGGCCCTCATGAGATTTAATGGCCACAATGGAATTTGCGCATGTGGTGAACAGGGTCACTAGATCCTGCCGTTGTGTCTGAGTTTGATTACCTATATGCTGATTAGACTGCTGAGCCAATGCATATCTGCTATTTAATGTGTAATTTATATCTTATCAGACTGCAATTTGTGTGTTAATTCCTGCTTAACTAATGTTGTCTTTGTGTGTTAGATTATAAGTGATTAACTTCCTTGTTTGATTCCTGTATAGTAAAAGTTACTCTGGCTTCATTCTTTCAGTAAATAACTGTGATTTCAGACCTCTTCTTTTTTCTAAACAGGAAGCAGAATAGGGAGTAGGCCACCAACACATACAGTTTCCAGCCCAAGTATTCATGATTGCCTTATCTGACCATGGTTCCACTGAACACAACTTAAAATTCCCTTACATGCCTTACCTTCCATCTATCGCTAAAAATCACAACATCACCTTGGTCACAATGTTGAAATAAAAAAAAATCCAAATGAACTCTATCCAATAATCCAGCCAATATTCCATAAAATTCCAGCTAATCATCTCTGTTCATATCCGTATTTTCCACATTTTTGCCAGTCCTAGTGCTCATACACATTGCTGTCTAGCGGTTGTAGCATGGCTGGTGGAGAATTGCTGGTATTCAATGGCAGATGGTCTTACAAGAGGACCTGGCTTCAGACTGTACAGTGCTAACATGGGAGGCAGCAATCTGGACTGATTGCATAGTGTTCTTGAACTGGGAGAGCAACAAGTAACCTAGTCCTGTGATATTCTTGCATAGACCATTGAAAGGCTCTCAAGGAAGTGTTGGCTAGCTATTTCCCCATCGCCCTCTATGGAGTACCATTTATTTTGATATGAACTATTGATTTACAAACAAACTTCAAATATAAGAGGTTTGAACTTCATTATGTTTTAATAAATTTCCAAGGGATTTTATCTGAAAAATGGCTTTGTAGTTAGGTTCAGATCAACATTTTGACAAATGCCAAAACATACACACCAGTCTGAAAGCATTAACTTTAACATGTCATGGCACAGACATGACCAAAGTTAGTTATATTAATGTTTATGCACTTGACAACTTATGAATCATTAAGTTACATTATTGTTGGACCATTCATCCAATAGCAAAAAGTTATTTAAGATGTTTAAAATCATTATCATTACTTTTGCCTCACAATATCACTGAGGCTGCGAATTCAGTGTAGCAAAAATCAATGTAAATCTCTGGATTCTTACAGAAATCAGCAATGGATATATTGAGAAATAATTAATGCTGCTTGTCAATTATTTCCTTATACACAAATGGATTTCCTGCATTTATTTTTTAAAAAGCAATAAGATGTTTATTTATTTAGCTAGATTGAATTGTACAGGTCTTATGTCCCAGAGGGTTCTTTACTATTTTCTAAATGCTCATTCTCAAAAATTGCAATACATTTTCTACTGTTTTTTAATCATTATTTGATGTAGATTAACACTAGAGATCTTGTTTAAAGGTTATGTGGTTACACTTACTTTGTTTTTGATTTTTGTTTACAAGGACAGTGTTCAATTTTCACTCACTATAATGCACAGTATTCTGATCACCCACCCATTATAGAACCCCACAGATTTTCATTACATTGATTTGATCAGAATGACAATTAGACTTGGAGGCAATGTACCCTTAACAGATTACTGTCCATTTTGCAAAGGAAAGATGTGCCCTATTGTGTACTATTTAGAATTAAATTTTAATTATGTAGAATACAATAATTGTGCCTTTGAAACATAGCCATTCATCCAGCTTGATCGCATGGATAAAAAAAAACTTCTCTTGTAAGGATCCTAAGTCATGAAATATGAGTTTAGTAAGCTTACACTTCCAGATAAATGAGAGTACACAACAAAAACTGATAATTTAACACTTAATTACTATCAATTGCCTTGAAAAAGAGGACTTTTATTGAGTTTTCTCTCCCAACAAAAGCTGCATGCAAAAGCAAAATATTGCAAATGAATCCGTGAATCAGAGAATCCCCACAGTGCAGAAAGAGGCCATTCGGCCCATCGAGTCTGCACCAATTCTCTGTTTAAAGTTTATTTATTAGCGTCATAAGTAGGCTTACATTAACGCCGCTGTGAAGTTACTGTGAAAATCCCCTAGTTGCCACACTCCGGCGCCTGTTCGGGTACTCTGAAGACAGCATGGCCAATGCACCTAACCAGCATGTCTTTTGGACAATGGAAGGAAACTGGAGCACCCAAAGGAAACCTATGCAGACACTGGGATAACATGCAGAGTCCGCACAGACAGTGACCCAAGCCGGGAGCGGAACCCAGGTCCCTGGCACTGTGAGGAAGCAGTGTTAACTACTGTGCCACTATGCAGCCCCAAGAGTATCTTGAAAGAGCAACTTGCCCAGGTCCACCCTCCGCCCCTTCCCCATGAGCCCATGCATTTGCCATGGCTACTCCACCTAATCTACACATCTTTGGACTGTGGGAGGAAACTGGAGCACCCGGAGGAAATGCACACAGACACGGGAAGAATGTGCAAACTCCACACAGACGGTCACTCAAGGCCAGAATTGAATTCAGGTTCTTAGTGCTGTGAGGCAGCAATGCAGAGAAACAGAGCTAATGTTTCAAATTAATGTGAGGCCATCAGAAGATTATACAAAATTGGAGCAGAAGTAGGCCATTTGGCCCCTTGAGCCTGCTCTGCCGTTCAGTGCAATTATTGCTGATCTGATTGTGGCCTTAACTCCAATTTCTTGACAGCCCTCCATAACTCATGACTCCCTTGTAGATTAAAAGTCTGTCTAACTCAGCTTTGAAAATATTCAATTACTTGCCTTTATCAATCGAGGCATAGATTATACCGCTCGACAATCACCAGGCAAGACTGTTCTCTTCCTGTTGGGGAGCACTTCAGCGGTCACGGGCATTCGGCCTCTGATATTCGGGTAAGCGTTCTCCAAGGCGGCCTTCGCGACACACGACAGCGCAGAGTCGCGGAGCAGAAACTGATAGCCAGGTTCCGCACACACAAGGACGGCCTCAACCGGGATATTGGGTTTATGTCACACTATTTCACATAAATATTTCTGCTTTTTTCCTCCTGAGTCTTTATCATGCGATCCTAGAATCAGAATTTATGTCACACTATTTGTAACTCCCACAGTTGCGTGGACCTGCAGAGTTTCACTGGCTGTCTTGTCTGGAGACAGTACACATCTTTTTAGCCTGTCTTGATGCTCTCCCCACTCCCATTGTTTTGTTTCTTAAAGACTGGATTAGTTGTAAGTATTCGCATTCCAACCATTATTCATGTAAATTGAGTCTGTGTCTTATAAGTTCTGTTTGTGAACAGAATTCCCACTCACCTGAAGAAGGGGCTCAGAGCCTCGAAAGCTTGTGTGGCTTTTGCTACCAAATAAACCTGTTGGACTTTAACCTGGTGTTGTTAAACTTCTTACATAGATTATAAAAGCAGGGAAGTCATGTTGGCATTGTATAGAACTTTGGTGAGGCCACATCTGGAGTATTGTGTGCAGTTCTGGTCACCACATCATAGGAAGGATGTGATTGCACTGGAGGGGCTGCAGAGGAGATTCACCAGGATGCTGCCTGGGATGGAACATTTAAGGTATGAAGAGAGATTGAGTTGTTTTTGCTGGAGCAAAGACTGAGGGGCGATCTGATTGAGGTGTACAATATGAGAAGCATGGACATGGACAGGGAACAGCTGTTCCCTTAGTTGAAGGGCCAGTCACGAGGGGACACAAGTTCAAAGTGAGGGGAAGGAGGTTTTTGGGGGGGGTTAGGTTAAGCTTTTTTGCCCGGAGGGTGGTGACGGCCTGGAATGCACCACCTGGGAGGGTGGTGGAGGCGAGTGGCTACACATCCTTTAAAGAGTACTTGGATGAGCACTTGGCACAGCATAACATTCAAAGCTATGGGACAGGTGCTGGTAAATGGGATTTGTTAGGTAGGTCAGGTATTTCTCAAGTGTTGGTGCAAACTTGATGGGCCAAAGGGCCTCTTCTGCACTGTGATTCTGTGAATTACCCAGCCTTCACTCCAATTACCCTCTGAGAGTGGACATTCCTCCTCATTATAATCATTATAAATGAAGGACCATTTTTAAGCTGTTCGAGAGTCCTCCACAAGGGGAACCACCGACTCAGCATCTACCCTGTCAAACCTTATATGTTTCAATAAGATCAGCGCTCATTCTTACATTAAACTCCAATGAGTACAGGTCCAACAAGCTCAATCTTTCCTCATAACACAACTCCTTCATCCCAGAAATCAGCCTAGTGAACCTTTTCTGAACTGCTTCTAATGCAATCATATCCCTCCTTCAATAAGGAGACCAAAGTTGTACACAGTACTCTAGATGCAATCTCACCAGTGCCCTGTACTTTTATAACAAGACTTTCCTACTTTTATATTGCATCCACCTTGCATTGCAATAAAGGTCACCATTCCATTTGCCTTCCTAATTACTTGCTGAAACTGCATACCTTTTTGTACAAGTCTCCCAGATCCTTCTGTACTGCAACATTCTAGTGTGTCTCAATTTAAATAATATTCTGCTTTTCTATTCTTCCCACCAATGAGAACAACCTCACATTTTTCCACTTTTCACTCTATCTGCTAATTTTTTTAGCCGATTCACTATACAGACTGTGTCCTCCTCACAACTTGCTTTCCTACCTACATTCGTATCATCAGCAAATTTGGTTAGAAGACTGTCAGTCCCTTCATCTGATTGTAAATAACTGAGGTTTCAGTATTGATCCCTGTGGCATTGATTAGTTACATACAGTTTGCCAATCTGAAAATGACCCATTTATTCTGACTCTCTGGCAGGATCTGGAGCCCATGTTCATCGTCCACAGGAGTAGCAGAGGGGGCTCAATGTCCAGCAAAAGCTGTAAGTCATGAATCCGCCGGCGAGATTGCAACTTCCGATTTTTTTGCCACTGGTGTAATCAGGTTCACCGTGCCCATGCCAACCAGGCAGTGCCAAGAGGCAGATCCCTGTGGGAGCCTCATGGGAGGGGGGTGGGGCCAGTTGTATGTGATGGCGGCCAGGAGTGGACATGGGAGCTGGGGATCCTGACGATGGCTGGTTGGGGTTGGGGGGGGAAGGAGGGAGGTGGGGGTGGGGGGGGGGGGGGTGGCAGTGGTGCTGATTCTAACTCGGACTCTGTTCAGTGGGGGCCTGAGACCTCTGTAATGGGCAGCAGGAGGAGAGGTTTATTCATGTTCTGATCTGTGCACCTTTCGAACATCGTGACCTGATCTCAGTGCAGCCGGGTTTTGCCCATGTGTTTCGGCCCCGCCCTCTTGCATGACATTGTCAAAATAAAAGTTGGGCAAGTTTCAGAGTGTGGTAAGATCTGGAGAGAAAACCGACCTGTGGGAGAAACACGCTGTTTTTCCTCGCTGGAACCAATACTCTGCCAAATTCTGGTAAGATCTGTTTCATGTTGGCCAATCCTGTCTGTGCTAATTATATTACTCCCAACACCTATCTTGAGTAATAATAACCTTTTATGTGGCACTTTATTGAACATTTTTGAAAATCCAAATACACTGCATTACTGGTTCACCTTTATCCACCCTGCTTGTTACCTCCCCAAAGAATTTTAATAAATTTGTCAAATATGATTTCTTTTTCACAAAACCATTCTGACTCAGAGTAAATTCCCTACTACTAATGCCTTAACACTGGATTCTAGCGTTTCCCCGTTGACAGATGTTGGCATGCAGTCATCCACAAAATGTCAATGACCTGAAATTTTAACTCTGTTTCTCTCTTCGTAGGTGCTTCCGGACCTGCTGACTGGATCCTTGCTTTTTTAAAAATTCATTCAGGGCATATAGGCATCGCTGGCTGAGTCAGCATTTATTGTCCATCCCTAATTACTCTTGAACTGAGTTTTTACTAGGTTATTTCAGAGGGCATTTAAAGGTCACTACATTGCTGCAGACCTGGAATCACATGTCGGCCAAACCAGGGAAGGGCGGCAAAATTCCTTCCCTAAAGGATATTAATGAATCGTCAATGGTTTCATGATCATCATTTGACTTTTAATTCCAGATTTTATTGAATTCAAACTTGACCATCTGCCTTGGTGGGATTGGAACCTGGGTTTCTAGAGCAATAAGATAAAAGCAAAATATTGCAGATGCTGGAATCTGAAACAAAAACAGAAAATACTGGAAAATCTCAGCAGGTCTGACAGCATCTGTGGAGAGAGAGTAGAGCCAACACTGAGTCTAGATGACCCTTCATCAGAGCTGAGAGCAAAGAGAATCAGTGCAGATTTATACTATGAGGGTGGGAGGTGGAATGGGACAAAGGGAATGTAAATGAGGATACAGAAGGCTAAGAAGGTGCTACAAAGTGTCCATTAAGTGATCAGAATGCATGAATGGCAGAACGGAGGTGCAGATTGTTAAAGGACCACCTGAGGAATGTGGCAGTTGCTCTGCGGGGTCAGGGTGGCAAGAGGAAAAATGGAGGTGAGAAAGATGGATGAATAGGATGAAACAAAATGAAATGAAATAAATGGGATGAAGGTGGAGGGAAGAGTTCATGCTCTAAAAGTTGTTGAACTCAATGTTCAGTCCAGAAGGCTGTAAAGTGCCCAATCGGAAGATGAGGTGCTGTTCCTCCAGTTTGCGTTGGGGTTTGCTGGAACATTGTAAAAGGCCAAGGACGGACATGTGGACAGGAGGTGTGTTGAAGTGGCAAGCGGCAGGAAGGTCAGGCTCCTGCTTGCAGACAGAACAAAGGTGTTCAGCAAAGCGGTCACCCAGTCTACGTTTGGTCTCTCCGATGTAGAGTAGACCGCATTGGGGGCAGTGAATGTAATAGACCAGATTGAAGGAGGTGCATGTGAAGTGCTGCTTCACATGGAAGGGGTGTTTAGGACCTTGGACAGTGACCAGTGAGATAAAGGGGCAGGTGTTGCAACTTCTACGATTGCATGGGAAGGTGCTGTGGGCAGGGGGTGAGTTGTTGAGTGTGATGGAGGAGTGGACCAAGGTGTCCCGGAAAGAATGGTCTCTGCGGAATGCTGACGGGGTGGTGAGGAGATGATGTGTTGAGTAGTGGAATCATGCTAGAGTTGGGAGAAATAAGAAACATAAGAACATAAGAAATAGGAGCAGGAGTAGGCCATCTAGCCCCTCGAGCCTGCCCCACCATTCAATAAGATCATGGCTGATCTGAAGTGGATCAGTTCCACTTACCCGCCTGATCCCTATAACCTCTAATTCCCTTACCGATCAGGAATCCATCTATCCGTGATTTAAACATATTCAACGAGGTAGCCTCCACCACTTCAGTGGGCAGAGAATTCCAGAGATTCACCACCTTCTGAGAGAAGAAGTTCCTCCTCAACTCTGTCCTAAACCAACCCCCCTTTATTTTGAGGCTGTACCCTCTAGTTCTAGTTTCCTTTCTAAGTGGAAAGAATCTCTCCGCCTCTACCCTATCCAGCCCCTTCATTATCTTATAGGTCTCTATAAGATCCCCCCTCAGCCTTCTAAATTCCAACGAATACAAACCCAATCTGCTCAGTCTCTCCTCATAATGGCGGATGATAATCCTTTGAATGCGGAGGCTGGTGGGGACAAGGGGGACTCTATCCTGGTTTTGGGAGGGAGGGGAGGGGGTGAGAGCAGTGGCACGGGGGATGGGTTGGACATGGTTGAGAGCCCTGTCAACCACAGTGGGTGGAAAACCATGATTGAGGAAGGAAGAAAGACATATCGGCAGCGCTGTTTTGGAAAGTGGCATCAGAACAGATGCAGCAGAGGTGAAGGAACTGAGAGAATGGGATGGAGTCCTTGGAGGATGTGAGGTGTGACGAGCTGTAGTCAAGGTAGTTGTGGCAGTTGGTGGGCTTGTAATGTATACTAGTGGACAGTTTATCACCAGAAATGGAGACAGAGGGGATCAAGGAAGGGAAGTGTCAGAGAAGGACCATGTGAAGGTGATTGAGGGGTGAAAATTGGAAGCAAAATTGATAAGATTTTCCAGGTCCAGACGAGTGGCATGAAGTGGCACCAAAATAGTCGTCGATGTATCGATAAAGGAGTTGTGTGAGGGAGCTGGAGTAGGACTGGAACAGGGAATGCTCCGCATAACCCATAAAAAGACAGGCAGCACGGTAGCACAGTGGTTAGCACTGCTGCTTCACAGCTCCAGGGACCTGGGTTCAAATCCCGGCTCGGGTCGCTGTCTGTGTGGAGTTTGCACATTCTTCCTGTGTCTGCGTGGGTTTCCTCCGGGTGCTCCGGTTTCCTCCCACAGTCCAAAGATGTGCGGGCTCGGTTGATTGGCCATTCTAAATTGCCCCTTAGTGTCCCGGGATGCATAGGTTAGAGGGGTTAGTGGGTAAAATATGTAGGGATATGTGGATAGGGCCTGGGTGGGATTGTGGTTGGTGCAGACTTGATGGGCCGAATGGCCTCTTTCTGCACTGTAGGATTCTATGATTCTATAACTGGGACCTATGCGGGTGCCCAAAGCCACACTTTTTATTTGCAGCAAGTGAGACAAGTTAAAGGAGAAATTGTTGAGTGAGGGAACCAGTTCAGCCAGATGGAGGAGAATGGTTGTGAATGGGGATTGTTCAGACCTCTGTTCGAGGAAGAAGTGAAGAACCTTGAGGCCATCCTGGTGGAGAATGGAGGTGGAGAGGGATTGGACGTCCATGGTGAAGAGGAGGCAGTTTGGGCCAGGGAACTGGAAGAGGTTGATACGGCATAGGGCATCGGAGGAATTGCGGATGTAGGTGGGAAGGGACTGGACAAGAGGAGAGAGAATAGAGTCAAGATAGGAGGAAATGAGTTTGGTGGGGCAGGAACAGGCTGACACGGTGGGCCTATTGGGGCAGTCCTGATTGTAGATTTTGGGAAGAAGGTAGAAGCGGGCTCTCTGGGTTGGGAGACTGAAGTTGGAGGCTGTGGAAGGAAGATCTCCAGAGGAGATGAGGTCATTGACAGTCCTGGAAACAGTGGCTTGATGTTCGGTGGCCGGGTCTTGGTCCAGTAGGAGGAAGAACCATAAAGGGTGTGGAGACACAGAGGGACCTGGGTGTGCAAGTCCACAGATCTTCGAAGGTGACGTCACAGGTGGTGAAGAAGGCATATGGCATGCTTGCCTTTATAGGACGGGGCATAGAGTATAAAAGTTGGGGTCTGATGTTGCAGATGTATAGAACGTTGGTTCGGCCGCATTTGGAATACTGCGTCCAGTTCTGGTCGCCACACTACCAGAAGGACGTGGAGGCTTTGGAGAGAGTACAGAGGAGGTTTACCAGGATGTTGCCTGGTATGGAGGGGCTTGGTTATGAGGAGAGATTGGGGAAACTGGGGTTGTTCTCCTTGGAAAGACGGAGGATGAGGGGAGACTTAATAGAGGTGTATAAAATTATGGAAGGCATAGATAGGGTGAACGGTGGGAAGCTTTTCCCCGGGTCGGTGGTGACGTTCACGAGGGGTCATAGGTTCAAGGTGAAGGGGGGGAGGTTTAACACAGATATCAGAAGGACATATTTTACACAGAGGGTCGTGGGGGCCTGGAATGTGTTGCCGGGCAAGGTGGTGGAGGCGGACACACTGGGAACGTTTAAGACTTATCTAGACAGCTATATGAACGGAGTGGGAATGGAGGGATACAAAAGAGTGGTCTAGTTTGGACCAGGGAGCGGCGCGGGCTAATTGTTCTTTGTTTCTCGTTTCAAGGCTTCATTCTATGATCATCTTGCTGGTGCCAGTACAGAGCGAGACTGCGGATAGTTGGGAACCTGTCTCGGGGGCAGGGAATTCAGATGGTGTTCGTAAAGCAGAAGTGGAAATGAATAGGGTTGGGAAGCATTTTCTGATCAGGGCCAGTGTGATCTCCTGGACTCGTTTCGATCGCCACAGGGGGTCGGAGAGGAATTTCCCAGATTTTATTTTCCCCATATTGGCCCTGGGGTTTTCACTCTGGGTTTTCGCCTCTCCCTGGAGATCACATGGTCTGGAATGGGGGGGTGGGGGTGAGTTAATAGGTTGTGATGAACAAAGCATCGTAGCTGTGAGGGACAGCTCGGTGGATAGGATATTAGGATGTAGATTGGCTGGAAAATTGGGCGGGGATCCTGGATTCAGGATTCAATCCTGGACCGGGGAGCGGCGCGGGCTTGGAGGGCCGAAGGGCCTGTTCCTGTGCTGTATTGTTCTTTGTTCTTTGAAGTGTCCAAGAGTTAGCACTCAGCATCTGCGGTAGAGGTCCGTATGCCAGACAACAACAGCACTGCCCTTGTCGGTGGGTTTGATGACAAAGTATGGGTTGGACCTGAGAGAGCAAAGACCAGCACGTTCGGAAGGGGACAAGTTAGAATAGTTCAGAGGAGCGGAGAAATTGAGATGGCCGACAGTTCTCGATGAAATTACCAAGAGCAGGTAAGAGGCCAGAGTGAGGGATCCAGATGGAGGGGGAATGCTGGAGGTGAGTGAAAGGATCTACTGAACAGAGTGGAGGGAGGATTCCTGCCCGAAGAAGTGAGCACGGAGACGAAGGTGGCGGAAGAGGACTTCAACATCATGTTGAGCCCAAAATGTGTTACGGTGAGGACATAAAGGTACAAAGCTGAGTCCTTTGCTGAGTACAGCACGCTCAGCCTCAGACAGGAGAGGGTCAAAGGGGATGGTGAATACACGGCAAGGGCTGGAGTTAGGAGGGATGGGATCTGAGGGACGGTTGAGTGTCCTAGATGTGTGTTGGTATCGATGAGTTGTTGGAGCTTACTTGCCTTAAAGGAAGAGAAAAAGTTTCTTGTTCATGTGTTGGATGAAATGAAGAATGAAGTGAAACTGGGAATCAGGACAGCTTTGAAAAAGAATGACCAGGGTGAGGTTAGGGCCGGTCAAGGATAGTAGTGGGAACTTGTGTATGGAGTCAGTAGAGATAGGCGAGGTGATGAATGAATACTTTTCTTCGGTGTTCACCAAGGAGAGGGGCCATGTTTTTGAGGAAGAGAAGGTGTTACAGGCTAATAGGCTGGAGGAAATAGATGTTTGGAGGGAGGATGTACTGGCAGTTTTGAATAAACTGAAGGTCGATAAGTCCCCTGGGCCTGATGAAATATATCCTAGGATACTTTGGGAGGCAAGGGATGAGATTGCAGAGCCTTTGGCTTTGATCTTTGGGTCCTCACTGTCCACGGGGATGGTGCCAGAGGACTGGAGAGTGGCGAATGTTGTTCCTCTGTTTAAGAAAGGGAATAGAAATGACCCTGGTAATTATGGACCGGTTAGTCTTACTTCGGTGGTTGGTAAATTGATGGAAAAGGTCCTTAGGGATGGGATTTTCGACCATTTAGAAAGATGTGGATTAATCCGGGATAATCAGCACGGATTCGTGAAGGGCAAGTCGTGCCTCACAAATTTGATTGAATATTTTGAGGAGGTAACTAAGTGTGTTGATGAAGGTAGGGCAGTTGATGTCATATACATGGATTTTAGTAAGGCGTTTGATAAGGTCCCCCATGGTCGGCTTATGATGAAAGTGAGGAGGTGTGGGATAGAGGGAAAGTTGGCCGATTGGATAGCTAACTGGCTATCTGATCGAAGACAGAGGGTGGTGGTGGATGGAAAATTTTCGGACTGGAGGCAGGTTGCTAGCGGAGTGCCACAGGGATCAGTGCTTGGTCCTCTGCTCTTTGTGATTTTTATTAATGACTTAGAGGAGGGGGCTGAAGGGTGGATCAGTAAATTTGCTGATGACACCAAGATTGGTGGAGTAGTGGATGAGGTGGAGGGCTGTTGTCGGCTGCAAAGAGACATAGATAGGATGCAAAGCTGGGCTGAAAAATGGCAAATGGAGTTTAACCCTGATAAATGTGAGGTGATTCATTTTGGTAGGACTAATTTAAATGTGGATTACAGGGTCAAAGGTCGGGTTCTGAAGACTGTGGAGGAACAGAGAGATCTTGGGGTCCATATCCACAGATCTCTAAAGGTTGCCGCTCAAGTGGATAGAGCTGTGAAAAAAGCCTATAGTGTGTTAGCTTTTATTAACAGGGGGTTGGAGTTTAAGAGCCGTGGGGTTATGCTGCAACTGTACAGGACCTTGATGAGACCACATTTGGAATATTGTGTGCAGTTCTGGTCACCTCACTATAAGAAGGATGTGGAAGCGCTGGAAAGAGTGCAGAGGAGATTTACCAGGATGCTGCCTAGGTCTTATGAGGAAAGGTTGAGGGCGCTAGGGCTGTTCTCTCTGGAGCGGAGGAGGCTGAGGGGAGACTTAGAGGTTTATAAAATGATGAAGGGGATAGATAGAGTGAACGTTCAAAGACTATTTCCTCGGGTGGATGGAGCTATTACAAGGGGGAATAACTATAGGGTTCATGGTGGGAGATATAGGAAGGATATCAGAGGTAGGTTCTTTACACAGAGAGTGGTTGGGGTGTGGAATGGACTGCCTGCAGTGATAGTGGAGTCAGACACTTTAGGAACATTTAAGCGGTTATTGGATAAGCACATGGCGCACACCAGGATAATAGGGAGTGGGATAGCTTGATCTTGGTTTCAGATAAAGCTCGGCACAACATCGTGGGCCGAAGGGCCTGTTCTGTGCTGTACTGTTCTATGTTCTATGAGTCTGTGCTGCTGGAGAGAGATATCGAGGGTGTGATATAGTGGCATATGGCACTGAGTGTGGATCTCAGGATGCGGAGAGAACAGCAGTCCGAGGAACATTGTATGTCTTGGAGATACCTGGATACCTCGAAAGAGGAGGGGTAGAACTTCATTTGGAATCCACATGGGGTGAGTCGGAGATGGAGACAGTCACTGAGGAAGGAAATATGGCTGTGAAAGCGATATTTGGTAAACACCAGGAGGGAAATGGAAAGCAATGACGGTGCACAGTGTGCACGAGACAAACGGAAATTCTGTCTGAGAGAAGAGCAGTGAGTAAAATACTAAGATAAAAGCAAAATACTACAAATGTTGGAATCTGAAACAGAAACAGAAAATACTGGAAAATCTCAGCAGGTCTGACAGGATCTGTGGAGAGAGAGTAGAGCCAACATTTCAAGTCTAGATGACCCTTCGTCAGAGCTGAGAGCAAAGAGAATCAGCAGATTTATACTGAGGGGGAGGGAGGTTGGAGTGGGACAAAGGGAATGTAAATGAGGATACAGAGTTCTGAGAAGGTGCTACAAAGTGTCCATTAAGTGATCAGAATGCTTGAATGACAGAAGAGATACAGAGCTGAGATTTTCCAGCATCTTCTGATTTTGTTCCTAGAACATTACCCTGGGACCCTGGATTACTAGTCCAGTGAAAATACCAGTATGCCACCACGATCCGATTGCTATGTTGAGAGCACATATCAAAAATTTGGATCTGCATGCTCCTCATTATTTTCTGTCAATATTCCCTGTAATTCTTTTCTCCAGTGCATGAGTGATTTCTTTAGTTTTTTGGCTAATGTTTTTCGCACAGCTGTGCACAGAGGCGGAGTTGTACGTGGTCAGTATGGGGACTTTATTGTTTTGCTTTAGAAGGACATTGTTTTTAGTCTGTCATTTTTTCAATTCAATTTCTATTTCCCTCCCCCACCAAGTCACAGTCACCAATGGCATCATTCTCCAAGTATTCTCAGCTCTCTTTGAAGACATGTCGGACATACGAATTTTGTTACTTTTTCCTTGGAATGCAAACGTTCACAGAAATCACAGAAACCCTACAGTGCAGAAGGAGGCCATTCGGCCCATCGAGTCTGCACTGACCACAATCCCACCCAGGCCCTGCCCCCACATATTTACCCGCTAATCCCTCTAACCTACGCATCTCAGGACTCTAAGGGGCAATTTTTAACCTGGCCAATCAACCTAACCCGCACATCTTTGGACCGTGGGAGGAAACTGGAGCACCCGGAGGAAACCCACGCAGACACGAGGAGAATGTGCAAACTCCACACAGACAGTGACCCAAGCCGGGAATCGAACCCAGGTCCCTGGAGCTATGAAGCAGCAGTGCTAACCACTGTGCTACCGTGCCGCCCCGTTGGTGGAGTGGTTTAGCAGCTTCCTATGACAGATGCTTCCTCGACTGTGACTGTTACAACAACTATAGAGGCTGTGAAAATCAATCAAGGAAAACTGATTGAAGAGAGAAATCTTGGTTACTCTGACGATCACAACTCCTTAAAAAGGAAAACAACAAACTGACATTCTCTCTGCAATCTTCTTCTGCGTTGCACACTTGGTAAAGGTGAAACCACCAGCTTGACAAAATGAAGCACTTGTATCTGCTGTGAAGAACTTTGCAGCCATATCACACACTGCTGCTGTGATGGCAGGAGAAGAATTCAATACCTAAGACATATATCAATGTCTCTGTGATTATTACTGAATTTAGTAGATGAAAAGAAGCACAAAGAACATCCTGAAGACATTGCAGGATTCAAGGCACAAAAAAACTTCCTTAATACCCGTAGCACTTTCTGTACGTAGGGGTATTATTTCCATGCTTGCTTCAGTGTGAGGCTGCTTCACTGTAGCCAATAGAATGATGGTGTTAGCATGGTGTACATCATCATCTTGAACAATGGAATAAAACTCCAGATCCGAAACTGGATGAAATTCCTGCGTAGGACTCTTCAGCTGTAGAAGCTCTGTAATTTGGGCCTCTGCTTTATCACTAAAAGATGATTTGAATGTATCACCTTGATGGTGCGGCACGGTAGCACAGTGGTTAGCACTGCTGCTTCACAGCTCCAGGGACCTGGGTTCGATTCCCGGCTTGGGTCACTGTCTGTGTGGAGTTTGCACATTCTCCTCGTGTCTGCGTGGGTTTCCTCCGGGTGCTCTGGTTTCCTCCCATAGTCCAAAGATGTGCGGGTTAGGTCGATTGGCCATGCTAAATTGCCCCTTAGTGTCCTGAGATTCGTAGGTTAGAGGGATTAGCGGGTAAACGTGCAAGGATATGGGGGTAAGGCCTGGGTGGGATTGTGGTCGGTGCAGACTCGATGGGCCAGATGGCCTCTTCCTGCACTGTAGGGTTTCTATGTTCTATGTTGAAACTCAACTGTGGGCTGTAGCTTGCATTCATAGAAATGAATAAACTCTGAACTTCCTCTATTGGTTTGATCCAACTTGTAGTTAAACATCTCATTCTCCCTAAAAATCGTTCTGCTGACTACAAGCAATTGTCGATGCTTCTCCCCCGGGTCTGCGTGGGTTTCCCCTGGTGCTCCGTTTCCTCCCACAATCCAAAGATGTGCAGGTTAAGTGGATTGGTCATGCTAATTTGCCCCTTAGTATCCAAAGATGTGTAAATTAGCTGAATTAGCCATGATAAATGCCCAGAATTATGAGAATAAGGTGGGGGTGGGTGTGGATAAGATGCACTTTGGGACTGTCGGTGCAGACTCGATTGGCCAAATGGCCTCTTTTTGCATCGTAGTAATTCTATGGTTCAGTTAAATAAGTAGACAAATCCATCTCTCTATTATCTTTCTTCTTAAAACAATGATGCTGCTCAAAAGAGACCACAGAGAAGTAAGAGGCATTGGCAGTGGAGTCAAAGACTGTGGTAAGATCAAGGACCTCTTCTTCCAACAGATATTTTACTTCTGTGATGGCTTCTTTCTCTTGAACTGCATCTAACAAATGATCACCATCTTGTATAGTGCCACCTGTTTCCCCCTCTTGTAATCTGTCTTCAAAGAGAAATGAAAGATCTGGAATCTCCTTTTGTGGTTCAATGGATGGTGTAAAGAGTTGCATAATGAGTGGACTTCCATTGATCTTTTGTGGAGGATCAAATCCCAAAACAAGCTGCCCTGCTGAGCAGAGAAATTTGCTACTTGTGTAAGATATAAGAATTTCATTAATTTCTTTATCTTCCTGCCTAAGGACTGTAGTGAACTTTGAGGTCTGCTCTTGGAGCTTTAAGTTAGGTGGCTGTGATTTTACTTCCAGTTCTGAAGCCAGTCCAATTTGTCTGTTAAGACTGTGTTTCTGCCCTGTTGTCTACTTTAAATTTTGTTCTGTATTTTTAGACTTCCAAATCTACAGACCAGCACTGCTTGCTAGAATCTTTGATTTCTCTCAGGAAATTTTGATGATGGAATGCTTTATTTCCTATTTCCAGGACTTCAAAATGGTTGGAGGCTGGTTCCAGCTTTCTTCCTGTTAACTGTGATTCAGATTTGCAAGATTGTTTAAAACATCCAGGCTTACCACAGTGAAAACATTCAGCTCCCCTTACGAGGCAGTCTTCACAGCTGCGTGGTCTTTAGGTGCCACATCGGGAACATTTAACATAGGTGGGAGGGTTTTCCTTGCTCTCTCGGTAGCTTTGACAGGCTTTTTCACGAGCCTCTCTTGGACGGAACTCACAATTTTGGGCTTACATTCTGGATCAACCCCTCCTAGTCGCAAAGTCTCCCTGAAGTACACCCCAATTATTCTGTCAAAGCTCTGGCTACCTTGCAAACTCAAGGTCAAATCCTCTTCAAATTGCAAGAAGTCCAACAGTGTGTTGTTGAGCACACTGACTACTATGCTGTAATAAATTAACTCATGTTTTAAAGCACTGTGTCTGCAACTGCTGGCCAATCAATATAAATCATAATGAATGAATCAATGGATTCACCTGGCTTTTGGCTCATCTGATTGAATCTGGCACATCCAATGACTCTCAGTGCTGAAGGATTTAATGAAGGCCCTCATAACCTCCTTGTAGGACACCAAGATCTTTTCAATCCCTTGTCACACCAGTACATCATTATTTATGCTCCAGTTGCATAGAAAAGCGCACACACTTGCTCTTTTTCTGTGTTTGTAAGCCTGGAGCTGTGCGATACCTTCCTCCGGAGTTCCCATCATTGTTCTTGCTGTGGACCCTCAATGTGTTTGAAAGGAGAGATAGTGGCTATCTGATACCTGGCGACATTGTGCATGGTTCGCTGACCTTAGTAAGAGTTTTAACAACACCAGGTTAAAGTCCAACAGGTTTATTTGGTAGCAAATACCATTAGCTTTCGGAGCGCTGCTCCTTCGTCAGATGGAGTGGAAATCTCCATCTGACGAAGGAGCAGTGCTCCGAAAGCTAATGGTATTTGCTACCAAATAAACCTGTTGGACTTTAACCTGGTGTTGTTAAAACTCTTACTGTGTTTACCCCAGTCCAACGCCGGCATCTCCACATCATCACTGACCTTAGTCAGGTACTTTTCGTTATATAGTTTTTCAAACTATTTATTAACTTCACAAAAACCTCATGGTAACTAAATGGTTTTCTAGTTCTGCGTCTTGCACTCTTGCAGATTCTTGGTCATCTGACTTTGATGTCATGTTTACCTCATCATTAACCTCATTGTCTCCTTAACATAACCATTAACCCTTTACACTGCAGAACATTCATGGCTAGGAATTGGCCATTTGGAACCCGTTTCAGAGTTATTTTCCTTTCTACCATCTGCCAATAGTAACACTTTCGAATTCTTTGTTAATGATCACGCTGAATGGACAGGCTGTCAATGATTTGTTTCCCTTCCCTGAAAAATGGCTAAATGGTGCAGGATAAACGTATCAGGACAGCTTTCCACATGTTGTACTTTCACGTGCAGTATATCCATTGCTGTATATCACAATCTGCATGATCAGCGACACAAACCTTTTCCTGCTTCAATGTATCAATGAGTTCTGTGTTAATGCCTTCACAGCCACATGGGTGCGTGTGAGGTCAAAAATCTCACTAGGCTGAGAGAAGTCAGAAAGCCTGCAAAATTGAATGGTTCTGTCTCACTGTTCCAAGCTTGCAATGCCATTGCTTCTGAAGTCAGGTGTCCTCTGGAAAAGGTAGTGTATTACCTAGCAAATTCAGATCCTTGCATTTCTTTTGATATTACACATATTCTCTACAAAGGTTCCAGAGTTGTAAAAATCCAAGGCTGTGATGGCCTTCATGCATACTGATAATGCCCTTCAGGATGATGACTATGGCTTGAGGTTTTCTTCAAGATGACAGATGGATTGCATGCATGAATGAGGGTAAGGAGTCCGAAAACATTTGTGCAACGGAGCTGACAGCAGTGTTTATTGAAAAGCGCAAGGAAAATTACAAGGTGTAGAAATCCAGTAAAATATTTTTTGGGCTTTTAATGCTCAAATCCATGCTCAGATATCAAGATACTGATTATCCTATCATATATGAGCATAAATTTATGTCTGCACATTAATGGTACAAAAGAGAAACTAATATGAGCTGCTCTTTAACATAGGGCTGGAACAATATAAATTAGTGGCTGAGGGTTTTGGCAGGTGCATAATTGTAAGTAATCAAAAACACTGAAAATCCATGTGTAACAATGTTCCTGTGTAAAAATTACCAATTATTTTCTTCACTCTATATCTGCAGCACACTGCACATACAAAATACGACAGAATTCCTGGATAATTATTTTTAAATTGAAAACAATCCAAGCTTATTTTCATTGTTTAATTTTGGGAAAGTAAATTAATATTTAAAATAGGATTATTTTGTAGGATGTGCCAAGTTTCGTGTACTGTATGTATGGAAATAATGAGAAAGCGTGAATATGTTACAAATAATGGGAAACTCAAGTGGTTATAAGTATCATCTGAATCCTGTGTGCCTTGTTAAAAAGGGTCAAATATGAGTGTGAGGCCAGTTTGTTGTTCTGGGTGTATGATGTGGGAGGTCCTGGAGACTCCTAGCCTCCCGGACGTCCATATCTGCGCCAGGTGCATTGAGTTGCAGCACCTACAGGACCAGGTAATTGAGCTGGAGCTGGAGCTCGATGACCTTCGTCTGATGAGGGAGATTGAGCAGACAATTGATACCAGTTACAGAAACATGGTCACACCGGGGCCACGGGAGTCAGACAAGTGGGTAACAGCCAGGAAGGGGAAAGCTCGGGTGACATAGAGCACCACAGTGGATGTGCCCCTACACAACAAGTACTCCTGCCTGAGTACTGCTGGGGGGGACAGCCCGCCTGGGGGAAGCAGCAGTGGCCGTGTCTCCAGAGTGTAGTCCGGCCCTGTAACTCAGAGGGCTAAGGAAAAGCGGAGGACGGCAATGTTGATCGGGGACTCGACAGTAAGGGGGACAGACAGATGTTTTGCGGAGGCAGGTGGGAGTCTCGGATGGTGGTCTGCCTCCCTGGGGCCTGGATCCAGGATGTCGCTGGGCGAGTCCCAGAAATCCTGAGGTGGGAGGGAGGAGAGCCAGAGGTAGCGGTACATATTGGTACCGCTGATGTGGGTAGGAAGGGGTTATGAAAAGAGAGTATAGGGAATTAGGAAGACAGCTGAGAAGAAGGAAAGCAAGGGTAGTAATCTCAGGATTGCTGCCTGTGCCACGGGAAGGTGAGGACAGAAATGAAGTGAGGTGGAGGATGAATGTATGGCTGAGGGACTGGTGCAGGGGGCAGGGATTCAGGTTCCTGGACCATTGGGACCTCTTCAGGGGCAGGTGTGACCTGTACACAAAAAACGGGTGGCACTTGAATCCCAGGGGGACCAATGTCCTGGCGGGAAGGTTGGCTAAGGCTACTGGGGAGAATTTAAACTAGATAGGTTGGGGGGAGGGGATCGAGACGAGGTGACTGGGAGCGAGGAAGTGAGCTCGCAAACAGAGAAGGGTTATAGACAGTGTAAGAGGGAGGAGGTTAATAACATTTCAACAATTCGGGTCCAGATAAAAGCTGGAATAAGGACACTTTGCCTGAATGCATGAAGCATTCGGAACAAAGTAAATGAGTTGTTGGCACAAATCAGCACAAATGGATATGATCTACTGGCCATTACAGAAACGTGGCTACAGGGTGACCAGGACTGGGAAATGAATATCCAGGGGTATCAGGCATTTAGGAAGGATAGGCAGGATGGAAAAGGTGGTGGGGTAGCTCTGTTAATAAAGGATAATATCAGGGTAGTAGTGAGGGACGACATAGCTCTAAGGAGCAAAATGTGAAATCATTATGGGTGGAGATGAGGAATAGTAGAGGGAGAAAGACACTAGTAGGCATGGTCTATAGGCCCCCAAATAGTAATGTTGAGGTGGGGAGGGCTATAAACAAATAATGGATGTGTGCAAAAACGGAACAGCAATAATCATGGGGGTTTTTAACCTGCATATTGATTGGCTGACTCAAGTTGGACGTGGTGGGATGGAGGAAGAGTTCTTAGAATGCTGTCGGGATAGTTTCCTTGAACAGTATGTTACAGAACCTACGAGGGAACGAGTTATCTTAGATCTGGTAATGTGTAACGAGACAGGTAGAATTAAGGATCTTCTTGTGAAGGACCCTCTTGGGTTGAGTGATCACAATATGGTCGAATTTCTGGTACAGATGGAGGGGGAGAAAGTAGGGTCCCAAACCAATGTCCTCTGCTTGAACAGAGGGGAGTACGATAGGATGAGGGCTGAATTGGCTAGGGTGGACTGGGAGAGCAGACTGGTAGGTAGGACAGCTGAGGAACAATGGAGGATTTTTAAGGAGATCTTTTTTCAGTACTCAGCAAAAATATATTCCGGTGATAAAGAAGGACTGTAAGAAAAGGGATAACCAGCCGTGGATAACGAAGGAAATAAAGGAGAGTATTAAATTAAAAACCGATGGGTACAGAGTGGCCAAAAATAATGGAGACTTAGAAGATTGGGAAAGCTTTAAAAAACAACAAAGAATGACTAAGAAAGCGATAAAGAAAGGCAAGATAGATTATGAAACTAAACTAGCTCTAAACATAAAAAATAACAGTAAAAGTTTTTACAAATATATAAAAAGGAATAGAGTGGCAAGAGTGAATGTTGGACCCTTGGAGGACGAGAGGGGGGATTTAATAGTGGAAAATGAGGAAATGGCTGAGACTTTAAATAGGTTTTTTGTGTCGGTCTTCACGGTGGAAGACACAAATAGTTTACCGAATGCTAACAATCGAGTGTTGGTAGGAGGAGAGGTACTCAATACAATTATTGTTACTAGAGAGGCAGTGCTTGGTAGACTAATGGGACTGAAGGTGGACAAGTCCCTGGGCCCGGATGGAATGCATCTCAGGGTACTGAAAGAAATGTCAGAGGTAATAGCGGATGCGTTAGTGGTTATTTATCAAAATTTACTGGACTCTGGGGTCGTGCCAGCTGATTGGAAAACGGCTACTGTTACGCCGCTGTTTAAAAAAGGAAGTAGACAAAAGGCGGGTAACTACAGGCCGGTTAGCTTGACGTCTGTAGTTGGGAAAATGCTGGAATCCATCATTAAAGAAGAAATAGCAGGCCATCTGGATAAGAATGGTTCGATCAAGCAGACGCAGCATGGATTCATGAGAGGAAAGTCGTGTTTGATGAACTTACTGGATTTTTATGAAGATGTCACTAGTGCGGTTGACAGAGGGGAACCGGTGGATGTGGTGTTTTTGGATTTTCAAAAGGCATTCGATAAGGTGCCTCACAAAAGGTTGCTGCAGAAGATTGGGGCACACGGAGTTGGGGGTAGGGTGTTAGCGTGGATTGGGGATTGGCTATCCAACAGGAAGCAGAGAGTTGGAATAAATGGGTGCTTTTCTGGTTGGCAGATGGTGACTAGTGGCGTACCGCAGGGATCGGTACTGGGGCCTCAACTGTTTACTATTTACATAGATGATCTGGAGGAGGGGACTGAGTGTAGGGTAACAAAGTTTGCTGACGACACGAAGATAAGTGGGAAAGTGAATTGCGTGGAGGAAGCAGAAGGTCTGCAGAGAGATTCGAATAGGCTGAGTGAGTGGGCGAGGATCTGGTAGATGGAGTATAACATTGGCAAGTGCGAGGTTATACACTTTGGAAGAAATAATAGCAAATTGGATTATTATTTAAATGGAAAAAAATTACAACATGCTACTGTGCAAAGGGACCTGAGGGTCCTTGTGCATGAGTCGCAAAAACTCAGGCTGCAAGTACAGCAGGTGATCAAGAAGGCAAATGGGATGTTGGCATTTATCGCGAGGGGGATAGAATATAAAAGCAGAGAAGTCTTGCTGCATCTGTACAAGGCATTGGTGAGGCCGCAGCTGGAATACTGTGTGCAGTTTTGGTCCCCTTACTTGCAAAAGGATATATTGGCCTTGGAGGGAGTGCAGAGAAGGTTCACCAGGTTGATACTGGAGATGAGGGGTGTAGATTATGAGGAGAGATTGAGCAGATTAGGTTTGTACTCGTTGGAGTTTGGAAGGCTGAGGGGTGATCTTATAGAGACATATAAGATAATGAAGGGGCTGAATAGGGTGGAGGTGGAGAGATTCTTTCCACTTAGAAAGGAAGTTAGAACTAGAGGGCACAGCCTCAAAATAAAGGGGGGTCAGTTTAGGACAGAGTTGAGGAGGAACTTCTTCTCTCAGAGGGTGGTGAATCTCTGGAATTCTCTGCCCACTGAAGTGGTGGAGGCTGCCTCGTTAAGTCACGGATAGATGGATTTCTGATCGGTAAGGGAATTAGGGGTTATAGGGATCAGGCAGGTAAGTGGAACTGATCCACTTCAGATCAGCCATGAGGGGCTAGATGGCCTACTCCTGCTCCTATTTCTTATGTTCTTAGAGACTTACATAAATTGACATGTCTGTTTCATAACATGTTCTTTGCTACTTGACTTCCAACTGCAAATTGTTTATGTGGCACTCACCACAATGATTACAACTGGCAAGTTTAACTATGTGTCTTTCTGTTATTTGACAAGAAAATATATCTATGCTGAAAAAGATTTCTTATACAGAATGTTGCCCTTCTGTAAAATAGTACATTATTTTTCAACAGAACTATTTATTTCTATCAACCCCATTATAATCATGATCTTGTATCTTAATAAGGTACCAAAACCACACAAAATTCAAGTTGCCATGTCAACAGCAAAAAACACCAACACATGCCTAGAAGCTCATCATGCTTGCAAGTTGGCACACGGGGCAGGGCACAAATGCCCCTTTCACATTGCCACAGAGACAAGTGATGGAAGGTTATTAACATTAGACAGGCATGGAGTCACACTACCTGCAACCCGCAATCTGTTTATTGCCTGTGTTTATCTTTTAGGTGGGGGAGAGGCCAGGAAATTGCCATTATTAACACCATTTAAAAGTATACTTTTTTTAAAGCAGATGGTAAACAGTTGATTTCAAATATATTGATAGGATTGGAGAATTTTAGCTACGAGGAAACGGTGGCACAGTGGCTGGTGGCATGGTGGCACAGTGGGTTAGCACTGCTGCCTCAGAGCACCAGGGACTCAGTCTTGGGTGAGAGTCTGCATGTTTTCCCTGTGTCTGCATGGGTTTCCCCTGGATGCTCCAGTTTCCTCCTACAGTCCAAAGATTTGTGGCTTAGGTTGATTGGCCATGTTAAATTGCCCCTCAGTGTCAGGGGGATTAGCAGGGTAAATATGTGGGGTTACGGGGATAGGGCTGGGTGAGATTGTTGTCAATGGGCCAAATGGCTGCCTCCTTGCACTGTGGGGATTCTATGAAAGATTCAACAGGCTGAGGTCACTTTCTCTGGAACAGAGGATGCTGAAGGGAGGATTAATAGAGGTGTATAAAATTTTGAGGAGCTTAGATACAGTGAATAGAAAAATTATTGAGTTCTTTAGGTAGAGAGCTTAATAATCAGGAGGTATGAATTTAAAATAATTGGGAGCAGGACTAGACAGGAGTTCAAAGAATATTTTTCACCCAGAGGGCAGTGGAAAAACTCACTGCCTGAAAGGACATTTAAAGGCAAGAAACACTTGGATACGTGTTTGAAGTACAGACCAATAATTGGAGAGCGGGGTTAGAATGTTTAGTTTTCTTTGCCTCCACAAGCATGATGGGGGAACAACCTCCTTCTGTGCCACAGAATTTTGCTGTTTCTTTGGTTGCAGTTTGGCTGCAGAGAGCAGGAAACATTTTCTTACAGTACAAAGGACTTGAGAGCTCCACGTTGAGCACCCAACTTCTCTGATGCAACAGGCAGTGACAGGAGGTGGTTGAAGTTGCTCACACATTTTCTGCTCACTGGAAGAGCAAGTTCTCAAAATAATGGGCTGTAGGTAAGTCATGGCTGTGACAAGTGGAAATGCTGTTAGGAATGACTGGAAGATGTCACTCGTCCCTGTCTGCTTACCTTTGATATGAAAAGCTATCCCTTGGTGCTCAATTTCATGCAGAAAATATTGAGGCCCCAGTAATACTTCAGGAAGAGTGTCACCTTCTTCATGATGCACCATCACTTAACCTACCCCCCAGTAAGTACCAGCTGAGAGACTGGCACCTCATTTACTTTAGAAGATAGGCAAGAGAAGTGGTTTGACATGGTGATTCATCAAGCATAACTGTGGAGGAGCTACAGGAGAAGAACACAAAAGCGTTTAGACAGTTACATGGGTAAGATGGGTATAAAGGGATATGGGCCAAATGCAGGCAATTGGAACTAGCTTAGGGGTTTAAAAAAAAAGGGCGGCTTGGACAAGTTGGGCCGAAGGGCCTATTTCCATGCTGTAAACCTCTATGACTCTATAACAACGGCACAAGAGCTCAGATGCTGTCTTCAAGAGCCCAGACTCCGAAAGAAAGTTGATGGAAAAACACTAGGAAATGTTAAATGCACTGGCCTATCTGGCTGTGAGTTTATGCACAATTGCTGAGAGGATGAAGCAATCCAACATCAACTTATGTTGGGGCTTTCAGTAAGACATGGAGACCAAGCTATCAGCCATGATGAGACAGATAGGTGAGGCCCACCACATTGCCGCCTCTTGTGACAACTTTGACAGATTCCATGACAGCTCATGCTACTTTCATCACTGATCTGCAACACAGGGCCGAAGGCCACCTGATTTCAGACATCCAGCAACCCCTCTACACCTGCTTCCTGGCTGCTCCATAAACTTAGCTAAATAGTATCCTGCACCTTGAGTTCAAATCAAAATTCTCAGTGTCTCTTGTCTTGTCTCATAATTAAAGCTTTTCATCACTGATACCATATTGTATATCTTTTTAATGATAACATCATTCCTAAAATAAGATGCTCCATTGAACAGAATACTCTTACTGAGATCTCATTAAAGATTCTATTGATTTAGTAACCTTTTGGCTTTAATAATCTTGGGTATCTATTTATAAAACTTAGCATCCCATAAGGTTTACAATTTAAGGTATATGCACAGCTTGATGCATGATGCTGGAGGGAGGGCTTCAGATTTTTGGGGCACTGAACCAGTTCTAGAGCAAAAGGCACCTATTTAAAAGGATTGGCTTGCACCTCAGCAGAACTGGGATCAATGTCCTTGCACTGAGGTTCACTTGTGTGGTTGGAATAGTTTAAACTAAATATATAGAATAGAAAAGAGGAATAAGGTGCATAAAGGATTGAGAGAAGGAAATGGTATAATATGGGCGGCACGGTAGCACAGTGGTTAGCACTGCTGCTTCACAGCTCCAGGGACCTGGGTTCGATTCCCAGCTCCGGTCACTGTCTGTGTGGAGTTTGCACATTCTCCTCGTGTCTGCGTGGGTTTCCTCTGGGTGCTCCGGTTTCCTCCCACAGTCCAAAGATGTGTAGGTTAGGTGGATTGGCCATGCTAAAGAATTGCCCCTTAGTGTCCTGAGATGAGAGGGATTAGCAGGTAAAATATGTAGGGATACGGGGGTAGGGCCTGGGTGGGATTGTGGTCGGTGCAGACTCGATGGGCCGAATGGCCTCTTTCTGCACTGTAGGGTTTCTAAATAGACAGGGGCAGCTTAAGAAGAATAATGAGGAAAACAAGGACAGGTTTAGAATGCATGCATATAAACAACAAAGCATGATGAATAATGTTGATAAGCTATACGCACAAATAGCCATGTGGGAATATGATTGAATACAATAATGGAAATGTGGCTCAAAATGGTGAGGACTTGGTGCTTAGTCCGGAGCGATACAAAAAGGTTCTGTAAAGATGGGGAAAAGAAAAGGGAGGTGTGGTAGCAGTACTAATTAGAGAAAACATTGTAGAGTTAGGATGTCCACAAAGGGACAAGAGCAGCATAATTTGGTTAGGGTTCAGAAGCGGAAACGGAATGACCACATTACTTGGAGTATTTTATGGACCTCCAAATAATGAGAGATAGAAGAAAAGTGCAGGAACTATGGAGTGGTGACAACTGGGAACTTTAATTACCTCGATAATGATTGGCATAATCTGACAGTAAAGGATAGAGTAATGAGGGAGGCATTTCTGAATTAGCATCCTAGAGAACTTCCTTGACCATATGTTCTCAATCCAACTACAAAGGAGGCATTGCTGGATCTGAACTGGGAAAAATGGAGGGCCAAGTGGACCAAATGTCTGTGGGGAAAGACGTGGGTAAGAATGATTATTAAAACTTCTAAACTGGAAGTGGACTAACTTCAACGGGATGAGAAAGGATCTAGTCACAGTAAAATGGAACCAAAGACTGGCAGAAAAATGGTAACAGATGTTTATAAACAAGGTTAGGTACATTCCAGCAAGGACAACAAGTAGGGGAACCAAAACCAGGGCTCTTTGGACGTAGAGAATATTTGGGAAAAGGTGTGTGATGCATAATATTTCAAGTAAGATCCAAGCCAAATACAAGAGGTTGAGAGGGAAAGTGAAGAGAAAAATAAAACTGGCAAACAGAGAATATGAGAATAGAATAGCAGTTACATGTCTACATAAAAGGGAACCCAAATACTAAGCAGATAGTAAGAGGAAAGTGGGGCCTATTTGGGACAAAGAAAGTTAGCGGAGTGGAGCAGATATTCATTCCATCTGACGAAGGAGCAGGGCTCCGAAAGCTAATGGCATTTGCTACCAAATAAACCTGTTGGACTTTAACCTGGTGTTGTTAAAACTCTTACTGTGTTCCAATCTTTCCCAGATGTGGGGTGTCAGAGAATTGGAGAGTGGCAAGTGTCCTTGCCCTTATATGCTTATTCAAAAACGTTATAAGGTAGTAACTATAGGCCAGTAATTTTGTCAACTGGAGTGGATAAGGTTTTAGAAATAATAATCAGGCAATCCGTTCTTAAAAGAGTGCCAGCATGGATTTGTAAAACGCAGTTTCTGCTTACTAATCTAATTGAAATTTTTGCTGATGCAGCAAAGAGATTGATGAAAGTAATGCTATGGATTACATAGGATTATATAGGGTATAAGAAACATGCTGTATATACACACCTACACATTTCCAATATCATCCTCATAAATCTTCTTTGCACTCTCTCCACTCTAAATACTTTTCACAATATAGCTTCCAGAACTGGATTCAGATTTGAAACATTAGCCCTATTCTCTATCCACAAATGCTGTCAGACCTGCTGAGATTTTCCAGCAGTTTCTGTTTTTGCTTCTGAATTACTAGTTCAGTAACATTACCACTACACCACCACCACCACCCGCAAATAACTTGTATGTTTTTGTGTCTGTTCCTTCCCAAAACACATTATGCATTCATGGCATTTTTAAAAATCAATGGATGGGATTCTCTGGCTTCCCCAGAAGTTTTTCTCATAGTGGGAGGTGGTACACTGTTGGCCAGAGGAGGATGCACCATTGGTAGGACTAGAAGAACCCACTGGCTTGAAAAGCCTGAAAGTTCTAGCCTATGTATCAAAATATTCTTAGGTCTACCAGACAAACACACAGCAGCTTTAATTCACCCATGTATTTCTCAATATTAACATCATCCCATGAAATGGCCTCTGGAAGCTTACTCACTAAGAAAAATAGACTGACATATCTACAAATATCAAAGAATGTATAATTTCCTCCTTGGCTTCTCAACATTTGGGGGGGGGGGTGCAATGAGGGCCCAGTCTGTTTTAAAAGAACCAGTTTTTGTGTCATTTCCATATCTATGGCTATCTTTTCTAATTGTTACACCTCCTCAACTTGAACTTCTTCAATCACAATATCATTGATGGAGAACTTAGTGAAGTACTCATTTAGTGTGTTTATCATTTTTCTATTCTCTACAGGAAAATGTCCTTTAATATTGCTGAAAGTATAGACATAATGCTGAAGCTTTTCATCTTGCACCTCAGGCCAACTGCAAGAATGCCAAATTTCAGACAATCACTACAGTTTATACTGCAGGAGAAAAGGAGTGCTGATTGGTTGGCAAGTCAACTCTGGATGCTTGTGAATAATTTTAAAAAGATGTGAGGATTGAATATTTTCCTTTTATTTGTGGAGAATGAGTCCCAGCCACATGAATGTATGCAGCATCCAGTAAGCATAAATGAGCCATATTACTGGCTCAATTGATCATCTTAAACTGATTGATAATTTAGTTATCAGCACACCCAGAATCGTTCAGCCACTACTACCCAATTGCAGAATTGCATCAAACAGTAGCATTTTGATTTGAGTTTTACAAGTGCAGACTGGTTGAGTATGGTTGTACTCTGTTTATTATGAACAGCTGGAGGAACATATTGCTTAATTTGATCAGCTAATAGGGACCTATGGCCGATGTATCTGGCATCACACTGACAGGCCTGTGGAAGCTTGCCATCTACAGGTCCAGGCAGCAGGCAATCAAGGGGGTCATCCAACCTGACAGTCTGTCCCTCTACCTCGGCAATATTCGCTGCCAGGTGTACCTGGAGAGAGAGCATGCAGTGTCCACGGGCACCATTGAGGCCTTCCACACCCATTGGGCACCACAGGGACTGGAATGTGTTATTGACCCTTTTAATCACCTTTAGATTTGATGTTTTAAGTTTTATTTATGCATTGTTTTTGCTTTGGGTGGTTTCCCCTTTAAGGGGATACTCTTCTAGCTTTGTCCTTCAGTTTGTTTAGTTTAATTGACTTGTCAAAAAGAATGGCATCGCACTGACAGACTCACAAATTGGCCAAAGGCCACCACTTTCAGACCTGAAAAGTGTCAAGCTTACCTCAAATTACCTAGGAAAGGCAGAGTATCCAAACAATTTGAACAAAAGCTATTTCACATTGTTACAATGCAGTGACAACAAGAATGGTTTTTTCCACTAATATGATGCTTCCATCAAACCAAAAAGATATTCTGTCTACCACGTGATTTTCAGTGTTGGTCCGATGCCAGCTACATAGCCCATACATCCCAAATAATTGAACAACATGTTCCTCCGGATGTTCGTAATAGGCTGAGTATAGACTATTCTCAACCAACCCATGTTTGTCAATTCCAAAACAAAATGCCTCCTGATAAATGTGATTCAACACTTGTTCAGTGTGCCACTAATTTAAGATAATCAGTAACATAGCTCACTTACATACACTGCTTACATAGACTGGGACTTTTTTCTCGAGCGTAGGAGGCTTACAGAAGTTTATAAAATAATGAGGGGCATAGATCAGCTAGATAGTCAATATTTCTTTCCCAAAGGTAGGGGAGTTGAAAATTAAAGGACATAGGTTTAAGGTGAGAGGGGAGAGATACAAAAGGGTCCAGAGGGGCAATTTTTTCACAGAGGGTGGTGAGTGTCTGGAACAAGCTGCCAGAGGTAGTAGTTGAGGCAGGTACAATTTTGTCTTTTAGACAGTTACATGGGTAAGATAGGTATAGGGGGATATGGGCCAAACGCAGGCAATTGGGACTAGCCGAGGGGTTAAAAAAAGGGTGACATGGACAATTTGGGTCGAAGGGCAAAACTCTATGGCATACATTCACATTCCATGACATCCATTCATCATTATGAAGTGCTTCGAAAGGTTAGCCATGACACGGATCAATTCCAGCCTCCCGGACTACCAGTTTGCCTACTGCCACAACAGGTCCACAGCAAACGCCATTTCCCTGGCCCTGGAACACCTAGATAACAAGGACACCTATGTCAGACTCCTATTTATTGACGACAGCTCAGCCTTCAACACTACTATTCCCACGAAACTCATCTCCAAACTCCGTGGCCTGAGCATCGGCACCTCCCTCGGCAACTGGATCCTGAACTTCCTAACTCACAGACCACAATCAGTAAGGCTAGGCAACAACACCTCCTCCATGATCATGCTCAACATCGGTGCCCCACTCCTTATACACCTATGACTGTGGCCAAATTCCCCTCCAATTCGATTTTCAAGTTTACTGACAACACCACCGTAGTAGGTCGGATCTCAAACAATGACAAGACAGAGTACAGGAATGAGATAGAGAATCTGGTGAACTGGTGCGGCAGCAATAATCTCTCCCTCAATGTCAACAAAATGAAGGGAGATTGTCATCGACTTCAGGAAGCGTAAAGGAGAACATGCCCCTGTTTACATCAATGGGGATGAAGTAGAAAGAGTCGAGAGCCTCAAGTTTTTAGGTGTCCAGATCACCAACAACCTGTCCTGGTCCCTCCCATGCTGACACTACAGTTAAGAAAGCCCATCATCGTCTCTCAGAAGACTAAGGAAATTTGGCATGTCAGCTACGACTCTCACCAACTTTTACAGATGCAGCATAAAAAGCATTCTTTCTGGTTGTACCACAGCTTGGTATGGCTCCTGCTCTGCCCAAGACAGCAAGGAACTACAAAAGATCATGAATGTAGCCCAATCCATCACGCAAACCAGCCTCCCATCCATTGACTCTGTCTACACTTCCCGCTGCCTCGGCAAAGGACCCCAGGCACCCCGGACATTCTCTCTTCCACCTTCTTCCTTCGGGAAAAAGATACAAAAGTCTGAGGTCACGTACCAACTGACTCAAGAACAGCTTCTTCTCTGCTGCTGTCAGACTTTTGAATGGACTTACCTTGCATTAAGTTGATCTTTCTCTACACCCTAGCTATGACTGTAACACTACATTCTGCACTCTCTCATTTCCTTCTCTATGAATGGTATGTTTTGTCTGTATAGCGTGCAAGAAACAATACTTCTCACTGTATGTTAATACATGTGACAATAATAAATCAAATCAAACATTCAGGGACTATTCTTTGCAAACAAATGGAATTTGTTCAAACCTTGTGTTTTTTTGGATTACCTGAAGAGCCTATAATTTCCCATTCTTTCTCCATGGCAACACTCAGTTAATCAGAGTCAACATGCCAACCAATCAGCTCCCCTTTCCTCCTATGGAATACATATGTGTGGCATTGAAATTTGGCATTCTGGTGTTGTCCAGATGAGTACAAGATGACAAACGCACACAGGCGACATGTCTCTCTTTTCAGCAATATTCAAGTTCTGGACTACCAAGTGAAGATTTCCTTCATTGACCATGATTGTTCCTAACCTTTCTTCAACTATCCTTTACCTTTTATGGTATTTCTAAAATCCTTTAGTCTAAGTTATCCAGTATTTTTTTTGGCCAAATTTTATTTTTGCATACTTCCCCTCTACATTTTCTTTATTGGCTAATTTTCTTCAGCATTATTTATTCTGTATTTGTCTCATTCCTCATTTTTATTTCAAATATTGCTATTCATCCAAAGAATCCCAGATTTTGCAAGACCAAGTTTACTTCTCATATAAATGTGTCTAGTTTGTGCCCTAATTCAACATTTCCCATTGTTAGTGTGCAATCTTTCACACCAGTGATTTTTTTATTTTCAGTAAAATTATTTCCCAATATATTCTGCACCTTTATGTTTGACTGCTCCCTCCCAATGTTTATATTGAAAAATGATGTTACCACAGCTACCTCCTGGATAGCTCACTACCCATATATTATCTACATTCCCCGTTTATTACTTAGAACAAGATGCAGAATTGTCACTCTTGGATTAAAGCATGCTGACTAAACCCTGCCCTTTATTGTGACTTTTGTAACTCTTACTTTATCCTACTTTCAGTTAATTATTGTCACTCATCATCATATCCTTGCTATTCTTGTTTTTTTCTTCAGGACTTACTCAATTAATGGTAGGGCGCTGGGGAGAGTTATAGAACAAAGAGATCTAGAGGTACAGGTTCATAGCTCCTTGAAAGTGGAGTCACAGGTGGACAGAATGGTGAAGAAGGCATTCAGCATGCTTGGTTTCATTGGTCAAAACATTGAATACAGGAGTTGGGATGTCTTGTTGAAGTTGTACAAAGTCACACTTGGAATATTGTGTACATCATTTTATAGAAAGGATATTATTAAATTAGAAAGAGTGCAGAAAAGATTTACTAGGATGCTACCTGGACTTGATGGTTTGAGTTATGAGAGACTGGATAGACTAGGACTTTTTTCCCTGGAGGCTCAGGAGTGATCTTATAGAGATCTATAAAATAATGAGGGGCATAGATAAGGTAGTCAACATCTTTTCCCAAAGGCAGGGGAGTCTAAAACTAGAGAGCATAGGTTTAAGTGAGGGGGAGAGATACAAAAGGGTCCAGAGGGGCAATTTTTTCACATAGAGGATGGTGAGTGTCTGGAATGAGCTGCTAGAGATAGTAGTAGAGCCGGGTACAATTTTGTCTTTTAAAAAGCATTTAGACAGTTACATGGATATAATTGGATAACATATATTGGGCATGGATGGATATAGAAGGATATGGATCAAATGCGGGCTTAATGGTAAAAACTGGACAACATCGACAAGTTGGGCCGAAGAGCCTGTTTCCACGCTGTAAACCTCTACAACTCTTTCACCCTTGACCTACAGTAGGCTCTGAATAAAGTAAGAACTCTTTTCTTATTCCTTGACTCTAACCAAATACCTTTTGCATTATCTCATGTTCTGGTGTTGTGCTGGATTCTGTTTTGATTAACACTGTTATCCTGTCTTCCTTTTGTTCTCTATTCTATGATTTCTTAATATTTAGTAAAGAGGAATTTTCTGCGCCTGGTTTAGCCTGAGCTTGGACGATGTCTTTCTTGATGCTATTACACCATGCCCAGCCTGTTATGCTCTAAAACAAACTGAGGATAAGACAAAAGCTTAAGCAAATTTTTAGGTAAATATGAACTCGGAGAAAAATTCTGGCTGGGGACATGGATATTTATTAGATAATTCTCTTCAGAGAAACAATTCCTATTTGACGAAAAAAACTGAAATGTATTGTTAACGCTCCACAATGCCATCCCGGCATCTGGATTGTGTGCCTTCGATGGGGCAATTATGGAATTTTATTTATATATATAATTAAATGACGCCACACTGATAGCAAATAATTTCTGGTGTTTTCAAAGAGTAAAATTCTTAAATTACTCACATCTAAAGTGCAAATGAACTATTAAGTCACTCAAATTGAATTATCCCAAACATCCACCTTGTCACTGGTAAAATGCTACAAGTTCCTTATCGATTTTAACAAGTGCCGTGCTCCAAGTGGAGACGATTTTAACAAGTACAGAATAAGCACAAACCTGAAAATATATCATTGTATTGAATTTTAATTGTAAAACCCGAAGATGCGACTTGAGGACGGGCTTCCCCATTGTTTTTAAATAACAGGCATATTTTCTAAATGGACCTATTAACTGTGTGTTGTTTTAGTTACCTGAAATATGAAGAGTAGAGTTTTGAAAATGGCATTAAAATCGCAAATGTTTTGTTCTGATGGAAAGAGTTAATTTGCTCAGTGTACCGATCCCTTCCACCCTTTTATTAATAGAAATGGCGGTATCAAGTGAGTGATGAGCCGGCATACTCTGCTGGCACACAGAGGAGCACAAATGAACTGCGAGAAAATATAACGGTGGAGCTGACCAGGGTGCTGAAAGTAACCGCACTGTATCTCTCCAGTCAGACACCCAGCCAGTGTGTCATGTGCCTCCAGAGTATGCACATCACCGCAAATGATCCAATTCCAAAGTTGTAATAGTTACGCATGTTTCCTTGAGGATTTAAGAGGAAATATGATGGTGTGAATAGGCATGATCTTGGACAGCTCTGGTGTTGCAGGAAGATGGAGAGTTCAGTGTGTGTTCACAGGTTTCTCTTACCTGCTCTGAGCCCTGGAAGCAGATTCTGCAAGTGGGGGTGATGCCTCCGTTGCGAAAGCTGCTGCTGCTGCTGCACAGAGATTCGGCATCATTGGAGCAGGAGAGAGGGCCGCTCTGGTAGCCTTCCTGTTCGGGGGGCCGCTTCTGCTGCCTGGCGGGGCTGCAGCCCTTCCTATCCTCGGCTCTGGCCCAGATCAGCCTGTCTCTCTCGCCGCCCTCCGCCGCCTCCTCCTCCTCCTCCCGGCCTCTCCTGTGACCGGCCGCCAGCGAGCCTCCGCCCAGAGCGCCCCCGTCTGGCGTGCCGCCGCCACTGTCAGCCGAGGCCCCGTTGTTGTCGCCGCCGCTGGCGCTCTCCCTCAGCCCGTCCTGGCGCGGCAGCAGCTGCCGCTCACTCATAGTGCGGGGGAAGGCAGGGGGGAGAGAGAGAGACAGTGTCTCTGACCGAGGGAGGAGGGAGACTGGGGGAGGTGTGTGGACAGGAGGAGAATGAGGGGGAAGGGTTTACAATGCTGAGGGGAATGGAGCGAATATTTGAATGGACATGGCGGGCTGGGGAGCGGCAGTGAGGGCTCGGCCACACACTCTCTCACAGGCTGCAGCCGTTTGCAAGGCGGCGGTTCGGTTCACCGGGAAACACCCGATTCAGATCATCACAGCTCTGGAAGGCTGATTGGGAGACTCGGCGCCGCCTGCGATCTCGAACCTGCAAACTCCCTCAGGCCGGCCGGCTGCGGACCATTGTGTCCTCACAAAGCCGCCCTCAGAGCCAACCTTCCAACTGGCACATCCCACACAGCAGCATTGCTCTCTCTGTCACCCAGCCAGGGGATGGCGGCGATCATTCATTCATTTCCCTTTCGTTTCTGCTCCTTCATCCTCCGCTTCCCCACTGCCAGCAGCATACTGACAGAGATTACACCAACATCAGGAACTGTTAGGGCACGAGTGGAATTAATGCGAGAACATATTCCATTTGATACATGACACATTCTTCCTAATGCATCAATACAGGGAGTTGTTGTTTTCTTCATGAATTGGGATGGTTATCAATCCTGAGGAAATAGAACGTTTTTTTCTATTTCAGTATTAAATGCTCGCGTGGCGGTGCGTTTTCCTTTTTCTCTGCTCCAGCAATGTGCCTCAGCCTCACAATATTCCCTCCACTGCGTGAGGTTTCTATCAATATTTAAGCTTTTGTGAGTAACTTTGCCAGCAGCACTAAATTGGAATGAAATCCAGGTTTCAGAGACTAAAAGCAATATCTTGCCCGCTGCAACACCAAAAAGAAATATTCTGTACAAAACCAAAATTAAGGAATTTAAAGGTTTTTTTTTACCACAGTAACTGATATTTACATCACATCATTAACAGAAAAAAACAAGATACTACACGGAAGCATAATCACAAACTTCCACAACAAAGGCGATATTTGGAAGGATGACTTAAAGGTTAGTCAAAGATCTAGGTTTAAGAAGGATCGTAAAGGAGGAGAGGCTTAAGAATGAAAATTTGAAGTTGAGGGCCTAAATGGTTTAATGACTGGATTTTGGAAAGTGCAAAAGGCCAGAGTCTGAATTCGCAGAGAATTAAGGCTGTCAGAGATTACAAAGGTAAGTAGGAGAAAGCCATGAAGATATTTCAATATTAGGATGAGAATTTTAAATTGAATGTGTTGAGAGACCTCCCTCCACAGATACTGCCAAGCCTGCTGGGTATATCCAGCATTTTAGAACATAGAACAGTACAGCACAGAACAGGCCCTTCGGCCCACGATGTTGTGCCGAGCTTTATCTGAAACCAAGATCAAGCTATCCCACTCCCTATCATCCTGGTGTGCTCCATGTGCCTATCCAATAACCGCTTAAATGTTCCTAAAGTGTCTGACTCCACTATCACTGCAGGCAGTCCATTCCACACCCCAACCACTCTCTGCGTAAAGAACCTACCTCTGATATCCTTCCTGTATCTCCCACCATGAACCCTATAGTTATGCCCCCTTGTAATAGCTCCATCCACCTGAGGAAATAGTCTGTTTTCATTTCAGATTTCCAGCATTTGCAGTATTTTCGTTTTGTTTCAGTAATAATTAAAAACATTTGAAGGGTGAGACGACCTTTGTTTTCCCAGCAATCAGCCTGAAGTGGAAGAAAATAGATGAAGAGTGGAGTAATCAATAATGAAGCAAGCAGAGGGAAGGATAAAAGGTTTGAGTTGGTCATTCAATACACATTTTGGAACAGTGGTGATGAAAACGGGAGTTTGGCTGGAAAGGAAATGGAGAGTGGGAAGGTGAAAGCATAGGGAACATGAATGGGTGGAATTTGAGGCACTCAGAATGTGTAATGTATAATTAATAATTACTTTGATTTGACTGCTCAATTAAAATGCTCATAATCAATTCCATTAATTTGTATTGACAGAAGTTAAATTAATGTCTGCTACTGCTTTTTGCCCCCTAATTTGTCACTTTCTTTGAAGGGCAACAGAGTTGTCTTTCATGTAATTGTCAGTACCTCACAAAGCCTGATTTCTCCCAACATTCTTTAAATAAATAATATCACTTGTGATTTAAGTATTGCTGAAAAAGAGATATATTATGAAAGCTTTTCATCTTGTGCTCATCAGGCAGAGCGGCCAATGAGTGTGCTAATTTGTTGACAAGTGAACTCTGGGAGTGGTTTTACATGGAGAATACAGCACAGCAGCATGGGGTGGCACAGTGGTTAGCACTGCTGCCTCACAGCAACAGGGACCCGGGTTTGATTCCCAGTTTAGGTCACTATCTGTGCCGAGTCTGCATGTTCGCTCCGTGTCTGTGTGGGTTTCCTCTGGATACTCCGGGTTCCTCCCATAGTCCGACAGATGTGATGGTTAGGTGCATTGGCCATGCTAAATTCTCCCTCAGTGTACCCGAATAGGTGCCGGAGTGTGGCAACTAGGGAATTTTCATAGTAAACTTAAAAGCAGAAAACAGTTAACTGCCAAGCTTTTGTTTCAAATTGAAACCAGACAGGTATGATTGGTCAAGGCATTGCCATGAGGAATGAATCAGGGAATGGCAGTCTCCCAAGCTTTTGTTTGGTTGTAAAAAGTTAATTTGTAGACATGCTCCTTCCTGCAAAGGAAATGTATGTTAAAATACAGGGCTTAAGTAAACCACACTGCAAGTCCAATTGAGAATCCTAAATTGGTTTCCAGTCCAACAATTAGCACAATCAGCATTGTTTAGCAAGTGTTGTCCAATCGCAGAATCACATCTCATGCTGGACATATGTTTAGAGTTTTGCAAGATGGACTGCTTGGGTACAGTCAGTAATTTATCCATCCCAAACAGCTATTTGATACAATCCACCAGTCAATGGGATGTCCAAGCTACGTACCTAGTATAATACCAGCACTGAAATTCATGTACCAGGATGGAATTTTCCCAAAAAATGATTAGGTATGAGAATGGCGAGAAAACAGGAGCAAATTTCGCCAGTCTGTCAGGCATGGACTGGACCGCAATGATCCCACACTTAGTCATCTTTTGGGAGAGCTGTAAGTTTTGCGCCAGTCCTGGGGAGGGCTAAACATGCACCATTTTGAAAGGGTGCCACAATCTTACAGTGGACTGGAAGACCACCTCCTTCCCCCCCAAGGACATCAGGACCCCGCCCCCCCCCTCCAATAATTGGTAGAATGTTTCCCCATAACCACCTTCCCCGACAGTTTGCTGGCATTGGGGTCCTCGCAATATGTCCCCCTTCAGACCCCCGACACTCCCCCACCCCCATCATAGCCCCCCCTTCATAGCCCTAGTCATAACCCCATGCACCCATGTGACTTTCAGCCGGAGAGGTGGAAACCTTTTGAGAGGGGGAGACGATCGCGTGCCAAACTCGCTAATAAGATTGAAATCCAGTCAGTCTCATGCTAATCAGCCTCATACCAGCAGAAAGGGACCGGAATGATTGCAAACCATTTGGTGCCAGGCGCAAAACCAATTTTTAGGCTTACATGCTGTTTTCCAGGATCGGCATGATCCACGCCAGGCACAGTGAGGTCGGAAAATCACCCCTTACTTGTCTGATAGGCGGAACATCATTTTGGCTTGACTGCAGCATACTGGAGAATGCTACTTGTGTTGCTACTGCATAGTAAGAGCATGCAACAACTAGCTTCACATTTTGCTCAAATTTTGCAATGCTTTGACAATGAGTCAACCTGCATAATTTGAATTTGAAACAAAAGCTTGGTAGTTAACTTTTAACTGTTCACTGCTACATTCTCCATGGCAATACCACTACTAATTAGAGCCAACTTGCCAACCAATCAGCACTCTCTTCCCATATGATATATTGTTGTTCACATTATTGTGGGTTTATCTTGTACAGCTGTCTTGATGAGTGCAAGTGTTGGAGCTCAAAAGATATTCAGACACAGCGTTTGTGGGTGATGGATCCTTTATTGCCTTCTTATCGATAAGGAGAGGAAAACTGAAGAATTCCTAAGGCTTCTTCAGTCTGCTCTGCTTAATTATGTACAGTTAGCCTTTTTATAGGGCAATTCTTTCAACTTCTACTAAAGATAATTGTTTCTAGTCACGCACGCTGGTAAATTATTTCCATATGATACAAAAACGTAGGCCCAAGACAATAGCTGTTTAATCGCGCCCCATTGGTAATGTCATAATCTTTAGTGGTGGACAGACGGAATGTCCGTCCAGACAATGGTCATTTAATTATGTCATTATTACAGTTTTGGTGCTGTTAGCAAGGACATTCAGCTGTATCCTGTTGATAGATATAGTGAAACATCCACCTTTTGTCTGCGCTGTCTATTTCATGTATATGCAGAGACAGGCAGTCTGCAGTGAGGGTGCTGCTGATGTGCTAATTTTCCTTGCCCCCTGGCTGACCCCCTGCTGAGCTCAGTTCTCCTCTCCTACAAGAAAATGAAAAGCTTTGATAGTATGTCTCTTTTTTTAAGCAGTACTTAAGCTCTGTACTACAAAATAAACACGTGATTTACTTGTTTTAGTTCTTTTTTATTTATATACTTAGCATCTCCTCTTTTATGTTTTTCTTTGCTTCTCTGATCACTTTTGTTAGCTTTTTTCTGCAATTAGTATATATGACACAGTGAAATCTTGCTGCTTTCCTTCTGCTAGATTTGTAGAAATCATTTTTCTTCTATCATTTGTTAATCCACTTAAGTCAGATTTCTTTAGCTTGAGTTGTTGATTTTTGGAATGTATTACTCTTGCATACTCAGCATTATACTTTAAAGCTCTTCAAATTGTCATTGACATGTTGAACAATTGCCAACTTCAACATTTTTAAAAAAGTTCTGTCCTTGGCTCTTGGAATTAAATATTTCTAGATCCCAGATCATATTAAAATTCCATTGAAGCAGATTAACAGAATTTGAGGTTCACAGTCTTTACAATTCAACTAAAAATTCACTCTTCATTCACATTCTGGACTTTTGGGCAACGTCAGTAAATCTGTAGAATTCTTGGCATGGCAGATGATTTGAGATAAATAGAATCTCTCCTTTCCCATGTTTCCCTTTCAATGCAATTATTTGGCATGTTGATGAAATGTACTGTTTGCTAATTCAGCTCAATCCTAGTATGATTAAATGAAGGAGACAGGATCTTCCCAATTAAAAATTGTAGGCAAATTGAGCGTGTCTCCTTCTATTAGCTAAACTGGAGTTAAAGTAATTTGTAGGAATATTAAATGATCCCCTCAGTGTGGTCACAGAATATAAGTAGATATCTAAACTGTACAAATGGAAACTTGTACATTTGACCCTTTGTCACACTTTTCAGCCCTGCCAGATATTGGGGCCGATTTTACCAAATCGGGACTAAGTGCCGGGTCCGGTCGTCAAACGGATCCGAACCCGGCAGCCGCGCTCCAGCGCGCCCATACGCCTTTTTTCGGCGCCGGTCTAGTGGGCGGGGCTTAGCGCTGTTGGAGCGGCCGGAGTTCCGAACTGCGCATGCGCAGTTCGGAACAGACCGCAGGCGCGAAAGGCAAAGCAGCGCAGACAGCAGAGAGGATGAAAGGAATTCCCTTTGGAGGATAATGTCCACGTTATAATCACAGGAACCAAAAACCTGACAGTCCAAAATCTGGGATAATATTACAGGACATGCATGGGGGGATATACATTTTGAAATATTATTAATATTAGGGGGGGGATGGAGAAGGGGAGTGACGTGTCTGCCCCTGGTGGGGAATCCCTCCTCGGTTCCCTCCACTGGTGGGGAGGAGGGATTGGCCGCGGCCGCAGACTGGCAGCACCCCCCACAGGGAAAGTCAGACACATCACTCCCCTTCTCCATCACCCCCCACCCCTGGGGAAAGGCAGACACGTCACTCCCCTTCTCCATCCCCCCCACCCAGGGAAAGGCAGACATGTCACTCCCCTTCTCCATCCCCCCTCCCCCCCCCCAGGGAAAGGTGGAGACGTCACTCCCTTTCTGCATTCCCCCCCCCCCCCCCACCACCGCCCCCAGGGAAAGGCAGAGCAAGGCCAGGAACATGCAGGAAGCTGTGGACGGACTGCAGATCGGAAGGATGGTGGAGGGAGACCAGCGATCAAGGTAGGTCGGGGGTGTGCCTCCCAGGGGAGTCTGGGGGGGGAGGGGGCGGGGCTGCCAGCGGGGCCTGCCTCTCAGGGGGGTCCGATTGGGGGGGGGCGGGGGTGGGCTGCCGGGGTGGTTCGCGGGAGTGGTCCGCGAAGGATGGTCGGGGGCGATTGGCTTCACCGTTCCCCGACTGAATACGAGTCAATTTCGGACTTTTATCCAGCAGGTCGTTTAAAGCGCAGATGCGAATTGGGCCGAACGGTGGTAAAGTGGAAATATCTGGTAAAGTTGGGCAGGAAGTTCATTCAGTTGATTTAAATGCATGCAAATGAATTTAAATCATCGCGCTGGCCGATTCGGGCGCGCACCGGAGCAGCGCCCGGATCGGCCATTGGTAAAGGCGCAATCTGCTCAGAATTGGGTGCAGATCGCGTTTTAGGCCCGACGCCCAACTTTGCCGCGATTTTTTGGTAAAATCGGACCCATTATTTCAGATTTCTAGAGTATTTAGTTTTTGTTTTAGCATTGTACTGAAGATAGATGCTTGGCAGAATCTTCATTCTAGATTGTACCAGACTGCTTTTTAGACTAAAATACCAGAAATTGTTTTAATCCTTCAGTTATTTACAGGAGTGACAAAATGAAAACATCTTTGATGTCATAGAAATTATATTCAGTCAGAGAACATGAGTTAATGATATCGTTGCTCATCGCGTTAAAAAAGCAATAAGTGATAGGTTTTTTTGATTATTTAGATCAGAAGAATGTGAAATTGGTGAACTATATAAAAATATTTCTGTAATTTCAAGATCTGAATTATGGAAGGGGATTTTAACTGCCAATATGTTTCCAGGAAGCCGCTGGTTTTCTTCTTCTGCGGTAGTCCCTCGGAGTCAAGCATGACTTGCTTCCACACTAAATATGAGTTCTCAGGTGACTGAGGAGTCCAGTGGGTGACCTGCAGTCTCTGTCACAAGTGGGGCAGACAGTGGTTGGAGAAGCAGTGGGTGGGGTGCCCGTGTTGACATGCATTCCTTTCACTTTCTACACTTGGCCTCAGCTTGTTCTTGATGATAAAACCCAAGGATGTTCAGCTACTTCCCAATGCGGTCTTGGAACAGAGGGGATTCATAGGTATCGGTGGAACATAGGAATTAAGAGCAGAAGTAGGCCCTTCAAGCCTTATCTGCCATTCAATCAGATCATGGCTGATCTGTTTCTTGTGTACAAGACATACCTGGACAATTTTCTACGTGGCTGGCTAGATGCCAGTATTGTAGCTGTACTGGAACAGCTTGGTTAGAGGTGCGACAAGTTCTGGAACCTGAATCTTTAGTACTATTGCTGGAATATTGTCAAGGTCCATAGCCTTTGTAATATCCAGTGTGTTCGGCTGTTTCTTGATATCAAGTCGAGTGAATTGAATTGGCAGAAGACTGAGATCTGCAATGCTGAGGACTCCAAAGGAGGCCGAGATGGATCCTCCACTCAGCAGAGATCCTTCAGCATGATCTGGACAGGTTGGGTGAGTGGGCAAATCAATGGCAGATGCAGTATAATTTGGATAATTGTGAGGTTATTCACTTTGGAAGCAAAAACAAGAAGGCAGATTACTACCTGAGTGGCTGTAAATTGGGAGACGGGAGTATGCAGCGGGACCTGGGTGTCCTTGTGCACCAGTCGCTGAAGGTAAGCATGCAGGCGGTAAAGAAGGCAAATAGTATGTTGGCCTTCATTGCAAGAGGTTTTGAGTACAGGAGCAGGGATGTGTTGTTGCAATTAAGAAGTTTAACAACACCAGGTTAAAGTCCAACAGGTTTATTTGGTAGCAAAAGCCACACAAGCTTTCGGAGCTGCAAGCCCCTTCTTCAGGTGAGTGGGAATTCTGTTCACAAACAGAGCATATAAAGACACAAACTCAATTTACATGAATAATGGTTGGAATGCGAATACTTACAACTAATCAAGTCTTTAAGAAACAAAACAACGTGAGTGGAGAGAGCATCAAGACAGGCTAAAAAGATGTGTATTGTCTCCAGACAAGACAGCCAGTGAAACTCTGTGGGGGTTACAAATAGTGTGACATGAACCCAATATCCCGGTTGAGGCCGTCCTCGTGTGTGCGGAACTTGGCTATCAGTTTCTGCTCAGCGACTCTGCGCCGTCGTGTGTTGCGAAGGCCGCCTTGGAGAACGCTTACCCGAATATCAGAGGCCGAATGCCCGTGATCGCTGAAGTGCTCCCCAACAGGAAGAGAACAGTCTTGCCTGCTGATTGTCGAGCGGTGTTCATTCATCCGTTGTCGCAGCGTCTGCATAGTTTCCCCAATGTACCATGCCTCGGGACATCCTTTCTTGCAGTGTATCAGGTAGACAACGTTGGCCGAGTTGCAAGAGTATGTACCGTGTACCTGGTGGATGGTGTTCTCACGTGAGATGATGGCATCTGTGTCGATGATCCGGCATGTCTTGCAGAGGTTGCTGTGGCAGGGTTGTGTGGTGTCATGGTCACTGTTCTCCTGAAGGCTGGGTAGTTTGCTGCGGACAATGGTCTGTTTGAGGTTGTGCGGTTGTTTGAAGGCAAGAAGTGGGGGTGTGGGGATGGCCATGGCGAGATGTTCGTCTTCATCAATGACATGTTGAAGGCTCCGGAGGAGATGCCGTAGCTTCTCCGCTCCGGGGAAGTACTGGACAACGAAGGGTACTCTGTCCACTGTGTCCCGTGTTTGTCTTCTGAGGAGGTCGGTGCAGTTTTTCGCTGTGGCACGTTGGAACTGTTGATCAATGAGTCGAGCGCCATATCCTGTTCTTATGAGGGCATCTTTCAGCGTCTGGAGGTGTCTGTTGCGATCCTCCTCATCCGAGCAGATCCTGTGTATACGGAGGGCTTGTCCATAGGGGATAGCTTCTTTAACGTGTTTAGGGTGGAAGCTGGAGAAGTGGAGCATCGTGAGGTTATCCGTGGGCTTGCGGTACAGTGAGGTGCTGAGGTGACCGTCCTTAATGGAGATGCGTGTGTCCAAGAATGCAACCGATTCCGGAGAGTAGTCTATGGTGAGTCTGATGGTGGGATGGAACTTGTTGATGTCATCATAGAGTTGTTTCAGTGATTGTTCACCATGAGTCCAAAGGAAGAAAATGTAATCGATGTATCTAGTGTATAGCATCGGTTGAAGGTCCCATGCGGTGAAGAAGTCTTGTTTGAACCTGTGCATGAAGATGTTGGCATATTGAGGTGCGAATTTGGTCCCCATGGCTGTTCCGTGTGTCTGGATGAAGAACTGGTTGTTGAAGGTGAAGATATTGTGGTCCAGGATGAAGCGGATGAGATGTAAAATTGCATCTGGAAACTGGCAGTTGTTGGCGCTGAGCACTGAGGCCGTTGCAGCAATGCCATCGTCATGGGGGATGCTGGTGTAGAGTGCCGAGACATCCATTGTGACGAGGAGCGCTCCTGGTTCAACTGCTCCATGTGTGCCGAGTTTCTGTAGGAAGTCCGTCGTGTCGCGACAAAAGCTGGGGGTTCTTTGTACAATGGGTTTCAGGATGCCCTCGACATATCCGGAGAGGTTCTCGCACAGGGTCCCATTGCCCGATACGATGGAACGGCCGGGTGTGTTTGCCTTGTGTATCTTCGGGAGGCAGTAGAGATCTCCAACGCGGGGAGTATGTGGGATGAGAGCACGGAGGGTGTTCTGAAGGTCTGGATCAAAGGTCTTGATCAGAGTGTTAAGTTGACGGATGTGTTCTTTGGTCAGATCTGCAGGTAACTGTCTGTAGTGTTCCTCGTTGTTTAGTTGTCGGTACACTTCTTTGCAGTAATCCGTTCTGTTCAGTATGACGATGGCCCCTCCTTTGTCTGCTGGTTTGATGACAATGTTGCGGTTGGTCTTGAGAGCGTGGATGGCGTTATGTTGTGCTTGGGTGATGTTCGGGGCTGTCTTGTGAGTGCGGCTGATGAATTTGGTGTTGATGCACCTCCTGACGGCTTGGGCATACATGTCAAGTCGAGGGCAGCGGCCTTCCGGAGGAGTCCAATTCGTTGCAATTATACAGGGCCTCAGTGAGGCCGCACCTAGAATATTGTGTGCAGTTTTGGTCTCCTTTTCTGAGGGAGTGCAGCGAAGGTTTACCAGGCTCATTCCGGGGATGGCAGGACTGATGTATGAGGAGAGATTGACTAGGTTAGGATTGTTTTCACTGGAGTTCAGACAAATGAGGGGTGGGGCTCTCATAGAGATATATAAAATTCTAACAGGAGTAGACAGGATAGATGCAGGGTAGATATTCCCAATGGTGGGTGTGTCCAGAACCGGGGTCACAGTCTGAGGATTCAGGGTAGGCTATTTAGGACGGAAGTGAGGAGACATTTCTTCACCCAAAGAGTGGTGAGCCTATGGAATTCATTATCACAGGAAGTAGTTGATGCTAAAACATTGAATGTATTCAAGAGGCAGCTAGATATAGGACTTGGGGCGAATGGGATCAAAGGTTATGGGGAAAAAGCAGGATTAGACTATTGAGCTGGATGATCAGCCATGATAGTGATGAATGGCAGAGCAGGCTCGAAGGGCCAAATGGCCTCCTGTCTTCTATGCTTCTATTAGACAGATTGTCTGTCACTGTGGACCCAAGATAGCAGAATTTGCTAACTACTTTCAACGGGGTATTTCTTTTTATTCATTCATGGGATGTGGGCGTTGCTGGCTGAGTCAGCATTTATTGCCACCCCTAATTGCCCTTAAACTGAGTAGGCCATTTCAGAGGGCATTTAAAAGCCAACCACTGGAGTCACTTGTAGGCCAGACCAAGTAGTGCAGTAGATTTGCTTCCTAAAAGGACATTGGTGAACCAGATGGGATTTTACAATAATCGATTTGTATTGAACTTAAATTTCACCATCTGCCTTGAGTCCCCAGACCATTACCCTGGGTCTCTGGATTACTGGTATAGTGATAATACCACTACGCCACTGTCCCCCATTTAGAGTGATCAGAGGTAGACATGTGACACCCTGTCCCATAATCACAGTTTTTCTTTTGCTTGTAATCAGGAAGAACAAGTTACAAGCATTGGACACTGTCCATCAGTCTTTGTAGTTGAGTGTCTTTGAGTGGTGAGCACAGCATTATCAACATATGTGACAAGGCATGCTGTATTCTTGTCTTCATTTACAGTCTGGACAGATTGCAGAGCTTGTTGTCTGATCAGTATTCAGGTAAACTGCTTCCATATCTGCAGAGAAAGAAAGATCAGGAGCATGGGGAATACCATAGAAAGTAGGGGCTTGGATACAGCCCTGTTCCACTCCATTCTTCTCCCTAAAACTGTCAGCAGTGGAGCTATCAAACTATACAGTGCAGTGTTTGGTGTCCTGGAAGGAGAAAATGAGGCTGAGGTGGACAGTCAATTTTCCTAAAGGCCCATAGAGTCCTACCTTGCTGACAGTGTTGGTCATGTTGAGTTATAAGGAAAGGCTGGACTTTTTTCTCTGGAGCGTAGAAGGCTGAGGGATGATCTTATAGAGGTCTATAAAATAATGAGGGGCATAGATCAGCTAGATAGTCAATATCTTTTCCCAAAGGTAGGGGAGTCTAAAACTAGAGAGCATAGGTTTAAGGTGAGAGGGGAGAGATATAAAAGTGTACAGAGGGGCGGTTTTTTCTCACAGAGGGTGGTGAGTGTCTGGAACAAGCTGCCAGAGGTAGTAGTAGAGGCGGGTACAAGTTTGTCCTTTAAAAAGCATTTAGACATGGGTAAGATGGGTATAGAGGGTTATGGGCCAAATGCGGGCAATTGGGATTAGTTTAGGTGTTTTATAAAAAAGGGTGGCACGGACAAGTTGGGCCGAAGGGCCTGTTTCCATGCTGTAAAGCTCTATGATTCTATGTTAGTGAGATTTACAAAAGTAAGATAAAGGGGTATATCCTATTCCCTATACTTCTCTTGTTGCTGGTGTATGGAGAAGATCATGTCCACCATAGATCCACAAACAATGAAACTACACTCTGCTTCTGGATATACTCGGTGTGAAAGTAAATACAGCTTTTTAAGCATGATCCTGGAAAAGACCTTTTCAGTGACTCTAAGGAGTGAGATGTCCCTGTAGTTATTGCAATCTCCTTTATGTGGTCCTTTTGATCGTATATGTCCTGTCTCCCAACAGTGAAGGGGAAGGTTATGAAGGTATGGCAATAGATGGTGTTGTGAAGTGCCTTTAAGAAGTTCAATAAGCCAGGTAACTGAGTCATCATGTGACCAGGAGCCACGGTCTCTCTGCACCACAGTATCCTAAACAATGTGAATAGAAGTTGCTCTATTGCTTGTACTGACTTAGCTGTAAATGCACCCCACCAGACATCCTCAAGCAAATGGAATTCACGTTCCTCATTCATGTCACATATATTTAGCACACGAATGTCACTACAGATGGAATTCCATACTTAAACAGGTTGGCTAGAATTCCACCCTTGCCAGGTATCTTTCTGCTTGCTAAATAATCAATAGTTTTTTAGCTCAGCGATGAGGGTTCTTCATTTAACTCACCACAACAGGTAGCTGTGTGAGGGCATCAACCGCAGACTGGGAGATGGCCATCTCATGAGAATAAAGCGCAGAGTCGTGTTCAACCCAGCAGGATGTCTGTTTCGTCAATGAGTACTTCACCATCTGCAAATTTCTGGGCAGCGGGGGGGGGGGGGGGGGGGGCAACATTGGTGATGGTAGGGTAGGACCAAGCACCTTCTTTATCCTATTATACATAGCTCATAGATTTCCATTGTCACAGGCAGTTTCAATTTCTTGACATTGGTTAGTCCAGTATTTATTTGCAGAGTATCTTTCTGTCTTGTGCACAACTACCTTGGCTGTTTTCAAGTTATGCAGTGTTAGTTTTATATTGTGTACCAGGTAAGCTTTGCTTTTTGCCTCAATATGAGATTTCATCTTAGCTGAGTGGGTCTCAAACCAGCCTTTGTCGCAGTTTCCACCTTTATCAAATGTTGCTGCTATAAGACCATAAGACATGAGGCATAGGAGCAAAAGTAGGTCATTTGACCCATCAAGTCTGCTTCGTCATTCAGTGAGATCATGACTGATCTGATGTGATAATTCTCAACTTCACTTTCCCATCTTATCCCCATAAGCCTTAATTCCCTTACTGATTAAAACTGATCAACAACTCAGCCTCTACAGCCTTCTGTGGTAAAGAATTTCACGAATTCACTACCCTATGAAGAAATTCCTCCTCATTTCTGTTTTAATTGGGTGATTTCTCTGAGATTATGCCCTCTGGTCCTAGATTCTCCCACAAGGGGAAGCAACCTCTCAGCATCTACCTTGTCATGGTAGATATACTGCTACTGTGTTATACATGATTGGACTCAGTGACTTCCAAGCTTCATCAATATCAACATCAGTATTGCCTGGTTATCCTGTTGTCTGCGTAGCAGCTGCTTCAATGCCAATTAAATGCTGATATTTGGCATCATTCTGTATATGAGCAATGTTGATGTGTGGTGGGCCGTCATTTTGGAACTATGAATCTTTCGGGTTTGAACCTTCACTCTGCTGCTGCTAAGAGAGTGTCACGGTTTGTAGTGTGGTACGTGTGGATATGAAGAATGCTGGCCAGGTTGCTTCTTCTAATGATAATTAGAAACATAGAAGATAGGAGCAGAAGGAGGCCATTTGGCCCTTCGAGCCTGCTCTGCCATTCATTAAAATCCTCTTTTTACCCCATAACCTTTGATCCCATTCGTCCAAGTGCTATATCCAGCCGCCTCTTGAATACATCACTATTTTGGCATCAACTACTTCCTGTGGTAATGAATTCCACAGGCTGACCATTCTTTGGGTGAAGAAATGTCTCCTCACCTCCATCCAAAATGGTCTACCCTGAATCTTCAGACTCTGACCCTTGGTTCTGGATACCCCCACCATCAGGAATATCCACCCTGCATCTACCCTATCTAGACCCATTAGAATTTTATAAATCTCTATGAGATCCCCCCTCATTTATCTGAACGCCAGTGAAAACAATCCTAACCTAATCAATCTCTGCTTGTACATCAGTTCCGCCATTCCTGGAATCAGCCTGGTAAACCTTTGCTGCACTCCCTCGAGAGTAAAAGAAGATAGGAGCAGAAGGAGGCCATTTGGCCCTTCGAGCCTGCTCTGCCATTCATTAAAATCCTCTTTTTACCCCATAACCTTTGATCCCATTCGTCCAAGTGCTATATCCAGCCGCCTCTTGAATACATCACTATTTTGGCATCAACTACTTCCTGTGGTAATGAATTCCACAGGCTGACCATTCTTTGGGTGAAGAAATGTCTCCTCACCTCCATCCAAAATGGTCTACCCTGAATCTTCAGACTCTGACCCTTGGTTCTGGATACCCCCACCATCAGGAATATCCACCCTGCATCTACCCTATCTAGACCCATTAGAATTTTATAAATCTCTATGAGATCCCCCCTCATTTATCTGAACGCCAGTGAAAACAATCCTAACCTAATCAATCTCTGCTTGTACATCAGTTCCGCCATTCCTGGAATCAGCCTGGTAAACCTTTGCTGCACTCCCTCGAGAGTAAGAACATCCACACAATACTCTCAGTGTGGCCTCACCAAAGCCCTGTATAATTGCAACAACACATCCCTGCTCCTGTACTCAAAACCTCTCGCAATGAAGGCCAACGTGCCATTTGCCTTCTTTACCGCCTGCTGTACCTGCATGCATACCTTCAGTGACTGGTGCACAAGGACACCCAGGTCCCGCTGCACACTCCCGTCTCCCAATTTACAGCCATTCAGGTAGTAATCTGCCTTCTTGTTTTTGCTTCCAAAGTGAAGCAAAAACAGTTGTGCGGTTGTTTGAAGGCAAGACGTGGGGGTGTGGGGATGGCCTTGGCAAGATGTTCGTCTTCATCGATGACATGGTGAGATGTTTGTCTTCATCGATGACATGCCTTCACGACACACAACGCAGAATCGCCAAGCAAAAACTGATAGCCAAGTTCCGCACACATGAGGACGGCCTCAACCGGGATCTTGGGTTCATGTCACATTATCTGTAACCCCCATGACTTGCCTGGGCTTGCAAAATTTCACTAACTGTCCTGGCTGGAGACACCACTTTAACCTGTGCTTAACCCTCTCTCCACTCACATTGTCTGTATCTGTGAAGACCTGATTACCTGTAAAGACTCACATTCCAACCATAGAACATAGAACATAGAACATTACAGCGCAGAACAGGCCCTTCGGCCCACGATGTTGCACCGACCAGTTAAAAAAAAAAACTGTGACCCTCCAACCTAAACCAATTTCTTTTCGTCCATGAACCTATCTACGGATCTCTTAAACGCCCCCAAACTAGGCGCATTTACAACTGATGCTGGCAGGGCATTCCAATCCCTCACCACCCTCTGGGTAAAGAACCTACCCCTGACATCGGTTCTATAACTACCCCCCCTCAATTTAAAGTCATGCCCCCTCGTGCTGGATTTCTCCATCAGAGGAAAAAGGCTATCACTATCCACCCTATCTAAACCTCTAATCATCTTATATGTTTCAATAAGATCCCCTCTTAGCCGCCGCCTTTCCAGCGAAAACAATCCCAAATCCCTCAGCCTCTCCTCATAGGATCTCCCCTCCATACCAGGCAACATCCTGGTAAACCTCCTCTGCACCCTCTCCAAAGCCTCCACATCCTTCCTGTAATGTGGGGACCAGAACTGCACACAGTACTCCAAGTGCGGCCGCACCAGAGTTGTGTACAGTTGCAACATAACGCTACGACTCCTAAATTCAATCCCCCTACCAATAAACGCCAAGACACCATATGCCTTCTTAACAACCTTATCTACTTGATTCCCAACTTTCAGGGATCTATGCACACATACACCTAGATCCCTCTGCTCCTCCACACTATTCAAAGTCCTCCCGTTAGCCCTATACTCAACACATCTGTTATTCCTACCAAAGTGAATTACCTCACACTTCTCCGCTTTAAACTCCATCCGCCACCTCTCGGCCCAACTTTGCAACCTGTCTAAGTCTTCCTGCAAACTACGACACCCTTCCTCACTGTCTACCACACCACCGACTTTGGTGTCATCAGCAAATTTGCTAATCCACCCAACTATACTCTCATCCAGATCATTAATAAATATTACAAACAGCAGTGGCCCCAAAACAGATCCCTGAGGTACACCACTTGTAACCGCACTCCATGATGAATATTTACTATCAACCACCACCCTCTGTTTCCTATCCGCTAGCCAATTCCTGATCCAATTTCCTAGATCACCCCCAATCCCATACATCTGCATTTTCTGCAGAAGCCTACCATGGTGAACCTTATCAAACGCCTTACTAAAATCCATATATACCACGTCCACTGCCTTGCCCCCATCCACCTCCTTGGTCACTTTCTCAAAAAACTCAATAAGGTTAGTAAGGCACGACCTACCTGCCACAAAACCATGCTGACTATCACCTATCAATTCATTATCTTGTAAATTGAGTCTTTGTCTATGTATGCCGTCTGTGAACACAACTCTTCACTCACCTGAAGGAGCTATACTCAGAAAGCTTGAGCTACCAAATAAACCTGTTGGACTTTAACCCGGTGTTGTGAGACTTCTTACTGTCATTATTCACGCCAGGCACCATAGTCCTCACATTCCAAGTTCCAAGCCAGAAAATCTCTCCTTTCTTTCTTTGGTGTATGGCCTACACATCTTGCTATATTAATGGTAATTAAAGTTGTTCTTGCAGGACATCCATTGTGACTTCAAATGTTCAGCATACGTAAGTAATTACAAAATATTTTCATGCAATTTTGGTTTTCAAATTGAGCCCAATCTGTGGTTTGCATATTTGCCACAACCTTGCCGACTTAAAAACTGAGATGGCAGAATAAAGTATGATGGAGTTTAGCAAAATCCCAACTGGGAGAGAGCTAAGGAACAAGATGTATTCTGATTAGTCTAAATACAGACCGGACACACTAACAGTAATGCAAGGAAGCAACTGCACTTGGCAGCAATTTCCATTTGACTAAGATCATTGAATCTTTTCTACATCACATTGTTTCCACATCGAATTGCTCCACCTCCAGGCACTCTACAAAAACTCTGAAGTTGCAAACAATATTTCACAAAAAAGTATCAATAGAACAAATCTAGCAGGAAGTATTTAATATTCTAAAAACATACACCTGAAATTTCCATTTCTTTTGAAGGATTCATCAGTATTAAATGTCAAGATATTCAGCTCTGACCTGAGCGTTGTAATATTGTAGATTGAAGATGTCAGAAGCATGTTATAATCTTACAAAAACCAAATGATTTTTTATATGCAAATGAAGATCAAATGCAATTCAAATCCCACAATAAGGCAGTCAATGTAATTTTAAACCAAATTTTCAGGATATATGATTAGCGGACAGCACTTGGGGAAATATTTTTTACATTTCGAACACTGTCTTCCTAAAATCCCTGTGGGGATTTGAAGGCAGCTCATTTCATTCATAATACAATTTACTTATGACAAAATTGGTATTAAGATTGGGCATGTTCTGCCAGCTGTTGAGATTCTTCAGACTGACTTACAGTTTTAGTTATTATCCAGCATTTATCAAAGTGTGTATGCAAGTTCTTCAGGACAATAAATGATTGTTCCATTTTGGACACTCAAGACCTGATAAATGTGAGGATTGAAAGTTTAATGTCAATCTTTCACCTTTAAACACCCAACCAGCATCTAAATCACTGATACACTGCACACAGCCCATTCACCAAGTTTCTATCTGATTCCCCGTAATGTGAATGGAAAATTGAATGATATGGTAACAGGGCACTTGAAAAGTGACATTACGATTAGGCAGTTAATATTGTTATGCAAAAGAAATAGGATTGACAAATCTATTGGGAGTCTTTTGAGGGTGTAGCTAACAGGGTGGCTAAGGGGCAACTGGTGGATGTAGTATAAATATACAGAAAGTATTCAAAATATGTCACACAATAGGTTGTTACACAATATTGTTCATGTCTGCTCATCCCAAATGCTCATTGAAGCATCAGCAGACATCCTGAGCTATTTCCTTGGCACTTTTTGTCAGTGGTGGTTTGCCATTGCCTTCACTGTCAGGGACAGATGAGGTCCCCTGACTGCCTCAGCTGGAATGAGAAAGAAATGAAGTGTAGGCCAAACACCAGTTGCTCCCACCACAGCCCAAGCAACATAAGTGCAGAACAAGTGCACCCGAAGAGCTTGAACCGCCAATGGGATCCTTTTGGAATGCAGCTCACACAGCCAATGTGGTGCCAAGATATCAAATTTGGCTCGTCTAGCCCACATACTCAGTAAAGACCAGTTGTGCTGCACTAATTAAAGGATTATTGCACAAGTTGCAGCTGAGGTGCTTTTCAATGAATTTTTAAAAGATTTACAAGGATGTTATTGGGACTGGAAGGTTTGAATTATCAGGAGGGGCTGGGACTTTTTTCCTGGAATGTAGGAGATTGAGGGGTGATCTTATAGAGGTTTATAAAATCAAGAGGGGCATAGCCAAGGTCTTTTCCCTAGGGTAGGGGAGTCCAAAACTAGAGGGCATAGGTTTAAGATGAGAAGGGAAAAATTTAAAAGGATCATGAGGGGCAACCTTTTCACAGAGGTTGGTACGTATATGGAATAAGCTGCCAGAGGGTACAATTACAACATTTAAAAGACATTTGAACAGGTACATGGATAGCAAAGGTTGAGAGGGAAATGGGCTAAACACAGGCAAATGGTACTAGTTCTGTTTAGGAAACCTGGTTGGCATGGATGTTACTGGGACTGGAAGGGTTGGGCCGAAGGGCCTGTTTCTCTGACTCTATGACTCTTATATTATTGTCTTGTCGGTTTGGAGTAGTTTCAAAAACTCCTGAAGACTGTTAGCTCTGGCTGGGGTTTTCTGCTCCCTTTTCTTTTCTGATGAGTTTGGCAATGGGAATGGAAAATCTCGTGAGAGATCCAAACTGTGTTTCATACCAAAGTAAAGTGTAATGCGATTGTCCCCACTACCCAGCAGTGACATGACTGGATACCCCATGTTCAACACCAGGAACACCACTTCCATTCATTAATATCTTATTAAATGGCCTCAATGCCCTCACCCCCATAAGAAGGTCCATTCATGTCGATGTGAGGGAAGTCCAGCGTGAATCTCGTCTGGTCTCCCAAGGCGTCCACCTGGCAAGCAGACATCCCAGTAAAGTTCAGGTGAGTGCAGTGATCGAGGGAGTGGGTCATGCCCAGGCACAGCTTTCTGGCACTGCCCAGTATTGTTTCCTGGCACGACCATCACTCTGGTACTGCCTAAGGCAGCGTATTGGGGTAGGTCCGTGGATGTGGGTTCCTGGTTAACTTCTGTGCACTGGGCTGGCTTTTAAAAATGTTGCCCCCATCTTCAGAAAACTAAGCGTCTGGCATGATGTCATGGTGTTAGAGGGATTCTAAATACCCTGGGACTAAAACACTAAGAAAGACTATTAAAACAGAGTGGATTAACTTAGAATAAGAATCAAAGACTGCCGTATACATATATTTTACAAAAGTACCGAAACACATATAACCAGAGTTAGAGAATTCAAACATGTATTTAAATTGTGTTATTGAAAAAGCATACTTCCTGGCTAATGGCACAGAGTTCTAAGGTATGATGGAAAGTAGTCAAGTAAAGTGAACCACATTCTTTATAACACACTCACAGAAGCATAGCTCCTATTGGCATGGGCTCTACTGTCCTCATGAATAGAATATTCATCAGCCAAGGACAAAGTTAGTGATCCCAGATAACTTAATTAATAGATGGCAGCACGGTGGCACAGTGGTTAGCACTGCTGCCTCACAACCAGAGTTCAATTCACTGCTTGGTCACTGTCTGTGCGGAGTTTGCACATTCTGCCCGTGTCTACGTGGGTGCTCCGGTTTTCTCCCACAGTCCAAAGATGTGCAGGTTAGGTGGATTGGCCATGCTAAATTGCCCCTTAGTGTCAGGGAGATTAGAAGGGTAAAGACGTGGGTTGCGTGGGATAGGGCCTGGGTGGGATTGTTGTTGTGCAGGCTCAATGGGTCGAATGGCCTTCTGCTGCACGAGAGATTCTATGATTATAGACAAAGCATTAAACCAGATAAGAGGGTCTGCAGCATGCAACAGATGGCCATGGGAAAGACAGTCAAAAATCATTCGTAACCACTGCTCCCATGCTGTTAGAGAATAAATGTAATTGGACAAGGTAAATGACATTTACTAATAATAGAACATAGAACATAGAACATAGAACATTACAGCGCAGAACAGGCCCTTCGGCCCACGATGTTGCACCGACCAGTTAAAAAAAAACTGTGACCCTCCAACCTAAACCAATTTCTTTTCGTCCATGAACCTATCTACGGATCTCTTAAACGCCCCCAAACTAGGCGCATTTACTACTGATGCTGGCAGGGCATTCCAATCCCTCACCACCCTCTGGGTAAAGAACCTACCCCTGACATCGGTTCTATAACTACCCCCCCTCAATTTAAAGCCATGCCCCCTCGTGCTGGATTTCTCCATCAGAGGAAAAAGGCTATCACTATCCACCCTATCTAAACCTCTAATCATCTTATATGTTTCAATAAGATCCCCTCTTAGCCGCCGCCTTTCCAGCGAAAACAATCCCAAATCCCTCAGCCTCTCCTCATAGGATCTCCCCTCCATACCAGGCAACATCCTGGTAAACCTCCTCTGCACCCTCTCCAAAGCCTCCACATCCTTCCTGTAATGTGGGGACCAGAACTGCACACAGTACTCCAAGTGCGGCCGCACCAGAGTTGTGTACAGTTGCAACATAACACCACGACTCCTAAATTCAATCCCCCTACCAATAAACGCCAAGACACCATATGCCTTCTTAACAACCCTATCTACTTGATTCCCAACCTTCAGGGATCTATGCACACATACACCTAGATCCCTCTGCTCCTCCACACTACTCAAAGTCCTCCCGTTAGCCCTATACTCAACACATCTGTTATTCCTACCAAAGTGAATTACCTCACACTTCTCCGCATTAAACTCCATCCGCCACCTCTCGGCCCAACTTTGCAACCTGTCTAAGTCTTCCTGCAAACTACGACACCCTTCCTCACTGTCTACCACACCACCGACTTTGGTGTCATCAGCAAATTTGCTAATCCACCCAACTATACCCTCATCCAGATCATTAATAAATATTACAAACAGCAGTGGCCCCAAAACAGATCCCTGAGGTACACCACTTGTAACCGCACTCCATGATGAATATTTACTATCAACCACCACCCTCTGTTTCCTATCCGCTAGCCAATTCCTGATCCAATTTCCTAGATCACCCCCAATCCCATACATCTGCATTTTCTGCAGAAGCCTACCATGGTGAACCTTATCAAACGCCTTACTAAAATCCATATATACCACGTCCACTGCCTTGCCCCCATCCACCTCCTTGGTCACTTTCTCAAAAAACTCAATAAGGTTAGTAAGGCACGACCTACCTGCCACAAAACCATGCTGACTATCACCTATCAATTCATTACTCTCCAAATAACTATAAATCCTATCCCTTATAATTTTTTCCAACATCTTGCCGACAACAGAAGTGAGACTCACCGGTCTATAATTCCCGGGGAAGTCTCTGTTCCCCTTCTTAAACAATGGGACAACATTCGCTAACCTCCAATCTTCTGGTACTATACCAGAGGCCAACGACGACCTGAAGATCAGAGCCAGAGGCTCTGCAATCACTTCTCTTGCCTCCCAGAGAATCCTTGGATAAATCCCATCCGGACCAGGGGATTTATCTATTTTCAGACCCTCCAGAATATCCTGCACATCCTCCTTATCAACTGTAATACTGTCTATTCTACTCCCTTGCAACCCAGTGTCCTCCTCAGCTATATTCATGTCCCCTTGCGTGAACACCGAAGAGAAATATTGGTTCAATGCTTCACCAATCTCCTCCGGTTCCACACATAACTTCCCTCTGCCATCTATAACTGGCCCTAAACTTGCCCTAACCAACCTTCTGTTCTTGACATACCTATAGAACGCCTTAGGATTCTCTTTAACCCTATCCGCCAAAGTCTTCTCATGTCCCCTTTTAGCCCTTCTAAGCTCGCTCTTCAACTCCCTCTTAGCCAATCTAAAGCTTTCTAGTGCACTACCCGAGTGCTCACGTCTCATCCGAACATAAGCCTCCTTTTTCTTTTTAACCAACAAAGAAACTTTTTTGGTGCACCACGGTTCCCTAGCCCTACCAATTCCTCCTTGCCTGACAGGGACATACCTATCACAGACTCGCAGTAGCTGCTCCTTGAAAAAACTCCACATGTCGGACGTTCCCAGTCCCTGTAATCTCCTAGTCCAACCTATGTTTCCTAATTCTCTCCTAATAGCCTCATAATTACCCTTCCCCCAGCTAAAACCACTGGCCCGAGGTTCATGCCTATCCCTTTCCATCACTAAGGTGAACGTAACCGAATTGTGGTCACTATCACCAAAATGCACACCAACTTCCAAGTCTAGCACCTGGTCTGGCTCATTTCCCAGCACCAGATCCAATATAGCCTCACCTCTAGTTGGCCTGTCTACATACTGAGTCAAAAAACCTTCCTGCACGCTTTGAACAAAAACTGACCCCTCTAACGAGCTAGAGCTATAACAATTCCAGTCAATATTAGTCAAGTTAAAATCCCCCATAACAATTGCCCTATTACTTTCACTCCTAAGCAGGATTGACTCCGCAATCCTTTCCTCAACCTCTCTAGAACTTTTAGGAGGTCTATAAAAGACTCCCAACAGGGTGACCTCTCCTCTCCTATTTCTAATCTCCGCCCATACTACCTCAACAGATAAGTCCTCATCAAACCTCCTCTCTGACACTGTGATACAATCTCTGACCAATAATGCTACCCCTCCCCCTCTTCTACCTCCTTCCCTACTTCGACTAAAACATTTGAACCCCGGGACCTGCAGCATCCATTCCTGCCCCTGCTCTATCCATGTCTCTGAAATAGCCACAACATCAAATAATGATTGACCTGTACTAATGATGGTTGGTTCATTTCCGGCTGGGATGAGCCGGGGGTGGGTAAAATTACTTTTGGAAATTGTTAATTTTATATTGCCAATGCGATGTAAATTCGGAGAAGTGTTGGAATGCACAGCACTTTTCTTCCTGCATACGTTGGTCAGTAAAGAATGTCTTTCACCAGGATACTGTTGTCGTGAGTCTTTGTCGTAGCTGAATCCACTCTTTGCCATTTTTTTACTGAGTCCGAATGATATGACAGAGAAAGCCACTGTTGATGCTGATAGCTTCAACGTCACTTTTCCCACTCGCTATCAGCCTGTTTTTTATTCAGGAAAAGTCTGCTAACTTTATGGTAACTGCCTTACACTCACTTGCTTCCATGCTGTTTCTCCTGGACTTTCTCAGATCACCTGAAATTCTGTTACTTCCTTCTATGACATCAGACTTACAGTTAACTCTTTATGAGACTTATTCTAATATACTCCATTATACTACATCTCCCAAGTCTCTGTTCAGATTTCAACGTTAACTGATGTTCCTGGAATCCCAATGCTTCAGTCTCCTAGTCATTCTGAACAATTCACTGTTGTGTAGTATCATAGGAAATCTGGCCTCTTTTTGCTCTCCTTGGCAAATGTCATTTTTCTTTCTTTCCCAATGTTTTCTTCTTTTTCCCTTCCATGTTCTTACCAAGCCTACATTTCCTCTCATTTGTAAGAGGCATTCTCAGCCTGATCTGTGTTCCGGATATTTTGAACAGAATTTGAACTAGACGTGGGTTGCGTGGGATAGGGCCTGGGTTTGGTGTCACCTGCTTCAGTGTCTTTTTTCATTTGTAATGATTGCGACCTCCCTAATCTCTGTATTTCACACTCTTCAAATAAATCCTTTCCTAGACATTCTCATGACCTTGTAGGAAAATAAAGTGACATCAATGGTCCTTTTGATTCCTGTTTTGAATTGAATGTGTGATACATCTGAATATTATCTTTTCAAGAGACCCAATCACCAAACCAAATATTGGGGTTTAGTTTTATCATATACCAATAAATCATCGATCACAGATGATGTGCTCTCTGCTTGAAATATGGGGTGGGATTTTCCGGCCGCACTCACCCCAAAACTAGAAAATCCTGCCCAAAGTCAATGGATCTTTGCATGGTTTGTCTACCACCCACTACGATTCCCAATTGCCCCCATGGTCTCAGAATAGATATATATGTTGGCCATTTTCCAATGCAAAATTTTCTGATCAGCTTACATTTCTCATTTGTTATTTGAGCCTGATTTCACCCCATCTTCATGTAGTTGCCAATACTGTACGGACTGTCATTATAACAAGCTCAACTTCTTCCCCAAATTCAATGTCACATTTTTCTGGATTCTCTGTTTCAATGCATGATAATGCATTCTCTACTATTTGATTTGGTTTATTGTCACATGTATTAACATACAGTGAAAAGTACTGTTTCTTGCACACTATACAGACGAACCATACCGTTCAGAGAAGGAAATGAGAGAGTGCAGAATGTAGTGTTACAGTCGTAGCTAGGGTGTAGAGAACGATCAACTTAATGCAAGGTAAGTCCTTTCAAACGTCTGACAGCAGCAGTGAAGAAGCTGTTCTCGAGTCGGTTGGTATGTGATCTCAGACTTTTGTATCTTTTTCCCAAAGAAGGTGGAAAAGAGAATGTCCGATGTGCATGGGGTCCTTAATTATGCTGGCTGCTTTGCCAAGGCAGCAGGAAGTGTATACCGAGTCAATGGATGGGAGGGTTTGCATGATGGATTCGGCTACATACACGAGCTTTTGTAGTTCCTTGCGGTCTTGGGCAGAGCAAAAGCCATACCAAGCTGTGATACAAGCAGAAAGAATGCTTTCTATGGTGCATCTGTAAATGTTGGTGAGAGTCATAGCTGATGTGCCAAATTTCCTTAGTCTTTTGAGAAAGTATGGTTGGCTTTCTTAACTATAGTGTCGGCATGGTTGGGGGGGGGGACCGGGACAGGTTGTTGGTGATCTGGACACTTAAAAACTTGAAGCTCTTGACCCTTTCTACTTCATCCCCGTTGATGTAGACAGCGGCATGTTCTCCTTTACACTTCCTGAAGTCGATGACAATCTCCTTCATGTTGTTGACATTGAGGGAGAGATTATTGTTGCCGCACCAGTTCACCAGATTCTCTATCTCATTCTCTGGTGTTTCTCTTGAACATATACCATACAAGTATCAAACTTTGTAAGTCTTAATTTAAACCCATGAACTACTGCTACTAATGCTGCAAGCTCTTTTGAATTCAACAGTGACTAAAGGTTTCATAGAAATCATAGAAACCCTACAGTACAGATAGAGGCCATTTGGCCCATCGACTCTGCACCGACCACAATCCCATCCAGGCCCTACCCCCTTATCTACCCACAAATCCCTCCAACCTACGCATCTCAGGACACTAAGGGCAATTTTTAGTATGGCCAATCAACCTAACCCGCACATCTTTGGACTGTGGGAGTTTGTAGTGTATTTCTATCATAATGTAATATCAAACTGCTAATGCTTCCTTTGTAATTGCTTTGTATCTCTTCTCTGTGTCTGTTAATGACTGTGATGAATAAAGGACTGGTCGGTGTTTTTCATCCCTTTGTACTTGAAGAGTACCCTTCACCCATCCTGTAGAGGCCACTGCACCAACTGTTACACAAAGGCAATGAATGGTGTTGGGAAGATGCACAACAGAAATCATTCAACAAGATCCAGGAGAGGTTGAGGTCATCAGAAATATTAACACAGATATGACCACTTGGCACATCATAACACTTGGAATAACAGCAACTCCAGCGATCTTTCAACAATCAATGTCAAATTCCTTACAGGACTTGCACAGAATTGTTTGCCACATGGATGATATGAATGAGAGCAATGCTGAGAAGACTACAAGAGGCAGTAAATGCTAGATTTCACAACCAACAATCGGGTTTCTTGGCCACATGGTGAGTGCATCAGGAACAAATGTTGATCCACTGACGACCAGAGTCATAAAAGAATTTCCAGCTACAAGAGAAATCATGGAATTACAAAGGCTCATGGGAATAATGAATCAAATAGCAATAAACAGAGCTCAACAAGCCACTGCACCAACTTTTACATAAAGGCAATGAATGGCAAGAAACACAACAGAAATCATTCAACAAGATCCAGGAGAGGTTGATGTCATCAGAGATTAGCACAGATATGAGCATTTGGTGTATCATAACATTCAGGGCTATGGCAAATGGGATTAGGTGGGAGTTCAGGTGTTACTATTGTGTCAGTGTGGACTTGATGGGCTCTATGATTCTGATCTGAAGTTGCCTACCATGACAGTGGATGCTTCCTCTACAGGATGGGGCAAGAGTGCTCTTCAGGTACAAAGATGGAAAATGCACACCAGTCCTTTACTCAAAGTGCCAAAATGATGGATGGATAAAGTTCAGAATTCATGATTCTGATTCACATCTTAAGTTTTTAATAAGAAATGTTTGCAGTTTCCTCTTTAGAATCAAGAAAGTCATTTAAAAAATAAAATAAAATGGGGAGTAAAGAATTACTTACTATTTGTGCCATGCACTGACATTTGCTACCAAATAAACCTGTTGGACTTTAACCTGGTGTTGTTAAAACTCTTACTGTGTATTCCCTGCCCACCAGTTGACTTATTCCAATCCATACTCTCATTATTTTTAAACCGTTTAAATTCAAAAATTAAACATGAGCAGTTTAGGTTCATTTCAAAAGTGTATTAGTTTAATAGAACAGCAAAAAATGTTGAAAATTTAGAAGGAATTATAATGAATTTTGGTTTTTTGCCCTCAAAATTCTCCAAGCTCACAAATATTCAAAGACTTCCAGGTCTCACAATGTACATCCTAGCTGTGAGGGTTTGCAACACCAACAAGAGTTCAAAGCAGCAGAGGTTCATCTGTTAAATCCCCAACTCCCTGATTTCCAAAACTAAACTGTATTGCTATGATGATGAACTGAGGGAGGCAAGGCTCTTTCCCAAATCGAAGAGAGGGAATAAAAATATAGCAAAGTTCTCACTATTAAACTCTTTAATGATCCCTGCCTTAAATCATTCATACCCCTTTATCGACAGGATGGGACTTGGCAGTGATGCTGCCACTGTCCATCAACATTTCATCCTCAGGTTCCAAGAATGAGAACAGAAATAAGGTGGAAACCATCGACTTGGCGAGGGAAGAAAATGTATTCTGCTTTAATACCTGTTTGAGTGATTTCTCTTCTGTACTGTATAAAACCTCTACTGATTTTCACTCTAACCTTTTGTATATTATCATTCTGAAAGCATACTAATGGGATTACATTATGATTAATATGTGAGAAAAGGGAAGATGCCACATCATTACTTCTCCATTCATTACAAAGTACAAGCAGGTACACTTTTAAAAAGGCAGCAACTTCATACGGTTGAATACCTCATAGGGTTATTGCTATGCAGGTTTCCAGATTTTATACATAGCCAAAATTATGTAGACGTGCAGAACTCAATGTATATATAAATGAAAATAACAATTAATATTAAATGTTAAGCAGCATAGTACAGTGTTAATTAACTAATGTTTCAATAAATGTTTTCCAATCTTCAACACTAATATAAACCTGCAAATGAAATGCCAGACATGTAAAACACATGAGAACCCCAAATATATAATCAGAAAAGGCAGCAAAATATCTCAAGTTACAAGCATTGCAATCATCCCCTGTATTAACCAGTCGACATGTACACACTGTCTGCTTACTGGAGTTTGAATCTCTAAAACAGGACTTGAGGTCTAAAATGCATCTGTTTCGTAGCATTGTTGGACAATGCTGTCTTTAACATCCACTTGGATTTCAGCCTTTGGACATACTGCATGTCACGCTCTCTTCTCTGTGATGCTGCTTTCGCTAGTAAGGAAAAACAGCTGATCACAAAAAGCACATGAGCTTAATTCGCTACTTTACAACCGCATATCATCACAGACTTTCAGAATCAGAGAACTGTTACAGCACATAAGGCGGCCACTTGTCCCATCATGTCTGCACAGGCAGGGGAAGGGGGGGGCGGCAGGGGAAGGGACAGGGGGGGGGGCAGGGGCAGCTGGGGGGGGGAATTGATGCCGACTTGATGGGCTCAATGGCCTATTTCTGTACTGTTGGGATTCTATGGTTCATGACTTAGTGCCATCCCTGTGTCTTTTCCCCGTACCCCTGCACAATACTTGAATAGAAATAATCATCTGATGCCCTCTTGAATGTCTCGTTTGAACCCGTCTCCACCACGTTTCCAGGCAGTTCATCCCAGACCTGAATCACTGGTGTTAAAAAGTTCTCCTATCTACTGCCCCTTCATGATTCAGATCATTTCTATCCAATCTCCTCTTAGCCGCCTTCTCTCCAAGGAGAACAGTCCCAAGTTCTCCAACCTAGCCTTCTTCTCTCCAAGGAGAACAACCTCAACCTCCCCAATCTATCCTCGTAATTGAAGTTTCTCATCCGTGGAACATCCGTGTACACGTCTTCTGTACTCTCTGCAATGCATTCACATCCTTCCTATAGTGTGGTGCCCAGAACTGTACATAATATTCCAACTGAGGCCTAACTAATGTCTTGCTCAGCATTGGCTCTTGTACTCTATGCTTCTATTAGTAAAATGCAAAATACCATACGCTTTATTAACAGCTCTCTCAGCTATTCTGCTTCCTTCAATGATCTATACACATATAACGATCTTTGCGAAGATCTTTGCGTTGTCAATGGAGACGGGAGAGGTGCCGGAGGATTGCGGATGTGGCTCCTATTTTCAAGAAGGGGAATAGGGATAGCCCAGGAAATTACCGACCGGTGAGTCTAACCTCAGTGGTTGGTAAGCTGATGGAGAAGATCCTGAGGGACAGGATTTATGAGCATTGAGAGAGGTTTAGTATGCTCAAGAATACTCAGCATGGCTTTGTCAAAGGCAGATCGTGCCTTACGAGCCTGGTGGAGTTCTTCGAAAATGTGACTAAACACACTGACGAAGGGAAAGCGGTAGATGTGGTTTATATGGATTTTAGCAAGGCGTTCGATAAGGTCCCCCATGCAAGGCTTCTAGAAAAAGTGAGAGGGCATGGGATCCAAGGGGCTGCTGCCCTGTGGATCCAGAACTGGCTTGCCCAAAGGAGGCAGAGAGTGTGTATAGATGGGTCTTTTTCTAAATGGAGGTCGGTCACCAGTGGTGTGCCCCAGGGATCTGTTCTGGGACCCTTGCTGTTTGTCATTTTCATAAATAACCGGATGAGGAAGTGGAGGGATGGGTTGGTAAGTTTGCCGACGACACGAAGGTTGGTGGGGTTGTGGATAGTCGGGAGGGATGTCAGAAGTTACAGAGGGACATAGATAGGATGCAAGACTGGGCAGACAAGTGGCAGATGGACTTCAACCCAGATAAATGCGTAGTGGTCCATTTTGGCAGGTCAAATGGGATGAAGGAGTACAATATAAAGGGAAAGACTCTTAGTACGGTAGGAGATCAGAAGGACCTTGGGGTCCGAGTCCATAGGACACTAAAATTGGCCCCACAGGTGGAGGAGGTGGTTAAGAAGGCATATGGTGTGCTGGCCTTTATCAATCAAGGGATTGAGTTTAGGAGTCCGGGGATAATGATGCAGTTATACAAGACCCACATCAGACCCCACTTGGAGTACTGTGCTCAGTCCTGGTCGCCTCATTACATGAAGGATGTGGAAAAGATTGAAAGGGTGCAGAGGCAATTTACAAGGATGTTGCCTGGATTGAGTGGCATGCCTTATGAGGATAGGCTGAGGGAGCTCGGTCTTTTCTCCTTGGAGAGACGTAGGATGAGAGGGGACCTAATAGAGGTATATAAGATGTTGAGAGGCATAGATCGGGTGGACTCTCAGAGGGTTTTCCCAGGGTGGAAATGGGTGCTACAAGAGGACACAGGTTTAAGGTGCTGGGGGGTAGGTACAGGGAAAATGTTAGGGGGAAGTTTTTCACACAGAGGGTGGTGGGCGAGTGGAATCGGCTGCCGTCAGTGGTGGTGGAGGCAAACTCAATAGGGTCTTTTAAGAGACTCCTGGATGAGTACGTGGGACTTAATAGGATGGAGGGTTATAGGTAGGCCTAAAAGGTAGGGATATGTTCGGCACAACTTGTGGGGCCGAAGGGCCTGTTTTGTGCTGTAGTTTTCTATGTTTCTATATAGAGCCAGGTCTCTCTGCTCTTGCATCCCTTTAAGAATTTTACCCCATACTTTTTATTGTCTCTCCATGTTCTTCCCATCGAGATGCATCACTTCACTTCTCCACACTGAACTTCATTTGCCATCCATCTGCCCACTCCACTAACATGTCAATGTTTGTTTGAACTTCTACATTGTTGTCTTTAGTTTACAATACTTCTAACTTTTGTATCAGCCGTAAACTTTGAAACTGTTCCCTGCACACCAAGATCTAGATGATTAACGTTCATCAAGAAAAGCTGTTCCCAATACCAACACCTGGGGGAACACCACTGCAAACCTTCCTCCAGCCTGAAAAGTATCTATTGACCATCACTGCTACATATTATACAGCCAATTTTGCATCTATGTTGCTACTGTCCCTTTTATTCTATGAGCTATATCTTTTCTCACAAGTCTGTTGTGTGGCACTGCATCAAATCCCCATTGAATGTCCATGAACACCACATTTACAGCATTACCATCATCAACCCTTTCTGTTACCTCCTCAAAAAGCCCAGCATGTTCGCTAAAACGATTTCCTCTTTAGAAATCCAAGCTGGCTCTCCCTAACCAATGCATATGTTCCATGTGACTATTAATTCTATCATCGGCCACCTGCCTCATCACCACACCCCTGCCCCGTCATCGCCCCCCCCCCCAACAAGCCGCGTCCCATTGCCTCGCCCCTCCTCGCCACCCCCCCACCCCGCCCACACCATAGCCAATCCCCACCCCAGCCCCACCACACTGCCGTCGCCGCCACCACCACCCCCCCCCTCCCCACCCTGTCTTACCACTGCACTCCACTCACTGTACCACCGCCTACACTGTCCCCAATCGCTCCTTGCCCCGCTCCGTTGCCCCGTTGCAACTCCACCGCGTCATCACCCCCCCCATAGCACCCCTGCCATCACCCCCATCTTGCTTTTGCACCCTTACCCCCCACCCACACCGCCCCAGTCTCTGTCCTTCACCCTTCCCGCCTTGCCCCACCCCACTGTCTCTCATGCTACATCTCGTCGTCCACATCATCCCCATTGCAACCCTGCTCCACCGCAATACATGTTGCCCCCGCCCCATCACGTCATCCTCCCCGCCTAGTCCTTTCGCCCTCTGCTGCCCCATCCGTTTACCCCCAACACCTCCCACCATCATCCCCCTCCCCCCATTGCCCTTTCTCGTCCCTTCCTGTTGCCCCCTGCCCCGTCCTGGCCTTTTCCCCCTACCTGCCTTTTCTCCCCTCAACATTTCCAACATCTGCATTATTTTGCTGTTACTTACCAAGTTCACTTGTCCAGCCTAGTGCCTTGTACTGCTGCAGTACCCTGCCTAGAACACGAGTCCCCGTGGCAGCCACCGCTCTAGAGACACCAAAATGTTGTTTATAGTACCTCAGCAATGATCGATGACCAATTCTGGCACCTGAGATTTGAATAGAGAATGGAAAGATTTTAAACATGGTCAAATTAGTTCCAAGTTTGTGCCTGTGAATTTTAATCTTCATTTCACTCAACACGTCATCTTAGCTGCCAGTTTACACCCAAGTAAAATATTTTAATCCAAATGAACATGCATTTCCAGTCTTCTTCCTCACTGCACCACTCAGTTAAATAAACAAGTTTGCGCAGTGTCTTAGTGTTTAGGACTTAACGTCCTAAACAAAGTGATCCTTGGCAGTGGTGCAAAATTTCTACAACCCATTACTCCTAGTTACATTATCTAGGTTACCATGCTTACATCCAATAATATGCTAAAAGGCAGTGGTTCTCCTAAGTACCCACGAAGAGCTGCCGGTCAACCAGGGCTGGCAGATCTTTTGTTAAGCAACTTTATTAGGAAGGCAGTAGCTGTTGCTGAAACCACACCTACTGGAGGCCCAGGATTGGAGAACAACGCAGGCCACAGTTGAGTCATGGCAAGAGGAGTCTTGTGGGATGGGAGTCGTGAGGGATGGGGGTTGGCAGCAAGGTCAACTATGCAATCTCTGTGCACTCCAGGCATACACAGTCAGCGCATGCATGGTTTCTGCAAAGCCTAACAAGAGATGCAATAAAGATTGAGTGGATCCAATTCAAAATCCTGGAGATAGAGTAGATGTTACATGCTGTAGTCACATGGTTTTACATAGTAGCATGTCATGGATATACTTGATGGATATGCAATGTGAATAGTTGCTCTTTCTCCATATATTTAAGGAATATCTTCACTTGAAATAAAAGATGCATTTCTCTCTCAAAAAAAACAAGAATTTGTTCTGATTGGTCATCAATTTTGGTGAAGAAGTCAGACTCAGCTTTCTGTGCACACATTCTCTGTAGAAAAAGCAAGAATAAACTTTATATGATGGTACAATAGAAACTAAATCAGATACATACTATTTTCCCAGGTTGATGAAATGTAACTCCCACCTACCCTGTTGACTACAAAGGTCTGTGCAATACAAGTACCCATTACTGCAGTATTGTAAGATTTTATCCTTAGGTCTCAACCCAATTGTAAGTGGGTAAGGATGTACAGCACTAAATGTCCTCGCTTATTTACATTCATGTTAAAAATAAAAGACATCCTGGACCCACAGAACAAGTGCTAACTGAATAGTAAATAATGCTACTTAGGCTACAGAAGCATACGTTGCATCACAGGATTGGTAACCCTGGATTACTGATCTGGAGGAGAAAAGCTCAAGTCCCATTAGACTTTAAATTCAGTGAATTAAATTATGTTAAAACTCTTGACCACAAAAGTACCAGATTATTGTTCACACTGGCCTTGCCAGCAAAGCTCACAACTTTGCTTAAAAATAGTTGCATGGTAAGGTGGAGGAAAACAGCAGCGATAAAAAAGGGAAAATCAGATAATCTGAAAACTCAGAAACAGGAGTCAGTGATTCATCAGAATGGAGCTTTTATATGTGAATAGAACAAAGAACAAAGAAAATTACAGCACAGGAACAGGCCCTTTGGCCCTCCAAGCCTGCATCGACCATGCTGCCTGACAGAACTAAAACTCCCAACCCTTCCGGGGACCATATTTCTTTATTCCCATCCTATTCACGTATTTGTCCAGACGCCCGTTAAAACTCACCATTGTATCTGCTTCCACCACCTCCCTCGGCAGCGAGTTCCAGGCATCCACCACCCTCTGTGTAAAAAAACTTGCCTCGTACATCTCCTTTAAATCTTGCCCCTCGCACCTTAAACCTGTGCCCCTAGTAATTGACTCTTGCACCCTGGGAAAAAGCTTCTGCCTATCCACTCTGTCCATGCCCCTCATAATCTTGTATTACAACAAATAACAGAACACAAAATTCATCAGATTGTTTCACTCAAGTTTTACCTAGCCTATCAATAAAAGTGTGTAGCCAAAATCATTATAGTTAAAGCATTTGCTTATGAACCGTAATAATATAGTTACATGTAACAATCCAATCTAAACAACGTTAACAATTATGGTGCTTTTCTCAAACAGTCCAATCAATCCATATAAAGATGGAACTTTTCTGACACATTCTGTGTAACAAAGACACAACAGGACTGGATACAAACCAGAAGGAAGCATCAGCTCCATTGTTTCCTCATCATATTCCAGATTCTTGGCTGGTACATCTGTTGTTTTCATTTCAACATCTTCCCCTTCTTTATGATCAGGATAACTATCCCTATACACAGAGAAGCAAAACAACAAATTCAGCGAATGTTTTTGAAACAATAATTTCTTATACTGGAATACAGTAATTGAATTGGGGCCACTTCTAATCTTTTTAACCGCATATATTTAAATACAAATATATGGCAGAAAGCAGATATTAAGTTCCAGTTGTTCTCCACCCACCATCATGTTTGAAAGGCATCTTCTGAACAGAACTATCTGAGCTGCAGTCTGCATTGTCATTAACAATTTTACTATTAGCTAGAAATGCTGTACAAGCTTTCAAATGGGCAGGCTGGATACTGAATTTGCCTCCCATTTCCATAACATGACACAAAATACTCTGTTTTATTGACTATACTAATTTAGTTATATTTCAGTTACTTCAATGTGTATAAGATATTTTAAGGTAGTAAAATTTCCTACCGTTTTCATAAAAATCATGAAGATAATGAATGAACGATAAGCAAAGGAGTGATTCAAAGAGAACAGCAAAAGCTTGATCAAAAAGGTGTTTTTTAAACAAAGGTCTTAAAAGGAGAAAATGGCTACTCTTGAGAGTGCAGCCTAGGCAACTAATTGTACAGTTGCCGAATGTTAGCATGAAAAAGTTGTAAGTGTACAAGAGAAATCAATTGAAGGAATTCACTCTTCAGAGTTTTGGGGGCGGGGGGGGGGGGGGGGGGGGGGAGAGAAAGAGAGAGGAGAGAGACAGAGAGAAGAGGTTATGGAAATGATGGGAAGCAGTGGTTGGGGGGGGATACAGAGCAGCAAAGAACAAAGAACAATACAGCACAGGAACAGGCCCTTCGGCCCTCCAAGCCCGCGCCGCTCCCGGGTCCAGGATTGAATCCTGAATCCAGGATCCCCGCCCAATTTTCCTGCCTATCTACATCCTAATATCCTATCCACCGAGCTGTCCCTCACAGCTACGATGCTTTGTTCATCACAACCTATTAACTCACCCCCACCCCCCCATTCCAGACCATGTGATCTCCAGGGAGAGGCGAAAACCCAGAGTGAAAACCCCAGGGCCAATATGGGGGAAAAAAAATCTGGGAAATTCCTCTCCGACCCCCTGAGGCGATCGAAATGAGTCCAGGAGATCACACTGGCCCTGATCAGAAAGTGCTTCCCAACCCTATTCATTTCCACTTCTGCTTTACGAACACCATCTGAATTCCCTGCCCCCGAGACAGGTTCCCAACTATCCGCAGTCTCGCTCTGTACTGGCACCAGCAAGATGATCTTAGAATGAAGCCTTGAAACGAGAAACAAAGAACAATTAGCCCGCACCACTCCCTGGTCCAAACTAGACCACTCTTTTGTATCCCTCCATTCCCACTCCGTTCATATAGCTGTCTAGATAAGTCTTAAACGTTCCCAGTGTGTCCGCCTCCACCACCTTGCCCGGCAACACATTCCAGGCCCCCACGACCCTCTGTGTAAAATATGTCCTTCTGATATCTGTGTTAAACCTCCCCCCCTTCACCTTGAACCTATGACCCCTCGTGAATGTCACCACCGACCCGGGGAAAAGCTTCCCACCGTTCACCCTATCTATGCCTTCCATAATTTTATACACCTCTATTAAGTCTCCCCTCATCCTCCGTCTTTCCAAGGAGAACAACCCCAGTTTCCCCAATCTCTCCTCATAACCAAGCCCCTCCATACCAGGCAACATCCTGGTAAACCTCCTCTGTACTCTCTCCAAAGCCTCCACGTCCTTCTGGTAGTGTGGCGACCAGAACTGGACGCAGTATTCCAAATGCGGCCGAACCAACGTTCTATACATCTGCAACATCAGACCCCAACTTTTATACTCTATGCCCTGTCCTATAAAGGCAAGCATGCCATATGCCTTCTTCACCACCTTCTCCACCTGTGACGTCACCTTCAAAGATCTGTGGACTTGCACACCCAGGTCCCTCTGCGTCTCTACACCCTTTATGGTTCTTCCATTTATCGTGTAGCTCCTCCCTACATTATTCCCACCAAAATGCATCACTTCGCATTTATCAGGATTGAACTCCATCTGCCATTTCTTTGCCCAAATTTCCAGCCTATCTATATCCTTCTGTAGCCTCTGACAATGTTCCTCACTATCTGCAAGTCCTGCCAGTTTTGTGTCGTCCGCAAACTTACTGATCACCCCAGTTACTCCTTCTTCCAGATCATTTATATAAATCACAAACAGCAGAGGTCCCAATACAGAGCCCTGCGGAACACCACTAGTCACAGGCCTCCAGCCGGAAAAAGACCCTTCCACTACCACCCTCTGTCTTCTATGACCAAGCCAGTTCTCCACCCATCTAGCCACCTCCCCCTTTATCCCATGAGATCCAACCTTTTTCACTAGCCTACCATGAGGGACTTTGTCAAACGCTTTACTAAAGTCCATATAGACAACATCCACGGCCCTTCCTTCGTCAACCATTCTGGTCACTTCTTCAAAAAGCAGGGTTGTGGGGTTTCTTAAGTGGCTGGAAGATTGTGTAGAGAAGTCATGCAAGCATGGTACCACTCAGCTGGGTAACAAAGGACAGGTATTGAAAGAAAATGGTGTAGTTTACCATGGCAAACTGTTGAGGAGAGAAAATATACCATCTGTCACAGAAAATGTCATTTGTGACTTTTCTTAGGGCAATTTCTGTGCAACAGAACGGTGAACACTTAACAAAATGGATGCAAATGGAGTTTCAGACATAAGGAATGCAGCTGGGTGACAACATGCTATAGGTATTCAAAAGTGGCTTGGATATGTTCCTGTGAGTGAAAGGCACCTCAAATTATACAATTGAAAGGGACAATCTGTTTTAAATAAAAATCTTTTTATTTCAGATTTCCAGCATCAGCAGTATTTTGCTTTCATTTACCTTTCATAACCTTGTAAATTTCAATGAGATCACTTCCTGTTCTTCTAAACACTTGAGAACATAGGCATGACCTCCCTCTAACAAAGCTATGCTGACTATCCCTAATCAATGCCTATGGGAGATACTGACATCAAAGGTAGATGAGTAGGCATGGCTGTGCAAATCAACAGCTGCAGAGGTGGTGATTGGGAGGCCAAAGTCAGAGCAGTTTAGATTCTGGGAGTGTGGCTGTAAGCAAATTAACTTTAATCTGTTTGCAAATGCTGAAATAAGGGGAGTTGAGGGAGCTTTGAAGAATATGGTTGGTGAAGAAAAGCAGGTGATTTGTCTAGCATTAGCTTAACAATGCATGAAATGTTAATTCTTTTAGAAAGTTAATAGTTTCCACTGAAAGCAAAATCATTTCCCTGCAAAATGCACAATACACATAGTAGAGTCAAACATTTTACAAACCCCAAAATTCTTCATGGAATTGTTATTACCTAAAATCATAGAAGTCTGCAAACTCAATAGCAACATCTCCATCTGTGAAGAGCTTGCAATGGCTGCTGTCAACCATATGAGCCTGGACAGCTTCTGTCGAGTAAAAAGACCGCCCTTTCTCATTGCACCACAGGCAGACATTTCCCACGCCAACCTTTTCTCCTGCAGAAGTAAAATTATATGCATCACAAGCAGCCAGCTTTCTGCTGTTAACAAAGCAATTCTGGCATAATGAAGTGCGCGCTCAATGTGTAAGTGAGAGCAGCTGTTACTACCCAGGGAAAGGTTTGGGCATTATTCTTAAGTATAAGTGGGAACTGATTTCCACCTGTGTGGGGAAGGAAAATGGAGTCTGTGCCTGTTCCCTGAGTTATGGGAATAAACCTATTTCAACTCTCTCTCTCTCTCCTATGTGGTACCAGACCCAGCATTTTGTTTTTATTTCAGATTTCCAGCATCTGCAGTATTTTGCTCCTATGTTAAGGAAAGACTGGCCTCCGATTCCTCCTATGCTCAGTGACTAAGCAGCAAATTATATCATGTGGTGCTACATGAACCTCATCAGCGATCCCATAGTTTCTCACCAACCTCAAACTTTGAATCAAATTTTTAAAAAAAGCTCTTTCTACAGGTGAACATTTCTGAATTGTAAACTAACTTGGACATTGGATTCTGACAGTTAATTTATTACATACTAAAAATGGTAGCTGAATCACGACATTTCTCTGGCCATCAAGTGTAACTGTAGATCGGCCCAGGTTTCTGAACCTCAACCTTTGGGTGGCACGGTAGCACAGTGGTTAGCACTGCTGCTTCACAGCTCCAGGGACCTGGGTTCGATTCCCGGCTTGGGCCGCTGTCTTTGTGGAGTTTGCACATTCTCCTTGTGTCTGTGTGGGTTTTCTCCGGGTGCTCCAGTTTCCTCCCACAGTCCAAAGATGTGCGGGTTAGGTTGATTGGCCATGCTAAAAATTGCCTGTGATAGAGTCCTGAGATGCGTAGTTTAGAGGGATTAGTGGATAAATATGTAGGGATATGGGGGTAGGGCCTGGGTGGGATTGTGGTCGGTGCAGACTCGATGGGCTGAATGGCCTCTTTCTGTACTGTAGGGTTTCTATGATTCAAGTTATCCAACTGACCCAGAGTGAAACTATCAGATTAATGAACAGCTGACTCTCAATCTTTAGCAAAAGATCGAACGAATTTTCTCCAAATTAATTTTGTTTAAGTTGAATATCAATGTTGCACCATTATTAGGTGGTGCAAACAAACGACTCAAAGAGTCTGTCAAGTGTCCTCAATGCTACCTCTGCTTGGTAATTCTCCAGTGACATAGCTGAGATGGGAATTTTAGCAACACTGTGGAAGGAAAAAGATGATTGACAGATCAGTCAGTGTCACTGCACATAGGTGACAACCAACCTTTCGTTAACACAACCAATTTCTTCATTAAACATCTGGCATAAATTTCAGTAGCGACACGCAAATGGATTTTCATTTATGGCTTATTAATAAATAGGCGTCCATGAATTTACTATTGGGAACAGACAAAATTTATAGTGGATTCTTAGAGTACTTACCCAGGTACCATAGTAGCCCCCTTAGATCCACTAAATATTCAATATCGGGGATAAAAAAACTATGGAACTTTGTCATATGATCCACATTTTTTAATAGAGAACGAGAGTGATGTGAACAGAATAAGCAGTCGGTGACTGGAATGGTGCTAGTTGGAGAGTCCTCACTCAGTTCTTTATCAGCTGGCTTCTCCTGGTCCTTTAAATCATCCTCCATGTCACTGACAGAATCCAGATCCTCCCATTCACCTAATGGAAAGAGCACAAAGTGTAAACCACAGTCAATTTTAACTCTTGTTTTCCTGTGCTCTTAAATATTTATACTTTAAATCTTGGAATATGCTTTAAAACAAATGTATATGAGTGTAAATAAATATTTCAGAACAGAATTTTTTGAGTCAAATTTTGACCAATTTAAGAAAGTCACAATTTTGTGTAGGAATGCAGTGCATAACTGAGCAAATCTTGTCTTGATATTGGGATGCTACATACTTCTTAAATGGGAGAGTAGTAAGAAGTCTCACAACACCAGGTTAAAGTCCAACAGGTTTATGTGAAATCATGAACTTTCGGAGTGCTGCTCCTTCATCAGGTGAGTGATTTCAAATAAATCTGTTGGACATTAATCTGGTGTTTTGAGACTTCTTACTGTGCCCACCCCAGTCCAACGCCGGCATCTCCACTTTAATGGGAGAGGCAGCTAGACCTGGCAAACTGATATGAAGGTATCTGAAATAAAATCACTGCAAATGTTTCAGTCGATCAGTAGGTAAATGAATCAACAAAGGTAAAAGGAAACCATAAATAACAAGGCCCCAGGTTCTCAGCTGGTGTCAGCTGTGGTTAAATGGGTAGCACTCTCACCTTTGAGTCAGAGGTTGTAGGTTCAAGTGTGACTCAAAACATTTGAGTACAAAATCTAGGCCGACAGTCCAGTGCAGTAATGAGGGTATGCTGCAGTGTCAGAGGCGCTGTATTTTAGCCACGGAGTTAAATTAAAGCATGTCTGCCCTTTCAAGTGGAAAAAATAACTTTATAATGTGAAGATGAGCTGGGAAGTTCTTCTAGTTGTTTGTGCAGACAGGATTAGACAACCATGATGACACAATCATAGTGCATTTTATCACCAACATTCACTGTTTAAGGTAATACCTTTGGGTGAGGTTTGAGAGGACTGCTAGTAATCAATAGCCAGTTAACACTGCACACACAAAATAGATCCTCTTATTTCCCAAGTATCTTGTTGGTCAGCGGGATACATTTAACAAAAAATGGAAATCTATCAAGTTTAAGAATTGCCAAATAGAGCTAGTGAGAAATCCATATGTGGCGTTCCTAATTCCCTGATATCATCAAACCTCCATATAACGCCTTCCAATAACTGCCATACAGACGTAGCCAGAATCGTACTCAACCAATCTGTAACCTCACGGCCATGCATATCCCTCACTCTACCATTATCAAGCCAGGGGATCAATGACGATGCAGGAGGGCATACCAGGAAATATAAAAATCAGATGTCAACTTGGTGAAGCTACAACACAGGGTTATATGCATGCCAAACTGAAGCAGCAATGTGCAATAGGTGGAGCTAAGCAATCCCACAACCAACTGATCAGATCAAAATTCTGCAGCCTTGCCGCATCCAGTTGTGAGTGGTGGAGGACAAACTGGAGGAGGAAATACCCCCATTCTCGATAATGGGGGAGCCGAGCATGGTAGGATAAAAGAAAATGCTGAAGTATTTACAACCATCTTCAGCCAGAAGTGCAAAGAGGATGAACCATCTCCTCCTCCCAAAGCCCCTAGCATGACAGATACCAGTCTTAAAGAAATTCAATTAACTCGACCTGATATCGAGAAATGGCTCAAGGCACTAGATACAGCAACAGCTATGTGCCGAAACAATACCTAGCTCAGCTGTTCCAGTACAGCTACGACACTACCAACAATGTTGAAAATTATCCAGCTATGTCCTCTTCACAAAAAGGACAAATCCACTCCATTACCACCCCATCAGTCTGCTCTGAATTATCAGAAAAGCAAGGGAAGTGTAATTGACAGAATCTTTACAGTGCAGAAGGAGGCCATTTGGCCCATCAAGTCTGTACTGGCTCTCTGAAAGAGCATTCTACCGTGTCCCAGTCCCCTGCAATCTTGCACATTCTCTCTTTTCAGACAGAAATCCAATTCCCTTTTGAATATCTTGATCGAACCTGCCTCCAAGACCCTCTAAGAAAACGTTTCTAGATTCCAAACACTCGAGTGAAAAATGTTTTCCTCACCTCATGTTTACTCCTTTTTCTAATTATTTTGAATCTGTGTCCTCTAGTTCCTGATCCTCAGTTGAGGGGGAACAGTTTCTCACTATTTACCCTGACCACACCCTTCAAGATCTTGAATACCTCGATCAAGGAAAGCAGTCTCATCCTCTCCAATCTATCAGTTCTTTATCCCTGGAATCATTCTTATGAATCTCCTCTGAACTCTCTCCAATGTCTTCACATCCTTCCTCAAGTATGGCATCCAGAACTGGACACAGCACTCCAGATGAAGCCTAACTATACGTTCAACATGAACTCCTTACTCGTGTACTCCTATTAATAAAGCCTAAGATATATACGCTTTATTAACTGTCATCTCAATATGCCCTGCCATCTTCAATGAAATATGTACATCATACACTGAGATACCTCTGTTCCTGCACCTCCCTTTGGAGTTTCTCTCTTTATTTTGTACTGTCTCTCCACCTGCTTCCTTGCACTTCTCTGGATTGAACGTCACCTGCCACTTGTCTTCCCAATCCCTGAACATTCTTACCATCTCTCCTTACATTCAACAGCATTACCATTGCTGAATCCCCCACTATTAACATTTGGGGTTACCACTAACCAGAAACTGAACTGGACAACCATATAATTACTGTGGCTACAAGAGCAGGTCAGAGGCTGGGAATTCTGTGGCAAGTAATTCACTTCCTGACTCTTCAAAGCCTGTCCTTCATCCACAAGGCAGGACTGTTATGGAATATTCTCCACTTGCCTGGATCAATGTAATTCCAGGATGTAATTCTTGATCAGCACCACATTCAGCAACATAAACAGTTACACCCTCCACTATTGGCACACAGTAGCTGCCTTATGTGCGATCTACAAAATATACTGCTGCAACTCACCAAGACTCCTTCAGAAGTAATTTTCAAACCCACAAACTCTACCATCTAGAAGGACAAGGGCAGCAGACATGTGGAACAGCACTACCTGCAAGTTCCCCTCCGAACCACTCAACAACCTGACTTGGAACTTTATCACTTCGCTGTTGCTGGGTCAAAATGCTGGAATTCTCTACCAAGCAATACTGTGGGTACACGTGAGCCAGCTGCAGTGCAGCAGTTCAAGAAGGTGGCTCACCACTATCTTCCCAAGGGCCATTGGGAATGGATAATAAATCGTCTTGACAGTGATGCTTACACCCTGTGAACAAATAAAGACTTGAGATCAGGAAGGCATTTCCGTAGAGGCTAGGTGCAAAGTTTGGCACCTTTGGTATGGTGAAAGGATCGTAAGACAGCTTATGACCTCTGACGCACAACTGTCCTAGCATGTATGATGAGTGGGAGCCAAGAACGCAGTCTCAGATCTAGAGAGTCAATTAAGTAAACTCAGGGTAATATGTCACATGAAAAACAGTGGATACCCATCTCAGCTACTAAACACAAGTTGGTCACCATCTGTTTGGCTGCTCCATACAATGAATTTTCTTCCCAATTTCTCCATCTCTAATGTAAATATAAATTATACTACAGGGAAGAGAACTCACTGTTGAGAATACTTTGGCAGTGACAAGTTGTGTTAGGTGATATTCTTAGAAAACAGATTTTTTAGGTAATTGAGAAACAGAAGTATTGCACAAAGGTATCATCCATTTTCAGTAAGGTGCTACTATAATATATTTATTGCAGAAATATTATTTAGAGTCTAAACAAGCATGAGACTAGTCATTATGTGCTGAATGTCTGGGTGCACTCACTAATCTATCAAACCAGCCATGTCAGTTACTGATGAACTGTTAAATGAGCTAACCTGTGTTTTGGGATTAGAATTTTCTTTAATACAAGGTTGAAACTTCAGTGCAATACACATATTCTACAGAGCATTATTAAAATCTAACAAGAAATAAGATGCTTATTTGTCATTATTTACCATCATCTTCCATCACCATTTCCTCCTCATCTGAGTATTCTTGCTGCTCCAATTTTGTAGCTTGTTGTTCTAACCAGACTAACCGAGGAGGCTTGTCAGGCCTTTTCTTACTCTGCTGCAATTGTTGGCTGCTAACTGTGACTTGTGACTGAGTGCCTCCAGTTGCTGGGACAACAGTCCTTTTCCTTGTTGAGGGTGACAGTTGGACCTTTACAGCCTGCTGAATGGCTGTATTCAATGCATCTTTGTCCATTCTCTCCTTACTTAATCCCTTCTCCACATTTTTTGCATTGAGCCTTTCCAACTCTTTACTTGCAATGCTGGTGGCCTTCTTTTCTGTGTCCTGGTGTTTCTTGGATTTCAAATGGTTATCGTAGGCATTGAAAGTGGCAAATCTTTTGCCACAAGATGCACAATCTGTTGCAGTCCCCTTGTTCTGCTCTTCTACAGCTGCTCTCTGGGAAAGTACGCGTTCTTGAAAGTTCTCAGCTGTAACTGGAGGCATGTCAGCTACTTTACGCTTCAGGTTATACCTATGCCAGTCTGTTTTGTAGTGTGATCTCTGAATCTCAGCATCAGCAAAAGCCACTCGACATGTGATGCAGGTGTAGGAAGACATTGCTTAAACAGAAAGAACATTTTGAATTTAGAAAAAGAAATTCCACAGTTCAGTCACAATATTAAAATGAGCAGCGTTCAGTGCCTTTCACAGCTTCGACATTTCCCCAAAACGTTTCTTTTCTAAAATTGGGGGGGAAAACCTTTTTGTTTTTCATGAAAAATCAAATCCAGAGATGCAAGCACACTATACTTGCCAATTTGATTTCCTTCACTCAACCAGTGCCCGCCGCATCTATAACTGTGCCTAGCTCCTAAGGCCTTGAATCTCTCCATGAATCTCACTGCCTCTATATTCCTTTAAGATACTCTTTAAAACCAACCTGTTGGCCAAGCATTTGGTGACATGTCCGAAAATCTCATGCAGTTCAGTGTTAAACTTGTATAATAGCACTCCTGGAAAGCGTCTTGGGACATTTTATGTTAAAAGCGCTTTATAAATGCAAGTTGTTTTCTGTGACACATGCTGCTGTGGGATAACTGTTGCCATTCTCCTCATAAATCTGTGCAATTTGCATTATTTTTATGGGGATGTACTGTGGCTGAGTGTGCCATATCTCATACAGCAGAAAATGTCAGTCTTTCCTTCCAAGTTGAGTAGGAAGCAAGACAACAATGCACTGAAAGTTACAATGGATAGCTGCTTAAAAACATACTTCATTAATCAAAACTGACTCATCAACAGTGCAAGCTCGCAAATGCCTCTCAACTATGACAATTTGTGCTGTCCCATTGTCACAGTGGCAGGAAAGTAACTGGAGCTTCAACAATAAATACAGGATTTGAGAGACTCCAAAAGATTCAGAGTGGCATAACTGCACGAAGGTAGAATTTCTGTCAATAATGTTAGGGGAGGGTTGATTTAAATGTCAGATCAGATCCATTCTACTTTAAAGGCTGATGTACTATTGAATGGGTTTAGAAAAATTTAAAAAGGAGGCATTAGAAAGGCTGATGTCACAAACATGTGATATTATACAATTTTGTAAAATAGCTGAGAATTGTCTGCTGCTCGTCCCTCACACTGCCACACAAAATGACTTCTTATACAATCCATGCTCATCGAATTTCAAAAGTGTTCAGATGCCTGGATATGCCTACTTGCCTTTCACTTGGAGCCTTTTAGAAGCCTAACCACATTGCAGTTGTAAACAGTCAGGGGGCTTTTGGCAGCCACCTTGGTTTTTTGTGTCCATTTGAAAAGATGATTAGCTTTTTTACAAAATGTATAATATCACATATTCATGGCATCAGCCTTTCTAATGCCTCCTTTGTTAATTGTTTAAGAATAAAGCTTGACTGCTGGGTAATTTTTACATTGAATCACAATATTAAAAAAGGGGAATACTTACACATACAAATTCTTAGACCGTAGATCACTTTAAGGAAACACCATTTACGTGCTTGTGACACTGGCTATACTTAAATGTTGATAAATCACCAGGACCGAATCAGTTTCATTCAAGGTTATTGAGGGAAGTAAAAGTGGAAAACGCAGTCATAATCTTTCAATCCTCGTTAGATTGAAGGGTGGTGTGAAAGGACTAGAAAATTGCAAACATCACATGCTTACTTAAGGGAGTGGTCCGTGGTCAGGAACAGCAGAGTGTGACTGCAAGTGAGGCAGGTAGAGGGATCCTGAATTCAGGAATGGATGATCCTCAGCTCTTTAGAAACCCTACAGTGCAGAAAGAGACCATTCGGCCCATCGAGTCTGCACCGACAACAATCTCACCCAGGCCCTATCCCCATATCCCTACATATAGAGTCATAGAGGTTTACAGCATGGAAACAGGCCCTTCGGCCCAACTTGTCCATGCTGCCCTTTTTTAAAAAAAAAAACTCCGAAGCTAGTCCCAATTGCCTGCATTTGGCCCATATCCCTCTATACCCATCTTACCTATGTAATTGTCGAAATGCTTTTTAAAAGCCAAAATTGTACCTGCCTCTACTACTACCCCAGGCAGCTTGTCCCAGACACTCGCCACCCTCTGTGAAACAATTGCCCCTCTGGACACTTTTGTATCTCTCCCCTCTGACCGTAAACCTATGTCCTCTAGTTTTAGACTCCCCTACCTTTGGGAAAAGATATTGACTATCTAGCTGATCTCTGCCCTCATTATTTTATAGACCTCTATAAGTTCTTGCAAGGAAACAAAGGAAGCCATGCCTTCTGTGGCAGAATGTAAAATTGCCATTGAAGGATTCAATAAAACAAAAATTGCGAAAGTCTTGGTAACCAGTAAGGACCATTGACAAGCCGGAAAAACATTATCCACAAACCTTTTAAAGGCATTTTTTCTATCCTCATCTTAAATTGCTGAATTACAGCACCAACCATACACCAGTACCTCACTCTGGTGTATAGCAAGATGAATTGTTACAATAAGCAACTACCAGATAGCCAAAATATATAACTGGTTGAGCTTGTTTTTTCAGGTTGTGCAATTACCTGGTACCAATTTATGTAACATGAAGCACAATGAGTCAGAAAATATGGATAGTGCAAGTGAAGCTTCCTGGTTTAGAAATACAGTCCAAAGACTATTCAATGATTTAAAGAAATGAACATGCAAATCTTGGTGTCTGAAAGCCAGCTCTTACGATGAGTCAGCGGATTTAGTCTGTGAGTAAAATGAGCCATAATGTGTAAAGCTGAGTTAGATCGAGCAAGTAAATATCTTTGTACTATATAAATGCATTCTGTATTAAGACATTTCTTTCCTATTATGTTACACTGGGTATGAAGGATAACTACATTCCCAAAATCAATCCACCCAAAGTAAATAAACAAGATCTGAAGTAGAATAACAAATAAACTAAAAATTAGAACAGAGAAACAGCCTCTATGAATTCTGCAGGGAAACAGAAGGGGTCTCCAGATTCAATATGGGAGAAAGTAGACAAATGTTAAAAGTGTAAAGAAGGGCAAAGCAGCATTAGAGCGGCGGTTACACATAACATTCAAAGTATTCTTTTACTACAATCAACAGTTAGAGGTAGTCAGAGAGGGTAGCCTTAAGCATAACTGTTTCTCGCTTCCCAGATGTTGCCTGACTTGATGACTGCTTTCAGCGGTTTCTGCTTTTATTTCAGATTCTCAGCACCGCCATATTTTGCTGTTCTGTCCACTGTTGTTTAGCTAACTGGGACAGCTCTCACATGGTTCCATTCTTAGCTAACTGTAGCCGGAGAATCACTTACAACAGGTTCCTCTTCCTGCTCTTGCACTGTTACCTCCACTGTCCCACAAGGATCTATCCTTGGTCTCCTCCTAATTCTCATCAACATGCTGCTCCTTGGTGGGATCATTTGAAGGCATGCCATTACTTTTCACACGCATACTCTCCCAACTCCTCCACAGTTATTGAATTATCAGACTGCTTTTCCACACCCAGTACCGAATTAGTAGAGATTTCTCCAATATCGGGAATACTGAAACCATTGGTTTTGGCCTGACACCAAACTCCAATCCCATAACTACGGACTCCATCCCTTTCCCTGGCAACAGTCTGAGACTAAGCCGGTCTGTTTACAATCTTGGTGTCACACTTGAAACCGAGAGGAGCTTCCCAGCTCATATTTGCACCATCTCTGAGGCTGCTGATTTCCACCTTCTTAACATCACTCAGCTTTGCTCCTGAAGACTGGGATAAATTCAGAATTCAGCAAAGGAGAACTAAAAAGATAACAAAAAGAAAGTAAGTAAACTATGAGGGCAAACTAGCAAGAATATAAAAAGTGACAATAAGAGCTTCTTTAAACATCTAAAAAGGAAGAGTGAGGTCAAAGTGAACATAGGCCCCTGAGAAAATGAATTTAGGGAAATAGTTATGGGGAACAAGGAAATGGCAGAGGTGCTAAACAGATATTTTGCATCCGTCTTTATGGTGGAAAATATTTCGAACACCCCATTAATACCAAAGAATATGGGGGAGCAATTAAGTACCATCACTAGAGAAGTAGTATTAGAAAACTAATGGGCCTAAAGGCAAATAAGTCCCCTGGTCCTGATGGCTTGCATCCTAGGGTTCCTAAAAGAAGTAGATACAGAGAAAGTGGATGCATTGGTTGTAATTTCCCAAAAATCCTTGGAGAAATACCAGAGGATTGGAAAACTGCCAATGTGACACTTCGATTCAAAAAGAGAGGGAGGCAAAAAGCAAGTAACTATCAGCCGATTAGCCTAACATTGATTGTTGCAAAAATGTTGGAATCAATTATTAAGGAAGTAATAGCAGCACATTTGGAAAATCATCATCTAATCAAGCAGTGTCAGCATGTGTTCATAAAAAGAAAATCGCATTTGACTAATTTATTAGAGTTTTTCGGGGAATTCTCAGCTAGAGTGGATAGAGGGGAACCAGTAGATGTGTTGTATCTGGACTTCTTAGAGGAGTTCAACAAGGTACCTCACAAAAGGTTAAGTCATAAGGGCCCATGGTGTGGGAGATAATATATTGGCATAGATAGAGAATTGGCTAATGGGCAGGATACAGCAATTGGGGATAAGGGGTTCTTTTTCAGGTTGGTGACCTGTAACCAGTGGGATTTCACAGGCATCAGTGATGGGACCACAACTGTTTACAATATATATTAGTAACTTGGAGGAAGGAAGCGAATGCACTGTAGCCAAATTTGCAGATGACACAAAAATAGGTGGAAAGGCAAGTTGCGAGAGGGAAACAAACAGTTTACAAAGAGATATTGATAAGTTAAGTAAGTGGCAAACAGTTGGCAAATGGAGTATAATGTGGGAAAATGTGAAGTTGTTCATTTTTTCCTCCTCCCTTGTGTCTGATTCTATTAAATGTTTGTTCATCCTCCAAATCTTTTGAAGATCTAATGAAGAGACACCTGAAAGATTAACCAGTTTGACTTTCCATCGATGTTGATTGACCCGGTGTGTTTAGCACCTTTGGTCTGTTTAAAGGCAAGGGGGAAAATCCAGCTCTGCCGAACTGCTTTCCTGTGAACAGTGCAAAGAAGTAGATGTTGGGTGAGAAGAGCAATGGCCTCTATTGAGATGCCCTCTGTATTTAACTAGCCAGCTAATTCTCAAAATCACACTCATACACGATGAATGGCCACCTGGCACTTGTTAACAATATCCTGGCAAAAATCACTGCTATCAGGAGAGGAGGCCAGACAACTGGGAAAAAAATAAACAATGGTTGGGAGGGGGGATTGGGGAGGGTTGTTGTGCATTTGTAAAATATATCAAATTAGGAGTCATTGGAGTCGGTTGAGTCGACAGGCTTGGAATGTCCAAAAGCTTTGTTTTAAACATTAGCTTTGATTAAACTTTTAAAAATCCTGTGCTATCAATAAGGGATCTGGTAGCTGCCTTTCAGCATTTTCAAATGGGCAGTCTCTTCTGTCATAGCATCCTTACTAGGCAGACTATGAAAGCAGAACTGTTTAAACTTTGGTAGATAAACTGAGAAGAAACTGTGTGTGCATTGAAAGCTGGCCTCCAAACATTTTTCAGAGTTTAAGTTTATGGTACTTTTTTTGCTGAGTGCTTTATTGTACACTGTGCTGTCCCCTGGAGCCTCTTGGTACATGCTAACATTGGGAAACATGTGATGTTTTGCTGTGTTCCCTGAGTTTCTTAGGTTCAAGGTGAACGTCATCTCGAGGCTGGGAGAACTCTTCAGGGGTCAAGTGTTGGCATTGGAATTACTTGGATAACCTGATCTTGTAAGCTGACACCTGCACGAAAAGGCAATTGTTGTATGGTACAAAATGATAGGATAGCATGAAGGTGAATTTTAGTAATACTGCTTATGATGATTGTCCACTGGTCAGCAGAAGGACAAACCTGAAGATATCAGTTGGATCCTGCAGACCCAGAGGTAACGGTCTGTTTCTCTCAAAAGCCACATTCGCTCATTGCCTCCAAATGGTTCCCTGGCCAGAGGGGCCAGTGCTCAGAACATTCATTTTGGACTGGTCTGAAGGCTTTACCATCAGGAGGAATATATGTGGATGGGCTTTGTACCACCAACTACCCCAGGTATCATTGGACAGCATCAAATACTCTTTGGATACGGGCACTGGGACTTTCGGTGGACCTTACTATAAGGTTACTATATTCTTGCCATGTCTCACATTCTCCAAGGTATTCCTTAGTGCTCCATGCAAGTCTGATGCTCATCCAATATTATTCTGAGAGCTGAACCCCAGAGTTGTAAGTTTTAAGTTTGTAAGTTTGAAGGGGACAAGCAGAACATCCACTCCACTCTAGCAAATTCCACTTTGACTTCTGACTTATCTGGTATTATGAGGGTCATGAATGAAAGAGTGACACAAATATAAAGAGACTGCAAGGAAGGGTCATAGAAGCAGGTAACTTGCCTTGAATTTCTAGTGAAGTTATTTAAATTTCTTCACACATTGAAAAGTAGTTCTGATGTTTGGCAACACACTATGCAGAGAGTGACTGCAACAAAATGTGCACCATGTTCATGATGGGGCTACCATAAACGTATGTTTTCTCCTGTTCCATATCTCTGTTAAGAGGATTTGCAGGTTTAGTGTCCTGAGGTTTGCCACGTTTTTCTCCAATCTGGCTGTGATTTTTGCCACCCAGATTGCTGTTTACTTATCTTTTAACCAACTGTAAGTTGTACATTCTACTGTTTCATAGGTCACCTCCGCATATTTTCCGATTCCCTTAAATAAGGTATTTTTTTTACCCTTTGCTCAGTTTTTGGAATGCTGTATTGGGAATTCTCATGCCCCACTTTCCCCAGTGTAGCTACAGCATTACCGGCATATTTAGGCAGACAACACCTCTACAATATTTAAATCATTTGTCCTATTTCATGCCACGACCTTGAACAGTGGTGTAATTTGGGCCTCTGTATATTGTGAGCGATATGGAACTGGATGAAAATGGTAGTGTATTCTTGGAACTCTTAGCGCTGAATCTCACCAATCAATACTTTTCAAATGTGGGTGTGGAATCTGACTGAGTCAATAAACAGACAAAAACAGATTTCATTTTGGTAATCACCTTGTTCTAAGAGCTTGATTGAACACAACGTTACAAAGGACTGTGTGCTCTTAACTAAATAACTGCCCTATTTTTGCCAAATATATAATTTCATTGGTTTCCCATTGCAGATGGGAAACCTAGTGTTATTGATATTGTCCCTTTCCTGGAGAATTAAATGAAAAAAAGCAAAAAAGAAACCACACTTAATAAAATCACTGCACTACTGTTACAACAAACATCAAAATTAAAAGACTATTATTCAGCAATATGATTGGGACAGCCCTGCCCAATGTAGACAAATGTTAAAGTCCAAACCAGCCAGATTTCCCTGATGTGTATGCTACACAAATATATTACTTGTACACATGCAAAAGGCACTTAAGCAAGAGTTTAAAGTTATTCACAATAAATGACCATGTAGGAACTCCTACTTCTTTCAACCTTGACCTGCATTTATTTACCTGCTAATCCCTCTAACCCTCATATTTACCCACTAATCCCTCTAATCTACGAATCCCAGGACAATTTAGGGGCAATTTAGCTTGGCCTACCTAACCTGCACATCTTTGGATTGTGGGAGGAAACCGGAGCACCCGGAGGAAACCCACGCAGACATGGGGAGAATGTGCAAACTCCGCACAGACAGTGACCCAAGCCGGAAATCGAACCCAGGTCCCTGGAGCTGTGAAGCAGCAGTGCTAACCACTATGCTCTTGGCCTTGTCCAACAGGTATGAGGTACCTGCTCTGCTCCCTGTGTGGAAGAGGAAAAGGGCTGTAGGCAAAATGAGTTAGCCGACCACTGCACCATGCTACAGGAGGCCATTCAAGAGGGGAGAGCAAAAGATAAGTTGTAGGGGATTCTATAATTAGGGGGAATTGATAGCATCCTTTGTAAGCAGGATCGTGAGTCCCGCATGGCATGTTGCCTTCCCTGTGCCAGGGTGAGGGACATTTCTGACCGGCTTGAAAGGATATTGGAGTGGGAGGGGAAGACCCCCCAGCTGCTGTGGTCCACGTTGGGACAAACAACATAGGAAGACGAGGAAAGAGGACTATGTTTCAGAACATAGAATCTCTACAGTGCAGAAGGAGGCCATTCAGCCTATGTAGCCTGTACCAACAACAATCCCACGCAGGCCCTAACCTCATAACCACACATACTTATCTTGCTAATCCCCCTGATACTAACAGACAATTTAGCATGGACAATCCACCTAACCCACACATCTTTGGACTGTGGGAGGAAACCAGAACACCCGGAGGAAACCCATGCAGACACAGGGAGAACGTGCAAACTCCACACAGACAGTGACGATAGCCAGGAAACAAACCCGGATCCCTGGCGCTGTGAGGCAGCAGTGCTAATTACTGTGCCACCATGCCGCCCAAAAACTAGGAACTAAATTAAAGAACAGGTCCTCAAGAGTTATATCTCTGGATTACTACCTGAGCCACTTGCAAATCGGCATAGGGATGAGAAAATTAGGGAAGTGAACACAAGGCTAAAGGAGTGCTGAGGGAAAGAGGGGTTCTATTTCATGGGGCTTTGACTTCAGTATCGGAACAGGAGGCATCTGTACCATTGGGACGGTCTCCACTTGAACTCATCTGGGACCAGGGTCTTATATAGCTGCAACATTATCTCACGACTCCTAAACTCAATTCCTTGATTGACGAAGGCCAGTATACACTATACGCCTTCTTAACCACAGCCTCAACCTGCAGAGCTGCTTTGAGCATCCTATGAACTCGGACCCCAAGATCCTTCTGATCTTCCACTCTGCCAAGAGTCCTACCATTAATATGATATTCCACCATCCTATCTGACCTGCCAAAATGAACCACCTCACACTTATCTGGCACACTATCTGCCACTTCTCCGCCCAGTCTTGCATCCTATCAATGTCTCACTGCAACTTCTGACATCCCTCTACACTATCCACAACACCTCCAACCTTTGTGTCATCAGCAAACTTACCAACCCATCCCTCCACTTCCTCATCCAGGTCATTTATAAAAATCACAAAGAGTAAGGGTCCCAGAACAGATCCCTGGTGCACTCCACTGGTGACTGACTTCCATGCAGAATATGACCCATCTATAACCACTCTTTGCCTTCTGTGGGCAAGCCAGTTCTGGATCCACAAAGCAATGTCCCCTTGGATCCCATCCCCCTCACTTTCTCAATAAGCCTTGCATGGGGCACCTTATCAAATGCCTTGCTGAAGTCCATATATACTACATCTACTGCTCTTCCCTCATCAATGTGTTTAGTCACATCCTCAAAAAATTCAATCAGGCTCGTAAGGCATGATCTGCCTTTGACAAAGCCATGCTGACTATTCTTAATCATATTATACCTCTCCAAATGTTCATAAATCCTGGCTCTCAGGATCTTCTCCATCAGCTTACCAACCACTGAGGTTAGACTCACTGGTCTATAATTTCCAGGGCTATCTCTACTCCCTTTCTTGAATAAAGGAACATCTGCAATCCTCCAGAACCTCTCCCGTCTCCATTGATGATGCAAAGATCATCGCCAAAGGCTCAGCAATCTCCTCCCTCGCCTCCCACAGTAGCCTGGGGTACTTCTCATCCTGCCCCGGCAACTTATCTAACTTGATGCTTTTCAAAAGCTCCAACACATCCTTTTTCTTAATATCTACATGCTCAAGCTTTTCAGTCCACTGCAAGTCTGCACTACAACCACCAAGATCCTTTTCCATAGTGAATACTGAAGTAAAGTATTCATTAAGTACCTCTGCTATCTCTTCCGGTTCCATACAAACTTTCCCACCGTCACACTTGATAGGTCCTATTCCTTCACATCTTATCTTCTTGCTCTTCACATACTTGTAGAATGCCTTGGGGTTTTCCTTAATCCTGCCTGCCAAGGCCTTCTCAAGACCCCTTCTGGCTCTCCTAATTTCCTTCTTAAGATCCTTCCTATTTGCCATATACTCTTCAAGATCTCTAACATTACCTAGCTCCCTGAACCTTTTGTAAGCTTTTCTTTTCCTCTTGACTAGATTCATTACAGCCTTTGTACACCACGGTTCCTGTAACCTACCATAACTTCCCTGTCTCATTGGAATGTTGCTATGCAGAACTCCAGACAAATATTCCCTGAAGATTTGCCACATTTCTTCCGTACATTTCCGAGAAAACCTCCTTCCAATTTAAGCCTCCAATTTCCTGCCTAATAGCCTCATAATTCCCCTTACTCCAATTAAACACTTTTCTAACTTGTCTGATCCTATCTCTCCCCAATGCTATTGTAAAGGAGATAGAATTATGATCACTATCTCCAAAATGCTCTCCCAATACCAAATCAAGTACAGCCTCTCCTCTTGTGGGCTTATCTACATACTGTGTCAAGAAACCCTCCTGAACACACCTAACAAACTCCTCCCCATCTACATACACCTCTTACTCTAGGGAGATTCTAATCAATATTTGGGAAATTAAAATCTCCCATCACGACAATATGCTGGAATTTCAGATTCAGATTGAGTGAGAGAAGACAGAGTGCCATACTAGAGTTTGGCGTTAGGCAAAGGTAATTATACAGGCCTGAGAAAAGGGTGGCCCAGCTAAACTGGACACAAGTAATTGAGGGCAGGACAGTTGAGGAACAACGGCAGATGCTCAGGGAGATATTGAATATCTCTCAATTAAAGTATATTCCTGAGAGGATACTGAAGAGGAATTGTAAAAAGAAGAAAAACATCCCATAGCTAGACAACAAAGTCAAAGAAGACAAAAAGGCAAAAACTAGGGCATACCAAAACTACAAAAGCTAGTGGCAAGCCGGAGGATTGGGAGAATTTTAAGGTTCAGCAAAAGGTTATTAAAAATAGAATCAAAAGAGCTAAGATGAACGATGAAAGGAAACTAGCAGAAAACGTAAACAGATACCAAAAGCTTCTACAAGTATATAAAGTGTAAGAGAATAGCTAAAGTAAATGTTGGACCTTTAGAGGACGATACTGGTAAGGCATTAATGGGGAACACAGAGGCACTAAACAAATAATTTGTCTCTGTCTTCACGGTAAAGAATGAAGATTTTCCAAAAACTGTAGTTAATTCAGAGCACCTTGGTGCACTAACCATTACTAGGGGGAGGGTATTGAATAAATTAATGGGATTAAAGACAGATAAGTCTCCAGGACCTGACGGCTTGCACCCAAGGGTGTTAAAGGAGGTGGCAGCAGAGATATTTGATGCATCGTTTGTGATATTTCAAAATTCTTTGGGATTCTGGTACGGTCCCGGTGGATTGGAAACATGCTAATGTGACGCCCCTATTCAAAAAGGGAGAGGCAAAAGGTAGGAAACTATAGGCCAGTTAGCTTCACCTCTGGTGGGGAAGTTGCTGGAATTAATCATTGAGGAGATGACTGAGCATTTGGAAAGACAAAGCTCAATTCACCATTGTCAGCATGATTTTATGAAGGGAAAGTCATGCTTGACAAACTTGCTTGAGCTCTTTGAGGACGTAACCAGCAAGGTGGATAGTGGGAAGCCTATGGATATGGTATATCTAGACTTCTAGAAGACGTTTGACAAGGTGCTGTATAAAAAACTGATCCAGAAGGTGAGATCGAAAAGGATTGGGGGTAGAGTACTAAATTGGATTGAGGATTGGCTGACTGACAGAAAACAGAGGGTTGGGATAAATAGGTTCTTCTCTGCCTGGCAAAATGTAACTAGCGACGTGCCGCAGGGTCAGTCCTTGGACCTCAACTGTTTACAATCTATATAAGCAGGAACAGAGTGTAACATAGCAAAATTCGTGGATATTAAAATAGGTGGGAAAACAGGCAGTGGCTGGGAGAATAGGCCAAAATTTGGCAGATGGAGTTTAATGTGGATAAGTGTGGGGTTATCTATTTTGGCAGAAAAAAATAGAAAGGCAAATTATTACCTAAATGGAAAGCAGATTCAAAATGCGCCTGGACAGAGAGATCTGGGTGTTTATGTTCATGAATCGCAGAAGGTCGGTATGCAGGTACAGCACATAATAAAAAAGGCAAATGGGATGTTGCCGTTTATCGCAAAAGGACTGGAGTATAAAAGTAGAGAAGTGTTGTAATTGTATAGAACAAAGAACAATACAGCACAGGAACAGGCCCTTCGGCCCTCCAAGCCCGCGCCGCTCCCTGGTCCAAACTAGACCATTCTTTTGTATCCCTCCATTCCCACTCCGTTCATGTGGCTATCGAGATAAGTCTTAAACGTTCCCAGTGTCCCCGCCTCCACCACCTTGCCCGGCAGCGCATTCCAGGCCCCCACCACCCTCTGTGTAAAATACGTCCTTCTGATATCCATGTTAAACCTCCCCCCCCACCCTCACCTTGAACCTATGACCCCTCGTGAACGTCACCACCGACCTGGGAAAAAGCTTCTCACCGTTCACCCTATCTATGCCTTTCATAATTTTATACACCTCTATTAGGTCACCCCTCATCCTCCGTCTTTCCAGTGAGAACAACCCCAGTTTACCCAATCTCTCCTCATAACTGAGCCCTTCCATACCAGGCAACATCCTGGTAAACCTCCTCAGCACTCTCTCTAAAGCCTCCACGCCCTTCTGGTAGTGTGGCGACCAGAACTGGGCGCAGTATTCCAAATGCGGCCGAACCAACATTCTATACAACTGCAACATCAGACCCCAACTTTTATACTCTATGCCCCGTCCTATAAAGGCAAGCATGCCATATGCCTTATTCACTACCTTCTCCACCTGTGACGTCACCTTCAAGGATCTGTGGACTTGCACACCCAGGTCCCTCTGCGTATCTACACCCTTTATGGTTCTGCCATTTATCGTATAGCTCTCCCCTACGTTAGTTCTACCAAAACGCATCACTTTGCATTTATCTGGATTGAACTCTATCTGCCATTTCTTTGCCCAAATTTCCAGCCTATCTATATCCTTCTGTAGCCTCTGACAATGTTCCTCACTATCTGCAAGTCCTGCCATAGGGTACTGGTGAGACCACATCTAAAGGACTGGTCTCCTTATTTGAGGAAGGATGTGGTGGTATCGGAGGCAGTTCAGAGGCACCAGACTGATCCTGGGGATGAAGGGGTTGATGTACAAGGAGAGATTAAACAGTTGGGCTTGTACTCGCTGGAGTTTAGAAGAATGAGAAGGGATCTGATTGAGGTATATAAAGTTTTAAAAGGGATTGATAAAGTTAATGTAGACCAAATGTTTCCTCTTATGGGGCAATCTAGAACAGTATAGGTCACAAGTATAGACTGAGGGGCAGTAATTTAAAACTGAGATGAGGAGGAACTACTTCTCGCGGAAGGTGGTGGTGAATTTGTGGAACTCGCTGCCCCATAGCACAGTCTGAATCATTCAATGGTTTCAAGAGGGAAATGGACATATTTCTAATAAAAAGAGAAAGAGGGAGATGGGGAATAGGTGGGGAGGTGGATTTGAGACCAGGGAGAGATCAGCCATGATCTGATTGAATGGCGGAGCAGACTTGAAGGGCTGAATTTGCCTACTTCTGCTCCTCATTCTATGTTCCTATGAAGGGTATAAGAATAAGCTGTTCAATAACCCACCAGTTAGTTTAACCTCAGGTGATGGGAAGGCTTTTAAAAACAGTAATGTAGGACAGTCACATAGACCAATATAGGTTAATAAAGGAAAGCCGGTTTGGATTTGGTAAAGGCAAATCCTGCTTAGCTAACTTACATGAGCTTTATGATAAAGTGCACACAGGTTTCTAAATGCTATTTGATAAATTGTTACCCAACAAGCTTGCTGGCAAAGTTAAGACGCATGAAATAAAGGGAGCAACGCTAGAATGGATAAGAAGTTGGCCAAGACTTGAGGACATAGACTGGTGGAATAAGTGGATATGGCAGATGAAATTTAGTGTAGAGGTGTATTAAGTGATATTGATAGGAAGATAGAGGAAAGGCCCTGCAAGATAAATTATATAATACTAACAGCGGAATCTCTAATCACATAATTACAAATTGTTGAAGTTGGCAGGGTAGGTTGCAAAAGCTATTAAAGCAGATCCTGGGCTTACCTTAGAGTATAAAAGCAAAATTATAGCGAGCATTTCTAAAGCACTGGTTCAGCCTCAACTGGAGTGTTATGATCAATTCTGGGCACCACACTTTAGAAAGGCTGTGAAGGCATGAGTGAGGATGCAGAAAAGATTTAGGGATGAGGGATATCAGTTACTTGGAGAAATTGGAGAAGCTCAAGCTGTTTTCCTTATAGAAGATTGAAATGAGATTGACAGAGGTGGTCAAAAGCATGGGGTGTCTGAACAGAGTAGATTGTGGGAAAATGTTCCCATTGGCAGGAAGGTCAAGAATCAGAGCACAACAATTTAATGTCAATGGTAAAAGAACCAAAGGAAACAAGGAGGAAAAGGGTTTTTTTTGTTACACGGCGAGCAGTTAAGATCTGGAATGCACAGCATCAGTGTGGTAGAGGTAGATTAAATTGTAGTTTTCAAAAGGGAATTCAATATTATTTGAATAGAAAAGAATTATAGAGTTACAGGGAAAAGACATGAGAGTAAGAGTAGCCAACTTGCTCGTGCAGAGAGCTGGCAAAAGTATAAGGTATAAGGCGGCATGGTGGCACAGTGGTTAGCACTGCTGCCTCACAGCACCAGGGACTTGGGTTCGATTCCCAGCTTAGGTCACTGTCTGTGTGGAGTTTGCATGTTCTCCCCGTGTCTGCATGAGTTTCCTCCAGGTGCTCTGGTTTCCCCCTACACTCCAAAGACGTGTGGGTTAGGTTGATTAGTCATGCTGGATTGCCGCTTAGTGTTAGGGGATTAGCAGGGTAAATACATGGGGTTACAGAGATAGGGCCTGGATGGGATTGTTCTCAGTGCAGGCTCTGCGGGTCAAATAGCCTCCTTCTGCACTGTAGGGATTCTATGATTCTAAGTTATCATCACAAACCTGGAAGATCATACATCATTATACACTTGGACTTCAGAAGCCTTTGACAATATACAATTTAAAATCTCTTCCCTTGAAAGATCTTTGCAGTGTGGGAGGAAACTGGAGCACCTGGAGGAAATCCACGCAGACACGGGGAGAACGTGCAAACTCCACACAGACAGTGACCCAAGCCGGGAATCGAACCCAGGTTCCTGACTCTGAGGCAGCAGTGCTAATCATATAAAAAGCGACTTAATAAGCTATTAACCCTGCAAGATTAAAGGGTCGATCCTAGAATAAGCAATTTTCTACATTCTCATGGAAAGAAGGAACATAGGAGGAATAGGCCAGTTAGCACCTTAAGCATTCTCTGCTATGTATGGCTGATCTGTACCTCATTCCCACTCACCCATCTTTAAATTATCTCATGATACACTTACCCAAAAAAACCAGCCTCGAACTTGAACGTTTCAATTGACCCAGGAACTACAGCCTTTTGGGGGTAGAATTGTAGATTTCCACGACTGTGTGCACAAAGCGTTTTCTAATTTCACCACCAAATGGCCAGGCTCTAATGTAAAGAGTATGCTTCATTAGAGGATATAGCTTCATTACATCTACCCCATCAAGTCTAATCACTGGCAAAACCAGCATTTATTGCCCATCCCTGATGGCCCTTGAACTGACCTGCTGGGTCATCTCATAGGGCAGTTAAGAGTCAGCCATATTGCTACGAGTCTGGAGTCACATATAGTAAGAACACACATAGAACACATAGAACAGTACAGCACAGAACAGGCCCTTCGGCCCACGATGTTGTGCCAAGCTTTGTCTGAAACCCAGAACAAGCTATTTCCTCCCTATCATCCCGAAGTGCTCCATGTGCCTATCCAATAGCTTCTTAAATGTTCCTAAAGTTTCTGACTCCACTATCCCTGCAGACAGTCCATTCCACACCCCAACCACTGAGTAAAAAACCTACCTCGGACATCCTTCCTATATCTCCCACCATGAACCCTATAGTTATGCCCCTAGTTACCGCTCCATTCACCCGAGGAAATAGTCGCTGAACGTTCACTCTATCTATCCCCCTCATCATCTTATAAACCTCTATCAAGTCTCCTCTCAACTTCCTCCGCTCCAAAGAGAAAAGCCCAAGTTCCCTCAACCTTTCCTCATAAGACCTACCCTCCAAACCAGGCAGCATCCTGGTAAATCTCCTTTGCACTCGTTCCAGTGTCTCCACATCCTTCTTATAGTGAGGTGACCAGAACTGCACGCAATATTCCAAATGTGGTCTCACCAAGGTCCTATACAGTTGCAGCATAACCCCACGGCTCTTAAACTCAAACCCCCCATTAATAAACGCAAACACACTTTAGGCCTTCTTCACGGCTCTATCCACTTGAGTGGCAACCTTCAGAGATCTGTGGATATCTCTCTGTTCCTCCACATTCTTCAGAACCCTACCTTTGACCCTGTAATCCACATTCAAATCTGTCCTACCAAAATGAATCACCTCGCATTTATCAGTGTTTAACTCCATTTGCCATTTTTCAGCCCAGCTCTGCATCCTATCTATATCTCTTTGCAGCCTACAACAGCCCTCCACCTCATCCACTACTCCTCCAATTTTAGTGTCATCAGCAAATTTACTGATCCACCCTTCAGCCCCCTCCTCCAAGTCATTTATAAAAATTACAAATAGCAGAGGACCAAGCACCCTGTGGCACTCCGCTGGTAACCGGTTTCCAGTCTGAAAATTTTCCATCCACCACCACCCTCTGTCTTCTGTTAGATAGCCAGTTACCTATCCAATCGGCCAAACTTCCCTCTATCCCACACATCCTTACTTTCTTCATGAGCCGACCATGGGGGACTTTATCAAACGCCTTACTAAAATCCATGTATATGACATCAACTGCACTACCTTCATCAACACACTTAGTTACTCCTCAAAAGATTCTATCAAATTTGTGAGGCAAGACTTGCCCTTCACGAATCCATGCTGACTATCCCGGATTAAACTGCATCTTTCTAAATGGTCGTAAATCCTATCCCTAAGGACCTTTTCCATCAATTTACCGACCACCGAAGAAAGACTAACCGGCCTATAATTACCAGAGTCATTTCTATTCCCTTTCTTAAACAGAGGAACAACATTCGCCACTCTCCAGTCCTCTGGCACCACCCCCGTGGACAGTGAGGACCCAAAGATCAATGCCAAAGGCTCTGCTATCTCATCCCTTGCCTCCCAAAGAATCCTAGGGTATATTTCATCTGGCCCAGGGGACTTATCAACCTTCAGTTTAAGAAATCTCACAACACCAGGTTAAAGTCCAACAGGTTTATTTGGTAGCAAAAGCCACCTTCGTGGACGAAGGAGCAGCGAACGCTCCGAAAGCGAGTGGCTTTTACTACCAAATAAACCTGTTGGACTTTAACCTGGTGTTGTGAGACTTCTTACTGTGTTTATCCCAGTCCAATGCCGACATCTCCACATCGTCACGTATAGGCCAGACTAGGTAAGGATGGCAGATTTCCTTCCCTAAAGGGAATTTAATTCGTAAACCAGATGGGTGAAATAGTTCTGCATCGATGGCAAGTCACATTCAGTGTTAATAAATATTAAAGTAAATTTGGTGTATCACGTGCAGGCAGAGCTGATGCCAAGCACGTGTGTACAGCACAAGGTCGCAGCAAAAGCAAATACGACTATTACATGTAGGACTTTATCCATAGTACTTGGGTTAAGACTAGTCTTACTCGACGGTAACGCACGACAATTGTTTTCCATTGAAGACAATCGCCACTGATATTTATAGCGGGGATCAATTACTGCAACGATAAACAAATTCCGGCATTTGGCAAATCTAACAGCGAAATCTTGTACTGCTTTGACTGCGAGTAAATCTGATGGATATTTACCAGCAAACGGGTTAGCCGCTGGATTCAGTTACTGTTAATCGCTTCAGGCCTTGGCTCTAAAGCGAACCCGAAACAGCAGCAACTTCCACTCACCTGCCGGACACCACAGCCCATGCGCTGCCAAACACTTCCTTCCAACTCCTCCCACAATCCTTCTGTCGCCGGAAGTCTGTGTCGGTGCATTGCGCCTGCGCTTGGTGTGAGGGCCATTTTTCTTAGTGGATTCTGTACTTAGGTTGAGGGAAGGTGTTTTGCTGGTCTTTAAAGCTTTTCCATCCATGGTGGTGTTCTCAAATCAACAATGAGAAATTAAGGAGCTCCATTTATTTTTCCAAAAAATATTCATTCATAAAATTTGTAAAAGTACACGAGAAGATAGTTTATGGACATTCCATAAAAGGCAGTCTAGTTTATTTGAAGGGGTGCCTCACTTGACATTGTCTATGGTTTCTCTTTAGCATCAAACGTGGCCTGCGAGGAGTCACCTGTCGTGTGTCCTAACGTGGCTTTGGAGCCCGGTGCAAACCTGCATGCCTCACTATACTTACAATAACAGGTTATATTTCAAATATACATTTTGTGTCAAGGCATTCACTCGTGCAAAATAAAAACAAAATACTGTGGATGCTGGAATCTGAAACACAAGCAGAGAATGCTGGAAAGGCTCAGCATTTATAAGGAGATAAAACAATCAACGTTTCAAGTCTGTTTAACTCATATAACACGTTTTCCTTTTTTTGTTCTATTATAATGTATGGGAGGGCTGGAACAGTGATTAGTGAGTGCTGGGAGATGAGTGCAATGAAGGTGTAACAGTGAGTGCAATGAGGATGCAGCGAATTTAAGAACAAGAGACAGCTGCCCCGGTGGGGCGAGGGGTAGTAGTGGTGGTGGTGGTGTTTGCATTCAGACAAAAAATGAGATATTTTAAAAGGATTACGGTCACAGTCTAAAGTTGTAGAACTCAATGTTGAGTCCTGAGGGTTGTAATGTGCCGAATCGGAAGATGAGATGCTGCTCCTCCAGCTTGCATTGGGCTACACTGGAGCATTGCAGCAGGCCAAGAATGGACATGTGGGAATGAGAGTGAGGTGCTAAGTTGAAATGGCAAGCAACAGAAAGGTTGAGGTCACACTTGTGGGCAGAGCAAAGTTGTTCTGCAAAGCGGTCACCCAGCCTGTGTTTATAGTCTTCCCAATGTAGAGGAGACCGCTTTGGGAGTAGCTAGTATAATAAAATTGAAGGAGGTGCAGGTGAAACCTGAAAGGTTTCCTGAAAGGAGTGTTTGGAACTTTGAACAGGAAGAAAAGATGAGCTTTCTTCTGTGATTGCAAGGGAAGGTGCCATGGGAAGGGGATGGAGGAGTGGACCAGGATGACCTATAAGATAATGAAGGGGCTGGATAGGGTAGAGGTGGAGAGATTCTTTCCACTTAGAAAGGAAACTAGAACTAGGGGGCACAGCCTCAAAGTAAAGGGGGGTCAGTTTAGGACATAGTTGAGGAGGAACTTCTTCTCTCAGAGGGTGGTGAATCTCTGGAATTCTCTGCCCACTGAAGTGGTGGAGGCTACCTCGTTGAATATGTTTAAATCACGGATAGATGGATTCCTGATCAGTAAGGGAATTAGGGGCTATAGGGATCAGGCGGGTAAGTGGAACTGATCCACTTCAGATCAGCCATGATCTTGTTGAATGGCGGGGCGGGCTCGAGGGGCTAGATGGCCTACTCCTGCTCCTATTTCTTATGACATGAAGAGAGCTGTCCCTGTGGAATGCAGATAGGAATGGTCTATAGCATATATAGGTAGAGTGCATGTAGCCCAAAGGGATTTACACAGGGCTCAAGCCCTCAGTGCATTACGCTGGGAGGGCATTAGACAATGGATGTAATGTAGTTCTGAGAAGTTTGAAATAATTACACTTCAGGACACAATGCTGGAGCTTTAGTATAGTGTATGCTTTACAGTGACCATGCATCCCAATTTTGCCGGAACAGCCCTGGTTTTTCATTAGATGTTCTGGTATCTCAACAATTTTCTCCAAAGTATTCAAATGTCTGGATTTTCACCTTTCCCAGCTTTTGCAGAGCGTTTCTACACTTTCTCTCCCGTGAGTCTCTTCTGAGTCCTGATATAAAAACAGATTTGTAATCAAAGCAAGTTCTCCTGCCCCATGAACTCCTACATTTCAAAGCTCGGAATCAAGGCTTAATAGAGGCTTAATAGAGTCAAGGCTTAATAGAACATAGAAAAGCTACAACACAAGCAGGCCCTTCGTCCCACAAGTTGTGCCTACCTACTAGGCTTACCTATAACCCTCTGTCTTATTAACTTCCATGAACTTATCCAAAAGTCTCTTAAAAGACCCAATCGATCTGCCTCCACCACCACTACTGGCAGCCGATTCCACACACCCACCACCCTCTAAGTGAAAAACTTACCCCTAACATCTCCTCTGTACCTACTCCCCAGCACCCTAAACCTGTGACCCCTTGTGGCAACCATTCCAGCCGTGGGTAAAAGCCTCTGAGAATCCACTCTATCAATACCTCTCAACATCTTATACACCTCTATCAGGTCACCTCTCATCCTTCGCCTATCCAAGGAGAAAAGACCTAGCTCTCTCAACCTATCCTCATAAGGCATGCCATCTAATCCAGGCAACATCCTTGAAAATCTCCTCTGCACCCTTTCTATGGCTTCCACATCCTTTCTGTAATGAGGCGACCAGAACTGGGCACAGTACTCCAGGTGGGGTCTGACCAGGGTCCTATACAGCTGCAGCATTATCTCCCGATTTCTAAACTCAATTCCTCTATTGATGAAGGCCAGTATTCCATATGCCCTCTTAATTACAGCCTCTACCTGCTACGCTGCTTTGAGTGTCCTATGAACTCGGACCCCAAGATCCTTCTGATTTTCCACACTGCCAAGAGTCTTACCCTTAATATTATATTCTTTCATCCTATTCGACCTGCCAAAATGAACCACCACACACTTATCTGGGTTGAAGTCCATCTGCCACTTCTCCGCCCAGTCTTGCATCTTATCTATGTCTCGTTGCAACTGCTGACATCCCTCTACACTATCCACAACCCCACCAACCTTTGTGTCATCAGCAAACTTGCCAACCCATCCTTCCACTTCCTCATCCAGGTCATTTATAAAAATGACAAAGAGCAAGGGTCCCAGAACAGATCCCTGGGGCACTCCACTGGTGACCGACCGCCAAGCTGAAAAAGACCCATCTACAATCACACTTTGCCTTCTGTGGGCAAGCCAGTTCTGAATCCACAAAGCAATGTCCCCTTGTATCCCATGCCCCTTCACTTTCTCAATAAGCCTTGCATGGGGCACCTTATCAAACGCCTTGCTGAAATCCAAATAAACCCACTCTTCCCTCGTCTATGTGTCTAGTTACATCTTCAAAAATTCAATTAAGCTCGTAAGGCATGATCTGCCTTGGACAAAGCCGTGCTAGCTATTTCTGATCATACTATTCCTCTCCAGATGTTCATAAATCCTGCCTCTCAGGATCTTCTCCATCAACTTACCAACCACTGAGGTTAGACTCACTGGTCTATAATTTCCTGGGCTATCTCTTCTCCCTTTCTTGAATAACAGAATCACATCCGCAATCCCCCAATCCTCCGGAACCTCTCCCGTCTCCATTGATGACGCAAAGATCAACGCCAGAGGCTCAGCAATCTCTTCCCTCGCCTCCCACAGTAACCTAGGGTACAGCCCATCCGGTCCCAGCGATTTATCTAACTTGATGCTTTTCAAAAGCTCCAACACATCCTCTCCCCTAATGTCCACATGCTCAATCTTCTCAGTCCACTGCAAGTCTGTACTGCAACTACCAAGATCCTTTTCCACTCTGAATACTGAAGCAAAGTATTCATTGAGTACCTCTGCTATTTCTACTGGTTCTATACAGACTTTCCCACCGTCACATTTGATAGGTCCTACTCCTTCACATCTTATCTTCTTGCTCTTAACATACTTGTAGAATGCCTTGGGGTTTTCCTTTATCCTGTCTGCCAAGGCCTTCTCATGACCCCTTCTTGCTCTTCTAATTTCCCTCTTAAGTTCCTTCCTACTAGTCGTATACTCTTCTAGATTTCTAACATTACCTAGCTCCCTGAACCTTTTGTAGGCTTTTCTTTTCTTCTTGACTAAATTCACTACAGCTTTCGTGCACCATGGTTCCTGTAACCTACCATAACTCCCCTGTCTCATTGGAACGTTGCTGTGCAGAGCTCCAGACAAATTTTCCTTGAAAATTTGCCGCATTTCTTCTGTACATTTCCCTGAGAAAACCTCCTTCCAATTTATACCTCTAATTTCCTGCCTAATAGCCTCATAATTCCCCTTACTCCAAATAAACACTTTCCTAGCTTGACTGATCCTATCTCTCTCCAATGCTAATGTAAAGGAGATAGAGTTATGATCACTATCCCCAAAATGCTCTCCCACTGAGAGATCTGACACCTGCCCAGGTTCATTCCCTAATACCAAATCAAGTACAGCCTCTCCTCCTGTAGGCTTATCCACATACTGTGTCAGGAAGCCCTCCTGAACACACCTAACAAACTCCTCCCCATCTAAAGCCCTTACCCTAGGGATATTCCAATCGATATTTGGGAAATTAAAATTTCCCATCATGACCACTCTGTTATTATCACATCTCTCCAGGATCTGCTTCCCAATCTGCTCCTCCACATCCCTGCTACTATTGGGTAGCCTATAGAAAACACCCAGTAAAGTTATTGACCCCTTCCTGTTGCGAACCTCCACCCACAGAGATTCTGTTGACAATCCCTCTTTGGCATCCATCTTTTCTACAGCCGTGACACTATCCCTGATCAACAGTGCCACTCCCCCACCCCTTTTGCCTCCTTCCCTGTCCCTCCTGAAACATCTGAAACCCGGCACTTGAAGTATCCAGTCCTGTCCCTGAGATAACCAAGTCTCTGTAATGGCCACCACATCATACTTCCAAGTAGTGATCCACGCTCTAAGCTCATCCATTTTGTTCACTACACTCCTTGCGTTAAAATACACACATCTCACCCCTTCGATCTGAGCGCTCCCCTTCTCCGTCACCTGACTATCCTCCCTTTCACACCGTCTACAAGCCCCTTTTATTTTTAAGCTAACCTCCTCTCTCCCAGTCACCTCATTTTGATTCCCACCCCACAACCATTTTAGTTTAAACACTCCCCAGTAGCCTTAGCAAACCTTCCTGCCAGGATATTGGTCCCCCTGGGATTTATGTGAAACCTGTCCTTTTTGTACAGGTCGCATCTGCCCCTAAAGAGATCCCAATGATCCAGGAACCTGAATCCCTGACCCCTACTCCAATCCCTCAGCCACGCATTTATCCTCCACCTTATTCCGTTCCTTCCCTCACTGTCTCGTGGCACAGGCAGCAATCCCGAGATTACTACCTTTGCGTTCATTCTTCTTAACTCCTTACCTAACTCCCTATATTCTCTTTTCATAACCCCTTCCCCTTTCCTGCCTATGTCAGTGGTACCAGTATGCACCACGACCTCTGGCTCATCTCCCTCCCACTTCAGGATTTTTGGATACGGTCAGAAACATCCCTGATCCCGGCACCAGGGAGGCAAACCACCATCCGCGTTTATCGACTACCTCCACAAAAATGTCTGCCTGACCCCCTCACTGTAGAGTCCCCTATCACCACTGCCTTCTTCCTCCTTTCCTTACCCTTCTGTGCTACAAGGCCGGACTCCGCGCTGGAGGCACGACCACTGCTGCTTCCACCAGGTGGGCTGTCCACCCCAACGGTACTCAAACAAGAGTACTTAGTTTTAAGGGGCACAACCACTGGGGTACTCTCTACCACCTGACTGTGACCCACTTGCCTGCTTCTTGTGGCCCCGGTGTGACCACCAGCCTATAACTCCTATCTATCACCTCCTCGTTTTCCCTGACCAGACGAACGTCCTCGAGCTGCAGCTCCAGTTCGCTAACTCGGTCCCTTAGGAGCCGCAGTTCGACACACCCAGCGCAGATATGCACTTCTGGGAGGCTAGGAGACTCCATGACCTCCCACATCCGGCACTGAGAACAGCAAACTGGCTTCACATTCCTAATGCCCTTTTCCTCAGATTCCACAGGGGAAGAACTAAGATTTAAAAGTTGAGAAACCTGCCCTCCCTCGCCCATTTCCTCCTAAGCCCGTTGAGCCAAAGCCCATCAGCTCTCACTCTGCTACCTGCTCACTCCGCTGCCCGCTACAACGCTGCCCGCTGAATAGTGCGTACTCCTCTTTAACCCTCACTCGAACTACCGACTGACTCCAGGCACATGCGCACAAAACATTTAAAAAACCGCTCTGTCTTCCTGCTGTTTAAAAAATGTCCGTTCTGCGTTCCTTCTCTGTTAACTATCTCCACTCCGCGTTCCTTCTCCTTTAAATCTCCTTTTAATGTTTGTAATTTAAGCAGAATTTTTCTCTCTCATCCTTTCTTGAGTGCCAACTTCTTTAAGCTCGCAATGTTAAAACAACACAGCTGTTTTATAATGTAGACTACTGGATCAAAGAAAACAAGAAATGCTTTAACTCATCTGAACCAAATCAATGGATGTCTTCCAGAGGTGTGGAGGTCTGGATGGAGAAAACAATCAGTGAGCTCTTACTGTTAGGCTGCAAATTGAACAATTAAGCATACTCCCATATTGTTTGAATTTTTGTTACAAAGGCATGGACCTTTGTAACAAAAAAGGCCGCCAATTCTAATAATTTAGTATAATTCACTTAGAAAGGGCTGAATAATATCTTGCAGCTTCTTCCTTTAAACGTGAAAACATCAATGTTGATTTTAAAAGGTACTACTCATAGTTAGAGAACTATTCTCTAGGGGGAGGTAGTGGTAATACCACAAGACTAGAACTCCAGAGGCCCAGACTAATGCTTTCAGGACATGTGTTTGAAAGCTACCATGGCAGCTGGTGAAATTTAAATTCAATCAATAGATCTGGAATTAAAATTTAGTTTTGCTAATTGAGCATGAAAACTTTGTTGATTGTCGTAAAAACCCATCTGGTTTAGGAAAGGAAATCTGCTGTCCTTATCTGGTCTGGCCTACAAGTGACCCTTGACCCACAGCAATGTGGTTGACTCTTAAATGCGCTCTAAAATGGTCAGTCAAGCCACTCAGTTGAATGGACCACCCGGCATCGACCTAGGCACCGAAAATGACAATGGAAAACCCAGCCATGTTGATCCTGGAAAGTCCTCGTATTAACATCTGGGGGATGTTACCAAAATTGGGAGAGCTGTCTCACAGACTAATCAATCAGCAGCCTGACATAGTCATACTCACCAAATCATACATACAGACAATATCCCAAATACCACCATTGCTATCCCTGAGTATGATGTGGAGATGCCGGCGTTGGACTGGGATTAACAACACCAGGTTAAAGTCCAACAGGTTTATTTGGTAGCAAATACAAAGGAGCAGCGCTCCGAAAGCTAATGGTATTTGCTACCAAATAAACCTGTTGGACTTGAACCTGGTGTTGTTAAAACTCTTACTGTGTTCATCCCTGAGTATGACCAGAGGTGGCAGCACAATGGTATATAGTCAGGAGGGAGTTGTCCTGGATGTTTTCAACATCAACGCTAGAACCCATGAAGTCTCATGATATCAGGTCAAACATGGGTAAGGAAACCTCCCACTGGTTACCACATACCATTCCCTTCAGCTGATAAATCAGTACACATACAATTTGAACACCTTGGAAGAAGTACTGAAGGTGGGAGGGCGCAAAATGTACTCTGGATGGAGTCTTCAATGTCCATCACAAAGAGTGGCATGGTAGCACCACTACGAACCAAGCTGGCAGAGTCTTAAAGGACAGAACTGCTAGGCTGGGTCTGTGGTAGGTGGTGAAGAAACCAACAAGAGTGAAAATCATACTTGATCTTGACCTCACTAATCTACCTATTGCAGATGCATCTGTCTATCACAGTACTGTCACACAGTCCTTGTGGAGATGATGTATCCTCATGTTCACATTGAGGAAACCCTCCATTGTGTTTCATGGCATTGCTACCATGCTAAATGAGATAGATTTCAAACAGAAATCTTCAGAACTAGCTGCATCCCTAGCTAAATTGTTTGTGACTCCTCAGATACTTAAGAAGTCCATGCCCATATGCAGCAAGACCTGGACAACATTCAGGCTTGGGCTGATAAGTAGCAAGAAACATTCTGGATACACATGTCAGGCATGCCCAACAAGAGAGAATCTAACCATCTTGACATTCAATGGCATTTCCATCAATGAATACTCCACTATCCTGGGAGGTTACCAGATGCTGAGTTGGATCAACCATGTAAATACTGTCGCTATAAAAGTCGAGACTGAGGGATTCTGCAGAGAGTAAGTCACTTCCTGACTCCCCAAAAACAGTCCATTAACTACAAGCTAGGAGTGTAATGGAATACTCTCCACTTGCCTGGATGAGTGCAACTCCAACAACACTCACGAAGCTTGAAACCATCCAGGACAAAGCAGCCCACTTGATTGAAATCCCATCCAGTACATTCAACATCCATACCCTCCACCACCAATGGACAGTGACAGCAGTGCGTACCATCTGCAAGATGCACTGCAGCAACTTGCCATTGCTTCTTCAACAGCAGCTTCTGTAATAAGCAACACCGGTTAAATGGTTTCCTCATCAGCTCTTGAGGAAATGGAAGGGCGCACTCCCTTTGAGCACTACAAAGTGGTGTTGGTGAAGGTAGCACAATATTTTTGACATGAAGGTGTTCATAGCCAGCTTCAACTCAACGGCAGCATTTGATTTGATTTGATTTATTATTGTCACATGTATTAACATACAGTGAAAAGTATTGTTTCTTGCACACTATACAGACAAAACATACCGTTCATAGAGAAGAAAACGAGAGAGTGCAGAATGTATTATTACAGTCATAGCTAGGGTGTAGAGAAAGATCAACTTAATGCAAGGTAAGTCCATTCAAAAGTCTGACAGCAGCAGGAAAGAAACTGTTCTCAAGTCGGTTGGCACGTGACCTCAGACTTTTGTATCTTTTTCCCGAAGGAAGAAGGTGGAAGAGAGAATGTCCGGGGTACGTGGGGTCCTTAATTACGCAGGTTCCAGAACTTCTCGGTCTTCTGGAACGGGAAGTATGCAGTGTGCCTCCTGCAAGAAACCCACTGGTCCGGGAGATGAAGCCACATAGCTCCTGGAGTGGCAAAGGCGGGTCTACATGAGTCACCTAGTACCTATTTCTAGCAGGGTGGCAATCTTGTTGGCCCCACATTTTCAGCTGGAGATCTTGGGATTCAAGGAGCCTTGCCAGGCTGATTGCTGCACTTGACAGTTCATGAGGGAGGCGTGGTGTTTCACTTCGTGAATGTCCATGCTCCGGCCCTTTGGACTGCAGCAAATGACTTTCTATGAACAATAACATATGATCTTGCAATATCAACTTTACCAACAACTTTTGCAAAGCTTCAGGGTTTAATCCTGTGTATGTTGTTTGTCCTTGCAACAACAATAATTTTATATTATGTAACACCTTTAGCATAATGTTACTGTGCATGTATGTGAATGCTGGAATGTGATAAAATAAGATTGAAGATTACAGGTGCAGATTGCCATGTGGGAAAACAATGTTGTGGCTGTAACAGAGACCTGACTCAAATTGTTGACCTAGGTGTTAAATATTCCTGCATACAAGGTGCGCAGGAAAGATAGGAAATGAAGTGGAAGGGGGAGCTGTTTTTGTTAAGGATAAAGTTACAGTGCTTGAAAGAGATATGTCCGAGTAGGATCAAAGACATAATCAATTTGGCTAAAGGAACAAAAAAGGTGCAATTATTTTGCTTTATGTATTCCAAAGGCCACCGGCCAGTAGGAAAGATGCAGCGGAACAAATTTGCAAGGGAATTAGAGAGGTGCAAGAGTTCTAGAGTACTTATAATGGGTGAGTTTAATTATCTGAAGATAGACTGGAACTGCAGTAATGTAAAGGGCAGAGATATATTCTGGATTTTTTACAGCAGTGTGTTTCTGGCCCACTGAGGAAGAGGCATTGCTTGATCTGGTTCGTGGAAAGGAGGTGGGCCAAGTGGATCCATTGTCAGTAGGAAAACCTTTAGGGGAAAGTGATCTTTGTATCTGAAGAAGAGTCATATGGACTTAAAATATTAATTCCGTTTCTCTCTCCACAGGTGCTGCCAAACCTCCTGAGCTTTTCCAGCATTTTCTTTTTTTCTGTATCTGTTCAGGTTGGCTATGGCAAAGGACAAAAAACAATTTATTGTAAGAACTGGGGGAAAGCCAACTTCAGTTGGGTAAGAATGGAGTTTTGTCAGATAAACTGGTATCAAAGATCGGCAGGAAAAATAATAATTGAACAATCAGGTACATTTAAAAACAGAGGTAGTTCAGACACAGTTAAGCTATATTCCAGTTAGGTAGAGCAAACAAATCCAGAGTTCCATGGATGATGAAAGAAATAAATGTTCAAAGGGAAAGTGAAAAAGAAAGTAAGAGAAGCAAGGAAAGTATGAAAAGAGACTGGTAGCTAAACGTAAAAGGAAATTCCAATGTCTTCTATAACTATATAAGTAGTAAAAGTGTGGTTAAAGGAGGAGTGGGGCTGATTAGGGACCAAAAGAGAATGGAGGCTGCGGGCATAGCTGAGGTATTAAATGAATACTTTGCATCTGTCTTTACCAAGAAAGAAGATGCTACCCAGGCTATAGTGAAAGAAAAGGTAATTCAGACACTTGTAGGGTATAAAATTGATAAAGAGGTAGTATTGGATACGCTGTCTAACAAAATTATTATAAGACACCAGGACCAAGTGAGGTGCATCCAAGGATAACAAAGGGAAGCGAGAGTGGAAATTGCGGAGGTACTGGCTATAATCTTCCAGTCTTGCTTAGACTCGGGGTGGTGCTAGAGAACTGGTAGTTAAACAAACTTTTAACTAATCTCTGCTACCACCTGAGTCTAGTCTAGCCCTGGCCCAGTGCTTAGAACTCTTACCTACCAGTCAGAGATCAGGAGTATAGGCTTTCATCCGAGGGACTGGAACACTATATCCGTGAAAGAATAAATACCTGAGTGATGATCCAGGCAGACTCTCCCATGCTACACTGTTGGAGGTGCTATCTTAAACTATCTTGCGGGTGGGTACTGAAGATTTCATGACCATTTTTAGAAGAACGGGGGGTAGTGACTAAGTGACACAGAACTTTGACTGTTACATCCACGTCAAAAAAGACTGTAAAAATAAGCCGAGCAACTGCCACTCAGTTTTACCTCAGTGGTGGAGAAGCTTCTAGAAACAATAACTTAAGGAAAAATTAATAGTCACCTGGGAAAATGTGGGTTAATTAAGAAAAACCAACATGGATTTAAGAGAAAACTTCCTTGAGTTTTTTGAAGAGGTAACAGAGAGGCTTAATGAGGGTAATGCTGATATGATGACGCACATGGATGGTAAAATTCCACACAAGACTGGTGAGAAAAGTTACAGTTCATGGAATAAGATGGACTGTAACAACATAGATTTGAAATTTCATGCTTGATAAAAAAGAATCCTGATTAATAGACATATTTTGGACTGGAGGAAGGTTTGTAATGGAGCTCCCAAGGGGTTGGTGTTTGGATCCTTGTTGTTCCTGATATATATTAATAACCTACACCTTGGTTTCAAGGTTTGTGGATGATACAAAACTTGGAATTATAGAATTCCTAGACTGCAGAAGAGGGCTATTTGGCCCATTAAGCTTGCACTGTCAACAATCCCACCCAGAACCTATCCCTGTAACTCCACGTACCGACCCTGCTAAACCCCCTGACACTGAGGTCTGATTTTACCATTAAGTTCCTCCTGTTTTTGGGTGCGAAAAATTGGTAAAGTCGGGCATGAGGCGAGTAGCAATCCACGCCTGCCTCCGTGCCAGCTCCCCCTACCAAGGCCCGAAAATGGACATGATTGGGACCGTGCCCGAAATGGGAGCGACAGCCATTTAAATGCATTTGAATGTATTAAAATTGAATAGGCTGCACGACCAACTTTTCCAGCACTTCTCCCTTTACCACTGCGTTTGCCAATCCCGAATGGGCACGTATCAGAAATGCTCCATAAAAGTCCGATTCAGGTGCTCCATCAGTGAGGGTTAGTGAGCAGCACTCTGCTATTCATGGGTGTCCTTTCGTTGCGGCCATTTTCTTTCTCGGGGCGGTGGCGGCTCTGCGGGTGTGTGAGGGGTGGAGGGCTGTTGCTCTGCAGGGTCTCCAATGTCCGATTTGCAGCACAGACCCGGGTCTCAGCACTGACCTTGGGTTTTGCAGTGCTGCTGGGTCCTGGTGCACTCAGCTCACTTCCAGCTGAAAGATATGCACAAAATCCTTGCTAATTGCACCGCTGCAGCCTCTCAACTTTGCAAGGAGCTGTGATTGTGGGGAGCATGTGACTGGGGGATTGGGGGAGGGGGGTGGGGGGAGAGCTGGGATTGTGGGGAGCATGTGGCTGGGGGATTGGGGGAGGGGGGTGGGGGTAGAGCTGGGATTGTGGGGAGCATGCGGCTGGGGGAATTGGTGGGGGCTGTGATTGTGGGGAGCATGCGGCTGGGGGAATTGGAGTTGTGATTGTGGGGAGCATGTGGCTGGGGAAATTGGGGGGCTATGATTGTGGGGAGCATGTGGCTGGGGGAGTTGGGGTGGTATGGACAGTGACTGTTGATGTGCTAGGGGCAAGCAGTGTTCCTTAACCTCTACATATGTTCCTTTCCATCCCCCCCCCTCCCCCTCCCCCCTCCAACCTGCCCTTCAGAGTGATGGGATGGCTTTTGCAATGCAACCAATCGATCTTGCTGTTCTTTTTGTAGCTACTGGAGCTGAGGAGGAGGAACTGGAGGAAAGATTGTGGGCACAGGAGGCCTGGGCCTTACCACTTGCAGGCATAGAGGGAGATGACCACCAGAGGCAGGAGGTGGCCACCATTCACCCAGAGAGGAGGCATAGGAGAAGGAGGGAGCAGAGACCCCAACAGTTCTGTGCAAGAGTGTCATTTGAACACCGTGGACACCATGTGCTGCCGACGTTTCCGCCTCCAAACACCTGTTGCAGGACCTGGCACCTAGAGGAGGGGGGGGGGCACCCACTCTCAGTGGCTGTGAAACTTTTATGCGACTGGTTCCTTCCAGGCCCCTAGCGGAGATATCTGTGGCACCTCCCAATCAGCTGCGCACACCTGTATCACAGTAAGAGTTTTAACAACACCAGGTTAAAGTCCAACAGGTTTATTTGGTTGCAAATGCCATTAGCTTTCGGAGCGCTGCTCCTTCGTCAGATGGAGTGGAAATCTGCTCTCAAACAGGGCACAGAGACACAAAATCAAGTTACAGAATACTGATTAGAATGCGAATCTCTCCAGCCAACCAGGTCTTAAAGATACAGACAATGTGAGTGGAGGGAGCATTAAGCACAGGTTAAAGAGATGTGTATTGTCTCCAGACAGGACAGCCAGTGAGATTCTGCAAGTCCAGGAGGCAAGCTGTGGGGGTTACTGATAGTGTGACATAAACCCAACATCCCGGTTTAGGCCCTCCTCATGTGTGCGGAACTTGGCTATCAGTTTCTGCTCAGCGACTCTGCGCTGTCGTGTGTTGTGCAGATCACAGCTGTGTCAAGCAGATCACAGAAGCCCTGTATGCCTGGGCTGGGCAGTACATCAATTTAACCTGGACCAGGCCCATCAGGAAGCCCGGGCTGCAGGGTTCGCAGCCATTGTGGGGATGCCTAACATACGGGGGGCCATCGACTGCACACACGTTGCCCTCAAGACCTCCCTACAGAATCCGCCGAGATTCATCAGCAGAAAGGGGTTCCACGTCCTGAATGTTCAACTAGTGTGCAACCATAACATGAACATTATGCATGTCTGTGCAAGACATCCAGGTAGTGTGCATGACAGCTTCTTGTCAGGAGCTCGGACATCCCGGAGGCATTTGAGGAGCCGCCCAGGCTGCGGGGGTGATATGAGTTTTGGACATGGTTGATGATGCAGAGGCCTGTATCTGAGGCGGAGACCCGTTATAATAAGACCCATGTAGCCACCCGCGTGATAGTAGAGAGGTGCATTGGGCTCCTCAAAATGCGATTCCGGTGCCTAGACCGATCTGGCAGGGCCCTCCAATAGAGCCCAGTGATCTCTTCCCACATAGTAGTCGTGTGCTGTGCTTGCACAATCTGGCTCTACAGAGAGGTGACATATTGGAGGAGGAGGAGGGCGTGGAGGCCAGGCATCGCTGGGGAGGATGACCAACAGGAGGAGGAGGAGGAAGAAGACGAGGAAGAGCATGCCGAGGAACACCAACCAAGCACTGGAGGGCTGGCAGCTCAAATGATGCATGCGTGGGCAGCAAGGGAGCCCCTGATCACCAGGTGGTTCAGTCGCTAGGGGTACGTGTCTGTGAGTTCCATTCCCCACCCCCTCCCAAAATTCTTTCTATCTCCTGCAACATTGTCACACCAGAGTGGTGGGCCTGGGTGCGTTGTTTTAGTGAGTGTTTTGGGAAGCAGGAGGGTGATGACGACTCGCTAATCGCCATTATGATGATGCCCAGGTGCAAACTAGTCTGGCTCCTACCTGAGCTCTGCATGCACGCTGGTACCTGGGCCCATGTAGTGGGTAAGGGATCTGAAACCCCCATACAGGGCCCTGGGGCAAGTGGGGTGGGGGACGGGAGAGAATCACTCATGGGGTCTGGGGAACCAATGCCTCCCTTTCCTCCGTGACACAGTATTGAGGGGCCTCCCCAACTGACATCAACATGAAGCATCGTTCTGGTGATCATCAATGTAAGAGGATTCCTATTCGAGACAAATTAGTCACAGGTGGGTGGTGAAAAAACATTTAATTGCGATAAAGGTGTTTAAATCAGACATTCTAACATAAAAACATGTGAACAGAAAACGTTAAAGTGCTTAAATATCTTTCTAACTAGTGCAGCCCTTCACCCGTGCCATCTCAGTGCAAGTACAACTTCCTAACCTTATGTGGCCTACCACGTCTCAGTGACTCCCCAGAATGTACATCAGAGGTGGAGGGACCAGCTGCCTACCTCGCCCCGTTGCCTGTGAAGCGCTGCCCCGAGCTGCCCGGTGTCAGGAAGGGGGGAATCAGAAGGTGTAGTCACAGCTACAGTCTCCTGGCTGGAAGGCCCCGGCATGGGCTCCAGCCCTTCCTCCTCCTTGGAGTTCCTAGGTCACTCCATGGGACGGCGGTGCTTCTGCAGTGAGCTCCAGAAGCTCTGACATCACCTGGCACTGCCAGTTCTGGAGGACCACCTGCGACCTACCCATGATGGTTGAGCCCTCTGCGATGACCACTGAGTCGGGGGCCACCTCAATGGCCGCAGCAAGTGCCCTCTGAGATTGGGCCAAGCTCTGCAACCCCTCAGTCGTGGCCCTCAGACTCTGGATCAGTGCCTCAATGATTGAGGACAGGGGAGAGAGAGAAATGTGTCACACAGCCATTGGAGTCCGGAGGAGACTTGTGGATTATTGCAGTACCTTTCTGATAAGCTCCAACTATCTCTTTTATAATCTGTCCTACCCTGTAGCTACAATTAAGGGGCATGTACACCACTCCCACAAGTGACTTCTTGCATTTACAATTTCTCATCTCAACCTAAACTGCCTTTATATCCTGAATATAGGTCATCCCTCTCTAATGTGCTCATATTATCAAGAACTAACAGAGCCATCCCTCCACCTGTTCTCAACTTCCTGTCCTTTCTAAATGTCACATATACTTCTATATTCAGGTCCCAATCTATGTCATCCTGTATCCACATCTCATCAGTTCATCTATTTTGTTTCAAATGCTACTTGCATGCAGATACAGAGCAATAAGCTTAGTCCTTTTATTATTTTATAGCACCTAGCCTAATCTGCTGATTGACTCTTAGATTTGTACTCTCTGCCCCTTCCTATCACAGCTTGTTTATCATTTCTTATATTAGTACTTTTCTCTCTTGCCTTGTCTCTACTAGTTATGCAGCTCACTAGAACCCAACATGGTTCAGGTGCAGACCATCCCAATAGTACAGATGCCACTTTCCCCAGTATTGGTGCCAGGGTGCAAAAAATTGGAATCCAATTCTCCCACACCAGTCTTTGAGCCACACATTAATTTCTCTAACCCTATTTACCCTATGCCAATTTGCAAGTGGCTCAGGTAATAATCCACTTTGGAGGTTCTACTTCATAATTTGGTGCCTAGTTTCTCGTACTGACAATGCAAAAGCACCTTCCTCATCCTTCCTATATTGTTGGTACCTACATGGACCATGGCCACTGGATCCTCCCCCTCCCATTGCAAGTTCCTGTCCAGCCCAGAGTAGATGACCTGAACCCTGGCAGGCAACACAGCCATCTGGACTCTTGCTCCTTGCTATAGAGATCAGTATCAATCCCCTTCATTGTCCCCTACTACCACTACATTCTTATGTGCTCCATCCACTTGGATGGCTTTCTGAACCACTGTGACATGGTCAGTCAACTCATCTACCCTGCAGCTCCCACCCTCATCCAAACGAGCTGAAAGAACCTCAGACATGTTGAACAATTTCAGAGGCTGACACTTCTTCAAACCTGCCCTCTGAGTCGCCTTACCTGGCTCAGCTGCAGTCATACTCCCCTGTCCCTTACCACTTTCCAGATCAGAAGATCCTATCCTAAGGGGTGTGAGCCTTCTTAAATAAAACATCCAAGTTACTCTCCTCCCTAATGTGTCGCAGTGTGTAGCTCAGCCTCCAACTCAATGACTGAGCCAAACTTCCTCAAGCTGCAGACACTTACTGCACTGTGCTTGTCCTGGATAACACAAGTATCCATGAGCTCCCATGTGCTGCAGCCTTGACACATCACATGCCCTGCCCTATTTATGAACTTTAATTACTTAATTGTTTCATTCAATTATTTTCTTTTAGATATTTACCAATCTTATCACGAACCCCAGTACTATTTTAAACCTTCGGATAATACACCTTGACCACTTACCAGATACTCACCAACAGCTCACTTCCTCCTCTATAGTTGAGCAAAAACCAACAGCAGGGTAAAAAAGTTAGAAAAGGCGAAGGTGTACCTCCTCCCCTCCGAACTCCCCCTTCTCACCAAACCTCCACACTCTGAATTTGCACTCAGCGTTAGGAATTTGGGAAGTTGAGGTTAATAATTGAACTCGAGATGAAAACAAAATAACGTAACAAGATTAGCAGACATTTAGAGGAATAATGAGATGTGATTTACCCAGTAACAATATTAGTAGGCATCTAGACAATTGAGGTGCGGATTGCCATATCAGAAAAACTGTTTGCCAGAGATCAGGAGGAGCTACACAAATGATAACTTCTAAAGACAGGGAATTTGAGAGATAGAAACAGCTGAATCCACAGGGTGGGAATATCAGGCTGAACAATATAACTGCGAGCACCCTCACTGGGGAAGGAGGCTAGTTTTCCATCCAACAGTCAGCAGAGGCCTGTTCCAGCTAACATTTAGAGCCACAGCAGATTGCAGTTATTCTCCTGTAAAAGATGCAGGGGGTGAACTTAAGCCCACTCCCACCATCCATGAGAATGTCGACAGGGACTGAAGATTTGGAAGTCACAGATCTTTCCGGCGAGATCACGATTTTGGATCTTTCCTGCCCCTTGCTCTGACATCATCAGGTTCACACGCATAATGGGTATGTACCTGATTTACATTCATTTAAATATATTTCCACATTAACACTATTGGGAAATTATTAACATTATTGGGAGATATTGACCCCTTCTTCCGCCTTATTTTCAAACTGTCGTTTTCGACAGGTTCACCAGATATGAACCTGTTATGGGAATCCCCCGGGGAAGTAAAGGTGAGTACAGACCCCAGGCCAGGCAGTGGCTTGGCAATGGCAGTCCTCTGGTACTGCTCCTTGGCACAGGTTGGTACTGCCAGGTTTGCACCATGTCACCTGGCATTGCCGGGGTGGACCCCAGTGGGAGCCTCATGGGGAGGGTTCCTTTGTATGTAGTGATGGATGAAACGGGATACTGGCGATGACCGATTGGAAGGTGGGAGGTGCGGTGCCAGTTCTGATTGTGGAGAGGGAGAGGGCAGATGATAATGGAGTGGGGGTCAGAGTTAAATGTCGGCTCTATTCGGGAAGTGAGGGGCAAGCCTCTGAGACCTCCTTGATGGTGGTAGGGGGAGGGGGGAGTTTTTTGCTGTTCTGATTAGGTCACCCTTTAAACATGGCGTTCCAATCTCAGTGTAGCTGGGCTTTGCTGGCGTGATGGGGCCCCCTGCATGACAGCGTGAAACACTTCCATTTGATTTTTTGGCAGAGTGTCATAAGATCTGGAGAGAAAACTGACTGGTTTCTCTGGAGAGAAATACAGCAGTTTTTCACCAGAAATAACACACATTTTTTTGGTAAGATTTCATCCACAGTTTCATGCCTTCATTGAACCAGGAAAAACGTTTTCGCAGACCTAGTCATTTGAATTGGATTGTTTGGGAACTATTAGCTGGATTTGACTAAAAGAGTTACTAAATTTGAAGTTGTTTGGGGAAAAAAAGGACTTCTCAGTGAGTTCAGGGAACAAGAAGTAATCCCAGATAAAATGATGCGTGTTATCAATATACATAAGTGTCATAGCGTATATTAGTCTTTCTTGTCATGTGTTTTTCCTTTTACTTCAGTACTCTTCATTAATTGTTTACATAGTGACTGGACTGGTTCCTCAATGGGTTGTACGTTGTTCCTCACATTACTCCAAACAAATATATACCAAGTGTTTCAACTTATCCTTAGGGTATCCTTAGGGGTTTTGAAACACACTCGCAGGTAATATCAGAAGGTGTAACAAAATTGGGGGCTTGTCTGGGCTTTCTAAAGGCATAATTCCTTTGGGGGTAGTGGATTTATGACTTTTTAAACATTATAAAACAGTGAGGAACACATGGAACCAAGAGAGGATGTGTTATTTAAAATAAGGAGGCTGTAAAGATGGCCCTTGCTCTAGCCCAGGCTTATTTGGAAACAGATGCTGTAACGTTAGCAAATTTGAAAAATGTACCAAAAGTAAATTTGATGCAACTGGCAGCTAAATTGGAATTATGATTATCTACAAGCGCCAAGAAAGCTCGAGTCATAGAGGTTTACAGCATAGAAACAGGCCCTTCGGCCCAACTTGTCCATGCCGCCCTTTTTTTTTAAACCCATAAGCTAATCCCAATTGCCCGCATTTGGCCCATAGCCCTCTATACCCATTTTACCCATGTAACTGTCTAAATGCTTTCTAAAAGACAAAATTGTACCCACCTCTACTACTACCTCTGGCAGCTTGTTCCAGACACTCACCACCCTCTGTGTGAAAAAATTGCCCCTCTGGACACTTTTGTATCTCTCCCCTCACCTTAAACCTATGCCCTCTAGTTTTAGACTCTCCTACCTTTGGGAAAAGATATTGACTATCTAGCTGATCTATGCCCGTCATTATTTTATAGATCTCTATAAGATCTATAACTTGGTAAAGTTGGGCGTGAGGCGAATACTGCGATCCGTCGATTGCGTCCATTTTTGGGCCTTGTGGACGCAGGTGCGGATCGCACTATAACGTATAACTCCTTATAATTCAAACCATCAAGGCCCGGTAGCTTCCCAGTAAATCTCTTTTGCACTCTTTCTAGTTTAATAATATCCTTTCTATAATAGGGTGACCAGAACTGTACACAGTAAAGCTGAGTAATTGTAAAAGTAAGCTGAGGTAATTGAAAGCACAGCAACACATTTAAATATGCAAGCAGTCAGTCAGACCGTGTGGGCCCGATTTTACCATTTGGTTCTAAGTGCTGAATCTGGGTGTGATTCAGATCCGACTTGTAAACACTGTTCTCAGGCGCCCCCATACGCACTCAGCCTGAAAATAAAAGTCGCAAATCTGAATCATGCTGTGAGTGGGATTTATCGCGCCCGAAACACTGCTGCTCCAATTGGAGCCTTCAACTGCGCATGCACGCTAAAAAAAATTTTGAAAAATGCTCCCCTGCTACATCGCTCCCAGGCCACAAAAAGTGGCCCAGGAGCGATGGTCCCCATAGACAACACCCTATCCCCACAACATAACTGTCCCCCTTATCCACACCGCCCCCCCGCTACCCGGACCGATTGCAACTCTCTGCTCCATTTCCCCCCCCACCGATCGCCCGCAGAGTGGCAGCGGACCCTCTTGCCCCCCCCCACCACAGACCCATCTGACCCTCCTCCTCCTCCCTCCCCCACCAGAGATCCACCTGACCCTCCTCCCTCCCCCACCAGAGATCCACCTGACCCGCATCCTTCCCTACCAGAGAATGACCTGGCCCCCCTCTTCCTCCCCCCCCCCCATCAGAGAACGATCTGGCCTCCCTCCTCCTCTGAACCCCCCCCCCTCAAAGAACAATCTGGCCCACCTCCCTCTCCTCCACCCCCCCCCCCCCCACCACCAGAGAACGATCTGGCCTGCCTCCCCCCCCCCCCCCCCCACACACACACCACCAGAGATACATCTGGCCTCCCTCCTCCTTCCCCCCACCAGAGAATGATCTGGCCTTCCTCCTTCTCCCCGCCCCACCCCCCCCCCCCAACCAGAGATAACATCTGGCCCGCCTCCCCCCGCCCCACTGATCTGAGTTAGAGAGCCACCAGAAGCTCTGAACTTACTCCTTCAGCAACTGAAGCACCCAAAACAAGACTTTTGCCGAATCTGGACGGGTGAACGCGATGGTAAAGGGGGAAATGCAGGTAAGTTTAGGCGTCCAGCCCATTAAGTCAATTTAAATGCATGCAAATGCATTTAAATTTGTCGCGCCTGTTTCGGGCGCGGTCCCAATTGCATCCATATTCGGGCCTTGGTAAAGAGGGAATCGGCGTGGACGCAGTCGCGGATCGCACTATTCGCCTCACGCCCGATTTTACCAAGTTTTCACACCCAAAAATGGACGCAATGCAATAGTAAAACCGGGCCCTGTATTTCAAGAATTGGGGAAACTGAATTAGCAAAAATTCAATTACAAAGAGAAACAGAAATAAAGAAATTAGAAATGTAAGAAGGAGAGAAAGAGATGGCTTTTCAAAGGGAATCGGAAATGCAGAAGTTAGCAGTGACAGAAAGAGAAAAGGATAAAGAGCAAAAACTTCAAATTAAAATATAGCAAATTGCAATAGGCACAATGGAGCTGGATAGGGAAGAAAGTTGTTCTAGACATAAACCTAGTGGGGAGATGTTTAGATTTTTACAGGCACTTCCAAAATTTGATGAAAGTGATGCGGAGGCATTTGTTAATGCCTTTGAGAAAATAACTAAACAGATGAAATGGCCACAAGTTATTTGGACACTGCTCTACAGAGTAAACTTGTAGGCTGGGCTAGTGAAGGGACAGAGGAAAAGTCTGGGAAACAGTTAAAAGATCTATACTGAGTACTTATGCGTTATTACCAGAGGGTTACAGGCAAAAGTTTCAAAACGTGAGAAAACAGTCTGGATAGACTTGTATTGAATTTGACATGGTTATACAAAGTAATTTTGATTGGTGGATCAGAGCATTAAAAATAGAAGAAACCTATGATGCCCTTAGAGAAGTAATTCAGTTGGAAGAATTCAAAGATTCATTACCTGCAATGATAGGGACTCATGACAAGGAACAAAGAGTTAAAACTACAAGACACACAGCCGAGTTTGCTGACGATTATGAGTTAGTTCATTGGTCAAAGCCTTTTTTTGGACACTTGTTTAAATCTGAGAAAGATAGAAAATGGGAAGGTGCGAGAAAGGACAGTCAAGCAAGAGGAAGAGTGGTTGAAAATTCCAAGGAGACTTCACCTCAAAATAAAAAAAAGATAGTGCTGAGGGAATGAGAGGTATGAGGAAAGGATGCTATCATTGTAATAAACTGGGTCACACCAAGTCAGCATGCTGGGGATTAAACGAAAAGGCAATTGGAGTTAAAAGGGGAAATATGAAGTCAGAGACTGGAGAACAGGAGAAGCAGGCAGGGTTTATACACAAGAGGAAAAGAGCCAACGATAGGAATGAAAATGTGTGCACAAATGGTACAGGGACAGAGTGACGAGAGTGGCTGACATGTTTAAGGATTTTGTGTGCAAAGGAAAAGTATTTCCATGTGGACAGACCTGAATAGGGAAAATACTAAATTTTATGAGATACAGGTGCACCTCAATCACTAATATTGTGGGATAAATATATTTGTTGTCCAGAAGGGATATTGAAGAAAGACGTTCTGGTCAACAGCATTCACGGCGAAACAAGAAAAATTCTTTTGGTTAAAAATAAACTTGAGTAGCTTGAAGATGAGAGAAGTGGTTGTAGGGATGCAAGGATTCAATTCATTCTGGGGAATGATACAGCAGGATTACAGACAGTAGTGATTCTGATTGTGGTTGAACAGCCGATAGAAAATCCAGCTACAGAGAAATTGCAAACAGACCATTCTGGAGCTTTTCCTGATTGTGCAGTGACAGGATCACAGGCTCATTATCTGGTACGCACACCAGCTGGGCGTAAATCACACAGGATGTGTCATATTAACATGCTTAAGAAGTATTGGAATGAAGTCTTGATAATAATGAAACAGGTGTTCCAGTTTCCTCCCACAGTCCAAATTTAATCAACTGCTTAAGTTATCTTCCAGCTAAGAGCCAGAGTGAATTGTAAGAGTTATTGCAGGCCTATAAATGTATTTGTGGGGATAAATTAGGTAGAACAGAAGTAGCAATGCATGAGGTAGATGTGGGGGACACAGTTCCAATAAATCAACATTAATATAGATAAAATCCAGAAAGGTTATCACAAGTACAGAAGAAAATTGAATATATGATCCAGAATCGCATTATTGAAATGAGTTCTAGTGATTGGTAGCATTCTGATTGGGGAGCTCCAAAGTCAAATGAAACACATTAGTGTGGACTCCAGGAGAGTAAATACCGTCACTGTGAGGGATTTGTTTTCTATTCCATGTTTGAAAGATTGCATCGAAAGAGTTAGACAGTCTGAATTCAGTCATGAAGATAGACTTGCTAAAGGGCTATTATCAAGTAACTTTGACTGAGAGGGCAAAGGAGATCGCTATGTTTATGATGCCAAATGGACTTCATCAATTCAAAGTTACGCCATTCGGGATGAAGAACGCACATGCAACTTTTCAGAGATTCAGAAATAAAGCTATTCAAGGACTGAGACACTGTGCAGAATCCTGGGTGGCATGGTGGCACAGTGGTTAGCACTGCTGCCTCACAGCTCCAGGGACCTGTGTTCGATTCCTGGCTTGGGTCACTATCTGTGTCGAGTTTGCACGTTCTCCCCGTGTCTGTGTGGGTTTCCTCCATGGTGCTCGGATTTCCTCCCACAGTCTGAAAGACGTGCTGGTTCGATGCATTGACCCGAACAGGTGCCAGAATGTGGCGACTAGGGGAATTTCACAATAACTTCATTGCAGTGTTAGTGTAAGTCTTACTTGTGACTAATAAATAAACTTTAACTTAACTTTATACATTGATGATTTAGCTTTCTGGAACGAGAGGATTTTGTCCTAAGTTTGTACTGAACTTTGGTAGTGTGGTAGCACCATTCACAGAGTGCCTAAAGAAGAACAAGCACTTTAACTAGACAGAGGACTGTAAAATGGTATTTGAACATTTAAAAACTTTGTTGACAACGAAACAGTGTTAGCCGCACAAAATTACTACATGCAGTTTAAATTGGCTGTAGTTGCTAGTGACATCGGTGTGGGAGCCTTGTTGCTACAGGAAGACATTGAGAAACCTGTGGGCTATTTCTCAAGGAAATTAAATAGTCACCAACAGAAGTATTCCATCACTGAAAAAGAGTGAAAGTCTCACAACACCAGGTTAAAGTCCAACAGGTTTATTTGGAATCACGAGCTTTCAGAGTGCTGCTCCTTCACCTGATAAAGGAGAAGCGCTCCGAAAGCTTGTGATTCCTTCATCAGATGAAGGAGCAATGCTCCAAAAGCTCGTAATTCCAAATAAACCTATTGGACTTTTACTGGTGTTGTGAGACTTCTTACTGTGTCCACCCCAGTCCAACGCCGGCATCTCCGCATCATTGAAAAAGAGACATGAACCCTGGTACTGGCAACCCACAGAAAAATCATACATACGGACCACAATCCCATAAAATATCTGGAAAGGTTTCAAGATCAGAACACCAGATTATTCTTATGGAGTCTGTTGTTACAACCATTTGATTTAAACATCATTCATGTGGCCAGGTTAGAGAACGTCATTGCAGGAGCTTTATCACAAGTATAAAAGAGATTTTTGGTAACATTGGGTGAAAATTCTCTGCGATATAATTTTATTGTTAATGTATGCTCATAAATCTGTAATAGTTGATTCGGTAGAACGACCAACAAATGATTGAAAAGAAAGCAACTTTCATGTTTATTTTTAAAAAGAGGCAACATGTTTGGGAAGTTAACAGTTAAACTTGAGGTGAAAACAAAATAACAAACAAGTAACAAGATTAGCAGGCGTCTAGAGAAATTGAGGTGCGATTGCCATATCAGAAAAATTGTTTACCAGAGATCAGTGAGGCTATACAAATGATAACTTCTAAAGGGGGCATGATCGTACTGGCTCATCCAGCCAGTAAATCAGTGTGGCGAGCCAGTGAGATCAGGCGAAAGATGAAAAATTGGCTTCATGCCCGTTTTGTGCCTCTCGCAATGCTAGCCGACTCTGTTTTGCCGGCAAAATCAGCTTCGCACCAATTATGAAGCCAATTTCAATATTCATTACTTCAATTCAATATAATTAGTGAGTTCTGGACACAATTGGCCAGGTTCATTTGTCACCGGTCGAGGTCCTCACTGGCGAGAATGACACTTTTAAAGTTTAAACGTTTAAAGTTTTAAAGTTTATTTATTAGTGTCCCAAGTAGGCTTACATTAACACTGCAATGAAGTTACTGTGAAAATCCCCTAGTCACCACACTATGACGCCTGTTCAGGTACACAATGGAAGAATTTAACATGGACAATGCACCTAACCAGCATGTATTTTGGACCATGGGAGGAAACCGGAGCAACCAGAGGAAACCCACGCAGACACGGGGAGAACGTGCAGACTCTGCACAGACAGTGACCCAAGCCAGGAATCGAATCCCAGTCCCTGGCGCTGTGAGGCAGCAGTGCTAACCACTGTGCCACCATGCCGCCCACGTATAGTCCCCACAAACGGGGACCAGAGGTGATGGCTTCACTGGTGGGACAGGAGACCATCAAAGCCCCTGGTGTGATCTGGGGCAGGGCTGGGCAGTGCTCCTTGGGCACAGAGCAATCGATCGGCAGTAGGTCGCGATGTCTGACCAGCAGTGGATCCCGATGTCCATGAAGTGTGGGGAGAGGGGGGAAGTGACAGGAGATCTTCCAGTGTACTGTGTACACTGTGTACACAGTACACTAGGAAATCGGGGTGTCTGAGCAATAGTGCTCCTAGAGCTCAGCAGCTGGCTTCACTGGTGAGAATAGGCTTCAGCCTGTCCCCTACTGACGAGAATCACATTCTGGCTGTTTTCTTTTTACTGAGTGCCATACGATTGCGAATGGGAGCTTGCCCAAAAAAAACAGCGCTTTTCTCTCCTGTTTTCATGCTTGTCCCACATTTAGAATTTTTTTTTGGTAAGATCGTCCCCAAATAATTTGAGAGATGTAGCTAGCCAAATCCAGAGTGTGGAATATCAAAGAAATGGAACAGCACCCTCATTGGGGAAGGAAGCTGGTTTTCCATCCAACAGTCAGAGTTCCTTTAACATTTAGAGCCACAGCAGATTACAGATATTCTCCTCTAAAAGACACAGTTTTGTGCCTTTGCTAAATTTTCCCAGACTTAGTCATTTAAAGAACAAAGAAAGTTACAGCACAGGAACAGGCCCTTTGGCCCTTCAAGCCTGCACCGACCATGCTGCCCAACTGAACTTAAACCCCTACCCTTCCGGGAACCATATCCCTCCATTCCCATCCTATTCATGTATTTGTCAAGACGCCCCTTCAAAGTCATTATCGTATTTGCTTCCATGACCTCCCCCGGCAGCAAGTTCCAGGCACCCACCACCCTCTGTAAAAAAACATGCCTCATACATCTCCTTTAAACCTATGCCCCCTAGTAATTGACTCTTCCACCTTGGGAAAAAGCTTCTGACTATCCACTCTGCTCATGCCCCTCATAATCTTGTAGACTTCTATCAGGTCGCCCCTCAACCTCCGTCGTTCCATTGAGAACAAACCAAGTTTTTTCAACCTCCTTATAGCTAATGCCTTCCATACCAAGCAACATCCTGGTGAATCTTTTTTGTACCCTCTCCAAAGCCTCCACATCCTTCTGGTAGTGTGGTAGCCAGAATTGAACACTATATTCCAAGTGCGGCTTAACTAAGGTTCTATAAAGCTGCAACATGACTTGCCAATTTCAAACTCGGCCGATGAAGGCAATCATGTCGTATGCCTTCTTACCTTCTCCACCTGCGTAGCCACTTAGTGATCTGTGTACCTGTACACCCAGATCCCTCTGCCTATCAATAGCCTTAAGGGTTCTGCAATTTACTGTATATTTCCCATCTGTATTAGTCCTTCCAAAATGCATGACCTCACATTTGTCTGGATTAAACTCCATCTGCCATCTCTCTGCCCAAGTCTCCAACCGATCTATATTCTGTTTATTCCTCTGACAGTCCTCATCGCTATCCACAATTCCACCAACCTTTGTATCATCTGCAAACTTACGAATCAAACCAGTTACATTTTCCTCTAAATCATTTATATATATTACAAACAGCAACGGTCCCAGCACTGATCCCTGAGGAACGCCACTTGTCACAGCCCTCCATTCAGAAACGCACCCTTCCATTGCTACCCTCTGTCGTCTATGACCGAGCTGTATTATGTAAATATTAACTGGATTTGACTTATACAGTTACTAATTTGGATGTTATTTGGGAAAAGGGGTGTTGTCTCTGAGTTTAGGGAACGTGAGTATATTTATTTTGGGAACAAGAGGTAATTTCAGATAAAATGTGATTCACCCAAATTCGGAGAAAGTGCCCACGCCAGCGGGAAATGGGAGTGTTTCCCACTGGCGCTGGCAATGTCTGTTAGGTGGGGTTCGCCCACCTGAAAGATGTAAACGAGCCCATCTCGCGAAACCCACCAGCCAGCTCCGGTGTTCAGAGATCAGGGCGCCCTTTCTCTGCAGTTAGAGACAGCGCCCCCCCCCCCCCCTCCTCCAAAATGGAATGGTCAACCATGACACAATGACTGCTAACGAAGGGAGCACCATCAACCAATCCATCAGCAAAAAAGAGGCAGCCTCTTCCCCTCCCACTCACCATGCAGGCATGAGAGTGACCTGACCCACCCCCTCAGGCCGCCACTCAGCCCCCCTCCGACACCCCACTAAGCCTCCCTCCCTTCTCAGACACCCCCTCCTCCACTCAGTCCCCTGAAAATGTTGAAGTGGCCAGGTCACTTTAATCTCCATTCAGCATGGCATCTGATTCCCACTGGCCATCTGACTTTGATAAATACTCTATTAAATAATTGTTTACACAATGACTGGATTGGTTCCTCACTATGTTGTATGTGCTTCTTCACATTCTTCCAAGCAAATATACACCATTAAGAACCAATGTTTCAAGTTATCCTTTGGGGTTTGAGACACTTTCACAGGTAACATCAGTGGGGTTAACACTTCGATTTTAACCCAGTATAAGTGAGGAGGACTTTACAGGGTTAACAGGACTGGTGAAACTTCGTCATGTTCTGTGCGTCGATTACTGCTGGTTGATTATATTCTTATTGTTATCACTCCATTAGAACCACTCACACCCCACCACTCCCCTCCCCACTGTGGTTGGGAATCAATCCTTATGATCAAGGATCAGACTCCATCCTGGATTGGATCACCCACCTCTGGGTCAGAGATTGAACTCCCACCTGACCTCAGGGTTGTAGATCAGATCTACCTGCTCCTGTGGCCTGTTCCTGAGTCTGCTCCACCCAACTTATCAATCAGGCTAACTTGTGGGTTGTCAAGAGGAAAAGATGGGTTTCTAACCCATAACTTCACCCCTTCTTCCCTCTCCATGTCTATATAAACTATATAAGAGTTGAGTGTGTAGAAATATATATATATATATATATATAGTGAATGAGAATATCAAATGAAGGTTATTTTAAATAAAGTCCCGATTCACTGGGACTTCACAGGTCGGATATGTGCTGGCCTGCCTACCTGTCCTTGGACCAATTGAGGCCCTTAAGGGCCCCTTCCTAAGCTAAGCAGCTGTAGGCTGAGGGTGCTTCTGTGCAGGTTCCCTGATGCTAATGGAGGCCTCTCCCCAGCTGAATGGCTGTCCCTGCATGTCCTTCCCCCTTCACCTTCATGGTTTCTCATTGGTGACTGGTTCCATTCCCAGCAGTGGCCACCACTGCTGGGACTGATGAGCTGCCAGCCATCTGATTAGTTGGCAGCTCTTGGAGACAGAACATTTTCCCAGATAAGGGTAGAAGCCACAAACTCAGGCAGCTAACTGCCTGACAACTGTAAAATCCAGTCATGGTTTCCTGGGTTCGTGGAGCAGGGCTTGTCCCCAACCTTTCAGGTGGTTGGGTGGGACCACTGCCTTTGCAAAAAATTCTGTTGACATGTCAAAGTTCAGCAGCATTGTTCTCACTACTTTATTACAGTACATCAATCAAAGAAAATCATAAACTCATGTATCAGACAAAATAATGAGCATTGTTTCTCAGTCAATTAAAATAAATCAGGTGGGAAGTTCAAATTTTAAATGCTTTAAACCCAAAACCAAGTTTGCCTACCTCTGGTTTTAAACAACGGTGGGCTGGACAACCAATTAGCTTTCAGGAATCAGGTTGATCTTGAAGACTAAGGAGGTTTGCATGCTTCCATTTTAACATGCTTTTTATTTTTAACAAAGGTAGCTGTGTTTCTCTGGTCTAAGGAAACCTGGCTGGTAAAAGGTGAGAATCCATAACATAAATGTGACAGAGCAGCCCAAAATTACCTCTACAGTCTGTCTGTCCCAGACTCCAAATTTTCAACATCAACAACTATTCACCAAATGTTCTCCCTGCTGGGATCAACATCAACAACTATTCACCAACTGTTCTCCCTGCTGGGATCTTGCTCTACCACCCCCCCCCCCCCCCCCCGCCCCTCATGTGAACCATGATTCACACCCTCTCCATTGTGACCATTATCCTGTGCCCAGATTATGTTCCCCCCTACTATAATCTATTTGCTCCTTCACTGCATTCCCCTGATGCAGTTACCTGGATGAGCAAAAGCCAATGGGAACAAATTAGAAAATATCATTTAGGAAAGATTTGCTAGTGTTATTGGGGAGCGTTTAAACTAGATTTGCAGGGGGGTGGGAACCAGAGTGCCAGGGCAGATAGTGGAGCAGGGGTAAAAAGACAGGTTAGTTCAAGCAAAATCACAAATGGAAGGGTAGAGTGTGGTGGAAATAATTTTTTGAGGTGTGTCTATTTCAATGCCAGGAGTATTGTAGGGAAGGCAGATGAGCTGAAGGCGTGGATAGACACGTGGAAATATGACATTATAGCCATTAGTGAAACTTGGCTACAGGAGGGGCAGGACTGGCAGCTCAATGTTCCAGGGTTCCAATGTTTCAGGCGGGATAGAGGCAGAGGGATAAAAGGTGGGGGGGTGGCATTGTTGGTCAGGGAAAATGTTACAGCGGTACTCAGGCAGGATAGATTAGGGAGCTCGTCTACAGAGGCCCTATGGGTGGAGCTGAGAAACAGGAAAGGTATGACCACATTAATGGGCTTGTATTATAGACCACCCAATAGTCAGCGAGAATTGGAGGAGCAAATCAGCGGAGAGATAGCTGACAACTGCAAGAAACACAAAGTTGTGATAGTAGGGGATTTTAATTTTCCACATATAGATTGGGACTCGCATACTGTTAAAGGTTTAGACGGGGTAGAGTTTGTAAAATGTGTTCAGGAGAATTTTCTACATCAGTATATAGAGGTGCTAACTAGAGAGGATGCGATATTGGATCTCCTATTGGGAAATGAGTTAGGGCAGGTGATGGATGTGAGTGTGAGGGAACACTTTGGATCTAGTGATCATAATGCCATTAGTTTCAACCTGATCGTGGATAAGGATAGATCTGGTCCTCGGGTTGAAGTTCTGAACTGGAAAAAGGCCAAATTTGATGAAATGAGAAGGGAACTGGGAAGTGTGGATTGGCACAGGCTGTTCTCTGGTAAGGATGTAAATGGAAAGTGGGAGGCCTTCAAAGGAGAAATTTTGAGAGTGCAGAGTTTGTATGTTCCTGTCAGGATTAAAGGCAAAGTAAATCGGAATAAGGAACCTTGGTTCTCGAGGGAGATTGTAACACTGATTAAGAGGAAGAGAGAGTTGTATGAAATGTACAGGCAGCAAGGAACACATCAGATGCTCGAGGAGTATAAAAAGTGCAAGAAACTACTTAAGAGGGAAATCAGGAGGGCTAAAAGAAGACACGAGGTTGCTTTGGCAGACAGAGTGAAGGAAAATCCAAAGAGCTTCTATAGGTATGTTAGGAGCAAAAGGATAGTGAGGGATAAAATTGGTCCTCTTGAAGACCAGAGTGGTAGACTGTGTATGGAACCAAAAGAGATGGGGGAGATACTAAATGGGCTTTTTGCATCCGTATTTACTGAGGAAACGGGCATGGAGTCTACGGAAATAGGGCAAACTGGTAGGGAGGCCATGGAACCGTTACAGATTAAAGGGGAGGAGGTGCTCGCTGTCATGAGGCAAATCAGAGTGGATAAATCCCCAGGACCGGACAGGGTATTCCCACGGACCTTGAGGGAAGCTAGTGTTAAACTTGCAGGGGCCCTGGCAGACATATTTAAAATGTCAGTATTCACGGGGGAGGTGCCGGATGATTGGAGGGTGGCTCATGTTGTTCCGTTGTTTAAAAAAGGTTCCAAAGGAAATCCGGGAAATTATCGGCCAGTAAGTTCGACGTCGGTGGTGGGCAAGTTATTGGAAGGTGTGATAAGGGATAGGATCTACAAATATTTGGATAGACAGGGACTTATTAGGGAGAGTCAACATGGCTTTGTGCGTGGTAGGTCATGTTTGACCAATCTATTAGAGTTTTTCGAGGAGGTTACCAGGAAAGTGGATGAAGGGAAGGCGGTGGATGTTGTCTACCTGGATTTCAGCAAGGCCTTTGACAAGGTCCCTCATGGGAGGTTAGTTAGGAAGGTTCAGTCGCTGGGTATACATGGGGAGGTAGTAAATTGGATAAGACACTGGCTCAATGGAAGAAGCCAGAGAGTGGTTGTGGAGGATTGCTTCTCTGAGTGGAGGCCTGTGACTAGTGGTGTGCCGCAGGGATCGGTGTTGGGTCCATTGTTGTTTGTCATCTATATCAATGATCTGGATGATAATGTGGTAAATTAGATCAGCAAGTTTGCTGATGATACAAAGATTGGAGGTGTAGTGGACAGTGAGGAAGGTTTTCAAAGCTTGCAGAGGGATTTGGACCGACTAGAAAAATGGGCTGAAAAATGGCAAATGGAATTTAACGCAGGCAAGTGTGAGATATTGCACTTTGGAAGGACAAACCAAAGAAGAACATACAGGGTAAATGGTAGGACTCTGAAGAGTGCAGTTGAACAGAGGGATCTGGGAATACAGGTACAGAGTTCCCTAAAAGTGACGTCACAGGTGGATAGGGTCGTAAAGAGTGCCTTTGGTACATTGGCCTTTATAAATCGGAGTATCGAGTATAAAAGTTGGAGTGTTATGGTAAGGTTATATAAGGCATTGGTGAGGCCGCATTTGGAGTATTGTGTACAGTTTTGGTCACCTAGTTACAGGAAGGATGTAAATAAGATTGAAAGAGTGCAGAGAAGGTTCACAAGGATGTTGCCGGGACTTGAGAAGCTGAGTTACAGAGAGAGATTGAATAGGTTGGGACTTTATTCCCTGGAGCGTAGAAGATTGAGGGGAGATTTGATAGAGGTGTATAAGATTTTGATGTGTATAGATAGAGTGAATGCAAGCAGGCTTTTTCCGCTGAGGCTAGGGGAGAAAAAAACCAGAGGGCATGGGTTAAGGGTGAAAGGAGAAAAGTTTAAAGGGAATATTAGGGGGGGCTTCTTCACGCAGAGAGTGGTGGGAGTGTGGAATGAGCTGCCGGATAAAGTGGTAAATTCGGGGTCACTTTTAACATTTAAGAAAAACTTGGACGGGTTCATGGATGAGACGGGTGTGGAGGGATATGGTCCAAGTGCAGGTCAGTGGGACTAGGCATAAAATGGTTCGGCACAGACAAGAAGAGCCAAAAGGCCTGTTTCTGAGCTGTAATTTTCTATGGTTCTAAACCCAAACCTCAAAATTTTCTGTCCACTGCTCCAAATGCATGGTTCAATAAATATCGGGCCATTGTATTTACAAAAAAAAACTAATTCACTATGCTATATCCATTGATTAAACTGAAGACATGAAACTGGACTGAAAAAATGAGAATGGCAGAAAATGAGAATCAAAATTTGTTATTTATAGTTACATACACAAGACAATACATTTCTACCATTTTATTTTCCTTAGCCAAGAATTTGTATATCAATAAAGAGTGCAAACGGTTCAAAAATAATTATGCAATTCTCATTGTACAACTGACACTTATAGCACGACACTGGTTAAATGGAGATGGTAATGTACATAAAGTGCCTTTTGTTGAATAGAGCATAGTCATCAATCACAGAAAAAGAAACAAATCAACATTATTAGACCAGCTTTAATTATCAAATCTTATTACCATAATGGGCATGTATTTGCCACTGAAATTCTTTAGATCCTATTATTTAATAAAGTGCTGCAGATGAGAATTTTTCATATTTTGATGAAATATCTTAAGACATTTTGTGATGAGCTCTGTTTCTGGTTATCATTCCTTTCTCCTGGGAAAAGTTACTGGTTTACATGTGGTTTGATTGACAGAAAGTGCATTTTCAGAAATAATATACATAAAGTGCAAAACTATACTTATTTCAAATGAGTGTCAAAATCTTAGTCCCAAGCATCCATATTTAAAAGGCTAAAGATTCCACCTTTTTACAAATTCTACATAAAATGACATTTAACAAATTAACAAAGCCTATGACTAATGATTTATACACTCTTAAATGAACTAGTGGATGCTCAATTGCTACGTTTATAGTTGAATAAACATGTTCTCAAATAAGAGGAAATTGAATAATGTTTTATTTTAAAACTGGTTGCCAGTTTAGTGGCAAAAGAAATCCAACAATTTAAATTGTAACCAGAAATAGATTTCACAATACTGCCCAAAGGATTGGCCTAACTTGAACTTCAAACAATCCAAAACATCTAAACAAGAGCACAAAAATGGCCCTAAATTAGCACTGGAGGATGGTTAAATGCATAATAATACCCTGCAGTGTTGATAAATGCAGTATGAAGGAAGGGTTCATAAAGGAAGAGACATTAAATGTTCATGAGATAACAAATCTTACATTGTACTGTGATTTGAGAGTTAAAATTGGTAGGACTTGTCACCAAATCTGTATAAAGTATACCACTTCACTGGTGCAGGCTAAACCCCAGGTTTCTGAACTGATACAATGTTTGATAACTTGTGCACTGCCCCCATTTTGTACTCTTGACAATAGTTGTTAAGCTGTGTTTAAATTAATTAGTAGCAAAAGTTTAAACATTAACTCAAGCTTGAAAAGTCTATATATGTGTAATATGAATACAAGTACTGAAAATAGAAATCTTGTGTTAACAGTAACCTCATTACTTGAATATTGCATAGTCACAGTTACTAAATACCACCATAAATAAGCTGGGCTAGTGAAAGAATCAAAATATACGACTGTAAAAAAAAGTTATCAATAATCATTTGAGCCTGCGTCCCAACTCTGAAAATATTTAAGCCTAGAAATTAGGGTGATATTAAAAGAAATGTTAATTCATATAACACCCATCCACAGCATGTTCCAAAATGTTTCACAGGAACTACACTCATAAAATTTAGCCACTTAGTTCTTGGCAAAAGCACCAACCTATATGCTTGGGTATAGCAAGTCCCACAGATAGAAATGAAATAAAGGACTAATGATTCTATTTCGGTGTTGAATTTGTGGTTACCAGACCTCAGCTATTGCCTTTCAATGTCCACTTGGAAAGTCGGACTTGGAGCCCCAGTTTAACATATCATTTGAAAAATGGTAGGTCTGATCATGCAGTATGCCCTCAATACTGCAATGAAATGCCATCCTAAATGTGCTCGAGTCCCTGAAGTCATATATGAGATTTAATGTGTCCACATTCCATTTTATCTGCTCATTTCTTTAAAGGGGTGGTAACCTTTTCATGACAGAACCAGCAACTGCCAAACGCTATACTCTTTTTTGAAAGCATTATCTCCATATCTTGCTATGTGAATAAGGCTGGAAATTTTTGAAATGGGGCAGTCTTGATGTTGACACTTTATCTCAAGTTTCAAATCACTTTGCTTCAAATACTCCAGTTTAAAAAAAAACCCTCCACTGCAGACCAATTGTCAACTTAAAGGCCAGCGACTCAGATCTCTAGTTGCAAATCTAAATTATCCAATTAAATACTCAGAATGACAAATCAAATTGAAATGTTTACCTTCTAAAGGAAAGTTCTTAAACCATAGACTTTATGTACCTATTTGGTATTTGATAAATTGACCAGAATCAACAATGACATCTTCCTTAAAATAGAACCAATGTAATTAATACAAAATTTCACTTGTTCATAGTTAAATAGTTTTATCCAAAATATTAAATGTATCACCAAGTGCATAATTTTAGTCAACACAAGTCAATATAATAATAAAACCAACCTGCTGAATTACGTTTTTTAGTTTATCTTTTCATGGCATTCAAAGAAAGGCTAGTTTTGATGACTTTTGGAATTACAGAATTGTGCCTTGCCTCAAGTTCAGTTGAAAAATTTACCAATAGATTATGCAAGATTAGTCAACAGGTTAATTCCTATTCAAATAACTTTACAGGGATTATAGAAATGCAAGTTACGCTTCTGTACTAGGTCACTGAAGATCTATTAATTAATTGGTCTTATCTGATAGATTTTCTTGCTGTTCTATTTTAGTACAAGATGTAACAGGGAAAATGTGTGCTGTTGTCTAAAATTCTAAAAGATTTTTTTAAAAGTACGTGTTTAAATTTTAAGTATTCTCTAAGACGCTGCTTAAAGTGGGATTAACCAGGGTGGAAGAAAGATACTACTATTTTAGTTATGGTTCATGTATGTCCTTGACACACAATAGAATCATAGAAACCTCGAGTGTAGGAGGACGACATTCAGCCCATCGACCTGCATAGATAACAATTCCACCTCGACCCTATCCTCATAACTGCACGAATCCTCCTGACACGAAGGGGCAAGTTAGCACGACCATTAACCCGCACATCTTTGGAGGAACATTATTAAGTACAGACACCATAACATTTTCAATAAGTGTGAATTAGCTACAAATTTCAGAACATTATGCAATCCATCCACCAAATAATTAACACAGCAGCTAGATTGGTTGCTGTGGGTTTCACTGATCTACAAATTGTAATTTTGTTCCAACCACAAAATAAGTCTGCCTAATTATTTTCAGAGTCAGGCCCATTATCTAATGCAACAATGTGATGTGTTTAAAAAGAATATTTTTTCAAGTGATGAAAACCAAATCAAAAAATATAAAACCAAATTTAATTTGTAATGTGATTAAAACAAAGTTTTGTGTTTCTTTTCATCTTTGAATCTGCAGTTCAATAAGGCAGAAAGTGCAGTGAAGATTGGTTTTATGTATTTAAAGCAGTACAAGCATGGATTAATAATCTCAATTGTGAAACATGTCTCTGCTAGGCTTTCTTTGAACATTATATTTGAACACATGAATAAAAGATGCTTCAAAGAGGATTAGATTTTATAAAATATCTAAAATACTGCAAATATTTTCAAAATGGGTACTTTACTTCCTTAGCAGTCCAATTTGCTGCAAGGTCTAGGGAGAAGCTGATTACTGATTGTCAGTTTCTGCGCACAAGTCTTTAAAACATGTTTGTTAAACATCTGACTTTCAGATTTGGCAATACATGTCAGTCAAAACATTTTAAAGCTAATCGTTAACAACTCAGATTAACAAGACAGAATTAGTTTCCATGCTGTTATTTCAAGGCATAAAGATTATAGTCAGACAACACACACACAATAGGTGGCCCATTATACCAAATAACACAAATCAAATCCGTTCCTTCAATCACTAGATTATTAAACGCTGAAAGGTGCAGTTCTATTTCACTCTTTTTCATTATTTCTTTGCTGCACTTAGTTCGATATTCACAAGATCATATTTGAGGTTTGGCTCTTTTTTTGGGAACAACTGTAGTAAATAAGCTTTTGCTTGTGTTTGTTTTGTTGTTCACGTGGTCTGTATGTTTATTCTCCAGCCCTGAAAGAAGGCTTAATGACCTCCCAATAGGTTTGACAGAAAGCCTGACTTGCCCTCTTTGGCTTTTTGACTTGCTGCTTGGCCCTGATCCAGTCCTAATTCACTCTCAATTTGTTCCAACTCAGACTCATCAAGCAACTCAAAGTCATCGGCCTCTTCGGTGTCAGTCTCTTCACTCAAGTTAAGCTGTGGTAGCATGGTCGGGTTGCTTTCTAGGGCCTGCAACTGGCCTTTCACAGCAGATGACACTGCAGCAGCAATGACATCAGTTGCCATAGTGCTGATCAGGTTGAAGCTCTGTTCATTTGACAAATTTAGGGCAAGTCCAGTAATAGCAGTTCCTATGCTTATGCCTTCCTGATGTGAATCTGCTTCATTAGGTTCTAGGGTGGGAATTGGAGGTGTAGGGATGCCGATGCTCGAGTCATCATCATCATCTATTGTTCCCTTATTATCAATTGAAGGGAATTCTGGAAGATCTCTGGCAAATGCTTCCTCATGATCACTTGGACGATCTAGGTCTGAATTAAAGATTAAAACATGGGAGAATAAAAAAATGACACTAATATCATTGAACTATTTGCAGGCAATTAAGGATTGACACATGCTGGCCTTGCCAATAATGCTCACATTCCCTGAAAGAGTAAAAAAAAACATTTTATCACTTTGTTTTTGAAACTTGCTTTAAGCACAGAAAATCAAGTTTAAAACTTAATCAACAAAAAGACTATGAAAACAATGAATAACCATTTGAAATTAAATAATGGAAAAGAGCTAATGGCCTGAATTTTACCCTCGAGGTGCATCTGAAAAGTCAGTGTGGGTGGGAGCAGATGTGAAACCTGCTCCCACCTGAGATTGTGTTATTAACACATCTGCCAGATGGGTCTCTGTATAGGTGTGGGAGGAATGTGTCAGATGCCAGGTCCAATGAGCACCCAGCGGGGCTGTTTAAAACCAAAGGATGCAGCTCCCTGAAGGCTGCCAGGAGTTTTGGGGAAGCTGAGGGTGCTGTGTGACATGGCAGCAATGACTGTACTGCTGTCCAGCAATGTCATCAGAAGGCCATGTAAGATGCAGGGAGGAGGCAAGTCATTCAGATGAGTGCCTGTCTGTTCTTGTGCAGGAAATCAGTGCCAAGCACTAGATCCTGATGGCAAGAGAAGGGCACCGCATCTGACTAAGGAGACCTGGGCTGAGGTAGCAGCTGTTCCATGGGCACTAGCTTCAGTGCTGCAAAAAATTCAACAATTTTTTGTGGTCTACAAGGGTAAGTGCAGAGATGGCATAGATCTGTGTGGAGATGGCATAGCTCAGTGCGGAGAGGTGTAGTCAGGTGTACATTCCCCCTCTGCGCTCAGTGGTCTGAGTGTACATACCAACTGACACTGAAGCCTGCCCTGCCAAGGCTGGACTGTCAGCACATTAGGCTGCAGTGCATTGGAGGTGGAGGTGTGCCACAGTGAAGTGACCTACTTAATGTCTGTGTGGGGAAGAAGCATCTCGAATGGCCTTCAAGTAAGATGGAACACTAATGAGCCTTTCTATTTCTGTAAGGAGAAGACAAGTCACAATAATATAGAGTGCCGCCGAACTGGTGGTGGCGTCCCCAGTTTGTTGGTTCTGGCTCAGAGCAAGAGTTATATCCTGGATTTGGATTGTCAACATCCAACTCGCTGCTCCGGTCGTGGTGAGATGCCGGTCTGGATGAAGACACGTACATTGGTTACAGATGCATGTGCCACAGGTAAGGGAGAGTTCATGGGCCTCTCTTATCATCTCTGCACTGCCTCAGCATTTACTGGATGCTACGGGACTTGATGGTTTGAGTTATAAGGAAAGGCTGGATAGAGTGGGACTTCTTTCCCTGGAGCATGGGAGGCTTAGGGGTGATCTTATAGAGGTCTATAAAATAATGAGGGAAATAGATAAGGTAGTCAACAACTTTCCCTAAAGGTAGGGGAGTCTAAAACTAGAGAACAGAGGTTTAAGGTGAGAGGGGAGAGATACAAAAGAGTCCAGAGGAGCAATTTCTTTCACACAGAGGGTGTTAAGTGTCTGGAACAAGCTGCCGGAGGTAGAAGATGTCTTTTAAAAAGCATTTAGACAGTTACATGGGTAAGATGTATATAGAGGGATATGGGCCAAACGTGGGCAATTGGTACTTGCTTAGTGGTGAAAAAGGGACAGATTGGCAAATTGGGCCAAAGGGCCTGTTTCCATGCTATAAACTTCTATAATACCTAGCATGGATAGTAACAATGACACTTATCAGACAGCATATTCTGTATGTCCAGTGGGATGCATGGGAATATTTGGCAGAGATCCATGAAGTTCTGTGTGTCATTGCTTCCATCATTGAGAAGTTCAATTGAAGACTGAGCACTGCATTGACTCTGAGCACTGAATGCGCAGTCTTCTCTACTGAGAGAGTGGCAATTCTCAGAAAGGCTGCTTCAGGGACAGATGTCACACTCAAACTTGCAAGCCAGAACACCAGCTGTGACCTATGGAGGTCACTGCCAGTGTGAGAGATGGATGAGACACCCCAACACCAATCATCGGCACCTTCCCAACTTCTCCCCCGCCCTGACCATGTCTCGCTCCCCCAGAGGCTATACATACCTTTATGACCTTGGGGAAACCCCCACAACAGGGTCACGTCTAAGTGGACCAGTTGTAAATGGCACCAACATGATGTCACGCCAATGCATGCTGAACATCCGGAGAAGGGGCAAGTCGTAGAGAGAGTGGTCACTAATGACATGCAATTAGTATTACAATGAGCTTTCTGTGGTCCTGTGGCATGTTTCACGCTACTCCGCAGGCAACGGGCCAGTAAGATTAGAACTCGGAAACTCGCCAGCGTGAATCGTGCTCTCCAGATTTTGAGCACGCATTGCCACACCTGCAGGTGGAGGTGTGGGCTCAAAATCCATTCTCCCTCCTCCGGGAGAAGAGGAGAATATCTAATTCTAAGAAGGGAATTTATTAAAGGGATTTCTCTTAGATGGGGTTTTTTTTTTTTACCCACAGTGAATGATGGACTGTAGCTAAAATTACCATGATTTAAAACATTTGTACTTCCTTAGGATTTAACTTTGTAAGCAAATATCTAGAATAACCCTCTACCAAGTGACCAGCCTTCCTTAGGATTCAACAAGCACTGGAAGGTTAAATAGCCAACTTGCCAATATACAATTCCATTGTGTCACTAGTCACAATAATTCTCCAGCAACAGGTTGATTTGGTCCAGCCAATTAACTCAGATATTGTCGAGTGGTCACGCATATGCACAATTGTGAACTTAGCGTTCCCAAGACACTTGTGTTCCTAACATCTGCTAACCATTAAATAAGCATGTTTTTGCTCCCCCGTTTTAAAATTTCCAGCAAATTCCCTTAGAAAATATCTCCAAAGGCAAAATACTTCCCCAAAATTTGTGGCACTCCCTCTTTGGAATATTTGCAAAAAATCATAAGGTGTATGAAAAATTATTTCTTATTTGTATATCTTCAATGATAGCAAAAGTTCACCATACCATCCGAGGCATCTGTCTGTGGGGTATGACCTCCTGACAAGTTGAAGGTTCCATTTTCTGTCCATGTTTCTGAAGGTTCAGTATCAGAAATAGATAGTTCTTTGCCAGCTCCTGAGCTGCTTATCTATAGAAGAAGAAAGGTAGAAATACCAGAACATAACAAGGTTACATATTCACATCTCCTCGGTCTAGATCATCTCTTGTGTGCTATCCCAGCCTAGCTAATTGGTTTTAAAGCTGTTCTCACTTTGAAACTGCCTGTTGGCTTTTCCCCGTCATCCTATGTCACAGAAGCCAACATTGTACCCGATGCTTCTCTACCGCAGGTTTGATTATCATTCCCAAGTTCAATTAGTGTGACCACTCAGCTATTCCCCTGAACTCTCTTCTCTCTTGCAAAGGTCCCCTGAAAATACTTCTCATTCATTGTGCTTTGAATTCCCTTTTTATTTTCACTTTTCCCTCTTGCTTGGAGTTCATTTTCTTCTTCTGTCCACCTTTCTGTATGTGAAGAGTAATGTAAAATTTAAGTTGTTGGTGTTCTGTACAATGTACAGCTACAGCTGAACAAATGAAGAATGGAGTATTGTAATAGGAAAACGCTCTTGTAATTCTTTTTACAATTTAAATCTACAATTTTGTACAACATTGACAAACTCTTAATACTTTAATACCAATTCTGTATTGAATCCAATAAAACATGATAGGGTTCATAGAATCCCTACAGTGCAGAAGGAGGCCATTCGGCCCATTGAGTCTTCGACAGCATTCCACCCACGCCCTATCATTGTAACCCCACATATTTACCCCACTAATCCCCCCTAACCTACACATCTTGGAACACTAACGGGCAATTTAGCATGGCCAATCCACCTAATCCACACATCTTTGGCCTGAGGGGGGAAACCGGAGCACCCGGAAGAAACCCACACAGTCACAGGGAGAATGTGCAAACTACACAGCCAGTCACCCAAAGTCGGAATTGAACCCAGGTCCCAGGCACTGTGGGACAACAGTGGTAATAACCACTTTGCTACTGTGCTGCCCTTAAAATAACCCTGAAACAATTTTTAGTAAATATGCTAGTATGAGTCAAAGAGTCAATATGCAACTGAGGGAAGCTATTCGGACCATCAACTCTCTCACTCTCAACCCCACACTGTAACCCCAAAGCCCTGCAAGTTTATTTCCCTCAAGCGCCCATCCAATATCCTTTTAAATCATTGGAAATCTCTGCTTCTACCACCCTCATTGGTACAAAGTTTCAGATCATTAACTTCCTCATGCTGGTAAAACTTCTCTGCCTTTCTCAAGGGCTTCTCCCAGGCTTCCCAAAGTGTGGTGACCAGAACTGGATCCAACACTCCAGTTGTGGCTAAACAGAACTTTGAGGTTTGTTATAGCTTCCCTGCTTTTGTACTCAATACCTTAATGAAGTCCAAGATCCCATATGTTTTGCCAACAAATCTCTCAATATGTTCTGCCAGCTTCAAATATCCATGCACTTGAACTCTCTGGTGTCCCTGCACACTTTTAAGTCTATATTTCCTCTCCCCATCCCTACTGCCAAATGCATCACTTCATTATTCTCGGAATTAAATTTCATCTGTCACTTGTCAGTTCATTTTTCTAGTCTATCTGTTCATTGGCATCAACCCTATTGCCTGCTACACCTACAATCATCATAATGAACGGTGGAGTAGGCTTAACAGATCGTATGTTCTTCTCGTGCACCTATGTCTTCTGCTCCCATGTACAAGTTCGCTATCATTTACAAATTTTGAAATTTTACTCTGTGGGTGGTATCTTACATCCACATCCAAGGAGTTTGTGATGGAGGGCTCATGTAATGGAGCAGGAGGTTGGTGGCTGGGCAACATTATGTATTCATGCCCCCCTCCCCGATTAAGTCCATGGATATATATATATATATATATATACACACACACACACACGTGCGTGTGTGCCTTGCTCACCAACCTCCCATCTGATTCTATCACAAACTCATTTTGCTTTTAAACAAACTGACCCTCCTTTCAATAAGCTCTATTTTGGTTAATTAGCCTTTTATCTAGTACTTTGTTAAATGATTTCTTAAAATGCCTATAGGCAACATCCACTATATGCCCTTCATTGTAATTGTTAAACACCACAAGTTTTCATTCAAGTTTCAAATCCCAGGTTCACAATTTTAAATTTGGTTGAGGTACCAGAGGCTGTCACCATTCATGGAACTATGTAACATAAAGCATCCATTCTTTCAGGAAAGATAAAAAGTCAAAGGGAGGAAAATTTGAGGAGAAAAAATAATTGAAACATCACAATTACACACGATTTTCAAAGTGGTAGTGTGGCACTGAAGCAATGTAAACAAAATCTTTAATGATACTTTGGCTGTCTTTTCAATATGCCGTTACTCCTTCATAGCAGGCCAATGAGATCTTCACAATGCACTAATTATATTTAGCAATTATGTAGTAATGAAATGTAGCCCTTATAATTTAATGAATGATGTTCACAGATCAGGCATTTTACCATCCTGACCTGAATATCTATGTGCTACAACATTCTAGGATAAAACAGCATTCTTGATTGGCATCCATTGACCACCTTAAACATGGACTCCCTCCAACATGGGCACACAGTATCAGCAGTGAGTACTCACTCTTTAGAAATATTGTGAATACATTATAGAAGATATTCACGAAAATTGTTCCAATCATAAGGAACTTAATTTAGATGGATGGATTGGAGAAGCTGGGCTGTTCTCCTTGGAGAAACGAGGGCTGAGAGGGGATTTGAGAGATACGTATAAAATCATGAGGGTCAGGGCAGAGTAGATAGGGCAAAATTGTTCCCATTGGTGAAATTATCAAGAATTGGAGGACACTGATTGACTATGATTGCCAAAAGAAGTAACGGTGAAAAGTTTTATTGCACAGTGAATAGTTAGGATCTGCAATGCACTGATCAAGGGTCGTGGAGGCAGATTTGATCATAGCTTTCAAAAGAGGACTGGATCATGAAGAGGAAGGGGAGTGACACAAGGTGAATTGAAGAGCAAAGAGCGATACAAACTGTCTTCTTTGTGTTCTGTAACCATTATCTATAAGATTCACTGCAATGACTCGTCAAGCCTCCTTCAACAGCACCTTTCAAACCCACAATCTCTACCACCTAGACGGACAAGGGCATCAGATACATGGGAACACCACTACCTAAAAGTTCCAATCCAGGCCACACACCATCCTGACCTGAAACCAAATCACTGTTCCTTCACTATTACTGGGTCAAGAACCTGGAACTTCCTAATGGCACTATGGGATCAGCATTTGAACAAAACAGAAGCTGCAATATTTTACTAACCAGCGACTGTAGAGATAGTCATAGAGGTTTACAGCATGGAAACAGGCCCTTCAGCCCAACTTGTCCATGCTGCTTTTTAAAACCCCTAAAGCTAGTCCCAATTGCCCTCATTTGGCCCATATCCCTCTATACCTGTCTTACCCAGGTAACTGTCTAAATGCTTTTTAAAAGACAAAATGGTACCCGCCTCTACTACTACCTCTGGCAGCTTGTTCCAGACACTCACCACCCTCTGAGAAAAAATTGCTCCTCTGAACACTTTTGTATCTCACCTTAAACCTATGCCCTCTAGTTTTAGACTCCCCTACCTTTGGGAAAAGATATCGACTATCTAGCTGATCTATGCCCCTTTTTATTTTATAGATGTCTAGAAGATCACCCCTCAGCCTTCTACATTCCAGGGAAAAAAGTCCCAGTCTATCCAGGCTTTCCTTATAACTTAAACCATCAAGTCCCGGTAGCATCCTAGTAAATCTTTTCTGCACTCTCTCTAGTTTAATAATAACCTTTCTATAACAGGTCATAGGTTTAGGGTGCTGGGAAGTAGGTACAGAGGAGATGATAGGGGCAAGTTTTTCACTCAGAGGGTGGTGGGTGCGTGGAATCGGCTGCCGGTAGTGGTAGTGGAGGCGGATTCGATAGGGTCTTTTAAGAGACTTTTGGATAAGTTCATGGAAGTTAGTAAGATAGAGGGTTATAGATAAGCCTAGTAGGTAGGGACATGTTTGGCACAACTTGTGGGCCGAAGGGCCTGTTTGTGCTGTAGCTTTTCTATGTTCAATAATGGAGTGACCAGAACTGTACACAGTATCCCAAGTCTGGCTTACCAATGTCTTGTACAACTTCAACAAGACGTCCCAACTCCTGTATTCAATGTTCTGACCAATGAAACCAAGCATGCCGAATGCCTTCTTTACCACTCTGTCCACCTGTGACTCCACTTTCAAGGAGCTATGAACATGTACCCCTAGATCTCTGTTCTGTAACTCTCCCCAACGCCCTACCATTAACTGAGTAAGTCTTGCCCTGGTTCAATCTACGAAAATGCATCACCTCACATTTATCTAAATTAAACTCCATGTACCATTCGTCACCCACTGGCCCAATTGATCAAGATCCCGTTGCAATCAGATATAACTTTCTTCACTGTCCACTATGCCACCAATCTTGGTGTCATCTGCAAACTTACTAACCATGCCTCCTATATTCTCATCGAAATCATTAATATAAATGACAAATAACAGTGGACCCACCACCGATCCCTGAGGCACACCGCTGGTCACAGGCCTCCAGTTTGAAAAACAACCCTCTACAACCACCCTCTGGCTTCTGTCATCAAGTCAATTTTGTATCCATTTAGCTACCTCACCCTGGATCCCATGAGATTTAACCTTATGCAACAACCATGCGGTTAATTGTTCAGTCATTTTGCTGTGTTTAACAACTAAGCCAAACAAAACCAAATGGACCACATGGACTGCAGCGGTTCAAGAAGGAGATGCATTACCACGTTAAGAGCAATTAGGGATGGACAACAAATGCTGGCCTAGCCAACAATGCTCACATCCCATGAAGAAATAAAAGAAATATTCTCTAACCTTGGGACAAAGGGCAGATGTGTCTGCTTCACTCTCATCTTCTGACTTCCTTTCAGCCAATTCTTTCTGCTTCACTATAACACAAGATGCAATGGATAAAATACAGAGTCATAAGTTCAACTTGAGGCAAAAGGAGATGTTGGAAACTAGAAAAGGGAAAAATGAATCACTTTTTCAAGAATATACTAATGATCAACATTTGAACAAAACAGTAGCTGTCATGTTTTAGCAATCAACCACTTTGCAGATGTTGATTGGTTCATTCATTTTGCTGGATTTAACAACTCAGCTAAACAAAACCAATGCCTGGAACAAATCATTCTTGATAAAAACGTGTGAAGGAGTTTAGATATTTTTCCATCTATTGCTGTTAAAATTTGAAAAGTCAATTTTTCTATGATGGCAATTGATACATGTAATTGGGGCTTAGCCGATAAGAGATATGAAGTCCATTCACGTCATGCAGCTAAACTTGACCTTCACCAGGATGCTTCAACAATTTATCCATGCAGATTTATTCAGCTTCAAAAAACACTCCAAACCAGTTCAAAAAGACCAAGAGGGCAATCTTACCAAAATGATTCTAAGTGCCAACCAAGTGTGAAAACGGGAGAAATTGCACCGATTTTTTGGACAAGTTAAAAATCCAATCTTACAAAGCATCGTAGCTGTGAGGGACAGCTCGGTGGATAGGATATTGGTATGTAGATAGGCTGGAAAATTGGGCGGGGATCCTGGATTCAGGATTCAATCCTGGACCGGGGAGCGGCGCGGGCTTGGAGGGCCGAAGGGCCTGTTCCTGTGCTGTATTGTTCTTTGTTCTTACCACACAGAGCAAATAAAGCCAGCAGGGGGAAGGGGCGGAGCCCAAGTTAATCTGAAAGCTGGCAACTTGCACATGGGCAGATTTCTCTCTATTCTGTGCAAAAGCACAGAGATCTGTCAGGTATGTAACCCTAGATTTTCACTCAGAGGGTGCTCATTGCGTCTTGGAAGTGCAGCAGAGAGGGAGAGATTCGCGAGAGGAGTGCTGCGGGTAAGCGCTGTTATTTTTAACTTACTTTTTCGCGGGTTTTTTCTTAAAAAATATCTAAACCCGGAAGTGGTCGCGCAGGGAGGTCTGGGAGAGAGATTTTTTTTTAAAAAAGTTACTCACCTCAGTGAATCGGCCTCATTGCGTCTTGGAAGTGCAGCAGAGAGGGAGAGATTCGCGAGAGGAGTGCTGCGGGTAAGCGCTGTTATTTTTAACTTACTTTTTCGCGGGTTTTTTCTTAAAAAATATCTAAACCCGGAAGTGGTCGCGCAGGGAGGTCTGGGAGAGAGAGATTTTTTTTTTCCCCAATAAATTGGAACAGAGAGGAATCCCGATACTCTACACTTGTAGAGTATCCCACCCTCCCTCCTCCTCTAACCTAAAAAAAAAGATCCAGTGAGAGCAGGGCTTTGGAGAAAACAGGAGGAGGAAAGGTAAGTTTAAAATTTTCATTCACTTTTTTTTCCCTGTGTGTTTAAAGGGGCAATTATGAGTGTGAGGCCAGTATGTTGTTCCCAATGTAGGATGTGGGAGATCCTGGAGGCTCCTAGCCTCCCGGACGACCATATCTGTGCTGGGTGTGTTGAGCTGCGGTTCCTAAGGGACCATGTTAGGGAACTGGAATTGCAGCTCGAGGACCTTCGCCGGGTTAGGGATAGTGAGGAGGTCATTGACAGGAGCTATCGGCAGGTGGTCACACCGGGACCACGGGAGGAGGGTAACTGGGTAACAGTGAGGAAGGAGAAAGCTCAGTTGATGGTGAGCACCCCGGTGGATGTGCCCCTTAATAATAAGTACTCCTGTCTGAGTACTACTGGGGTGGACAGCCCACCTGGGGGAAGCAGCGGTGGCAGTGTCTCTGGAGCTGAGCCTGGCCCAGTAGTGCAAAAGGGTAAGGAAAGGAGGGTAGTGCTAATTGGGGACTCTACGGTGAGGGGGTCAGATAGGCGTTTTTGCGGACACAGACGGGACTCTCGGATGGTGGTTTGCCTCCCTGGTGCAGGGGTCCGGGATGTCTCTGGTCGAGTCCCAGAAATCCTGAAGGGGGAGGGAGAGGAGCCGAAGGTCGTGATGCATATAGGTACTGCTGACATAGGTAGGAAGAGGGAAGGGGTCATGAAAAGAGAATATAGGGAGTTAGGTAGACAGCTGAGAAAGAGGAATGCAAAGGTAGTAATCTCGGGATTGCTGCCTGTGCCGCGGGAGAGTGAGAACAGGAATCGGTGGAGAATGAATGCGTGGCTGAGGGACTGGAGCAAGGGACAAGGATTTGGGTACTTGGATCATTGGGACCTCTTTAGGGGCAGGTGTGACCTGTTTAAAAAAGACGGGTGGCACTTGAATCCCAGGGGGACCAATATCCTGGCGGGAAGGTTGGCTAAGGCTACTGGAGAGACTTTAAACTAGAAAGGTTGGGGGGAGGGAATCGAAATGAGGGGACTGAGAGCGAGGAGGTTAGCTCGCAAATAGATAAGGAATGTAAACAGGGTAAGAGGGAGGTTAGACGAGTGATGGAGAAGGGAAGTGCTCAGGCTGAAGGTCTGAGATGTGTCTATTTTAATGCCAGGAGTGTAGTGAATAAAGTGGATGAGCTTAGAGCGTGGATTGCTGCTTCGAATTGTGATGTGGTGGCCATTACGGAGACTTGGATGTCTCAGGGACAGGACTGGGTGCTTCAGGTGCCGGGTTTTAGATGTTTCAGGAAGGACAGGGAGGGAGGCAAGAGAGGGGGGGGGAGTGGCACTGTTGATCAGGGATAGTGTCACGGCTGTAGAGAAGGTGGACGCCGTGGAGGGATTGACTACGGAGTCTCTGTGGGTGGAGGTTAGGAACAGGAAGGAGTCGGTAACTTTGCTGGGTGTTTTCTATAGGCCGCCCAATAGTAACAGAGATGTTGAGGAGCAGATGGGGAAACAGATCCTGGAGAGATGTAGGAATAACAGAGTTGTCGTGATGGGAGATTTTAATTTCCCAAACATAGATTGGAATATCCCTAGGGCTAGGGGTTTGGATGGAGAGGAGTTTGTTAGGTGTGTCCAGGAGAGTTTCCTGACACAGTATGTGGATAAGCCTACTAGAGGAGAGGCTGTACTTGATCTGGTGCTGGCTAATGAACCTGGACAGGTGGAGGATCTCTCGGTGGGTGAGCATCTTGGGGATAGCGATCATAATTCTATCTCCTTCACGATAGCATTGGAAAGAGATAGGATCAGGCAGGCTAGGAAAGTGTTTCTCTGGAGTAAAGGGAAATACAGTGTCATCAGGGAGGAAATTAGACGGGTAAATTGGAAGGAGGCATTCTTGGGGAAAAATACCGAAGGAAAGTGGAGGATTTTCAAGGAATGTTTGTCTGGAGCTCTGCATGACAACGTTCCGATGAGACAGGGGGGGTGTTGGTAGGGTACGGGAACCGTGGTGCACGAAGGTTGTGATGAACCTGGTGAATAAGAAAAGAGAGGCGTACAGAAGGTTCAGAGAGCTAGGAGGTGTTAAGGATTTAGAGGAGTATACGGGATGTAGGAAGGAGCTTAAGAAGGAAATTAGGAGAGCGAGAAGGGGTCATGAGAAGGCCTTGGCGGGTAAGATTAAGGAGAATCCCAAGGCTTTCTACAAATATGTCAAGAGTAAAAGGATGAGATGTGAAGGCATAGGACCCTTAAAAGGTGAAGGGGGAAAAGTTTGTGCGGAACCGTTAGAAATGGCGGAGCTGCTTAATGAATACTTTACCTCGGTATTCACGGTGGAAAGGGATCTGGGTGGTTGTACTGCTGGTTTGCGGTGGACAGAAAGGATCGAGCATGTGGACATAAAGAAAGAGGATGTGTTGGAACTATTGAATGGCATCAAGGTTGGTAAGTCGCCGGGACCGGATGGGATGTACCCCAGGTTACTGTGGGAGGCGAGGGAGGAGATTGCGGAGCCTTTGGCGATGATCTTTGCATCGTCGATGGAGACGGGAGAGGTTCCGGAGGATTGGAGGATTGCAGATGTGGTCCCTATATTCAAGAAAGGGAACAGGGACAGCCCGGGAAATTACCGACCGGTGAGTCTAACCTCAGTGGTTGGTAAGTTGATGGAGAGGATCCTGAGAGACAGGATTTATGATCATCTAGAGAAGTTTAGTATGATCAAAAGTAGTCAGCACGGCTTTGTCAGGGGCAGGTCGTGCCTTACGAGCCTGGTTGAGTTCTTTGAAAATGTGACCAAACACATTGACGAAGGAAGAGCGGTGGATGTGGTCTATATGGACTTCAGCAAGGCGTTCGATAAGGTCCCCCATGCAAGACTTCTTGAGAAAGTGAGAGGGCATGGGATCCAAGGGGCTGTTGCCTTGTGGATCCAGAACTGGCTTGCCTGCAGAAGGCAGAGAGTGGCTGTGGAGGGGTCTTTCTCTGCATGGAGGTCAGTGACCAGTGGAGTGCCCCAGGGATCTGTTCTGGGACCCTTGCTGTTTGTCATTTTCATAAATGACCTGGATGAGGAAGTGGAGGGATGGGTTGGTAAGTTTGCTGACGACACCAAGGTAGGTGGTGTTGTGGATAGTTTGGAGGGATGTCAGAAGTTGCAGCGAGACATAGATAGAATGCAAGACTGGGCGGAGAAGTGGCAGATGGACTTCAACCCGGATAAGTGTGTGGTGATCCATTTTGGCAGATCCAATGGGATGAAGCAGCAGTATAATATGAAGGGTACCATTCTTAGCAGTGTAGAGGATCAGAAGGACCTTGGGGTCCGGGTCCATAGGACTCTTAAATCGGCCTCGCAGGTGGAGGATGCGGTCAAGAAGGCGTACTGGCCTTCATTAATCGAGGGATTGAGTTTAGGAGTCGGGAGATAATGCTGCAGCTTTATAGGACCCTGGTTAGACCCCACTTGGAGTACTGCGCGCAGTTCTGGTCACCTCATTACAGGAAAGATGTTGAAGCCATTGAAAGGGTGCAGAGGAGATTTACAAGGATGTTGCCTGGATTGGGGGGCATGCCTTATGAGGATAGGTTGAGGGAGCTTGGTCTCTTCTCCCTGGAGAGACGAAGGATGAGAGGTGACCTGATAGAGGTTTACAAGATGTTGAGAGGTCTGGATAGGGTAGACTCTCAGAGGCTATTTCCAAGGGCTGAAATGGTTGCTACGAGAGGACACAGGTTTAAGGTGCTGGGGGGTAGGTACAGAGGAGATGTCAGGGGTAATTTTTCACTCAGAGGGTGGTGGGTGAGTGGAATCGGCTGACGTCGGTGGTGGTGGAGGCAAACTCGTTGGGGTCTTTTAAGAGACTTCTGGATGAGTACATGGGATTTAATGGGATTGAGGGCTATAGATAGGCCTAGAGGTGGGGATGTGATCGGCGCAACTTGTGGGTCGAAGGGCCTGTTTGTGCTGTGGCTTTCTATGTTCTATGTTCTAGATATCACTGGCCTCTCCATCATCTCCCACTATAGCTGGCCTCCCCCCAGCAATTACTCCTGGCCCGGCCGATCACACCGCCCACCTCCCCCCCCCCCCCCCCCCCCCCACCCCACTATCTCACCCCCAGTCCCGACCCAGTCAATCATGCCCCCAGGCATGATTCTTGCCAGTGAAGAGCTTCACCAGCGAGGACGTTAAGGCAGGTGCACCCAGACCATTATGTTCTGGGCTCACTAATAGTAGTTAAATTAGAGGTTGATCTTGCCGTACTTCTGGTGCTGGTAAGCTCACGAGGCGTGACAAATCACGCAAACCTGATTTTTCACCTCCCTCACGATCTTACTGGCTTCGCCATGCCCATGAACCAGGGGGACGAGAAGGTAAAATCGCCCACCCCACCCCCCAAGGGTCAGATTTCTGCACAGTCATGGAAATTCCGTGGACTTTAAAACTGGCAGATAGCATCTTGATCTAGAAATCCTGTCTCCATTTCCAACAAACCCCATTTTTACTGCCAGGGCAAGGGTAGGGAGTGGGGGCAGTGTGTGACTTACACAGAAGGGAAACCTGAACTCAACACTGATTTCAAATAGTGCTGCTGAATTCAGACTCCCTTTTTGCTGTGGCTAGGGCCTATCTCACAACGTGGGGAGAGACATAAAAGCTCATGAAGGACAGATGTAGAACTGTTTTAGCAATCAAATTATTTAAATTCCCAAATAATTCAAAACGAATTTAAAATTTTACACCTGTATTTCCAAATATAAAGGACCTCCTCACAATTTGTGAATACTTAATAAGGAAAATATTAAACAGCATTGATCGTCTAAATATGGAACCTTTTAACATTTGATCGATCTTGTTAAAAAGGAAACTATACAATATATTAGCATGATTTAGAGGAGATCATATCAGTTTCACTGGACTAGTAATCCAGAGGCCTAGGATTACAGGGCTAGTAATCCAGAGGCTAATACGCAGGAGATAGGTGTTCAAATTCCACCATGGCAGCGGGTTCAATTTAAACGCAATGAATAAAGCCGAAATATAAATCTAGTCTCAGTAATGGTGACCATGGCAACTATAATTAATTGCCGATTGTTGCAAAAATCCATCTGGTTCACTAATGTCCTTTGGGGAAGGAAATCTACGCGAGACTCCAGACTCACAGCAATGTGGTTGACTCTTAATTGCACTCAAAGTGGCCCAGTAAGCCACTCAGTTCTAGAGCAATTAGCCATGGACAACACTCATATCCCATTAAAGAATGATTTATCAGACTTCTTAAACATCACCTTTTAAAAATGATTAATCTGATCAATGTTAAAAATTTTAATTTTGCAACATTAATTATGTCTACTACAAATGTGATTTTCCTGTGGCCTTTTTACTGTAACAGCGGTCAGCCTTCCCACTGAATAACTCGAAGGCCACGGTCATAGAATCAGTACAGAATGAGGCCATTCGGTCCATCAAGTCTGTACCAACCACAATCTCACGCACACCCTATTCCCGCAACTCCACATATTTACTCTGCTAATCCCCCCCGACACTAAGGGGAAATTTAGCATGGCCAATCGACCTAACCCACACACCTTTGGACTATGGGAGGAATCCAAAGCACCCGGAGGAAACCCACACAGACGAAAGTGCAAACTCCACACCGACAGTGACCCGAGGCCGGAATTGAACCAGTGTCCCTGGTGCTGTGAGGTAACAGTGCTAACAACCATGCTGCCCTACCACTGTGCCACCCTGTCATGTCCAGCTCTGTGGCCAACCATTTACCCACAAACCAACAGCAAAATAGTTGGCAACGCTCTTGGCTGTACAATGACCTCCAGAACACTGGATCCAAGGTCAGAACAAGAGTGAATCTAGTACAGAAACTGGCAGGTACTAGCTGTGGCACCAGAGCTAACAAACTAAGCACTGCTTCACACGGACCAGTCTACCCAACAACGGGGCACTGCTACTCAACCTGGCTCAAGAACCGCCACACAAAATTGGTAGATATCCATCTCTGGGAAGTAATGAGGATTAATTAGAACCATGGAAAGGTGATAGCACAGAAGGAGGCCGTTCAGCCCATCTGATCCACGCCAGCCCAAGGGCACCCAGGTACCCTTTCCAATCCCACCTTCCTGTACCCGGTCCATAGCCCTGTAGTTTACAGCACTTAAAAGTGCAGATCCAGGTACTTTTTCAAAGAGTTTAGGGTCTCTGCCTCCCCCACAAATTCCAGCAGCAAATTCCAGACACCTACCAACCTTTTCGTAAAAAAGTTATTCATGTCCCCACTATACCTATTGCAACTTACTCTTGAATCTATGTCCCCTGGTGACCCAGGGAAACAATTTCATTCTGTCCACTCTATCTCTTCCCCTTATAATTATGTACACCTCTGTCAAGTCACCCTGAGCCTTCTTTGTTCCAAGGAAAATAACCCCAACCTATTCAATCTCTCCCCAAAGCTACACGTTTCTAGCCCTGGCAACATACTTGTATACCTCCTCTACACTCTCTCCAGAGCAATCACCTCCTTCCTGTAATGTGACCAGAACCGCACACAATATTTTAGTTGTGGCCTCATCAGTCTTTAATACCATTCCTTTGAATACCATTGCTTTTATATTCTATACCTTTGCCAATGAATGAGAGCATTCCAAATGCCTTCTTTACAATATTGTCTACTTGAATTTTAGTGACCTGTGTGATTTTAGTGACTTGTATGCCACGATTTCTCACTTCATCTACCCTTCTTAGTATATTCCCATTAATTGTGTATTCCCTATAACTGTTTGACCTCCCTAAATGCATTACCTCGCATTTCTCTGTTAAATCCATCTGCCACTTCACCGCCCACTCCAACCCATCGATATCGTTTTGTAGATTACAGGTTTCCTCTACAATATCCACTACTTGGGGGCAATCGTTGCGTTGTCTGCAAATTTTCCAATCATTCCCCCATGTTCCCATTCATTGAGACCAACACAGCTAAAGTGGTTTCCTGTGGTAGCGCATATTGAACCTCCTGATGGAATGTGAGAAATTGTGACTGTGGCCACCCAAGTCCGACCATTGTCCACCCAAGTCCGACCATTGTCCAGATACTGAACTCCTGATTGAGAGATCCATCATTCCAGAGAGAAAACATCCTCCTCAAGGAATAGCATTGGCTGACAGCTAAAAAACCTACCTGAAATTCTGTAGCCTCTACTGGGGCACATTTCTTACCCTACAAACAGCTGAGAATCCAGCCTCTCCATGGCAGACCTCCTGGTTGACTGCAACCTTTACCAACCAGAATCAGGTAACTGACCTGATTTCTGAAGTTTCAGGTTTCAACCTTTGACAGAAAATCTGAACAACCCTCAAATGTTTGAGGAGGGGCCAGGGAAGATGTGACCAGTTGCTCCACAAGTGGAACATGAAGAAAGGCTCAAATTGTGACTGTGGCCACCCAAGTCCGACCATTCTCCACATACTGAACTCCTGATTGAGAGATCCATCATTCCTGGTGGCATCACAACCATTCACACTGCAGCAGCGGAAGCCACTGAATGGATTGTTAACCTTAACGTCAAACTATAACTGCTTTCCTAGCCATACAAATAATTAGTTACTGCAGCAGCCTTTTTTCAGGGTTTGTAATGCAACTGTTGCCTATTTTCTTCCACAGTAGCTGGGCCTTGCTGCAACCAGGCAGGAGGGAACGTTCCCTCAAGGCAGCCAAAATTTCCGCTATTGGATTGCAGTTGGCTTGTGAAGAGAGATTTATTCGATATCTGTGGCATACATTGTTGCCGACTACAAAATCCAGGCCCATGTTTTTATAATCTGTCAATTAACAGTATAATTGAGGGTGACACAATATTTGCCTGCTATGCATTCACTGAGTAATTTCGCCACCTGCACGGTGCTTAAATATAATTTCTTCCCTCTCAGTTCACTTTTGTAAATAACTGTCCAAATAAGGCTACTTATTTAATGGATGCAAAATAATTTAAAGCACATATTTGGATGTTGAAGACATGCTGAAAATGTCTTCTTGGCAGCTGACAGTTTTACATAATCCAATATCAACGCATCTTAACGATGATAATAAACACAGGGCGAGATTTGTAACTTATTCAGAACCTATTCACTTGCACATTATAACAGAGTATAGCTGACAAACAAAAAATAACTGTTTAATCTCTCTTCTCATAATCCTGTGCAACTATAACTGACTAACTGAGGAAAACCTATATGGGATGAGAGGGCTTGGTGTCAGCCCCAGGCTCAAGTGGTCGCGCTTATTTCTCAAGTCAGAAGTCCATAGCTTCAAACCCCACTCCCTAGCTGACACTTTAGTAATGAAGGAGGGCGACATGGTAAGAGGTTCCAACTTTTGGATGAGAGTTTAAATTGAGTTCCCATCTATCTTTTCAGGAAGATGTAATTGATTATCAGTCATTTTGCAAAGAAGAGCAAGGAATTCAAAACAGATTATCTGGTCATTTATCTATTTGATGCTTGTGGGGCAAATTGAATTATACTTTTCCCTACTTTGCAATAATGACTGTCCCTCAAAAATACTTCATTGGCTCTGAAGTGATGTCCTAAAATAGTGGAAAAAGCTATTTAAATGCAAATTCATTTTTCTACCATTAGGAAGACTACTAAATTAAAACCTATATTAGTTAATAATAAATAATTTGTTTAGTGGTGTTCCATTAAATTGGTATATTATAAATTTTATGCAATTCTCAGCATATGTTATACTTTTTTTAATGTAGAGCTTAAATAATGAATGCAAAGCTTTTCTTACTTTCCCGTCTTCTTTGAAAGCGTTGCACATAGTCCTTCAGACCAAAATCCAATCGCTGCAGAACTGGATCAATCTTGTTGTAAATACTTTGCCCCAAGTCACAAGAGGTTACTAAAGGCCACAGGAGGATGCATAATACTGGAAACCAAACAAGGAACAAAAAGGTTATGCATGGTATCACATTTTGCCAATTTTTAGTGCCCGGTAAAGAAGGCAAATGGTTTGTTGGCCTTCATTGCGAGAGGTTTTGAGTTAGGGTTAAGAGCAGGGATGTGTTGTTGAATTATACAGGGCCTTGGTGAGGCCACACCTAAAGTATTGTGTACAGTTTTGGTCTCCTTTTCTGAGGAAGGATGTTCTTGCTCTCGAGAGAGTGCAGCAAATGTTTACCAGGCTGATTCCGGGGATGGCGGGACTGAAGTATGAGGAGAGATTGACTAGGTTAGGATTGTTTTCGCTGGTGTTCAGACAAATGAGCAGGGATCTCATAGAGACTTATAAAATTCGAACAGGACTAGACAGTGTAGATGCAGGGAGGATGTTCCCGATGGTGGGGGAATCCAGAACCAGGGGTCACAGTCTGAGGATTCAGAGTAGACCATTTAGGACAGAGGAGAGGAGACATTTCTTCACCCAGAGTGGTGAGCCTGTGGAATTCATTACCACAGGAAGTAGTTGATGCCAAAACATATATTCAAGACGCTTGACAAATTCCTACACGATCAGGATTGATGGTCACGATCAAGGATCAGACAGCTTTGAATCTAAAACATACACATGGACTAGCAACAGATAATACAATTTGGATGTATATCTGACCTGTGTACATCATGCATGTGTCATGCATCACTATAAATTAAGATAAATATTTCTATGGAAATTTCAATGCTAAAATATCTACACTCTGCCACTTACCTGTAATCATTCCTGGTCACAGCACTAGATGGCGTTTTAATAGGAATTCCAATGTTGATCTCCTCACTAACCTGTAACAGCTTCCTGTCACACCACTAAAATAAATAATTAGTTTTCCACTTCGCCCAGGTCTGCCATGGGAAGTAAAAAAAAAGCTTTTCTCCTCAAAACTGCAAGTCTTTAGATATTTTTATGCTGTTGCCAAGATTTTATTAAACTCCCTCCACTTGTTCCTGATTCTGACAAAATAATTAACTCACGGTTTCTTATAGTATTTTGAAAAGAAAAAAGTACCTTAAAACTTTGAGGTTTGTCAGATATTATCAAGTGCTTCTCAATTTTCACATAACAAACTTAGCCATTGACCTCAGTTTCAGAATAAAAACAATTAGCCCCAGGTCTCAAGAAATAAATGGATGCATAGTTTTCTCCCAAAATAGCCTCATTATCAAATAAACAAATAACTATAGCAATCAATGTTTCCAAACTCACGTGCTGAAGTCATATTTCCTGCCCTGTTTGCTCCAATATAAAAATAAATAACACTATTCCATCTGACAAGTAAATAAATCTTCCTTCCATCTTTTCTCCTCTTCTGCAAAAAACAATTCACACTCCCAAATAACTAACAACGACCACAATTTCAACTTCAAAAGTATATTCTTTGCTCCGTCCAGTGTAAAATTCATAAATAGTACTTGAATCATTTCACTGACTAAATATTAACTTAAGGCCAAAATATTTACAGATGGTTTATATGTTTGCATACAGAATCCCATCGCAAGTGCTTAGACAGTAAGATTCCATTCTAAATGTTAATTATAAAAGTATACAATATTTTAACAAATATGATTAAATATATATTTAGTCATTTGCTGGCAGAGAACATGAGTGTTGCTGAATAAAAGAGACACTGTCAAAACTTTTCATCTTGTAGTCATCACGATAGCTCACAAAAAATTACCAGTATTATTGAAGGAACAATAATTTATACTGCAAATATATATTTAATATCTTAAAAATTGTAAATCTAAAGTGCACAAGATACAACTCCATGTGTCATTTTTTAATAGAAATGCAAATTAATTGTAATGTTAAAATGCTACAGGCTGAAAATGTCAAGCATATTCCAAACCGTGAAGTTCACCAGCTAAACAAGTATGTTCTTACTATTTCAGCTTGTGTTTGCCAAATCAGTGATCTGATTTTCACACTTCTCCACCGGCAGGTTTTTAGGTGGGGTGGGGGAGAGAAAGTGTGCAATTGAAAGAACGGGATTCTCTCTGGGTTGAGATGGGGAACTTCACAGTGTTCCCCAATTGAGGCCACTTCAGGGCAGTGTCTAAAAGCTGAATGATTCATTCAAGTTCAGTCTCTCTTGACCCCAGGATAGATGAACGGTCTGATTTTAACTGTTCCACACGATTACCTGGAGTAGCTGAAGTCAGGCCTGTGATCCATTGCAGATAATTCCTTCCCACCTGCTGCCTGTCACACCTGTCATCACTTATCCCTACTAGAAATGCATTTTCCCTCTCATCTCTACCGTGACTGGATCGGAATCTGAAAGTCTTCAGCATTTTTGTACTTTAAAAGATAATCCAGGCTTCCCCACTGGTGCATTAAATTTTAAAAATATAGTCAGTCAATTTTAACGAACATGAGTTTTCCAAATTATTGCTGGGCAAACCATTTGAAGAAATGGCCATCAAGAGTCTCTTCATGAGGACCAGTCCCCAGTGCTCCACTCTCTGAGTTAACTTCATTTTCCCCTATTTCACTGATCTTACTGACAATCATGCCGAGCACCCAAGCTTTGTTCCTTAATGCCAATATTTTCTACAAAACGATCGTAACACGTACAGCAGTACATGAATTCTCTCTACAACCTCAAAAACCTTCCCCGTAACGCTCATTAACTCAGTATTGCCACAGTCTCTCCTTCCACTCCTTCATTTTTCTATCAATACCTCTATACATCTTCCTTACTGATCCTACAGCAGAATGACCTTGCTTCTGTCATACTCCAGCAATCTCACCATTCCTCATCTTTTCCAGTGCTGCAAAATTCAGGGGGGGGCAATTCTCCCAAAAAAATTGTGTCAATTTTGTGTAAGAACTGGAGTAAATCACACTGCTATTTTCCAGCAGAAGTTTCAAAATGAATCTCCACGCTCTGTACACTGCAGAGTGCACTAGCGTGAATCACGCAGAAAATCAGTGGACGGGGTCTATTTCCATTGGTGAGGCCGGCAGCATAGCGCTGAGTGGGCCACTGCGCATGCGCCAATCTATCAGCACCGCAACTGGTGCATGCGCAGTGGCCCCGCACTGCTGGCCTCCCAATTGCTGGTCAGCTCGATCACTGGCCAGCCCCGCGACCCCCACATCGCTGGCCATGCGACCCCCTCACAGTCCGGTCGCTGGGCCCGGAACATGCCCGGGCCCAGCCCTGAAACCCTCCTCCCTGATCTCTCGCAACCCGCCCCCCCTCCCCCCTAGCAAGCTGCTCCCACCCTAACCCCGATGGCCAGCCATGATCGCTGGCCTTCCTCTGTCACTCAGCCTGAATGCAGATCAGCAGCAGGACCCCCCACCCCCATCGATCGCCCCCCAGAGACCCCACACCCGATCAGGTCCCGCTCCCTTGGCACTGCCCCATGCCTGATGGACAGTGCCAAGATGCCCCCTGGGCAGTGTCGGGGGCCCAGGCTGGCTAGCAGGCCCGAAGATTTCAGTCCCAGGTCCGCTAACAGCATAAAAATATATTTTAATGAGCTGCTGAATATATTAGGCAGCTCCGCACTGATTTCCATCACCAGAAATCTGGCGCTGAGGCCGTGGCGCCCAGCGGGGAGCCCACGAAACGACCTCTGCTCGAGTCTCCTAGCCCGCTGCGCTGAAACAGCAGCAGAGCGGATTGGGAGAACTGATCCCCAGGTCTCTGTAACCCTTGTGTCCCTCCAAAACTTGCGCATCTCATAATGCTGTCTTCCAAACTTAAGTATTATCATCAAGTTACCAAACTCATATAGCCCTTGCAACTTCCCATTCCCATTAAACAGTTCCTACAATTGACTTCTGAAGTACCTGGAACATTACCCATACCATTTGTAGTTATCATTTCAAAATACAGTCAAAAAGTTAAGCTAATGGTTTCTAAATTAATTGAGCAGTTTTACATTTTAAAACAAATACACAAGAAATCATGCGATATGTGAGCTGCAAGATAACATGATCACATTATTCTGTAATAAAAGTTTAACTTGACAATGATTAAATCAATTATAAACTGTATATTACAGAATAAGACTCTGCTTCCTGACTCATGCCAATATGGTAGCACAGTGGTTAGCACTGCTGCCTCACAGCGCCAGGGACCCGGGTTCAATTCCCGCTTGGGTCATTGTCTATGCAGAGTCTGCACGTTCTCCCCGTGTTTGCATGGGTTTCCTCCAGGTGCTCCGGTTTCCTCTCACAGTCCGAAAGACGTGCTGGTTAGGTGCATTGGCCATGCTAAATTCTCCCTCAGTATATTTGAACAGGCTCTGGAACGTGACAACTAGGGGATTTTCACAGTAACTTCATTGCAGTGCTAATGTAAACCTACTTGTGACATCGATAAATAAACTTAAATGAGGTCCATTAGTATATTAAAATCTCTGTAAAGTTGATAATTTGAGACATTTTCCATCACTTGTAGCCCAAAATTTGTTCTAATATATGAAATTGTATTTTAGCATACCCAATTGTGTAATTATTCTCACATGCTTTACTGTCAGCCCTATTTTTTAATCACGCCTCTTAAACACGGACATTCATTTGTTTCTTAAATCATCATTTAAAAGAGCACAGAGGGAGAGTGCGACAGAGGAATTATTTTAAAGAGCGCAGAGAGGGAGAGCTGTTGAGGAATTATTTTACAGAGCGCAGAGGGAGAGAGCGACAGAGGAATTATTTTAAAGAGCTCAGCAGGAGGAGCGGCAAAGGAATTATTTTTAAGGGCTCAGAGGGAGAGAGCGACAGGAATTATTTTGTAGAGTGCAGAGGGAGAGAGCGACAGAGGAATTATTTTAAAGAGCACAGAGGGAGAGCGCGGCAAAGGGATTATTTTAAAGAGCGCAGAGGGAGAGAGTGACGGAGGAATTATTTTAAAGAGCGCAGAGGGAGAGAGTGGCAGAGGGATTATTTTAAAGAGCGCAGAGGGAGACAGCAACAGAGGGATTATTTTAATGAGCGCAGAGGGAGAGAGTGGCAGAGGGATTATTTTAAAGAGCGCAGAGGGAGAGAACTGCAGAGGAATTATTTTAAAGAGCGCAGTGGGAGAGAGTCATGATGTGGAGATGCCGGCGTTGGACTGGGGTAAGCACAGTAAGAAGTCTCACAACACCAGGTTAAAGTCCAACAGGTTTATTTGGTAGCAAATACCATTAGGGAGAGAGTGGCAGAGGGATTATTTTAAAGAGCGCAGTGGGAGAGAGTGGCAGAGGGATTATTTTAAAGAGCGCAGTGGGAGAGAGTGGCAGAGGGATTATTTGAAAGAGCACCAGGTCGTGACTCCAAACCAATTTAATTCAGGAATGTCAAAGTGTGACATCATAGGGGAACTGGTAAATGATTGGTTCTTGTTTATCTTCTGAATTGTGGGTAATGTATCAGTAAATCTAGTGTTCACTTAGTAATAGTAAGGTGTATAGCAGCAATAAGGTTTGGTAATAGTTAGTAGTAAGGTTTATTTGATTATAAAATTAAAAAGCATAAATTAAGTAACACATAATAAAGATGAGAAGGTGGGTGATTATTTGCAGTTGCAGTATGTAGAAGGTGGTGGACATCAGTGTGATCCAACATAACCACATCTGCAGTAAGTGTCTGCAACATGTGGAGCTTTATCCCAGGGCCAGTGAGCTGGAGGCCAAATTCCAGACATTGCGATGCATGGGGAACAGGAGGAGGAGTTACTTGATTACTTTGTTATAAAAGGCAGTGACACCCGAGGATAGAGTCTTCAGATTTGTTGAGTATTCAGGGTCAAGAGGGTGTGACTGGGAGTGAGGCAGATAACAGGATTAAGGAGGTGGAAGTGAAAGAGCCTTACCCCTTGCAGTTTGTCCACCAGGTTTGAGACTCTTGCAGCTTGTATGGATGAGAGCAGGCGCTGCAAGGTGAATGAGCGATCTGACCATGATGCCATGATACAGGAAGCCATTCAAGTGGGTGAGTAAATAGCAATGTACTGGTACCAGGAGACAGTATAGTAAGAGAATTGATAATTCTTTGCAGCAGAGCCCAGGTCCTGATGGTGGTGTTGCCAGGGTTTGGAACAGCTGCTCAAGCTGTCGAAGAACTAGCAGTGGAAAGGGAAAAGATCCAGTTGTCTTGGTCCGTGGAAATATCAACAACATACATAGGGGTAGGAAAGATATTTTGATTAGGAATTATGGTCAGCTAGTAGCCAAGTTAGAAACCAGAATCCTAAAATGAACCATGAACAAATTGACAAAGGGTAAATAAGATGAAAGAGATGAATGAGAAATTGGTGTGGGAGAAATGGGTTTTGATTCATTGGGGCATTTGGGAAAGTGGGAGCTGTATTGTTGGGATGGTCTTCACCTGAACTGTGCTGGGACCAGTGTTCAGGCGAGTTGTATAACTAAATTGGTAGAGAGGGTTTAAACTAAACAATGGGGCGGGGGAGGGGGGGGGGGGGAGGTAAGATGTGATTAAGTAAAGGAAAATGGCAGGACAGTAAGAGTAGGGTATAAAATTAGGAAATATTAGGCAGTCAATTCTGAGGAGTCAAAGTTTAAAACAGCCCAGACTTACTTCTGTTAAATTACAAGGACGTGTAAAATGATAGGGAAAAATAGGTCACACCATTCCGGTGGGAAGTTGTAGTTAATGCACATTGTTTTTTTTTATACTTTTCCAATTCAATCAAATCAAATCCAATTCAGAGTCTCAACAAGTTGAGACATTTCCGATCCAGGCTGACAAGACAGGGCGAGCGACCAAACCACCCTGTCCTGGGCCCGATCTACATGAGCCAAGCTGATTGGGGAAGGGGGAGGTTCCTCTTCCAAGACTTGGGCTCATTTGCATCTTAGCCAAAAGGCCGAGATGCGACTTTTAAAAATTGCTTCATATGAAACATATGAAGCTTCAATGTAACCTAATGACCTCAACCCCATTGTTTGGGCAAAGAAACAAGTCTAAAGTTTTAGACTCCCCTAAAGCATTAAGTAGAAGCTTCACTTCTACTTAATGCTGTTCCTGATCTTTATCCTCATGCTGACTAGAAACACTTGGTGTATTTTAGGTTTACGCATTGACAAGAACACAAGTTTCTGTTTTTTCTAAAAGGCAGAAGGAAGTCAATGTAATAAACAAGCTAACTAGTTAAAAGCAGAGAATTTAGTTAGAACAACAGGGCCCTATTTTACCATTTTGATTCCAAGTGCTGGGCCGGCTTGAAACTGCGAGTGTTTCAGATTTGACTTTTAGGCCCATTCTGAGGCGCCCCCAAACTCACTCTGCCTGCAAAAATATCAGCAATTCCAAATCGCGCTGCACAAACCTGTGGGCAGGGCTTAAAGTGCCTGAAACCCTGCTGCTCCAATTGGAGCCTTTAACTGCGTATGCACAAAAAAAAAATAGAATGCTGCTCCCCCGCCACATCCCTCCCAGGCTGGATAATGCCCCCCTGGCCCCCATGGATATTGCCCCACCCCCACAACATTACTGACCCCCTTATCCAACCCCCCCCCACCTCCCAGAGTGATCGCAGCCCCCTCTCCCCCACCCGCCCCCCCAATTGATGTCAGGCAGAGTGGCAGCAGACTCCCCTTCCTCCCCATTGATCTCAGACAGAGGCAGCAGATTTCCGCCCCCCCCCCCCCATCACCTACTCAGCAGAGTGGCAGCGGATCCCTCTTCGCTCCCGCTGATCTCAGGCAGAGCAACAGCGGAGCGCCCTTCCCCTCCACTGATCTCAGGCAGAGAGATCCCCCCCCTCCCACCCCAGACCTTCCTGCACAAGGCTCCCATCTCCTCCCGACTCCAATGGCTGTATGACACTTCCCACTCTCTCTGCCCTGTCCCCAATCATAGAGGCACTGAACCACCACCCTCCCTCCCCTATCTGCGCACCTGCAAGTGCTCACTTGCCCTCCCCTCAATGCTAACAAGCAAACTACATGTAACTTGCTGGAATGCTCTGCCAAACTGCCTGCAGCTGATCTGCCCTAACGAGAGACAGCTCCATAAAAAACCCAAGGCTGGACAGGCAGGCAGGTAGTGCAGGAAAAAAAGTGACCACACGACCAGCTCCCCCCCCCCCGCCCCCGATTTACTGAGGGCGACCTGGGGAGGTTGCTGGATGCAGCAGAGGCAAAGCGGGACACATTCTTCCCCCCAGGAGGATGCAGACGGCAATGCGGCCTGGGAGGCAGTTGCCGCCTCAGTTAGTGCCATGGCACTGGCTCCCAGAACTGGGAAGTAGTGCCGCAAGAAGGTCAATGGGTTAAGCGAGTGCTTAACTCAATCTTAGCATCTTCCCCAAATCGCCCCCAGACCCTCCCACCCCCAGCATGCTTCCAGCCCCTGACCCACAATCCCATGCATAGAGTCATAGAGGTTTACAGCATGGAAACAGGCCCTTCGGCCCAACTTGTCCATGCCGCCCTTTCTTTTTTAAAACCCCCAAGCTAATCCCTATTGCCCGCATTTGGCCCATATCCCTCTCTACCCATGTAACTATCTAAATGCTTTTTAAAAGACAAAATTGTACCCGCCTCTACTATCATCTCTGGCAGCTTGTTCCAGACACTCACCACGCTCTGTGAAAAAATCGCCCCTCTGGACACTTTTGTATCTCTTCCCTCTCACCTTAAACCTATGCCCTCTAGTTTTAGACTCCCCTACCTTTGGGAAAAGATATTGACTATCTAGCTGATCTGTGCCCCTCATTATTTTATAGACCTCTATAAGGTCACCCCTCAGCCTCCTACGCTCCAGAGAAAAAAGTCTCAGTCTATCCAGCCTCTCCTTATAACTCAATCCATCAAGTCCTGGTAGCATCCGAGTATATCTTTTCTGCACTCTTTTTCTAGTTTAATAATATCCTTTCGATAATAGGGTGACCAGAATTGCACACAGTATTCCAAGTGTGGCCTTACCAATGTCTAGTACAACTTCAACAAGACGTCCCAACTCCTGTATTCAATGTTCTGACTGATGAAACCAAGCATGTCGAATGCCTTCTTCACCACTCTGTCCACCTGTGACTCCACATTGAAGGAGCTATGAACATATACCCCTAGATCTCTTTGTTCTGTAACTCTCCTAACGCCCTACCATTAACTGAGTAAATCCTGCCCTCCTTCCTATTCCACTTCCCCTCCCCCCCTCCCCAAGAGTATCACTGGGCTTGCCCACCAAGGACCACGACCTGATACTCTGCAGGAGTAACACCATCATTTCTTTTATGACTCCTTGTGTCTCCACAGGAGAAGAATGACCATAACACCAGAGAGAGAGAGCAAAGACAGGCAGTGGTGAACCAGACCTCCGGGTCCTCATCTCCTTTGAAGAGTGGTTGCTGAAGCTGTCCAGGGAAGGGGAGATGCGGGCTGTCAGCGACAGCATTGTGGGGCTAGAGTCAAGAAGTGAGCACATGTCAATCCTCCACTCAATTTGCGGCAACTTCTTGGGGGCATGGGTTTTGGTTGCGAGGGGCAAGGTTTAAAGGAGATGTACAAGGCATGTTTATTTGCACAGAGAGGGTGGTGGGTGCCTGGAACTCTGCTGGGGAAGGTCGCAGAGACAGATATGGGAGTGACCTTTAAGGGGCGTCTTTACAGCTACGTGAATGGGATGGGAACAGAGGCATATGGTCTCTGGAAGGGTGGGGGGGGGGGGGGGGGGGGTGGTTACAATTCAGCCTGGTCGCTGCAGGCTTGGAGGGCCGAAGGGCCTGTTCCTGTGATGTAATCTTCTTTGTGCTTTGTTCTATATTCAATGGAGAAATGTGAATCATGTTTTTTGCATTCCAGATTCCTCTCCCTCCCTTGCCAGGGACAGATCCAGATGCCCGGGGCCATCTGGCATCATGGCCCCATCACTCTGGTGTGACGATGTTGCAGGAGATAGAAGGACTTTGGCGGAGAGTCGACGGCGCGGGGGGGGGGGGGGGGGGGGCGGGGAATGGAATCCACAGACACAAGCTCCTAGCGACTGAACCGCCTGGTGATCAGGACCTCCCTAGCCGCCCTCACATGGCTCATTCGAGTTGCGAGCCCTCTAGCGCCTGGGTGGTGTTGCTCGGTTGGCTTCTGGTTCACTCTCTGGTGAGCATGACACATCTGATAATGTACATTATCGGGAGGAGGAAATATCCAAGGCCTCTGGCATGTGGGGGCCTGCCGGAGGCGAGGACTCAGCTGGCCCCAGGCCACATGCTGGGCCTCGGAGATCACTTCTCCCTCAGCTGCTGGAGATGCAGCAACAGAGCCAGGGAATGCAGGAGGAGCTGAAGGCCACATTGCACCGACTGCGAGGCTGTTGGGAGGAGTCCCAAAGCTTTCAGATGGACCAGCTATTGCCAGTCTTGCATGGTTCCTAGGCCAACGCTGCAGGGGTCGCATCTGCCTGGGGCAGGGAATCCTCACCATGAGTGACAGGCTCCAAGCGATGGTCCAGTCACAGCAGGCCACAATGGAGTCCCAAAGGGCTGTGGCCGAGAGATATCAGGCTACAATGGAGTCCCAGAGGGCCATGGGCGAGTCACAGAGGGCCACAGCTGAGGGACTAAACGGGATTCTCAAGGTTCTGCAGCCCATGGCTGAGAGGCTCAAGAGCTTGCAGGAGACCCAGCAGGACAGCACGGAGACACAGTGGGCTACGAAGCAGCCCTTGAGAACATGGCCTAGTCGCAGAGGGTCATAGCTGAGGGGCTGCAGAGTGTGGCCCAGTCTCAGGGAGCATTTGCTGCGGCCAGTGACAGGTGGCCCCCAACTCAGTGGCCATCACAGAGGGCTTGACCACCATGGGTAGGATGCAGTACTGGCAGGGCCAGGTGATGCTGGAGCTTCTGGAGCTCACTTCAGAAACACTGCCGTCCCATGGAGTGACCCAAGGGCCCACAGGAACCTCAAGGGAGGAGGAAGGGCTCGAGCCCATGCTGGGGCCTTCCAGCCTGGAAACTGTGGACATGGTTATACCTTCTGACTCCCTCCTTCCTGACACCAGGGCATCTCAGGGACAGCAGGATGAAGAAGCTGTCATGGAAACGTCCCACACACCTGGAAGCCAGCCAAGGCTCTCAAGGTCCAGGGCCTCCAGAGGACAACTGCCACGTGCATCACAGGCAACGGGGCGAGGTAGGCAGCTGGCTCCCTCCACTTCCGATGTACATTCTGAGGGAGGTCATTAAGATGTAGTGGTAGGCCACGTAAGGTTAGGAAGCTGTAATTGCACTAAGATGGCATGGGCGAAAGGCTGCACTAGTTAGATAGCTCTTTAAGCACTGTAACATTTTCTGTTCACACATTTATATGTTAGAACTTATGATTTAAACACCTTTATTGTAATCATTAAAGGTTTTTTCACCACCCACCTGTGACTAATTTGTTTCAGATTTGTCTCGAACAGGATTCCTCTTCCATTGATGCTTCATGTTGATGTCAGTTGGGGAGGCCACTCAATGCTACGTCACTGAGAAAATGACGCCATTGGTTCCCCAGAACCCATGAGTGATTCCCTCCCCCACCCCACCTGCCTCAGGGCCCTGTATGGGGGTTTCAGATCCCTTACCCCCTACACAGACGTGGGCCCAGGTGCCAGCGTGCATGTGAAGCCCAGGTAGGAATCAGACTAGTTTGCACCAGGGCATCATCATAATGGTGGGTGCTTAGCGAGTTGTCATCACCCTCCTGCCTGCCAAAGAAACTCGCTAACACAGCGTACCCAAACCCACCATACTGGTGTGATGATGTTACAGGAGATGGAAGGACTTTGAGGCGGGGTGGGGGGGGGGTAATGGAACCCACAGACACAGGCCCCTAGTGACTGAACCACCTGGTGACCAAGCCGCCCTCACATGGCTCATTCAAGCTGCCAGCCCTCCTGCGCCTGGCAGGCTCCTCCACTTCTTCCTCCTCCTACTGGGCATCCTCCTCCTCAGTGACACCGGGCTGGTAGGCCTCCACGTCCTCCTCCTCCTCCAATAGGTCACCTCTCTGCTTTGCTAGGTTGTGCAGGGCACAGCACACCACCACAAAGTGGGAAGAGATCAGAGGGCTGTATTGTAGGGCTCTGCCAGAGCGGTCAAGGCACCGGAATCACAGTTTGAGGAGCCATATGTGTTAGAATGTAACCGGTGACAACTTTGTATCAGATGTATTGTGACCAATGGTAACAAGCTGTAAGAATCAGCTGACCCAGTAAACTATGGAACCAATTACAGAATGATGTGATGCTCAGCTGTTGGGAATTCTGGGGAACTTGGATTGACCCAGGGCAAGGCCCCAAGTTTGGAGTAATGACGTTTCTTTATTAAACCCTTTCTTTGATTTATAGATTGGGAGTACGTTTTGTTACATTTTTATTGTCTGCATTTGAAGAGTTCCTTCTGAAGAAACATCGGTAGCAGAGGAAAACCCATCGTAACTTGGTATTTGTTTTTGAAGGAGTGCTACATCCATGGCAGAAGGTAGCAGTAAACCAGTGGAATTTGATTGTCCCAGTCTTTTCAGATGCCCTCACTGATAGCGTGCCCAAATTGGACTTAAATGGAGCTTGTCTGTTTCGCGCCAATTGCGGATTGGCAAACGTGGTGGTAAAAGGGGGAAGTGCCGGTAAAGCTGGACGTGCAGCCCATGAAGTCAATCGAAATGCATTTAAATGGCCATCGTGACCGTTTCGGGCACGGTCCTGATCGTGGCCATTTTTGGCCCTTGGTAAAGGAGGAACCAGCACGGAGGCAGTTGTGGATCGCACTACTCACCTCACGTCCAACTTTACCAAGTTTTCACGGCCGAAAACGGGTGCAACTCGTGGTAAAATCGAGCCCACAGTTTCCAAGCACATGAAAACTAGTTTGTAATAACAAGATATGAGTGAATGAAATTATTCCACAGATTAAATGGATTTCTGTCATGTTGCACAATTGTGTTGCTAGACCAAACCCCTGATCATTTTTAAGCAAAATAGTATTAGAATTCCCACAAGATATAGAACATAGAACATTACAGCGCAGTACAGGCCCTTCGGCCCTCGATGTTGCACCGACCTGTGAAACCAATCTAAAGCCCATCTAACCTACACCATTCCAATATCATCCATATGTTTATCCAATGACCATTTAAATGCCCTTAATGTTGGCGAGTCCACTACTGTTGCAGGCAGGGCATTCCACGTCCTTACTACTCTCTGAGTAAAGAACCTACCTCTGACGTCTGTCCTATATCTATCTATCACCCCTCAATTTAAAGCTATGTCCCCTCGTGCTAGCCATCACCATCCGAGGAAAAAGGCTCTCATTGTCCACCCTATTGAATCCTCTGATCATCTTATATGCCTCTATTAAGTCACCTCTTAATCTTCTTCTCTCTAACGAAAACAGCCTCAAGTCCCTCAGCCTTTCCTCATAAGACCTTCCCACCATACCAGGCAACATCCTGGTAAATCTCCTCTGCACCCTCTCCAATGCTTCCACATCCTTCCTATAATGCGGCGACCAGAACTGTACGCAATACAATACTGCGGCCACACCAGAGTTTTGTACAGCTGCAACATGACCTCATGGCTCCGAAACTTAATCCCTCTACCAATAAAAGCTAACACACAGTACGCCTTCTTGACAACCCTATCAACCTGAGTGCCAACTTTCAGGGATCTATGCACATGGACACCGGGATCTCCCTGCTCATCCACACTACCAAGTATCTTACCATTAGCCCAGTACTCTGTAATCCTGTTACTCCTTCCAAAGTGAATCACCTCACACTTTTCCGCATTGAACTCCATTTGCCACCTCTCAGCCCAGCTCTGCAGCTTATCTATGTCCCTCTGTAACCTGCAACATCCTTCCGCACTGTCCACAACTCCACCGACTTTAGTGCCATCCACAAATTTACTAACCCATCCTTCTACGCCCTCATCCAGGTCATTTATAAAAATGACAAACAGCAGTGGCCCCAAAACAAATCCTTGCGGTACATCACTAGTAACTGAACTCCAGGATGAACATTTCCCATCAACCACCACCCTCTGTCTTCTTACAGCTAGCCAATTTCTGATCCAAACCGCTAAATCATCCTCAATTCCATGCCTCCGTTTCTTCTCAATAGCTTACGTGGGGAACCTTATCAAACGCTTTACTGAAATCCATATACACCACATCAACTGCTTTACCCTTATCCACCTCTTTGGTCACCTTCTCAAAGAACTCAGTAAGGTTTGTGAGGCGCGACCTACCCTTCACAAAACCGTGTTGACTATCCCTAATCAAATTATTCCTTTCATGATGATTATAAATCCTATCTCTTATAATCCTTTCCAAAACTTTGCCCACAACAGAAGTAAGGCTCACTGGTCTATAATTACCAGGGTTGTCTCTACTCCCCTTCTTGAACAAGGGGACAACATTTGCTATCCTCCAGTCTTCTGCCATCTCTTCGGACTCCACGCACAACTTCCCACTACTGTCCTTGACTGGCCCCAATCTTACCCTAGTCATTCTTTTATTCCTGACATACCTATAGAAAACTTTAGGGTTTTCCTTGATCCTACCTGCCAAAGACTTCTCATGTCCCCTCCTGGCTCTTCTTAGCTCTCTCTTTAGGTCCTTCCTGGCTAACTTGTAACTCTCAAGCGCCCTAACTGAGCCTTCACGTCTCATCTTTACATAAGTCTCCTTCCTCTTCACAAGAGATTCAACTTCTTTAGTAAACCACGGTTCCCTCGCTTGACCACTTCCTCCCTGCCTGACAGGTACATACTTATCAAGGACACGCAGTAGCTGTTCCTTGAACAAGCTCCACATTTCAATTGTGCCCATCCCCTGAAGTTTCCTTCCACATCCTATGCATCCTAAATCTCGCCTAATCGCATCATAATTTCCTTTCCCCCAGCTATAACTCTTGCCCTGCGGTATATACCTATCCCTTTCCATCGCTAAAGTAAACGTAACCGAATTGTGGTCACTATCACCAAAGTGTTCACCTACCTCCAAATCTAACACCTGGCCTGGTTCATTACCCAGTACCAAATCCAATGTGGCCTTGCCTCTTGTTGGCCTATCTACATACTGTGTCAGGAAACCCTCCTGCATACATTGGACAAAAACTGACCCATCTAAAGTACTCAAACTATAGCTTTTCCAGTCAATATTTGTAAAGTTAAAGTCCCCCATAACAACTACCCTGTTACTTTCGCTCCTATCCAGAATCATCTTTGCAATCCTTTCCTTGACATCTCTGGAACTTTTCGGAGGCCTATAGAAAACTCCCAACAAGGTAACCTCTCCTTTCCTGTTTCTAACCTCAGCCCATACTACCTCAGTAGACGAGTCCTCATCAAATGTCCTTTCTGCCACCGTAATACTGTCCTTGACTAACAATGCCACATCTCCCCCTCTTTTACCACCTTCCCTGATCTTACTGAAACATCTAAACCCCAGAACCTGCAACAACCATTCCTTCCCTGCTCTATCCATGTCTCCGAAATGGCCACAACATCGAAATCCCAGGTACCAACCCATGCTGCAAGTTCACCCACCTTATTCCGGATGCTCCTGTCATTGAAGTAGACACACTTCAAACCACCTTCCTGCCTGCCGGTACACTCCTGCGACCTTGAAACCTTATTCATGACCTCACTACTCTCAACCTCCTGTACACTGGAGCTACAATTCAGGTTCCCATCCCCCTGCTGAATTAGTTTAAACCCTCCGGAAGAGCATTAGCAAATTTCCCCCCCAGTATATTGAACCAGAGGGGTACCAGGTGTAGACCATCCCGTCTGATGCCATATGATGCAGCTGCCTGCAATTTAACTTTGAGAACATGTGTAACAAAACCAGTCAGATTTATCAAAATTTCTCAAAACTGCAGGAAGTGTACTTACGCAAGAAGTACGATACCAGAGCCCCAGGAATGTAGCGTCCAATAACTGCACAAAATGTACAGAGGCTGCAAACAAGGAGACAGAACTGGAGATGAGGATGGGAGAGTGGGAGGAAGGAATAGTAAGAAAGGTTATCAGATTGTCATATGTCACAAATTGCGAGAAAAAGACATTCGCATAACCATGAATAATTGTTGGAAGATTAACTCTCCACACCTGGAACTTGGATTTGAATCAAAGCAAGAAAATTCAGATAACTTTGATACAGGTGGACAACGGTCCATTGATTAAAATAATTTTGAAATTCAACAATTATATGCCAAACTAATTTACAAACAGAGCAAATGCGTACCAGCAAGAGAACCTGACTGGCATGCCTGGAAACACATAGGTGTGTTCAAATATAGCTTATTCAGTGGTGTCAGTGAGCAGAATAATCAGTCAAGGGAAAATACCATACTCTACATGTCAACCAGGAATACTGGATGCAAAGCAGAAACATGTTTGTTTTCCAGTTTGGTATTTCTTGGTAACTGTGCATACGAAAACAATCTAATGAATAATGCTAAAATACAAGTACAGCTGAAAAAGGAAAGTGAACCTTAGTTAGACCAGAGCCTAGTATCTTCCTTCAAAGCCCTTTGTTTTCCCTTTGGTTATTTGCTGTGGCCCATGTTATACTACATCCCCCGAAACTGGAGATTTCAAGTTGGAGTAGAATCTGGGGTTGGAGTGGAGAGATTGCCAGGCCTGCCCGATATCATCAATTTATGGACCTGTGCTATTTACATCCTGCTAGTCAGCTGCCCAACCAAATCAAGTGTAAAGAAATTGAATTTTGAACAGGTTGAAATTGTGCGCCCCATTACATCAAGGGACGTTGTTGGTCAATTAGTCTAAATACAAGGAATGCTATTAGTTTCTCTCATACTCATTACTCTGCTATATGCCAACTTTAGAACTAGCAAATAAGAATGAACATGTTTCATCTCTTGTGAATTCGCCATTTACATTTTTTTTGTAAGTTAGTCTCTATTTTAACTGTGAACTTTATATATTGTTGAGTAGTTGCATTTTCTTACCTTTCCAGGGTTTTGTTTTTTGAAATGGGACATCTCCTCAAAAAACACAGTGCAACTCATCCATGACTCTGTGAGGCACTGGCTGAGTCTTGCTGTGCTCTCCTGTTTAGTATCAGTCACTTTCCAGCTAAATAAAAGAGAATAATATCAACTAGATGCATTAGTCCATCCTGCCACCAGACTTATTGACTGTACATCAACACATTAGTGTTGATGTGAACTTGGCAGTCTTGACATTTTCCATAGTTTGGATCACAAGAAAAACATCCAAATGCCAACAGTCTGCAGTGCTAAATCCGGTAACCTTATCCCATAACAGAATTACAGATACACAAAAATAATGTGGCTCAATTATATTGCTGGTGGAGAAAGGCGGCCAGAATAAGCAATGCAGATATTGCACAGATGCTGCTCACTTGACAACTGAACTACAAAAGCTTTAAATACAGATCCACCTTCAGCAAGTTCAAAATGATCTCTCCAGAATCATCCTCACCGAGGTAAAATCGACAAGTGTACAACTGAGTATTTTCACAGTACAAATGAACCAAGCAAAAAAAATGTTATAGATCCATAATTTCCCCTAATTGAAAACCTAATGAAGCAGAATAGAAAATGTACATCCAATGTACCAAGTTGTCGGGTTCATTAATATACTGGCACCAAAATTTTAAAAATCACAAAAGTGCACATAAGATGACCCCTATAAAATATAATTACAGCAAGTGAAAGATTTGGGTGAACAGCTGAAGTCATTGTTTCAATACATGAGAGGCAATATTAGCCCTCCCTACAATTGGCGAGAGAAGATTAAAAATTTAAAATCACAAAACACAATCCCAACCTGCAGTGTAACAGAGGGTTGAATGGCATTTGTGTGTCCTGTCTTGGAGATATGGGACACTTCGGGGGCGATTTTACCATTTTGATTCTAAGTACTGAATCTGGGCACAATTCAGATCTGACACGGAAACCTGTTCTCAGGCAGCCCCATACGCACTCAGCCTGAAAAAAAAATTGCGAGTCTGAATCGTGCTGTGGGTGGGCCTTATCACGCCCGAAAGGCTGCTGCTCCAATTGGAGCCTTCAACCGCGCATGTGCAGTTAAAAAAATTTGAAAAATGCTCCCAGGCCGCAAAAAGTAGATAAAGCAGCTTGGGAGCGATGGCCCCCACAAATATCGCCCAACCCCACAACATAACTGTCCCCCTTATTCACCCAACCCCCCCCCGCTACCTAGAGTGATCATGACCCCCTGCCCCCTTCCTCCCCCCGACCAATCACCCGCAGAGTGGCAGCGGACCCCCCCTTCCCTCCCACTGATTGCCTGCAGAGTGTCAGCGGTCACCCCCTGCCCCCCTCCCCCCCACCAGAGATCCATCTGGCCCACTTCCCTCCTCCTCCTCTTCCCCCCCCACCGGAGATCCTTCTGCCCGCCTGCCTCCCTCCTCCCCTTCCCCCCACCAGAGAGTGATCTGGCCCTCCCTCCTCCCTGCCCTCCCCACCCCCCCGCCCTCCCCAACCCCCTGCCACCACCACCAATCTGAGTCAGAGAGCCGTTGGAAGCTCTGAACTTACCTCTTCAGAAACTGGAACCCCCGAAACAGACCTTTGCCGAGCATGTCTGTTTCGTGCCGAATCTGGACGGGCGAACGCGATGGTAAAGGGGGAAAATGCAGGTAAGATTGGATGTCCAGTTCATTTAAATTGACGTCACGCCCATTTCGGACGCAGTTCCGAACGCAGCCATTTTCAGGCCTTGGTAAAGTGGGAATCTGCGCGGACGTGGTTGCGGATTGCACTATTTGCCTCACGCCCGACTTTACCAAGTTTTCATGACCGAAAACAGGCGCATCACAATGGTAAAAATCAGGCCCACCATGTTTAAATTAGGCTTCCAAAGTGCAAATGCAAATCTGATTTAACAGTTCTGGCTGGGTTCCCTGTGATTTGAGGAATATAAATATTTGAATCAGGAGTAGGAGTAAGCCATTCAGCTCTTCGAGCCTGCTCTGCCATTCAATAAGATCTGTTTTGTATGTACTCCCTGTCTCTGCGTGGGTTTCCTCCGGGTGCTCCCACAGTTTCCTCCCACAGTCCAAATATGTGCAGGTTAGGTGAATTAGCCATGCTAAATTGCCTCTTAATGCCCAAATATGTGTAGGTTAGGTGGATTGGCTATTGTAAAATGCACGGGGTTATAGGGATAGGGTGGGGTGCTCTTCGGAAAGTCAATGCAGACTTGATGGGCTGGATGGCCACCTTCTGCACTGTCGGGATTCTATGATGATAACCAGAACCCCATATTCTTGTCTACCCACCTTGTTAATCATCAATGTATCTACCTCTGCCTTAAAAATATTTATTGACCATGTCTCCACTGTTCACTGCAGAAAAGAGTTCCAAAGATTCACAACTGCAGAGAAAAAAAAACTCTTCTCATCTTTGCGGTAAATGAGAGACCTTTTATTTTTAAAGTGTGCCCCCTAGTTCTAGTCTCGTTCACAAGGAGAAACATCCTTTTAGCATCCATTCTGTCCAAGCCCCCTAGCACCTTAGCAATAAAATCACTTCTCAATCTTCTAAATTCCAATGAAACATGTCCAATCTGTCTAACCTTTCCTCGGAAGATCCCCCACTGGAGGTTTCAGTAGAGTGAACCTTCTTCAAATTCAGTAACTAAATGGAGCAGCGAGTTGCCAGCTGCACCTGATAACTGCTTCTAAGGACACTACGAGTGAGTCAAAGGAAGTGGCAAAGCTTTCCCCAACCCTTGCAACCACCTCCCCCTCCAAACCACTGATCTCCCCCACCAGGCCCCCGCACCACTGCTGCTGATCCACAATTTCTCCCTCTCTCCAGATTGCAGTCTGACCACACCCACACCTCTGCTTTGCTGTAGGATTACTTCTTCCTTCTCATCTGCCATACTATCTTTTGCTCCCTCCGGATTGTTGATTTGATCCACCACTTCTGCGTGTGGTCCCTCCATCCCTCCCAACTGGTAGTCCAAACATTCCTGATAGCCAAGCACCATTGCCAACTGTAGCTTTGTGCTGTTGTCTTTTTTGCCCAGCAGCAGACAAGCTTGTCAACCTGGCCAGCTGCTGGATGGCAAGCAGAATTTAAAAAAAACAAGATCCTGGTTAAACTCAGTAGGCGCTTTGCCTGTGTAGAATATCCAGGTATCCAACCACCCGACACAAAAGCAAGGAGCCACAAATTGAATGATAGGATCTGTTGCTTCAAGTTTCTGTAAACTTCATTCATATAGCTGTATTCAAACCCATAAAGTAGCAACCATATTCTCATGCTCAATGACAAGAGCAAAATTCAGTCTTGACAAGTGCAAGATCTATTTCAAGATAATGTTAAGATTTAGGTGTTTGCTTGACACTGATTCGATAAAGATATCTGTACATCAAATTTGAAATCACTACCAGAGTTACTGCCATACATTACAGGTTACTTTCTGTACAGGATAATTAACCAGAGACATCAACACATTACAGTATTTAACAAAGTTGACTGTAAAATTTGAAAGAATAGAGTGTAAGCTCATATAATAGTAAAACATCTGAGAAAACCAACTGAAACTGTCCCTGGTAAGATATGATGTGAGATGTGAGTTGGACTGGGGTAAACACAGTAAGACATTACCTGGTAAGAGGGACTGGAGCGGGGGACAGGGATTCAGGTTCCTGGATCTTTAGGGGAAGGTGTGACCTGTACAAAAAAGACGGGTGGCACTTGAATCCCAGGGGTACCAATATCCTGGCAGGAAGGTTGGCTAAGGCTACTGGGGAGACTTTAAACTGGAAAGGTTGGGGGGAGGGAATCGTGATGAGGTGACTGAGAGCGAGGAGGTTAGCCCGCAAATAGAGAGGGATTGTAGACAGTGTAAGAGGGAGAATAGACGGGTGATGGAGAAGGGGAGAGCTCAGACCAAAGGTTTGAGATGTGTCTATTTTAACGCCAGGAGTGTAGTGAATAAAGTGGATGAGCTTAGAGTGTGGATCGATGCTTGGAAGTGTGATATGGTGGCCATTACGGAGACTTGGGGACAGGGACAGGACTGAATACTTCAGGTGCCGGGTTTCAGATGTTTCAGAAAGGACAGAGAGGGAGGCAAAAGAGAGGGGGGGCGTGGCACTGCTGATCAGGGATAGTGTCACAGCTGTAGAGAAGGTGGAAGCCGTGGAGGGATTGTCTACGGAGTCTCTGTGGGTGGAAGTTCGGAGCGGGAAGGGGTCGATAACTTTGCTGGGTGTTTTCTTCAGGCCGCCCAATAGTAACAGGGATGTTGAGGAGCAGATAGGGAAACAGATCCTGGAGAGGTGTAGGAATAACAGGGTTGTCGTGATGGGAGACTTTAATTTCCCAAACAACGATTGGAATATCCCTAGGGTAAGGGGTTTGGATGGGGAGGAGTTTGTTAGGTGTGTTCAGGAGGGTTTCCTGACATAGCATGTGGATAAGCCTACAAGAGGAGAGGCTGTACTCGATCTGGTACTGGCTAATGAGCCTGGACAGGTGTCGGATCTCTCAGTGGGGGAGCATCTTGGGGATAGTGATCATAACTCTATCTCCTCTACGCTAGCATTGGAAAGAGATAGGATCAGGCAAGCTAGGAAAGTGTTTATCTGGAGTAAGGGAAAATATGAAGCCATCAGGCAGGAGATTAGAGGCGTAAATTGGAAGGAGGCATTCTCGAGGAAAAGTACTGAAGTAAGGTGGCAGATTTTCAAGGAACGTTTGTCTGGAGTTCTGCATGACAACGTTCCGATGAGACAGGGAGGTGTTGGTAGGTTACGGGAACCGTGGTGCACGAAAGCTGCACTGAACCTAGTGAGAAAGAAAAGGAAAGCGTACAAAAGGTTCAGAGAGCTAGGCGATGATAGGGATCTAGATGAGTATACGGCTTGTAGGAAGGGACTTGAGAAAGAAATTAGGAGAGCCAGAAGGGGTCACGAGAAGGCCTTGGCAGGTAAGATTAAGGAGAACCCTAAGGCGTTCTATAAATATGTGAAGAGTAAAAGGATGAGATGTGAAGGAATAGGATCGATAAAAGGTGAAGGTGAGAAAGTCTGTACAGAACCGGAAGAAATAGCAGAGGTGCTTAATAAATATTTTACCTCGGTATTCACGGTGGAAAAAGACCAGGGTGGTTGTACTACAGGATTGAGGCAGACTGAAAAGATTGAGTATGTGGACATTAAGAAAGAGGATGTGTTGGAAATTTTGAATAGCATCAAGATAGATAAGTCGCCGGGTCCGGATGGGATGTACCCCAGGTTACTGTGGGAGGCGAGGGAAGAGATTGCAGAGCCTCTGGCAATGATCTTTGCGTCGTCGATGGAGACGGGAGAGGTTCCGGAGGATTGGAGGATTGCGAATGTGGTTCAAGAAAAGGAATAGGGATAGCCCAGAAAATTACCGACCGGTGAGTCTAACCTCAGTGGTTGGTAAGTTGATGGAGAAGATCCTGAGGGACAGGATTTATGAACATTTAGAGAAGTTTAGTATGCTCAAAAGTAGTCAGCACGGCTTTGTCAAAGGCAAATCATGCCTTATGAGCCTTGTAGAGTTCTTTGAAAATGTGACTAAACACATTGACGAAGGAAAAGCGGTAGATGTGGTTTACATGGACTTCAGCAAGGCGTTTGATAAGGTCCCCCATGCAAGACTTCTCGAGAAAGTGGAGAGGGCATGGGATTCAAGGGGCTGTTGCCTTGTGGATTCAGAACTGGCTTGCCTGCAGAAGGCAGAGAGTGGTTGTGGACGGGTCTTTTTCTGAATGGAGGTCGGTCACCAGTGGAGTGCCCCAGGGATCTGTTCTGGGACCCTTGCTATTTGTCATTTTCATAAATGACCTGGATGAGGAAGTGGAGGGATGAGTTGGTACGTTTGCCGACGACACGAAGGTTGGTGGTGTTGTGGGTAGGTTGGAGGGATGTCAGAAGCTGCAGCGTGACATAGATAGGATGTAAGACTGGCGGAGAAGTGGCAGATGGACTTCAACCCGGATAAATGTGTAGTGGTCCATTTTGGCAGGTCAAATGGGATGAAGGAGTATAATATCAAGGGTAAGACTCTTAGCAGTGTAAAGGATCAGAAGGACCTTGGGGTCCGGGTCCATAGGACTCTTAAATCGGCCTCGCAGGTGGAGGAGGTGGTTAAGAAGGCGTATGGTGTGCTGGCCTTCATCAATTGAGGGACTGAGTTTAGGAGTCGGGAGATAATGATGCAGCTTTATAAGACCCTTGTCAGACCCCACTTGGTGTACTGTGCTCAGTTCTGGTCGCCTCATTACAGGAGGGATGTGGAAATGATTGAAAGGGTGCAGAGAAGATTTACAAAGATGTTGCCTGGATTGGTTGGCATGCCTTATGAGGATAGGTTGAGGGAGCTCGGTCTTTTCTCCTTGGAGAGACGAAGGATGAGAGGTGACCTGATAGAGGTGTACAAGATGTTGAGAGGTATAGATCGGGTGGATTCTCAGAGGCTTTTTCCCAGGGCTGAAATGGCTGCTACGAGAGGACACAGGTTTAAGGTGCTGGGGAGTAGGTACAGAGGAGATGTCAGGGGTAAGTTTTTCACTCAGAGGGTGGTGGGTGAGTGGAATCGGCTGCCGTCAGTGGTGGTGGAGTCAAACTCGATAGGGTCTTTTAAGAGATTTCTGGATGAGTACATGGCACTTAATAGGATTGAGGGTTATATGTAAGCCTATATATAAGCCTAGGTAGGTAGGGACATGACCGGCTCAACTTGTGGGCCGAAGGGCCTGTTTGTGCTGTATTTTTTCTATGTTCTATAACCACCTACGATTTTCAGACTTTCAAACATATTGTAAGAGTTTTTGAACTCATTTATCTTTTGCACTTTACAACTATTAGTCGCAAAATACAGTTGCCCAACATCTGTATTTTGGCCCTGCAGACGTTACTTCAGCTCCATGTCACACTTGTGATGTGGACTGTGCTAAATACCATTTTAGTTGATAACAGACATTTGTAAAATAGTTCATGGCATCAATTAGCAAATAATGCTGACTTATCACCAGTGATAAAATTCTCAACATCAATGCTCCACCAAATCCCTTGATTCCTCTCTCCCCTCCCCCCAACCCCAATTTCTCTCTCCCCTCCCCGCCATTCCTGGTAATTTTTGCCAGTGCAGGATAAGTGTGCAGACAGTGGGCCTATAAGTAGCACTCACAGCCTTGCCCACTCTGTTGCGGTGCTAGGCAGTTTAAGCCGCCCCTACAATTTCAGTAGAGTTAGGTCCCTTCATAGGTAAACATAGTCCATGGTTTCTCAGAGGAGGTCTGAACCAAGGGGAACCCCAGTCCCAAGTGGGGGAACAAAAACAAAAATCAGGCACCTGCTCCTGCAATTCTTTTGTCGTCAGACTTGAAATACAAAAAAAGTGCAATGTCAGTTTCAATAGTTAGATATATTTCTACTCGAGTGGTTGATTATAGTGCTCTGTCCTGCAAAGGCAAATTATGATTACACTGATTGGCACCATGTTAAGTGTGGAGATGCATTCGAGTACTTTTATCATGGAAAAGGTGCTTTTATGCATCCAAAACTGAAGAAAACACCACTTGGGATCTCAAGTGTATATGATCTGAAGCGATTTAAATGCCCAGAGCCGTGTTAAATTGAAAACAAAATCTCAACAGTTTTTACTTGAGAAAAAAAAACACCTGCTGCTGGACTGCTTTGATTGATAAGACATATAGAGTAGCTTAGAAAAAAAGGACAATTGATTTTTTTCAGTTTCATTGGACACAATTCTTTAGATTTCCCAGTGTTTATTATTACAGCTGAGCCCATTATGAATGCTGGGCTGAATTTCGAAAGTTTAAGTATTATTTATCTCTTCATTGAAAGTATCACTTATCTCAACAGGGGGCTGTGTTCACATTTTGATTGATTTGATTTATTATTGTCACATGTATTGCGATACAGTGAAAAGTATTGTTTCTTGCACTATACAGACAAACCATACCATTCGATACATAGGGGAAAAGGAAAGGATAGGGTGCAGAATATAGTGTTGCAGTTAGAGATAGGGTGAAGAGAAAAATCAGTTTAATACATGACAGGACCATTCAAAAGTCTGGTGGCGGTAGGGAAGGATTAACAGTCTTTGATGTGGTTAGTGAAATAGATGTTTGTTTTTACAACAGGGAAGGGTTTAAATTTTGTTGAATGGATTTTATGAAAACCCATTGCAACTGTGTTCGAGCGAGAGCCCTTTTAGATTGTTAGGAGGTTTTTTTTCATCTCCAGGTCTGCCCATGGTAGACTTTGGGTTTGTGATTATTGAGGGAGCATGGGGAATTTGAAGATGCATGGAGGGGGCACATGAGGCAGATGAGGTGCGAAATTGGAGTGGAGTGAAGCCCTGAGATTCACTGTTAAAACGGATTGATGCTCCAGTAATTAGAGGCAGGTCTTCTAACCTGCCAGCTTGGCCATCTGTCTATGTTTATTGTCACCACAGGCCTACCTCCAGATGCACAATCTGGCCCCTGCCCATGATTTGGCAAGGTGGGGAGACGGAAAATGCTGAGTATGAACATTCTCGCTACTGACTAGCGTCCCTGGCTCCATCCCGCTTTTCTGGTCATTTCCCCCAGAGGTAGCAGGTAGCTGATTTACCCAATTAATGACTGGAATGTTCCAATCAAGAGTCTTCAGGAAGGAGGGAGGGTACTTGGAGGCAAGTGCCTGGTAAAAGAGCCAGTAGTGGAGGGGGTGGCAAGAACAGTGCTCCATGCAGACTTGCAGGTATTCTCTGCCTGTCTGGCCTCAGCTGAAACTACAGGCTGCTATATGGTGGGGCTCTCCTGGGTGGAACAGCTAGTGAGGCCATTTTTAAATTTAAAATAAAAGAGAGGATGCCTCTATTTTGGGGTATCATCTCTCTAACTTGCAAAGACAGCCTGCTGAACTGCAGTGTCTCCTAATGACCCTCCAGCTTAAGAACTTGCCCTCTGGCCACTAATTGCCTGAATTGGGGAAAATCACAGATGTGTAACAGAATGCTGGCTTCTGATTTTAGTGAGTCAGTGGGATGTTTGGTATCTAAGAATAGAAGTATATAAGTATCTACACAGATCACAAACAATTGAGATCCCACCAATCACAATTTTTACACAATATTCTCCCTACCTTACATTTGTTATGGGTGCTTTCCAGATATTTTAACATTTACGCACCTCTTTGACCTGTTTCTAAGTAGCAAACACTGTGCACTCCTCTTCCCCTTTTACATTTGCTGGTGAGGACTGAGCTTCACAGCTTTCAGTCTTCACTATTTACAATGCCTAATTTCAGTAACTGAGCATCAATAATTGAGCTTATCTTGTATTTTCTCTTGTTTCAATTTTAATTCCGTTTCAATCACTCAACTTCAAGCTGGGACGCGACGTCTTATTTAATTCTTGTTTGTTTTTTCCCTTTCATTTAACTTCTCACTCAAAATATTGATCTGTTGATGTATAATCATTCAGTAAATATGTTCCCCTTCTGAGTCAAAAATGTTTTTTATATCCTTGCCTTTTTGGAACTCAGAACTCCCATACATCTTCCCTCACTGAAGTTGTCTTCAATCAGGTAGCTTGGCTTCTTATTTGTTCCTTCTTTCAATGCATATTTTTCCCCAGCAGTCCTGACTCATTACGAAGCCGAGTCAATGGACACAATCTTGCTGGCCATTCACGCCACGATCGCACAGAATTTGGCGTCCAGTCTGTTCATTGCAGCGGGTTGGGAAACTCCCGCTGGTGTGAATGACCTAACATTCTGGCCTATGACTTTAATTCTGTCCCCATATCTTCAACACCAACCACCCATGTACAGGATATGTTAAAGAAATCATCTCACAGTGTATATTTCCCCTCAAACTACAAATGCTCTCATTTCTCTATTTTATCAGCATATCACCCAACTACTCAGAATTTCCTCTCTCGCTCCTAAAATCCAAATACTTCTCCTCCCCTCCTCTTTGAATCATTAAAATTGAAATCAAAAGTTTCTAAATAAAAATCATAGTGTTTACATATATCACAGGCATCTTAACAGAAGTCCCAAAACAAATGAAATTCGCAAAATGTTCTACAGTACATATAATCAAATTGAATTTGGTCTTATTCAGTTAATAGAAATCAGTAGCTCTGGAAATCAACTCGACTGATTATAAAGTTGGAAAATGAAAAGCAGCAAAAGGTCAAATGGCATAAATGATCCATGGCATGTATGCCAAAAATGTCACCCATAATGAATTAATGGGCTAAATTCTCTGTAGATGTTTCCATAACCCAACCTTGAGTGAACAGTCACGCATCAGTGGGGGCCGAGTAGTCAAGCGTTGGTGGGTGGGCGTTAGTGGGTGGTTAAGCGGGTGGGCAAGTGCTGGCAGGTGTGTGCACAAGTGTGCGCCAGCGGGCAAGAGCACTGGAGAACATCAGTGAAAGAGAGAGCAAGCATCCATGAGTGAGCCAGCGAGAGTCAGTGTGAGCGCGAGCGTGCGTAACCAACCAAGCTAGCAAGTGTCGACTAGCAAGTGAGGATGAATGAGCGAGTGAACAAGCAAGCATCAGCGGGTGAGTGAGTGAATGAGCATTGGTGAGTGAGTGAGCTTCAGCGGCTGAGCATCAGCTAATGAGCGCATTAACAAGCACGCACATCAGCAAGGGAGGGCATGTCCATGGGGAAGGGCATGTCTGCGAGGGAAGGCATGTCCGCAGTGTTAGAGGCAAGGTACTAGCATGGATAGAAGGTACTAGCATGGATAGAAGATTGGCTGACTGGCAAAAGGCAGAGTATGGGGATAATGGGGTCATTTTCAGGATGGCAGCCGGTAACTAGTGGAGTTCAACAGGGGTCAGTGTTTGGGCCACAACTTTTCACTTTATACATCAATGATCTAGATGCAGGAACTGAGGGCATTGTGACTAAGTTTGCAGATGATACAAAGATAGATGGAGGAACAGGTAGCATTGAGGAGGTGCAGGTGGTCTTGGACAGGTTAGGAGAGGAGGCAAAGAAGTGGCAGATGAAATACAACATGGGAAAGTGTGAGGCGTAGACTATTTTGTAAATGGGGAGAGGATTCAGAAATCGGAAGCGCAAAGGACTTGGGAGTCCGAGTTCAGGATTCTCTTGAGGCTAACTTGCATGTTCTGTTGGTAATTAGGAAGGCAAATGCAATGTTAGCATTCATTTCAAGAGGACTAGAATACAAAAGCAGGGATGTACTGCTGAGGCTTTATAAGGGTCTCGTCAGACTACATTTGGAATATTGTGAGCAATTTTGGACCCCACATTTAAGGAACAATGTGCTGGCCTTGGAGAGGATCTAGAGGAGGTTCACGAGAATGATCCCAGGAATGAAAAGCTTAATGTATGAGGAGCTCTTGGTCTGTACTTGATGTGAGTTTAGAAGGATGCAGGGGGATCTCATTGAAACTTGCAGAATACTGAAAGGCCTGGATAGATTGGACATGGGGAAGATGTTTCCATTAGTAGGAGAAACTAGGATCCGAGGGCACAGCCTCAGAGTAAAGGGATGACTCTTTAGAACTAGGACGAGGAGTAATCTCTTCAGCCAGAGGGTGCTGAATCTGTGGAATTATTGCCACAAAAGGTTGTGGAGGCACGTAATTTAGTGTAGTTAAGACAGAGATAGATAGATTCTTGATTGGTAAAGGGATCAAAGGTTATGGAGAAAAGGTGGGAGAATGAGGTTGTGTAATATATCAGTCATGATCGAATGGCAGAGCAGATTTGAGGGGCCGAATTCTGCTCCTATATTTTATGGTCTTACGGTTCGGTGAACATGTATGTTAGTGAGTCTGTCAGCGAATGTGATTGCCAATGCATTGTTTGTGAAAAGGACAATTAAATGTAGACCAGGAGTAAAAATTCTCGACTGGGGAAAGGCCAATTTTATTTACTGATTTAGCAAAAGGCTACAAACAGGCGAAGCAGTAAAAGTGAATCAGTGTAACAGGCAAAATAGAGAGGCTTGTCTCAGATAGCAAGAGCTCAATGCTCCCTGATATTATTCAAACCAATATTCCACACTTCTCCTTAATACAAAGTATCAAGACAGAACAAAGTTGAGAACTGTGCCTGTGCCTCTACACACAGGTTATCCTTTGTCACTAACTTACTGCTTCTTTAATCATTCCTTTACTGTTTATGTATTTATAAAACATCAAGTTTTTCTTGATTTTCCCAGCCAATATTTTTGCTGTCCTCTTTTTGATTTTCAATTTCCTTTTTAATTTCACCCTTTTACACACCTCCAGGCTTTCTGTATCATTGAACTCTTACTATTGGAGACAAACTTCTATATTGCCTGATCCTATGATGCATGGTTCTGACTTTCACCATCTCCTTCTTGAAGGCCACTGACTGCTCCAACACCTATTCATTTTTACTGCTTAACATTTTTGTAGCCTTTTGTCAAATCAGTAAGTAAAATTGGCCTTTCCTCTCCCGGTCTACATTCTGCCCAAGTTGTCATGGGCCGAAGGGCCTGTTTCCATGCTGTAAACCTCTATGACTCTATGGGCCCAATTTTACCATCAAGTTGCACCCATTTTCAGGCGTGAAAACTTGGTAAAGTCGGGTGTGAGGCGGATAGCGCGATCCGCGCCAGTTCCCCCTTTAACAAGGGCCGAAAATGGCTGCAATCGGGACTGCACCTGAAATGGGTGTGACGTCAATTTATGCGCCTTTGCAGGCATTTAAATTGACTAATGGGCTGCACGCCCAAACTTACCGACACTTCCCCCTTGACCACCGCGTGCGTCCGTGCCCATTGGGCATGAAACAGACATGGTCCGCAAAGGTCCGATTCAGGCGCTCCAGCTTCTGAGTCATAGAGTCAGAGGTTTACAGCATGGAAACATGCCCTTCAGCCCAACTTGTCCATGCCGCCCTTTTTTTTTTAAACCCCTAAGCTAGTCCCAATTGCCCACATTTGGCCCATAGCCCTCGATACCCATCTTACCCATGTATCTGTCCATATGCTTTCTAAAAGACAAAATTGTATCCGCCTCTACTACTACCTCTGGCAGCTTGTTCTAGACACTCACCCGGTATGTGAAAAAAGTGCCCCTCTGGACACTTTTGTATCTCTCCCCTCTCACCTTAAACCTATGCCCTCTAGTTTTAGATTCCCCTACCTTTGGGAAAAAATATTGACTATCTAGCTGACCTATGTCCCTCATTATTTTATAGACCTCTCTAAGATCACCCCTCAGCCTGCTATGCTCTAGAGAAAAAAGTCCCAGTCTATCCCAGCCTCTCCTTATAACTCAATCCATTAAGTCCTGATAGCATCTTAGTAAATCTCTTCTGCACTCTTTCTAGTTTAATAATATCCTTCCTATAATAGGGTGACCAGAACTGTACACAGTATTCCAAGTGTGGCCTTACCAATGTCTTGTACAACTTCAACAAGACATCCCAACTCCTGTATTCAATGTTCTGACCAATGAAACCAAGCATGTTGAATACCTTCTTCACCACTGTCCACCTGTGACTCCACTTTCAAGGAGCTATGAACATGTACCCCTATATCTCTTTGTTCTGTAACTCTCCCCAACGCCCTACCATTAACTGAGTAAGTCCTGCCCTGGTTCAATCTACCAAAATGCATCACCTTGCATTTATCTAAACTAAACTCCATCTGCCATTTGTCAGCCCACTGGCCCGATTGATCAAGATCCTGCTGCAATCTGAGATAACCTTCTTCACTGTCCACCATGCCACCAATCATGGTGTCATCTGCAAACTTACTAACCATGCCTCCTATATTCTCATCCAAATCATTAATATGAATGACAAACATCAGTGGACCCAGCACTGATCCCTGAGGCACAATGTGGTGAACCATAGATGGTTATCACTATGGGTACTTGTACATATGTTGGGGTTAGGGTTGGGGTGTTCCACCTGTTGGTATTGTTGTGTGGTACACTCCGGTTGGCTCCGCCTTCCTATAGGAGTATAAAGGTCACTGCACTTCCTAGCGACCCTTTAGTCTGGGATTGTATTGTTAAGCAGTATGCTCCATTCTTGTTGCTAATAAAAGCCTTTATTTCCCGGGTACAATCCAGCCTCCCGAGTGAATTAATCGCGCATCAATTTTATTAGCAACAATTTTTGTTTTGAAAAAAAAAACCATGGAGCAAATGTTAAAACCCGATCGGCTTACCTTAGATCCGCGTGCCGCTGGAGCGTCGAACACTTTCGACCATTGGTTGAAGTGTTTCCAGGATTATATCGATGCCTCAACAGCAGTCCAAAGCGACGCCGACAGATTGCGGGTCCTCCACGCAAGGGTAAGCGACACTGTGTATGCAACAATCCGCGATTCACAAGACTACAAAGAGGCCATCGAATTACTCAAGAAGCTGTACCATAAACCGCCAAACGAGATTCATGCTCGTCACCTACTAGCCACTCGACGGCGGCAGCCCGGCGAAACGACGGGACAGTACCTGCGCGAACTTCAGCAGCTAGCCAGAGCCTGCAATTGCAAGCCAGTGTCGGCTACTCAATACACTAACGATCTGATCCGAGATGCGTTCGTGGCGGGAATCGGCTCATCCTATATTCGCCTGCGGCTGCTAGAGTAAGGTAACTTGGACCTAGCTAAGACGGTGGAATTGGCTGATGCGATGGAAACGGCCTCCAGAAGTCTTGAAACTTACCCCACCGACCACGTGGGAACATCGTGGCAAGTACAGCCACCGACTCAACTCTACCCAGCGGCTCCTAGGAACTGCGCGATCGTGCTTTCAACCTCGGACCTGACGGCGGCGGCAGCTCCAGGAGGCCCACGGTGCTATTTCTGTGGATTGGCGAAGCACCCTCGTCAGCGATGTCCGGCCAGGACGGCATTTTGCTCCGCTTGTGGGAAGAAAGGGCACTATGCTAAAGTGTGCCGAGCGAAGCGACCTTCGAAGCCAAGCAGTGCTGCGTGTGACTCCCCAGGATCCATCTCCTCGTCTCCAGCGTCGTCGATGTCTTCAACCACGTGCGATTCACGGGCGCCGCCATTCCTGAGGACGACGACGCAAGACACGTGCGACCTGTGAGTGCCGCCACTTTCAACGCCATCGACCACGTGCGATCCATGGGCGCAGCCATTTTGGTCGACACCGACTGCAGATGACCAGCAGGGGTCCTCATCATCGACCATCTCAGCTGCCTGCAGTTGCACTCGGGATTCAACAGTGGCGTCAATCATCCTGGACCAGGCCAAGCCTCACAGACTCGACAAGTCCATGATGGACATAGAGGTAAACGGACGCCTGATACATTGTCTGTTTGACAGCGGGAGCACGGAGAGTTTCATTCATCCGGACACCGTGAAACGGTGCAGTCTCCGAGTACAAACTGTCAGGCAGACAATTTCTATGGCGTCGAGGTCCCGATCTGTTACTGTTCTTGGGAGCTGCGTGGTAACTCTAATGGTGCGGGGCACAGCTTATGAGAACTTCAGGCTCCTCGTGTTACCGCACCTTTGCGCTCCAGTATTCCTGGGACTAGACTTTATGGTCCACCTGAGGAGTGTGACCCTGCAGTACGATGGGCCACTCCCTCCACTTTCAGTGGGAGAACAGCAGCCTCCAAATTGCCCAGCGCGCTCCACGTGCAGTCTCTCAACACTCAAAATCACCCCGCTGTCTTTATTTGAAAATCTCGTGCCAGGCTGCAAGCCCATCGCAACTAAGAGCAGGCGTTACAGCGCTGAGGATCAGATCTTTATTCGATCTGAGGTTCAGCGGCTCCTCAGGGAAGGGATCATTCAACCTAGCACTAGCCCATGGAGAGCGCAAGTCGTGGTGGTTAAGACTGGAGACAAGCCCCGGATGGTCATAGACTATAGTCAGACCATTAATAGGTACACGCAGCTGGACGCGTACCCTCTCCCATGCATATCTGACATGGTCAATCAGATTCTCCACTATCGACTTGAAGTCAGCCTAGCACCAACTCCACTATCGACTTGAAGTCAGCCTACCACCAGCTCCCCATTCGCCCAGAGGACCGAAAATACACGGCCTTTGAGGCGGATGGCCGTCTCTACCACTTCTTAAGGGTCCCTTTTGGCGTCACTAATGGGGTCTCGGTCTTCCAGCGTGAAATGGACCGAATGGTGGACCAAAACGGGCTACGGGCTACCTTCCCATACCTGGACAACGTCACTATCTGCGGCCATGACCAGCAGGACCACAATGCCAACCTCCTGAAGTTTTTACGCACTGCGTCACGCCTGAATCTGACCTATAACAGGGAGAAGTGTGTATTCAGAAAGCACTGCCTAGCAATTCTCGGATACGTGGTGGAAAACGGGGTCCTCGGCCCTGATCCAGACCATATGCGTCCCCTCCTTGAACTTCCCCTACCCACTAGCATCAAAGTACTGAGAAGATGCTTAGGCTTCTTTTTGTATTACGCACAGTGGGTTCCCAATTATGCGGACAAAGCCCGTCCGCTCATAAAATCTACCTCTTTTCCCCTGGCAGCAGAGGCTCGCTTAGCCTTTGAAGGGATAAAAGCTGACATCGCGAAAGCCACGATGCACGCTGTCGATGAGTCCATCCCCTTCCAGGTGGAGAGTGATGCATCTGATTTCGCCCTGACCACCACACTTAACCACGCGGGCAGGCCCGTCGCCTTTTTCTCTCGCACCCTCCAAGGCCCTGAAATTCGGCATTCTGCGGTGGAAAAAGAGGCTCAGGCCATTGTGGAGGCCGTCCGGCATTGGCGCCATTATTTGGCTGGAAAACGATTTACCCTGCTCACGGACCAGCGGTCCATGACATTCATGTTCAACAACACATTAAGGGGTAAAATCAAGAATGATAAAATCTTGAGGTGGAGAATCGAACTCTCCACCTACAACTATGATATCATGTACCGTCCGGGGAAGCTCAATGAGCCCTCAGATGCCCTGTCGCGTGGAACATGTGCCAGTGTGCAGGAGGACTGGCTACAGGCCCTCCACAATGATCTCTGCCATCCGGGGATCACTCAGCTCTTCCATTTTGTAAAGGCCCGGAATCTGCCCTACTCCATAGAGGATGTCAGGTCGATAACTCGAAGCTGCCAGGTATGTGCTGAATGCAAGCCGCACTTCTACCAACCTGACAGGGCACACCTCATTAAGGCCACTCGCCCTTTTGAACGACTGAGTGTTGATTTCAAGGGCCCCCTTCCTTCGACAGATCGGAATGTGTACTTCCTCAACGTGGTTGACGAGTACTCCAGATTCCCTTTTCCCATTCCCTGTTCAGACATGTCCGCTGCCACGGTCATCAATGCCTTGCGGAGTCTTTTTACCTTGTTCGGCTACCCCAGTTATATCCACAGTGATAGGGGTTCGTCGTTTTTGAGCGATGACTTGAGGCAATACCTGCTCCCTAAAGGAATTGCCTCAAGTAGGACTACGAGTTACAACCCCAGGGGTAACAGGCAGGTCGAAAGAGAAAACGCTACAGTCTGGAAGGCTGTCTTACTGGCGTTGAGGTCTAGGGGTCTTCCAGTCTCCCGTTGGCAAGAGGTACTTTCTGATGCGCTCCATTCAATCCGGTCCCTCCTGTGTACGGCAACCAACGTTACCCCACATGAGCGGATGTTTACCTTCCCTAGGAAGTCTTCCTCTGGGACCTCACTGCCGTCTTGGTTGACATACTCAGGACCTGTCCTCCTGCGGCGGCATGTTAGGACCCGCAAGTCCGACCCTTTGGTTGAACAGGTCCATCTCCTCCACGCTAACCCTCAATATGCCTATGTAGCATATCCTGACGGGCGAGAGGACACGGTCTCTATCCGAGATCTGGCGCCTGCAGGGGACCTGGCAACCCCCGTCGCTCCCGCACCCCTGGTTAGGGTTCCTTTGCCCATTCTCTCCCCTCCTGACACGGCGCGGGCAGTATCGGGACCTCCACTTAATCCTCTTACTCCCGTGTACAGCTTGCCTGAGTCCAGGAGATTGTCGCCACTTCGAGGCTTGCCTGAGTCCAGGAGATTGTCGCCACCTCGAGGTCCACCCGTCCGTGAGGAACTGGAGGAGTCACTGGACACCACCTTGGAGAGAGGGTCACCACGGTCACCAGAACCGGCGCTACTGCCAGTGCTGCGGAGGTCGCAGAGACGGTGCGGCCCTCCGATACGACTGAACTTCTGAATATATGGACAGTTCGTACTGTTTTTTTGCCCCACCGGCCTTTGTTTTTAAAGGAGGGGTGAATGTGGTGAACCATAGATGGTTACCACTATGGGTACTGAACCATAGATGGTTATCACTATGGGTACTTGTACATATGTTACTCTTGTTACTGTTGGGGTTAGGGTTGGGGTGTTCCACCTGTTGGTATTGTTCTGTGGTACACTCCGGTTGGCTCCGCCTTCGTATAGGAGTATAAAGGTCACTGCACTTCCTAGCGACCCTTTAGTCTGGGATTGTATTGTTAAGCAGTATGCTCCATTCTTGTTGCTGATAAAAGCCTTTATTTCCCGGGTAAGATCCAGCCTCCCGAGTGAATTAATCGCGCATCAACCCAGCACTGATCCCTGAGGCACACCGCTGGTCATAGGCCTCCAGTTTGCAAAACAACCCTCTACAACCACCTTGGTTGGCTTCTGCCATCAAGCCAATTTTGTATCCATTTGGATACCTCACCCTGGATCCCGTGAGATTTAACCTAATGCAACAATCTACCATGCGGTATCTTGTCAAAGGCCTTGCTAAAGTCCGTGTAGACAACATCACCTGCTCTGCCCTCATCTCTTTTCTCGATTGCCCCTTCAAAAAACTCAATCAAATTTGTGAGACATGATTTTTCACTCTCAAAGCCATTCTGACTGTCCCTAATCAGTCCTGAGGAGGTAAGTTAGTTCCGAGCATCCGGCGACTGCCAGGAGGGAGTGTTGGTGGGGAGGGGGGGGGTGTCAGATGGCTCTCTGACTCAGACTGATGGTGGTGGTGAGGTTGGGCGGGGGGGTGGGGGGGGGGGCAGAGAAAGAGGGAGACAGGTCCGATGGCTCTGACTCAGGTCGGGGAGGTTTGCTGCCACTCTGCGTTTGATTGGTGGGGGGGCAGGGGCAGTCTGCTGCTACTCTGCGTGATCGATTGGGGGTGGGGGGTGGGGAGGGGCCGCTGCCACTCTGCGTGTGATCGGTGGGGGGGGGGGGGAAAAGAGGGGCCCGCGATCGGTCTGGGTGGCTAGGGAGATAAGGGGGTCAGTAATGTTGTTGTGGTAGGGCAATGTTCGTGGGGGCCAGGGGGAGGCATTATCCGGCCCGGGAGCGATGTGGCAGGGGAGCGTTTTTCTTTCTTTTTTTGTGTGCATGCACAGTTGGAGGCACCGATCGGAGCTGCAGGATTTTGGGCATGTTAAGCCCCGTCCACAGGCTTCTACAGCGTGAATCAGAATCACTACTATTCTGTCAGGCAGGTGCGCATGGGGGCACCGAAGAACGGTTGAAAAGTCAGATCTGAAACACTCCCAGTTTCAAGTCCGCCCAGTACTTAGAATCAAAATGGTAAAATAGGGCCCTCTGACTCCAATTGTACTTATCACAAATAATGCTAAATCTAACAGAATTATGATAGGGTTTGAGCTGATATTTCAGTGCAGTATTTATTCAATGCCATCTTTCATATGTTAAGTTGAGGCTATGCATACTTACTCAAACGGACACAAGTGATTCTGGGGCATAATTTAAAGTAGAATAGTTTTGGCATATTGCTCAACGTTTACTCCTCAACCAGCTTCATTACATGAATAATGATTAAAATTGTACAGCACATAAGGAGAAAGCAGCCATTTTAGTTTGTGCCAATTCATTGGTGTGCAGTCCAAACCTCACTGCAACCTTGGTGCAAGCATAGACCAAGGATTTGAATTACAGTAGTGAGTCAACACAGCATTTGGTCAAGTGTGGCATCAACAAGTAAAATTGAAGTCAATGGGAGAAGGGGGAAATCTCTCCAGAGGTTGAGCTAATAGCCAGCAGAAAGGATGATGGTTGTGGTTTTTGGAGTTCAACCATCTTAGGCCCAGAATATTGCTATAGTTCATAAGCGTGGTACAGTGGTTAGTCCTGCTGCCTCTCAGCGCCAGGGCCCCGGGTTCTATTCCAGAATTGGGGGAAGTTTGCATATTCTCCCAGTGTCTGCATGGGTTTCCTCCGGGTGCTCCAGTTCCCTCCCACTGTCCTAAAGATATGCAGGTTAGGTGGATTGGTCATGCTAAATTCCCCCTTAGTGTCCAAAATGCATTGGACTGGGGTGGGCACAGTCAGAACTCTCAACACCAGGACTCACCTGATGAAGGAACAGCCCTCCGAAAGCTCATGATTCCAAATAAACCCGTTAGACTTTAACCTGGTGTTGTGAGACTTCTTACTTAGTGTCCAAAGAGGTGTAGCTTAGCTGGATTAGCGATGATAAACGTGCAGGGTTATAGGGATAGGGCGGGGGGTGAGGAGAGGGCGCTGGGTGATGCTCTGTCGGAGAGTCAACGCAGAGTCGATGGACTGAATGGCCTCCTTTTGCACCAGGTCAAAAGGCCCAACCAAATTGACACAACTATTTCACAATAATAAGAGTGCAAACTGAGTATTACAGAAGACTTTAAAATGAACTGAATTATATCTGTGCATTCAGGTCCACTCTCCAACCTCACTTATCTGAAGACCATGCTTACTCTTCCTTTCCATAGGCTGCATCACCCAGGGAAAATGACTGCTGCTAATGTGGGAGGAGACTGAAGTGTTCCTCTGTTTCAGGTGATTATCACTTGTAAATGTGTGAACTCTAGGTGGAGGAGCATTCAAAGGACTTTCACGACCTCAGTATATCCCAAAACATTTTATAACCAGTATTGTAGGAAAGATGGCAGCCAATGTAACTGCATCAAGTTTCCACAAACAGCAATATCATGTCTGTTTTACTTATGATGGCTCAAGAACACAGTTGCCTTTGGAATAATGCCATAGGATTTGTTATGCCTATCCGAGAGGACAAATGGAACCTCGGTTTAATGTTCATTAGAAAGATGGCACATTCATCAGTGCAGCATTCCCATAGTACTGCACTGGAGTGTCATCCCTGTTCATATGCTCAATTATCTGCCTGGAGTGAGATTTGAATCCACAACCATCTGGCTCTGAAGGGTCAAGTTGACCACTAGATTTGCAGCACTCACTTTATAACCCACCCAACTTAGATTCCTCTTTTCAAAGTGAAACTGGACTGAGTTTGAGTTTGCTCCTCCCGAGTCAAAACAAACTTCCGGCTGCTGCTGCTATGGCTGAGACTCTTTGCTGCCCACCCCTTGCTGCCCACCCCAAACCACTCCTATTTTCTCATATTAGGCTGCAGCAATAAAGAAATGGCATTTACAGAGCAGTTTTAACACATGAAACATTAAACGGTGCCTTACAAATAGGAATAAGCAAAAAGTGTGCCTAGCCATAAAACAGAGAAAAGGATGAGAAAGTTTGGTCAAACACCTGGTTCTTACTTTCCTCCTCGTTATTTATCACACCACCAATTTTCATGTCATCTGTGAACTTACTGATCATACCCCAACATCCATGTCCAGATCATTAATGTAAAGTACAAGCAGCAAGGGGCCCAGCACTAATTCCCTGCAGTATACCACTGGACACAGGCTTCCAATTGCAAAAACAAACTTCAACCATTATACCTCCTGTCACAAAGCTAATTTTGGATCCAATTTGTTAAACTGTCCTGGATCCCTTACCTTCTTAATCAGTCTCCCATATGGGACCTTGCCAAAAGTCTTATTGAAATCCATATAAACTGCATTAATTGTACTTCCCTCATCTACACACCTAGTCACCTCCTCGAAAAATTCAATCAAATTTGTTTGGGTGCCATGGTGGCACAGTTGTTAGCACTGTTGCCTCACAGCTCCAAGGACCCAGGTTCAATTCCAGCCTTGGGTAACTGTCTGTGTGGAGTTTGCACATTCTCCCTGTGTTTGCATGTGTTTCCTCTGGGTGTGCCAGTTTCCCCACACAGTCCAAAGATTTGTAGGTTAGGTGGATCAGCCATGTTAAATTGCCCCTTAGAATCAAAATGGTAAAATCGGGTCCTAAGTGCTGGGTGGACTTGAATCTGGGAGTGTTTCAGATCCTACCGTTAGACCCATTCTTCATCTCAAGCAGAGTGGCAGTGGCAGTGCCCCCCCCTCACTCATCTCAGGCAGAGACCCTACAGATATCAGGAAGGCTGATCCCCCTCACCCCCACCCCAGACCCTCCTGCACAAGGCCCTCATCTCCTCTGGACTCCGATGGCTGTGTGACACCTCCCTCTCTCTCCCCTGTCCCCAGTCATTGAGGCACTCATCCACCACCCACCCCTCTCCCCATCAGCGCAACTGCAAGTGCTCATTTGCCTTCTCAATGCTAACAAGCAAACTGCATGTAATTTGCTGGAATGCTCTGCCAAACTGCTTGCAGCAGCTCTGCTCGAATGAGGGGCAGCTCCATTAAAAACTCAAGAATGACAGGCAGGCATTCCCGATTCTCTGAAGGTGACCTGGGGAGGCTACTGGATGCAGCAGAGGCGAGGCGGGACACCCTCTTCCCCCCCTGGGGTGCTGATGGAAATGCGGTCTGGGAGGAAGTTGCCGCCTCAGTCAGTGCCAGGGCACTGGCCCCCCGAACTGGGAAGCGGTGCCTGAAAAAAAGTCAACAATCGCATCTGTGCAGCAAGGGTGAGTGCTGAACCCCATTTTGCATCTTCCCCCAAATCCTCCCACCCCCAGCACCCTTTATGCTTCCAGCACCTACTTCCTTTCCCCCCCAATGAGCCCCACTGTGTTTGCCTCTAAGGGCCACCACCTGATACTCTGCAGGAGTCACGCCACCATTTCTTTCATGGCTCCTTCTGTCTCCACAGGAGAAGACCGAGCACAACACTCGAAAGAGGGCGAAGATAGGGGGTGGTGAGCCAGACCTCTGGGTCCTCACCCCCTTTGAGAAGCGGGCACTGGAGCTCTCCAGAGAAAGGGAGATGCAGGCTGTCAGCGACAGCATGGTCGGGCTGCCGTCAAGACGTGAGCACCTGTCATTCCTTCAATCACTTTGAGGCAACCGGGGGCATGAGTTTGCAGTGCGAGGGGCAAGGTTTAAAGGAGATATACGAGGCATGTTTATTTGCACAGAGAGGGTAGTGTGTGTCTGGAACTTGCTGGCGGGGGAGGTCGTGGACACAGATACGATAGTGACCTTTAAGGGGCGTCTTTACTGCTATGTGAATGGGATGGGAATAGAGGCATATGGTCCCCAGAAGGGTAGGGGGTTACAAATCAGATGGGCAGCCTGGTTGCTGCAGGCTTGGAGGGCCAAAGGGTCTGCTCCTGTGATGTAATTTTCTTGGTTCTTTGTTCTATATTCAATGGAGATATGTGAATCATGTGATTGCCATCCCCGATTCCTCTCTCTCTCCCTTGCACTTAACCTTGTGTCCCGTGTTGCAGGGACAGATCCGGATGCCCCGGGACCTTCTGGACTACAGGCCCCGGCTATAGCTCCCGCCCCTCCTGGTCCAGACAGCTTGGACGAGTCCTTGGAGGATATATGAGTGAAGGGACCAGAGGGTGGCACCGTTTTGGCGTCAGATGCCACCTCACATCCCAGATACTGACACATCAGTGGGCCCAGTTAGTGTTGAGGCTTCTGAGTCACTCTCTGGTGAGCACGACACATCTGATAATGTACATCGGGTGGAGGAGGGCACGTCCGATGTCTCTGGCATGCGGGGGCCGGCCAGAGGCGAGGACTCAGCTGGCCCCAGGCTACATTCTGGGTCTCTAAGATCACTTCTCCCTCAGCTGCTGGAGATACAGCAATAGAGCCAGGGAATGCAGGCCACACTGGACCAACTGCGAGGCTGTTGGGAGGAGTCCCAAAGCTTTCAGATGGACCAGCTACTGCCTGTCTTGCATGTTTCCCAAGCCAGCACTGCAAGAGTGGCATCTGCATTGGAAAGCCTGGAGCAGGGGATCCTCACTATGAGTGGCAGGCTCCAAACGATGGCCGAGTCACAGCGGGCCACAGCTGAGGGACTGAACAGGCTCGAGATTCTGTGGCCCGTGGCTGAGAGGCTCGAGAGCTAGCAGGAGACCCAGCAGGACAGCGCTGAGGCACAGCGGGCTATGGCAGCAGCCCTCGGGAACGTGGCCCAGTCACAGAGAGTCATGACTGAGGGGTTGCAGAGCATGGCCCAGTCTCAGAGGGAACTTGCTGCGGCCAGAGGTAGCCCCTCAGTGGCCATCGCAGAGGACTCAACCACCATGGGTAGGACACAGGTGGTCCTTCAGGACTGGCAATGCCAGGTGAGGCCAGAGCTTCTGGAGCTCACTGTAGAAGTACCGCCATCCCATGGAGTGACCCAGGGGCCCACAGGAACCCCAAGGAAGGAGGAAGGGCTCCAGCCCATGCCGGGGCCTTCCAGCCTCGAGATTGTGGCTACAGCTTCTGACTCCCCCCTTCCTGACACCAGGGCATCTCAGGAGCAGCGGGATGAAGAGGGTGTCATGGAAACATCCCAGACACCTGGAAACAGGCCAGAGCCCTCAAGGGCCAGGGCCTCCAGAGGAAACCCGCCACGCGCATCACAGGCCACGGGGCGAGGTAGGCAGCTGGCCCTCTTCATCTCCGATTACATTCTGGGGAGTCACTGAGACATGACGTAGGCCACATAAGGTTAGGAAGTTGTAGTTGTTCTGACATGGCACAGGTGAAGGGCTGCACTAGTTAGAAAGATATTTAAGCACTTTAACGTTTTCTGTTCACAAATGTTTATGTTAGAACATCTTATTTAAACACCTTTATTGTAAATAAATGTTTTTTCACCACCACCTGTGACTAATTTGTCTCGATTATGAATCCTCTTCCATTGCTGATTGCCTGAGGGATGCTTCATGTTGATGTCAGTTGGGGAGGCCCCTCAACGCTATGTCACTGCCAAAAGGAAGAGAAAAGGTTCCCCAACCCCATGAGCGATTCCCTCCCCTCCCCCACACCATCCGCCCCAGGGCCCTGTATGGGGGTTTCAGATTCCTTACCCACTACACAGACATGGGCCCAGGTGCCAGTGTGCATGCGGGGCTCAGGTAGGAGTCAGACTACACCAGGGCATCATCATCATCATAATGGTGCTTAGCAAGTTGTCATCACCCTCCTGCCTGCCAAAAAACTCACTAATAGAGTACCCAGGCCCACCACTCTGGTGTGACAATGTGCAGGATATAGAAGGAATTTGGCGGGGGGGGGGGGGGGGGGGGGGGAGGATGGAACCCACAGACACCAACCCCTAGCGAATGAACTGCCTGGTGATCAGGGCCTCCCTTGCTGCCCTCACCTGCCTCATTTGGGCTGCCAGCCCTCGAGCGCTTGGTTGGTGTTCCTCGGCATGCTCTTCCTCATCTTCCTGCTGGTCATCCTCCCCAGCAACAGCCGGCTGGTCAGCCTCCTCCTCCTCCAATAGGTCACCTCTCTGCAAGGCACAGCACACAACCACTATGTGGGAACAGATCATTGGGCTGTATTGGAGGGCCCCGCCAGATCGGTCCAGGCACCGGAATCGCATCTTGAGGAGCCTGATGCACCTCTCCACTATCAAGCGGGTGGCTACATGGGCCTCATTATAGCAGGTCTCCGCCCCAGACACAGGCCTCCGCACAGGCATCATCAGCCATGTCCGAAGCGAATAACCCATATCACCCAGTAGCCAACCTCGCAGCCTGGGCTCCTCCTCGAATGCCTCCGGGATGTCTGAGCTCCTAACAATGAATGCAATGCTGCCTGGATGTCTGGCGCAGATATACATGATGTCATATTATGCACACTAGCTGAACATTCAGAGAGTGGAACCCCTTCCTATTTACAAATCTTCGTGGATTCTGTAGAGGGTGACTTGTGTGCAGTCGATTGCCCCCTGCACGTTAGGCATTCTACAATGGCTGCGAACGCTGCAGCCCGGGCTTCCTGCTGCGCCTGGTCCAGGTTGAAGTTGATGAACTGGCCAGCCCGGTCATACAGGGCTTCACGGACCTGCCTCACGGCAGATTGGGAGATGCCACAGATATCTCTGCTCGGGGTCTGGAAAGAACCAGTTGCGTAGAGGTTTAGAGCGGTTGTCAATTTGACAGCCACCTGAGAGTGGGTACCCCCCCAGCCTCTAGATGCCAGGTCCTGCAACATATTGCATAGTTGTTGCACACAGTCTCCTTTTGGAATCGGAGAAGTCGGCGGCACACGGTGTCCGACATCTGCTCGAAGGACACTCGTGCACGGAACTGCCGGGGAGGGGAGATGGAGAGGAACACATGTAGAAGTTATGGAATGCTGCTTGCCCCAAACACATCAACAGTCACTGTCCATACCCCCTCAATTCCCCCAGCCACATGCTTCCCACAATCACAGCCCCCCAATTCCCCCAGCCACATGCTTCCAACAATCGCAGCTCTTTGCAAAGTTGAGAGGCTGCAGCAGTGCTATTTGCAAGGGCTTTGTGCACATCCTTCAGCCTGAAGTGAGCTGAGTGCACTATGACCCAGCAGCACTGCAAGGCCCGAGGTCAGTGCTGAGACCCGGGTCTATGCTGCAAGTCAGATATCAGAGACTCTGCAGAGCAACAGCCCCCCACCTCCCCCATACAATCGCAGAGCTGCCACCGACCCGAGACAGGAAATGGCTGCAACATCAGGACACCCGTGAGTAGCAGAGAGCTGTCAGACGCTATGCACTTACCTCCTCACTAACCCTCACTGATGGAGCGCCCGAATCGGACTTTTATGGAGCATGTTTGATTTGCACCAATTCGGGATTGGCAAACGCGGTGGTAAACGGGGAAGTGCTGGTAAAGTTAGGCATCCAGCCCATTAATTCAATTTAAAATGCATTCAAATGCATCCTCTTCTGTACTGTGGGATTCTATAATTCTATGATCTCCCTTTGGCCATGCTCACTATCCATGGTTTACTTTTATTTTTAAAGGTTTACTAGGATGCTACCGGCACTTGATTGTTTTAGTTACAAGGAGAAGCTGGATAGACTGGGCCTGTTTTCCTTGGAGCGTAGGAGACTTAGGGGTGATGTTATAGAGGTCTATAAAATAATGACGGGCTAGATAATCAGCTAGATAGTCAACATCTTTTCCCAAAGGTAGGGGAGTCTAAAACTAGAAGGCACAGGTTTAAGGTGAGAGGGGGAGAGATACAAATGGATCCAGAGGGGCCATTTTTTCACACAGAAGGTGGTGAGTGTCTGGAACAAGCTGCCAGAGGCATAGTAGAGGCAGGTACAATTATGTATTTGAAAGAGCATTTAGAAAGTTACATGGGTAAGATGGGTATCAAGGGATATGGGCCAAACATGGGTGATTGTGACTAGCTTAGTGGTTAAAAAGGGCGGCATGAACAATTTGGGCCATAGGGCCTGTTTCCATGCTGTAAACCTCTATGACTCTATGATTAATTCTTGCCTCCCCAAATGGAGATAAATTTCATCCCTCAGAATTTTTCCCAATAATTTTCCTACCACTGATATTAGACTCAGTGACCTGTAACTATCTGATTTTTCTCTACTTCCATTCTAGAATAATGGTACCACATTAGCTGTCCTCCCATCCTCTGACACCTCACTTGTGGCAGGAGAAGATTTGAAAATCAATGTTGGAGCTCCATGCAGGAAGCTTGATCCATCAGAGGCATCCCCCCAGATCATTTCCTCCTTTACCCCCCCCACCCCCCTCCCCATTCCCATGAACCCAGATCCACCTGTTAATCAGCACTCCTCAGCTCTGGGTCTGCTGGTATGCCGGATCATCGACACGGATGCCATCATCTCACGTGAGAACACCATCTACCAAGTACACGGTACCTACTCTTGCAACTCGGCCAACGTTGTCTACCTGATACGCTGCAGGAAAGGATGTTCGGAGGCATGGTACATTGGGGAAACCATGCAGACGCTACGACAACAGATGAATGAACACCGCTCGACAATCACCAGGCAAGACTGTTCTCTTCCTGTTGGGGAGCACGTCAGCGGTCATGTGCATTCAGCCTCTGATCTTCGGGTAAGCGTTCTCCAAGGTGGCCTTCACGACACACGACAGCGCAGAGTCGCTGAGCAGAAACTGATAGCCAAATTCCGCACACATGAGGACGGCCTAAACCGGGATCTTGGGTTCATGTCACACTATCAGTAAGGGAGGGGGGGGGGAGGGGGGGGGGAGGGGAGGGGGAGGGGGGGGGAGGGGAGGGGGGGGAGTGGGAGGGAGGGAGGGGGGGAGGGAGGGAGGGGGAGGGAGGGGGGAGGGAGGGGGGAGGGAGGGGGGAAGAGGAGATGGGGGGGAGAGAAAAGAGGAGGAAGGGGGGGAAGAGGAGGAAGGGGGGGGAAGAGGAGGAGGGGGGGAGAAAAGAGGAGGAAGGGGGAGTCTCGGGTAGGGCCGGCAGAGATGTGTCCAGGCATGTCACATATACAGGTAAAAAGCTAACAGTGGTTTACCACATTCACCCCCTGTTTAAAAAAGACCCCGAGGGGGTGAGGTGGGTGGAACGATATTTACAGAATTACAAATTTAGTCTCTCTGGGGGCTTGATCTGCCGCTGCGACCGCTGTAGTGCCGGTTCAGGCGCCAGGTCGTAGTCGCTCGAGTCGTCTGTAGTCCCTTCAGATTGTCGGGTGCATGGTGGCAGCTCCTGTGGCTCAGGCGTGCTGTATACGGGGGCTAGGGGAGCATGCTGTATGGACAATGTTGGGGGTTGGGGGTGTGGGGTTGTGGGTCGTAGTGGTCCCTGGGGCACCTGCGGGTGCCAGGTCTCGAATAGAGACAGTGTCCTCCCACCCGTCGGGGTACGCCACATAGGCTTATTGGGGGTTGGCGGAGGAGTTGGATCCTTTCGACCAGGGGGTCCGACTTATGGGTCCTCACGTGCTTCCGGAGCAGGACAGGGCCTGGGGATGCCAGCCATGACGGTAGTGAGGTCCCCGAGGAGGACTTTCTGGGGAAAACAAACATTCTTTCATGAGGGGTAGCATTGGTAGCTGTGCAAAGGAGTGATCTAATTGAGTGTAGTGCATCAGGGAGGACCTCTTGCCAGCGGGTGACTGGAAGACCTTTAGATCTCAGAGCTAGTAAAATGGCCTTCCAGACTGTCACGTTCTCCTTCTCTACCTGTCCGTTCCCCCTGGGGTTGTAGCTGATGATCCTACTCGAGGCTATGCTTTGGAGAGCAGATACTGTCACAGCTCATCACTCATAAAGGAGGATCCCCGGTCGCTATGGATATAGCTCAGGAAACCGAACAGGGTGAAGAGGCTGTGCAGGGCCCTGACGACCGTGGCAGAGGTCATATCCGGGCAGGGAATAGCGAAGGGGAAACGTGAATATTCGTCAATGGCGTTGAGGAAGTATATGTTGCGGTCAGAAGAGGGGAGGGGGCCTTTGAAGTCGACGCTTAAGAAAGGGCGGGTGGCTTTTATGAGGTGTGCTCTGTCTGGCCGATAGAAGTGCGGCTTGCACTCTGCGCAGACCTGGTAGTGTCCGGTTATAGACCTGACTTCCTCAATGGAGGGCGGCAGGTTACGGGCTTTAATGAAGTGAAAAAACCTGGTGACCCCCGGGTGGCAGAGGTCGTTGTGGAGAGTCTGCAATTGGTCTATTTGTGCGCTGGCACATATTCCCCGGGACAGGGCATCTGGGGGCTCATTGAGCTTCCCGGGCCAGTATAAGATGTAATTGTAGGTGGAGAGCTCGATTCTCCACCTCAATATTTTATCGTTTTTGATCTTGCTCCGCTGCGTGTTATTAAACATGAATGCAACTGACCGTTGGTCCGTGAGTAGGGTGAATAGTTTACCAGCTAAGTAGTGGTGCCAGTGCCGTACAGCTTCCACTATGGCTCCTTTTCGACAGAGGAGTGTCGAATTTTCGGGCCTTGGAGGGTTCGTGAGAAGGCGGCCACGGGTCTGCCCACCTGGTTAAGGGTGGCGGCTAGGGTGAAGTCAGACGCATCGCTCTCTACCTGGAACGGGATGGATTCGTCTACAGCGTGCATCGTGGCCTTCGCGATGTCTGCTTTGATGCGGTCGAAGGCCAGGCGGGCCTCTGCCATCAGGGGAAAAGAGGTGTATTTGATGAGCGGACGGGCTTTATCCGCATAATTGGGGATCCACTGGGCGTAATACGAGAAGAAGCCCAGGCATCTCCTCAGTGCTTTGAGGCTGGTGGGGAGGGGGAGTTCCAGGAGGGGACGCATGTGGTCGGGATCAGGACCGATTACCCCGTGTTTCACAACACAACCAAGGATGGCGAGGCGGTGTGCGCGGAATACGCACTTCTCATTATAGGTCAGATTTAGGAGTGTGGCAGTGTGGAGGAATTTGTGGAGGTTGGCGTCGTGGTCCTGCTGATCATGGCCACAGATGGTGACGTTATCCAGGTACGGGAAGGTGGCCCGCAGCCCGTTCTGGTCTACCATTCGGTCCAGGTCACGCTGGAAAACCGAGACCCCGTTGGTGACGCCGAAGGGGACCCTAAGGAAGTGATAGAGGCAGCCATCCGCCTCGAAGGCAGTATATTGGCGGTCCTCCAGGCGGATAGGGAGCTGGTGGTATGCAGATTTTAAGTCGATGGTGGAGAACACCCGATATTGCGCAACCTGATTAACCATGTCAGATATGCGGGGAAGGGGGTACGTGTCCAGCTGCGTGTAGCGGTTAATGGTCTGACTGTAGTCAATGACCATGCGATGTTTCTCCCCAGTTTTAACAACGACTACTTGGGCTCTCCAGGGGTTGGTACTGGCCTCAATGAGCCCCTCCCCTAGGAGCCGTTGCACTTCGGACCTGATAAACACTCTGTCTCCAGCACTGCACCGTCTGCTCGTAGTGGCAATGGGCTTGCAATCGAGGATGAGATTTTCAAACAGTGAGGGAGGGGCGACTTTAAGGGTCGAGAGGCTGCAAGTGGTGCGCGGTGGGCGATCTAAGAACTGTTGATTGCAAACGGAGAGCGGGCGAAAAGGCCCATTATACTCCATGGTGACGCTCTTAAGGTGACACAGGAAATCTAGCCCCAGGAGTACGGCAGCGCAGAGTTGTGGCAGCACGAGGAGCCTGAAATTTTTGTACACTGTGCCCCGTACAGTCAGGGTCACCACGCAGTACCCGAGGACATCCACCGAGTGGGACTTTGAAGCCATGGAGATCGTTTGCTTCACTGGCAGTACTGAAAGGGCGTAGCGACTCACTGTGTTAGGGTGAATAAAGCTCTCCGTACTCCCACAGTCAAATAAACAGTTTGTAATGCGACCGTTTACCTCTATGTCCATCACGGACCTGGCGAGGTGGTGAGGCCTGGATTGGTCCAGCGCAATCGAAGCCACCGTTGGATTTTGCGAGTAGTCACACGCGGCTGATGGCGGCCCGCACGGCTCACACGCGGCTACCGGCGCCCAAGATAGTGGCCCCCGCGGGTCGCACGCGGCACTACTGGGCTTGGAGGTCGATTTCGCTCTGCATACCTTCACGTAATGGCCCTTCTTTCCACACCCGGAGCAGATCACATCCTTCGCCGGGCAGCGTTGTCGGGGTGCTTCCCCAGGCCGCAGAAGTAGCACTTTGGGCCTCCGGAGACTGCCGCAGCGGTCGGGTCATTGGTGGGATGTGGCGTGGCATAGGCCTGCGGCCCTCCCGAGTACAGAGGTGGCGGCGGCTGCGGTGTCCACGATGTGCCCCCGTGGTCGGGGGTGTAGGCCTCGAGATTACAGAAGGCCACCTCTAACGAGTCGGCAAGCGCCACAGTCTTTTGTAGGTCTAGCCCACCCTGTTCCAGCAGTCATTGTCAGATATAGTTTGACCCGATACCCGTGACATAGGCATCTCTGATTAAGTCCTCAGTGTTTTGGGCGGCTGTTACGGTTTTGCAGTTGCAGGCCCTGCCAAGTGCTCGCAACGCACGCAGGAATTGATCACCTGATTCTCCTGGCTGTTGTCTGCGAGTAGCCAGAAGATGTCTGGTGTAGATTTCATTAGACTGTTTGTTGTACTGGCCTTTTAAAAGTTCGATCGCATCCTTGTAAGTTTCAGCGTCTCTAATCATCGAGAATACTTGATCGCTTACCCGGGCGTGGAGCACGTGTAGCTTATCGGTTTCGGTCCGGACGACGGAGGAGGAGGTGAGGTAAGTTTCAAAACAGCGCAGCCAGTGATCGAAGCTGTTGGAGGCTCCTGCAGCTCAAGGATCCAGTTCAAGTTTGTCGGGTTTTAGTATCTGCTCCATCCCAAAACTTTTGCTCATAAAATTGATGCACCATCAATCGAGCAAAGACTAGTTTGTATGCAAGAACAAATAGGCTTTTAGTAGCAAAAGACTTGGAGCACACCCATGCCGATGAACTGGTCCAGACTGAGGCGGGGGGGGGGGGGGGGGGGGGGGGCGGCAGTCGCCTTTATACCTGGACCGGGGGTAGGGTAGAGCCGGCAGGGTAGGGCCGGCAGGGATGTGTCCAGGCATGTCACATATACAGGTAATAAGCTAACAGTGGTTTACCACAGTTCACGAATTCCAGGGATTTGCGGATTCTTGAGGCCCTGCCACCATTCCCACAGACAGTGAGTGTGGGCTCAAGATGGCCCCCCTTATTTCTAATTGGCTACATCCTACTGACCACATTGTGCAAACCACGCATATCCTATGAAAAATACTGATTCATCATATTCCACCCAAAATATTTCTGAGAAAAACTATGGCAAGATTGCCCCTTATTCAACAGCAAATGGGGTAACACAGTCACCAAGTATCGAAACAAAGAAAGAAAATATCACTATGGATGGGTAAGGGAGAATGATGCCATTCTCTTTGGGGGAGCAGAGGGAAGCTGTTATTCAGGGCTTTTCAAGCCTATGTTGTAAGGTAACATATTTTCTTACTCTGTTAGCAATACCATAAAAATCTGACTTTATTTTGTACAAAAAAAACTTTACATTTTTTTGTTTATCCAGGATACTGCTTTGCACGTGCAAAAAACGTGAATCAGTATTATTGGAAAGCCTAAATCAATAATATTGTAAACAGTTCTGAATTTCTACTTTTGCACTATGAATTCATTACACTTGGACAGATATAGAGTCATCAAGTCTTGTGTCATAGAGGTTTACAGCATGGAATCAGGCCCTTGAGCCCAACTTGTCCATGCCGCCCCTTTTTTAACCCCTAAGATAGTCCCAATTGCCTGCGTTTGGCCCATATCCCTCTATACCCATCTTACCCATGTAACTGTTTAAATGTTTTTTAAGACAAAATTGTACCCACCTCTACTACTACCTCTGGCAGCTTGTTCCAGACACTCACCATCCTCTGAAAAAATTGCCCCTCTGGATCCTTTTGTATCTCTCCCCTCTCACCTTAAACTATGCCCTCTAGTTTTAGACTCCCCTACCTTTGGGAAAATATTGACTATCGAGCTGATCTATGCCCCTCATTATTTTATAGACCTCGATAAGATCACCCCACTACGCTCCACAGAAAAATGTCCCAGTCTATCCAACCTCGCCTTATAACTCAAACCATCAAGTCCCGGGTAGCATCCTAGTAAATCTCTTCTGCACTCTTTCTAGTTTAATAATATCCTTTCTATAATAGGGTGACCAGAACACAGTATTCCAAGTGTGGCCTTACCAATGTCTTGTACAACTTCAACAAGACGTCCAACTCCTGTATTCAATGTTCTGACCAATGAAACCAAGCATGCCGAATGCCTTCTTCACCACTCTGTCCACCTGTGACTCCACTTTCAAGGAGCTCTGAACCTGTATCCCTAGATCTCTTTGTTCTGTAACTCTCCCCAACGCCCTACTATTAACTGAGTAAGTCCTACCCTGGTTCGATCTACCAAAATGCATCACCTCGCATTTACCTAAATTAAACTCATCTGCCATTCATCAGCCCACTGGCCCAATTGATCAAGATCCCGCTGCAATTGGGGATAACCTTCCTCACTGTCCACCATGCCACCAATCTTGGTGTCATCTGCAAACTTACTAACCATGCCCCCTATATTCTCATCCAAATCATTAATATAAATGACAAGTAACTGTGGCCCAGCACTGATCCCCGAGGCACACCGCTAGTCTCAGGCCTTCAGTTTGAAAAACAACTCTCTACAACCATGACAGAAGCCAATTTTGTATTCATTTAGATACCTCACCCTGGATCCCGTGAGATTTAACTTTATGCAACAACCTACCATGCGGTACCTTGTCAAAGGCCTTGCTAAAGTCCATGTAGACAACATCAACTGCACTGCCCTCATCTACCTTCTTGGTTACCCCTTCAAAAAACTCAATCAAATTTGTAAGACATGATTTTCCACTCACAAAGCCATGCTGACTGTCCCTAGTCAGTCCTTGCATCTCTAAATGCCTCTAGATCCCGTCTCAAAATACCTTCCAACAATTTACCCACCACAGATGTGAGGCTCACTGGCCTGTAGTTCCCTGGCTTTTCCCTGCAGCCCTTTTTAAACAAAGGCACAACATTTGCTACTCTTCAATCTTCGGGCACCTCACCCGTGACTATTGATGATTCAAATATCTTGGCTAGGGGACCCGCAATTTCCTCCCTAGCCTCCCACAACGTCCTGGGATATACCTCATCAGGTCCCGCAGATTTATCTACCTTGATGCGCTTTAAGACTTCCAGCACCTCCTTCTCTGTAATATGTACACTCCTCAAGACATCACTATTTATTTTCCCAAGTTCCCTAACATCCATGCTTTTCTCAACAGTAAATAATCATGTCCCTTGATCTCTTTATACCCAAGAGCTATATCTACTTTATTTTCAAAATCACAACGTTATGGACTCAACTACCTTCTGTGGTAATTAATTCTACAGATTCACCACTGTGTGAAGAAAGTTCTCCTCACTTCAGTCCTCAAAAGGTTTACTCTTATCCTCAAACTATGACCCCCTAGTTCTGGACTCCCCCACCACTGGGAACATTCTTTCTGAATCTACCCTATCCAATCCTGTTAGAAATTGTACAAGTTTCAACGAGAACCACTCTCACTCTTCTAAACTCCCATGAATATAATCCTAACCAAGTTAGAGTCTCCTCATTGAATGATAGAATCCCTACAGTACAGAAGGAGGCCATTCGGCTCATCAAGCCTGTACCGACTACAATCCCACCCAGGTCCTATTCCCATTATCTCACATATTTACCCAGCTAATCCCAACGCTAGGGTCAATTTAGCATGGCCAATCAGCCTAACTTACACACCTTTGGTCTGTGGGAGGAAACCGGAGCACCCGGAGGAAACCCACACAGACAGGGGGAGAACATGCAAACACCAGACATTGAAGTAGTCAGGAATTGAACTTGGGTCCCTAGCGTTGTGAGGCAGCAGTGCTAACCACTGTGCAACCGTATTACCCTTATATTTGAATTGATTTATTGTCACATGTATTAGCATGCAGTTAAAAGTATTGTTTCTTGCACGGTATATAGGCAAAGCATATCGTTCATAGAGAAGGAAAGGAGAGAGTGCAGAAAGTAGTGTTACAGTCATAGCTAGGGTGTAGAGAAAGATCAACTTAGTGCAAAGTAGGTCCATTCAAAAGTCTGATGGCAGCAGGGAAGAAGCTGTTCTTGAGTCGGTTGGTACCTGACCTTGACTTTTGTATCTTTTTCCCAACGGACGAGGGTGGAAGAGAGAATGTCCGGGGTGCGCGAGGTCCTTAATTATGCTCGCTGCTTTTCCAAGGCAGCAGGAAGTGTAAACAGAGTCAATGAATGGGAGGCTGGTTTGCGTGATGGATTGGGCTACATTCACGACGTTTTGTAGTTTCTTGCAATCTTGGGCAGAGCAGGAGCAGACTGCTCCTGCTGTGATACAACCAGAAAGAATGCTTTCTATGGTGCACCTGTAAAAGTTGGTGAGAGCCGTAGCGGACATGCCAAATTTTCTTAGCCTTCTGAGAAAGTAGAGGCGTTGGTGGGCTTTCTTAACTATAGTGTCGGCATTCGCGGGAGGAGGGGGGGGGGGGGGGGGGGGGAATGTGGACAGGGGCATATTCTCAATTACGCTTCATATGACAGTCCTGCCATCCCAGGAATCAATCTGCTAAACCTTTGTTGTACTCTCTCTATAGCAAGGACATCTTCCTCAGATAAGGACACCAAAACTGCACACAATTCTCCAGGTGTGGCCTCACACTGCCCTATACAATTTCAGTAAAACATCCCTGTTCCTAAACTCAAATTCTCTTGCTATGAAAGCCATTTACTATGAACATACCATTTGCTTTCTTTACTGCCTGCTGTATCTGCATGCTTACCTTCAGCATATCAAATGCACAACTGATTGAACATTGCCAGATCTGACTGGTCTCAACCTCAACTAAACATCACGCATCTCTGCCAAAACCTCAGCTCTAGAATGAGAGAGAGAAGACAATTTCTAACTATTTTCACCTCTACTATCTCTGCCTGAAAGCATTCTCTCTGGTCCATACCACATTCACCTTTAACAATAAGTGTAAGGAGCTTATCGATTTTGTTATCAAGATAAACACCATTTGTTATCTGCCTCTGGTCCTTCCCTTTCTTCAGAAGACAAACCAGGTCCCTCCTTAGCCCTAATCTGTTGTCACGCTCTCCAGCTCCTCTCCCATCTTACTCTATGCAATCTCCAAATTAATCTGCATTGGAAACCCAACTTTTGCTCCCTCAAAGCCATTTCCATAAATTGGCTTCCCACCAAAGTTCTCTACCTGGCTTCCATGCTGGTTGATATCTCACTCTCTTCAGGTACTGCCCCCCCCTCTCTATCTAAATGATCTTCATCACTCTCATGAAAATATCCATTCCTGATCTCACTATTTTTTTCAGGCTACCACTCATTTTCAATCTCCCCTTCCTCTCTAAAGACCAAGTCAGTCTGTATTCCAAAAGAATGTCAACTAATGGAGCAACTGATTTACAGTCAGCAAATATTCCTTCAGCATCTGCCTCTTCCTGTAGAGATTTGCAACTTTGAACTTAATAAAGCACCAGACAATTGCAGAATGAAAGCTATGTCCGATGAAATCAACCAGCAACTAACCTGTATGTAGTTGATGAACCCTTTAAATAGCACAGGTGAGGAGGTTCTTCCAGCTGCTGAATATTGTGCAGCCATGCAAAGACAGGGTGTTAACTGGAGTGCTGAACCCTGATCTGCATATTTCTGGCAGCTGTTCACTGCTCATGACTGTTCACACCCTCACCAACATGGCATCCAGTTTGATTAGCCTCAAAAAGTATGCATGCATGCCACACATATTATTTTGGAGCTTTAAAATCACAGTCCCAAAAAGACAAGGACAAACAATTCAAATTTCTCACCCTAGGCTGACTTTAATGGGATGAGGCAAAGCCAAACACAGTAATCTAGTCAAAACAATTCTTTGGCAAAACTACAGATGAACACTGGGTGGCATAGTGGTTAGCACTACTGCCACACAGCGCCAGGTTCAATTCTGTGGAGTTTGCACACAGTCCAAAGATGTGCAGTTTAGGTGGATTGGCCATGCTAAATTGCCCCTTAGTGCCAGGAGGATTAGCGGGGTAAATACATGAGGTTTCGGGGAAAGGGCCTGGGTGGGATTGTTGTCAGTTCGATGGGTCAAATGGCCTTCTTCTGCACTGTAGGGATTCTATGTTCAAAAAGTAATTTACCACCACACTATCCAAAATATACTCCAATGTGAAAAGCACATTAATTAACAAATAAAACACCCATGGTTAACAGAGGAGTTCATAGAACCATATAAATTTGACAGCACAGAAGGTGGTCATTTAGCCCATTGTGTCAGTGTCTGCCCAAAAAGAGCTATTCAACCTAATTCCACTTTCCAGAATTTGATCCACAGATTGTAGGTTATGGCAAGTCAAATGAATATCCAAGTATTTTGGAAGGGACTCTGCCTCTACCACCCTTTGTGGCAGTGAGTTTAAGACGTCTATCTTCCTTGGAGTTCACAAACTCTCATCAAGTTCCTCTGTCACTTAGTTTAGATCTATGCTGCTTGGTATTGTGCTGCAAAAGGAAATAGGTCCTTTCTATTCACTCGATCCAGGTCCCTCAACTTTATACACCTCAATTACATCAGTCTCAGCCTCCTCTGTTCCAAAGGAAACAAACACAGCCCATCCAATCTTTCCTTATTAGCTAAAAATCTCTATTCCTGGTACCATCATCATTTACATCTGCTATGTACTCTCTGTAATGTGATCACATAGTTTCTGTAAAGCAATGGCCAGACCTGCACACAGTACTCCAGCTATGGCCCAACTCATGTTTCAAACACTTCTAGCACAACTTCACTGCTCTTCTATACCTCTGTTTATCAAAGAAAGTATCCTGCATTTTTTTTTTAAACCTTTTCTCCCTGTCCTGTAAGCCTTTGGGATCTCTGGACTACATTTTACGATGGCTCTGCTCCCTCTATACTTATCAGTTTCCTTAAGCTTTTGCATTGTTTGCCCACCCCAACTACCAAGGATTGAATTCTATTTATACTCTACATAATAGTCAGGTGGGCAGAAAAGTGGCAAATAGAGTTGACATTTTACTGCAGTCTGCACCATCAGCCATATGGTCAATCTGGTAACACCTGCAGATTTCTTAATCAATGTCCAAAGATGTGTTGGTTAGGTGGATTAGCCATGGTAAATGCTCGGGGTTACAGGGATAGGGTGGGGGAGGAGGGCGTGGGCCTGGATCAGATGCTCTGTCAGAGAGTTGGTGGAGACTTGATGGGCCAAATGGCCTCCTTCTGAAATGTAGAAATTATATGAGGATTAAGCTTGTGGGGAAGATAAAAACTGAGTGTAAAATTTTCTACAGGCATCTGAAGAGAAAAAGTTTGATGAAGACAAATGTAGATTGTGCAGTGAGCTTGCGCACGCCAGTGGGAGAGAGACTGCAGCTGGGGTGAGGTTATCGGAAATTTGGAGCTGAGTGGGTAACTATTGGTAAGTGTTTCTCTCTTTTCTCTTTAAATTCAGTAGTCTAGTTTAAAGGCCAAATAAGCAACTGACCCAGTTAATCAACTGAAGCCTGACTCGGGCCTCAATAGGTGTGAACACTTGGTAATTCTAAACTGGTGTGCGAGTAATCCCAGCTCACCTCAGCTGTATATAAGGCAGTGGTTTTAGCAAGCGCCCAACCAGTGAGCTTGCGCACACCAGTGGAAGCGAGACTGCAGCCGGAATGAGATTCAGCTAGAGTGAGAGTATCAGAAATTTGGAGTGAGTAGGAAAGAGGTGCTGAGGGGAAAGAGGTGCTCGCCTTCGGGAGGATTGGAGAGGCGGACCCGTGAGGGAGACTCGAGAGCAAGCGCGAGGTAGAAAGAAATCGAACCATGATGTCACAGCCAGCAGGTAAGTGATTGGCGGATGACTGGTAAGTAGTTTTTCTTTTTTCTCTTAGCATTGTAGTTGTTGATGTAAGTTAACTCAAGGGTTAAGTCATGGCAGGAGATCATACAGATATACCGTTTTGGATAGAGTTTGGGGAGATGGTTCACCAGGGAAAGGTGGCAGCAGCCGGGTTCATGGCACTGTGGCTGGCTCTGCTACACGAGGGCAGGAAAAAGAGTGGCGGAGCTATAGTGATAGGGGATTCAATTATAAGGGGAATAGACAGGCGTTTCTGCGGACGCAAATGAGACTCCAGGATAGTATGTTGCCTCCCTGGTGCAAGGGTCAAGGGCGCCTCGGAGAGGCTGCATGGTATTCTGGAGAGGGAGGGTGAACAGTCAGTTGTGGTGCATGTAGGTATCGGTAAAAAATGGGATGAGGTCCTACAAGCTGAATTTAGGGACTTTGGAGTTAAACTAAAAAGTAGGACCTCAAAAAGGTAGGAATATCAGGATTGCTACCAGTGCCACAAGCTAGTCAGAGTAGGAATGTCAGGATAGCTAAGATGAATACGTGGCTTGAGGGAGGGATTCAAATTCCTGGGACATTGTAACCAGTTCTGGGGGAGGTGAGACCAGTACAAATCGGATGGTCTGCACCTGGACAGGCTTGGAACCAATGTCCTAGGGGAAAGTGTTTGCTAGTGCTGTTGGGGAAGGTTTAAACTAATGTGGCAGAGGGTTGGGAACTGATGCAGGAAGTCAGAGGGAAGTAAATTGGGACAGAAACAAAAGGCAGTAAGGGGAAAAGTGGAAGGCAGAGAAACCAAAGACAAAAATCAAAAAGGACCACAGAACAGAATCTGTGGAGAACTCAGTGAATGGGTCCAGCAAGGCCAAGAGAAATAAAATATAGGAAGAGTGTACAAAACATGACAGAACAGATGGTCCGAGGTGTGTTTGCTTTAACGCAAGGAGTATGACAGGTAAGACGGATGAACTTAAAGCTTGGATTACTACATGGAACTATGATGTTGTGACAATCACGGAGACTTGGATGAAAGAAGGGCAGGACTGGCAGCTTAGCATTCCAGGATTTAGATGCTTCAGGCGAGATAAAAAGGGTGACAAAAGAGGTGGGAGTGTTCCTTTACTGATTAGGGAGAACACCGCAAACTACTGGCTCCAAGTGGAGAGGATCTATCTCCAAGAAGATTGTGCATATCGACATCGGGTAAGCGTTCTCCAAGGCGGCCTTCATGACACACGACAACACAGAATCGCTGAGCAGAAACTGATAGCCAAGTTCCGCACACATGAGGACGGCCTCAACCGGGATCTTGGGTTCACGTCACACTATCTGTAACCCCCACGACTTAGGGCGGCACGGTAGCACAGTGGTTAGCACTGCTGCGTCACAGCTCCAGGGTCCTGGGTTCGATTCCCGGCTCGGGTCACTGTCTGTGTGGAGTTTGCACATTCTCCTCGTGTCTGCGTGGGTTTCCTCCGGGTGCTCCGGTTTACTCCCACAGTCCAAAGATGTGCGGGTTAGGTTGATTGTCCATGTTAAATTGCCCCTCAGTGTCCTGGGATGCGTAGGTTAGAGGGATTAGCGGGTAAATATGTGGGGGTAGGGCCTGGGTGGGATTGTGGTCGGTGCAGACTCGATGGGCCGAATGGCCTCCTTCTGCACTGTAGGGTTTCTATGTTTCTATGACTTGCCTGGGCTTGCAAAATCTCACTAACTGTCCTGGCTGGAGACAATACACATCTCTTTAACCTGTGCTTAACCCTCTCTCCACTCACATTGTCTGTATCTTTAAGACAAGTGTGAGATATTGCATATTGCACATTGGAAGGACAAACCAAAGTAGAACGTACAGGGTAAATGGTAGGACTCTGAAGAGTGCAGTTGAACAGAGGGATCTGGGAACATAGGTACAGAATTCCCTAAAAGTGACGTCACAGGTGGATAGGGTCGTAAAGAGTGCCTTTGGTACATTGGCCTTTATAAATCGGAGTATCGAGTATAAAAGTTGGAGTGTTATGGTAAGGTCATATAAGGCATTGGTGAGGCCGAATTTGGAGTATTGTGTACAGTTTTGGTCACCTAGTTACAGGAAGGATGTAAATAAGGTTGAAAGAGTGCAGAGAAGGTTCACAAGGATGTTGCCAGGACTTGAGAAGCTGAGTTACAGAGAGAGATTGAATAGGTTGGGACTTTATTCCCTGGAGCGTAGAAGAATGAGGGGAGATTTGATAGAGGTGTATAAGATTTTGATGGGTATAGATAGAGTGAATGCAAGCAGGCTTTTTCCACTGAGGCTAGGGGAGAAAAAAAACCAGAGGGCATGGGTTAAGGGTGAAAGGAGAAAAGTTTAAAGGGAATATTAGGGGGGGCTTCTTCACGCAGAGAGTGGTGGGAGTGTGGAATGAGCTGCCGGATAAAGTGGTAAATGCGGGGTCACTTTGAACATTTAAGAAAAACTTGGACGGGTTCATGGGTGAGAGGGGTGTGGAGGGATATGGTCCAAGTGCAGGTCAGTGGGACTAGGCAAAAAATGGGTTGGCACAGACAAGAAGGGCCAAAAGGCCTGTTTCTGAGCTGTAATTTTCAATGGTTCTATTTACCTGGTTGGCTGTAGAGATTCGCATTCTAATCAGTATTCTGTAACTTGATTTTGTGTCTCTGTATGCCCTGTTTGAGAGCAGATTTCCACTCCATCTGACGAAGGAGCAGCGCTCCGAAAGCTAATGGCATTTGCTACCAAATAAATCTGTTGGACTTTAACCTGGTGTTGTTAAAACTCTTACTGTGTTTACCCCAGTCCAACGCCGGCATCTCCACATCATGCTTCTAGATATCCTGGGGATTCTCGATTTAGGAGTCCTACTTACCTTTCTTTGTGGAAACGTATTTGTTCAGAACCCTCACTATCTATTCTCCCCTTTCCCAATACGGATATACCTTTTCAATTCATTATAAGATAGGTTCAATGAATGGGCAAATATTTGGGAGGTGGTGTGTAATATGGGAAATTGTGGACATTTTCAGGTGTTTCCAGCCCATTTTTGCTAAATCACATCCCAGCTCAGCTCAGTAGAATGAGCTTTTCTCCAATTGAGAATTATTATTCCTGTCCTACCTTGGCTATTTTTCCATAACTATAAATGCGCAAAACAAAACAATTCTAGTGGACTGGGACTGATATGCAAAACAGCGAAGGAAGACAAAAGGGCGGCATGGTGGCACAGTGATTCGCACTGCTGCCTCAACGCCAGGGACCTGGGTTTGATTCCCGGCTTGGGTGACTGCGTGGAGTTTGCACGTTCTCACTATGTCTGTGTGGGTTTCCTCAGGATGCTCTGACTTCCTCCCACATTCGAAAGACATGCTGGTCAGGTGCATTGGCCATGCTAAATTCTCCCTCAGTGTACTTGACAGACGCCGGAGTGTGGTTACTAGGGGATTCTCAGTGACTTCATTGCAGTGTTAATGTAAGCCCACTTGTGACTAATAAATAAACTTTAAAATTTAAAATGTATAGTCACAAAGAGGGAATATAAAACTAAACTTGCGAAAGCTAACAACGTTCATATAAATTTCTAACATTGTAACCCCCAGAGGAGGTGGCAGCCTGATTAATGTGTAGACCTGCTAATTGTAATTTAATTGGTGGATTTGACCGCCCATTCACCAGCAACCCCTAATTAATTTGCCTCTCCAGTGGGAAATGGGCTGGTGAGCTTTGGTGCTGATAATGACCAGCATGTATCTGGCGTGCTGAACCCTGAGGGTCCTGGGGAGCACTACCTCAGAAAATAAGGGCATCCTCCCCCAAACACTCAAAGAACAGGTCATCCTCACCTCACCGCCCCTTCCCCTCCAGCCACGAGGGTGACAAATCATCCCTCTCTCCATCTGCCCCTCTTTCCGCCCCCCCCACCCCCCCCCCCCCCCCGCTTAGCCCCACACCCCTCAGACGCCAACTCAGACTTATACTCAGTCTGCCTGACTGCAGAGGAAGTGTGTCTCAGAGTCATAGAGGTTTACAGCATGGAAACAAGCCCTTCAGCCCAACTTGTCCATGCCGCCCTTCTTTTTTTTTAAAACTCCTCAGCTGGTCCCAATTGCCCGCATTTGGCCCATATCCCTCTATACCCATCTTACCCATGTAACTGTCTAAATGCTTTTTAAAAGACAAAATTGTACCCGCCTCTACTACTGCCTCTGGCAGCTTGTTCCTGACACTCACCACCCTGTGCGTGAAACAATTGTCTCTCCAGACACTTTTGTATCTCTCCCCTCTCACCTTAAACCTATGCCCTCTAGTTTTAGACTCCTCTACCTTTGGGAAAAGATATTGACTATCTAACTGATCTGTGCCCCTCATTATTTTATAGACCTCTATAAGATCATCCCTCAGCCTTCTACGCTCCAGAGAAAAAAGTCCCAGTCTATCCAGCCTCTCCTTATAACTCAATCCATCAAATCCCAGTAGCACCCTAGTAAATCTCTTCTGCACTCTTTCTAGTTTAATAATATCCTTTCTATAATAGGGTGACCAGAACAGTACACAGTATTCCAAGTGTGGCCTTACCAATGTCTTGTACAACTTCAACAAGACGTCCTAACTCCCGTATTCAATATTCTGACCAATGAAACCAAGCATGCGGAATGCCTCCTTCAACACTCTGTCCACCTGTGACTCCACGTTGAAGGAGCTATGAACCTGTACCCAGAGATCTTTGTTCTGTAACTCTCCCCAACGCCCTATTAACTGAATAAGTTCTGCCCTGGTTCAATCTACCAAAATGCATCACCTCGCATTCATTTAAATTAAACTCCATCTGCCATTCGTCAGCCCACTGGCCTAATTGATCAAAATTAAAGGCACAACATTGGCCACCCTCCAATCTTCAGGCACCTTGCCTGTGACTATCAATGATTCAAATACCTCTGCTAGGGGACTGGCAATTTCATCCCTAGCCTCCCACAATGTCCTGGGATACACTTCATCAGGTCCCGGGATTTATCTACCTTGATGCGCTTTAAGACTTCCTGCCCATTTACCATTTTATACGGGAACCTTTGCACTTTCAAATCTTGGTTCCAGCAGGGAACTTTACACTTGCTTGGAAAAGTTCCAAGTAAATCTATGCAAGTATAGAACCATCAGCCCAAATTTCTGTGCTTATGTCCATGTGCTCCCATTATTGTAGGGAATTGTGCAGCAATTGGAGTCCCATGGCTGGCCCGGATGGGTATCTGGATGAGCACTCAGATCCTGTGTGCCTCAGGGATCAGCTGGCAGGGGTATTCGCAGACATCTTCAACCTCTCTTTACAACAATCCGAGGTCCCTATCTGCTTCAAGAAGACGACCATCATCCCAGTACCTAAGAAAAACCAAGCAGCGTGCCTTAATGACTTTCGGCTGGTGGTTCTGACATACATCATTGTGAAGTGCTTCGAAAGGCTGGTCATGGCACGAATCAATTCCAGCCATGTCATGGGGGGAGGGGCGTGTCTGATGTCATGAGGTGGGCCGGAGCATGGAGGCAGAGCATGTGGCCACCTAAAGTGCAAGTCCATCTCTGGACCAATTTACATCAGTCTTCAGCTATGTGTTGCAGGAACATGCTGGTCTCAGCGCCAATTCTGGCTCCGAAAATAATCGTAGATCAAAACTGACCCCCTAATATGTTCACACATCACATTTTTTTCCTTTTCCAAAAACACAACTCTCACACATTGGTTCTTTCGGGTTATGTCAAAATGTTATCTGAAAGACTAGTCAGCAACAAGGCTACTTGCACAAAAAATATTATCGGAACATTTTAAGCCATTTAGCCCCTTGAGCCTGTTCCATCATTCAATAAGATTAGAATCATACAGTGCAGAAAAAGGCCATTCGGCCCATCGAGTCTGCACCAACCACAATCCCACCCAGGCCCTATCCACATATTCCCTACATATTTACCCACTAACCCCTCTAACCTACGCATCCCGGGCAATTTAGAATGGCCAATCAACCTAGCCCGCACATCTTTGGACTGTGGGGGGAAACCAGAGCACCCGGGAGGAAACCCACACAGACACAGGGAGAATGTGCAAACTCCACAGCGACCAGAGCCGGGATTCAAACCCAGGCCCCTGGAGCTGTGAAGCAGCAGTGCTAACCACTGTGCTACCGTGCCTGTGATGTGTGAACATTATGGCTGATCTGTGGCCCAACTCTGTATACCTGCCATTTGCTCATCTCTCTTAATAACTTTGCTTAACAAAAATTTATCTCAGATTTAAAATTAGCAACTGCAATAGCAAAATTGAAGTTTTAATTAAGTGCTTTACATTTTTCAAAAGGCCATGCGATATAATAAGCAGCGTTCCCCCATTACTTGTTATGAATGGTCATGTGAAAGCACATGTGAAGGCTTGTGTGAAGACATGTGATACACCCAGCCTTTTCCACAATCTTTTGGCCACTCTCTCAGTCTACAAATCAATAAGCAGTTCTGGACAACAGTCAACAAATCATTTGCACAACAGTTGCTAGCAACAGGTGGTCATCACATTATAGGCACAAATATGTCTGTGTACAAGCTCAGTGACAGATCTATTTTCAGTTAGACATGACTAAATACCTCGTGCTCAGTACGCAATTGGTAAACCCACAACGAGATAAACACAGTAGCTGGCCTCACCATGAGGACATCCTATTTGCATTTCTTTTAAAAATACCATTTCAATTACAAACACCAAAACAGGCTACACAGGCAGCTCAGGAATGTAAAAATGAGAGTAAATAAAAGTTGAAGGCAACATATGACACATTTTATTGCAGGATGTAAATTTTAAGCTCTGATTCCTGCCTCCTAAAAACAAATGTATTGGGGCAGAAGGTAGAGAATTTGCTTGTAGATTCATACAATAGAATCACAGAGTGGTTACAGCACAGAAGGTGTTCATTTGGCCTGTCAGCTCTCTACACCGCAATCAAGCTAGATCCACTTCCCACCCTTTTATTCCCCTTCAAGTGCTTATTTAATTTCCTTTTGTAAGCCATGACTGAACTTGCCTCTACCACCCTTACAGGACAGTTCATTCCAGATCATAACCACTCACTTAATGATAAAGTTTTTCCTCATGTCACCTTTGGTTCTTTTGCAAATCACTTTAAATAAGTATCTTTCCTTCTAGGTCCTTCCACCAATGGAAACAGTTTCCATCTACTCTGTCTACATCCTTTATGATTTTGGATACCTCTATCAAATCTCTTCCAATCCTTCCTTCTCAAAGGAGAACAGCCCCGGCTTCTCCAATTTATCCACATAACTGAAGCCCCTCATCCTGAAAACAGTTCTCAGGAATCTTTTCTGCACCCTCTCCAATGCTCTCTCACCCTTCCTGTGGTGCCTCGAACTTCACTCAACTCCTGTTGAGGCCGAACCAGTGCTTTATAACATTCATTGTAACTCCCCTGTTTTTGTTCTCGATGTCTCCATTTATAAAACCCAGGATCCTGTATGCTTTTTCAACTGATTTCTCATCTTCACTCAAAGTTGTGAACCTGCGGAATTCTCTGCCACAGAAAGCTGTCGGGGCCTATTCATTACATATGTTAAAGGAGGGAGCTGGACATGGCCCTAGCAGCTAAAGGGATCAAGGGGTATGGAGAGAAAGTGGGAGTGGGATCCTGAAAGTGCATGATCATATTGAATGGTGGTGCAGTCTTGAAGGTCCAAATGGCCTACTCCTGCACCTATTTTTTATGTTTCAACTTGACTTTAGTGATTTGTACACATTATCTTTTCCTGCACCACTTTTAGAATTGTACTTTTTCACTTATACTGGCTCTCCTCTCTTTTCCCACCAAGATATATCTTTTGCACATCTCTGCATTAAATTTCTCCTGTCACTATCATCTATTCTTTCAGCCCATGTATGTCCTCCCGAAATCTCAGTGCTCCTCACTCTTCAGCACACTTCCAAGGTTTGTCATTTGCAAATGTTGCTATTGTGCTCTGTACAAAGTGCAAGTCGTTAAAATATATCAAGAGAACCAGTGATCCTCCCTCAACCCCTGGAGGCCTCACCTCCACTCTGAGAAACAACTATTCACCAATAACCTGTTTCCGGTCCTTCAGCTAATTTAGCCAATAGATATTGGTGATTTTTGTGCTACAGTTGAACAAAGTGGGCCAAATGGCCTCTTTCTGCACTGTAGGGTTTCTATGATTCTATGAAAGTGTTTCTTTTAAATGGAGGAACGCAGATGAAAGGATAACAGCAATACTCTAACACATCTGTAATACTGAACACAGGCCAGAGGAAGAATTAAGTCAAGGTCTAATTACGTGATGCCAAGCTTGAGTTTTTAAAGACTATAGTCAGAAAATTCTGATCTGTAAATAGAGGTTGCCAGAGATGGTGGCAGAGGTGACCATGCAGTGCCTCTATCACAGCCCATCCTGTGCCCCATGCTAGAGATGGAGCTCCCATGTGCTCTTTGTGTGCATGGATGCCTCCCAGCTTTGTCATGGAATCAAACACCCATACCAGCAGATTGGATACTCTCCATTTACAAACTTGAACCATGAAAGCCCATTCAGCATATTTTCTCGCCATTCAGCAGAGCACACACGTTCAGCTGTAACATTGCCTGGCACAGCATTATTTAAAGTTCCAGGCACCTAACTTTTATGGAAAATAATTGGAATGAAGTCTGCTATTGGAAAGTGTTTTTGGATATGTGACGAGTCTCTGGATTTAGCAAGAAGTGTTTCTGCACCCTCACGGGAAAGGCACAGTATTGGAGTGCACTGTCCACTTAAAGAAATGCTGGTGCAGCCTTTGGCCACCTGAGGAATCAAGTATTTGAAAATCATGACATCAAAACTGAAACAAAACTCATGGTCTACACCATGTGGACATGATCTCATCATTATTGTACAAGGCAGAAACGCAGACCATGTATAGGAGGCACTGGAGTCATATCAATGCTGACAGACACACCAACATCAGTGTCTTCTCACAAGCATTAAGGCGATGATGATCCACCATCAGCTTCATTGGTCACATAGTTCAGATGTTAGATACCAGGCTCTCAAAGCTGGTCTTCTTCTCCCAGCTCCGTTAGGATAGATGCACCACAGGATGACAGAAAAAACTGTTTAAGCAGGTGCTGAAAGCTAACAAGAAATACAACACTGATGTCAACTCCTGGAAGTCTGTTGCCTTGGATTGAACCAGTTAGGGACAGAGTCTGCAGGAAGGTAGAGAAGATAGACTGTGTATGGAACCAAAAAAGAGATGGGGGAGATACTAAATGGTTTTTTTGCATCCGTATTTACTGAGGAAACGGGCATGGAGTCTATGAAAATAGGGCCAACAGGTAGGGAGATCATGGAACCTTTACAGATTAAAAGGGGAGGAGGTGCTTACTGTCTTGAGGCAAATCAGAGTGGATAAATCCCTAGGACCGGACAGGGTATTCCCACAGACCTTGAGGGAAGCTAGTGTTGAACTTGCAGGGGCCCTGGCAGACATATTTAAAATGTCAGTATTCACGGGGGAGGTGCCGGATGATTGGAGGGTGGCTCATGTTGTTCCGTTGTTTAAAAAAGGTTCCAAAAGAAATCCGGGAAATTATAGGCCAGTAAGTTTGATGTCGGTGGTGGGCAAGTTATTGGAAGGTGTGATAAGGGATAGGATCTACAAATATTTGGATAGACAGAGTCAACATGGTAGGTCATGTTTGACCAGAGTTTTTCGAGGAGGTTACCAGGAAAGTGGATGAAGGGAAGGCGGTGGATGTTGTCTACCTGGATTTCAGCAAGGCCTTTGACAAGGTCCCTCATGGGAGGTTAGTTAGGAAGGTTCAGTCGCTGGGTATACATGGGGAGGTAGTAAATTGGATTAGACACTGGCTCAATGGAAGAAGCCAGAGAGTGGTTGTGGAGGATTGCTTCTCTGAGTGGAGGCCTGTGACTAGTGGTGTGCCGCAGGGATTGGTGTTGGGTCCATTGTTGTTTGTCATCTATATCAATGATCTGGATGATAATGTGGTAATTTAGATCAGCAAATTTGCTGATGATACAAAGATTGGAGGTGTAGTGGACAGTGAGGAAGGTTTTCAAAGCTTGCAGAGGGATTTGGACCAACTAGAAAAATGGGCTGAAAAATGGCAAATGTAATTTAACGCAGACAAGTGTGAGATATTGCACTTTGGAAGGACAAACCAAAGTAGAACGTACAGGGTAAATGGTAGGACTCTGAAGAGTGCAGTTGAACAGAGGAATCTGGGAATACAGGTACAGAATTCCCTAAAAGTGACGTCACAGGTGGATAGGGTCGTAAAGAGTGCCTTTGGTACATTGGCCTTTATAAATCGGAGTATCGAGTATAAAAGTTGGAGTGTTATGGTAAGGTCATATAAGGCATTGGTGAGGCCGGATTTAGAGTATTGTGTACAGTTTTGGTCACCTAGTTACAGGAAGGATGTAAATAAGGTTGAAAGAGTGCAGAGAAGGTCCACAAGGATGTTGCTGGGACTTGAGAAGCTGAGTTACAGAGAGAGATTGAATAGGTTGGGACTTTATTCCCTGGAGCGTAGAAGAATGAGGGGAGATTTGACAGAGGTGTATAAGATTTTGATGGGTATAGATAGAGTGAATGCAAGCAGGATTTTTCCGTTGAGGCTAGGGGAGAAAAAATCCAGAGGGCATGGGTTAAGGGTGAAAGGAGAAAAGTTTAAAGGGAATATTAGGGAATTCACGCAGAGAGTGGTGGGAGTGTGGAATGAGCTGCCGGATAAAGTGGTAAATGCAGGGTCACTTTTAATATTTAAGAAAAACTTGGACGCGTTCATGGATGAGAAGGGTGTGGAGGGATATGGTCCAAGTGCAGGTCAGTGGGACTAGGCAAAAAATGGTTCGGCACAGACAAGAAGGGCCAAAAGGCCTGTTTCTGAGCTGTAATTTTCTATGGTTCTATGGAAGGATCCCAACATTTTGAGAGCCAACGATGACAAAATGAAAAAAGTGAGTGGCAAAAAGAACAGTCCATCACCCAAACTAATAACACACAACGAGACATCCCACATGATAAATTTCCCATGTGCCATAAAGACTGCAGATCCAGAATCTTTGGCCTCATGGAAGACAATCATCCTTGCTAGCTAATAATTAAATAATAATACTTACTATAATATATTCAAGAGAAGGTGAGAGACGCAGAGATACCTGTGGGGAATCCCAGTCAAAGGATGGAGGACAGACAGAACCCTGTTTAGCTGAATACAGAAACAAGGTCTCAGGAATCAGAAGATACGTTGCCACATAAGGTCATGGGCTGAGAATAGAGGAGGCTATTCAGTTCTCCTCATCCACCATTGTTCAGAGCTTTGAGTACTTGAGTTCCTCCATTGACAGAATGACCAATGTCATGGTAAGCCATATGCGACAGCACTTGGAATGTGTGTAGAAACTGTCTGATGCATGCAGAATGCATACTTCACTATGTAGCCTTGGCCAGTCACTGATAGCACAGGAATGCCTGAACGGGATGTCATTTGCAGCCCAACTGGTGCTCCCTTCCAGCCAAACAGATTGCCAGCCATGAGGTGAGGCAGCGAACAATGAGGAAGTAGTTCCCACTCCGTGTGTTGTTGAGACTGCTGAGCTGTTGGTCCTCAGATTGGCTGACAGTTCTTTGCAGCTGACACCCGTCCAATAAAGGGGGAAGAAAGCCACAATGGCAACTAATTAGTTTCTGCACATCTGAAAAATGTGACCAAAAGTCTACAATCAGAGGCAGTGCCCCCACCACCCCTCAGGCCCATCTGCCCCCCCCACGCTCATCACTGGGGTCATTGCTGTGTTTTGGCCTCTGGTCATCTGTATGAATAGATGCAGTTCTCCTGCATCATTGGTTCTCAGTCATCTCCAGGTAGCTCCATCTTCAGTGATATAGCTGGTGGTCCATCTCCTTTCTTTCCCTCATCCCTCTTCTTGCCCAAGGCTCTGCCTTTTATTGCTGAAGATGTTCATTGCCATATGACCCAAAATAAAAGTCATGCTCTTATTGCCTACTGCTACCTTCCTTGTGTTCAAATGGCTTCCCAATTGTGCGTGGAAGCTTGATCCCTTGCCCTTATGCCTCTATGATGCCAGCAGGATGACAACCCCTTGCATTGTCCGAGCACATACAGGCTCTCTCCCTGCAACTTGTGCAGACCAAATAGTACGTGTGCAATAATTGAGTCTGTCTTTCATGGAGCTCAACCTAGGTTCTTGGAGCAGCCATGACTGGTTCTCTGCTGTGCTATTGTCTCCATGCACCTGGCCTGTCTCTGACTCAAGCTGCAGATTGTGTCCCCCCCATCAAAATCTCAATATGTCCTTCTCTAAGTTCTTTAACAAGCCTATCAGCAGGTTCACACAATCCCCCACCCTTCAGTGAAATTCACCAGCAGCAGGAAACCAGGTCGCCAGTCAATGCCACTATTTTTGTCATCTGCCCCAAAACATTGAAGAACGAGGCTAAAAAAGTTTATTAACACAAAACAAGGAATTACATGGAATTTCATGTCCACAGAATTGTAGATTTTGGACAAGTGGCAAAAAGATTTAAGAGTTTGAAGCAGCATTAAAGACTGATATCAGTGGTAGCATTTCAGAGATTCCACAGCAAGAGCCACATTCATGTAGCTAAATAAAATAGCTCACCAATATTAACACCACCATTAGTACCAAGTTTGTTTAATTTACGGTGAAGATTGCATATCTCAGAGGAAATGTAGTCACCAGTGAGCTATCTTTATGCATACAATTAGCATCTGGAGCAAATGGAAAATTCCAACCTTCTCATACATGTGACATCAATGGTCGATGTCTGAAGCAATGGAAAACAAAATAGGCCAATAAATGTCAAGGATTCATTGATCAGCTATGGAAAAAGGATGGATTTCATTCCAGCAAATCTTGTGTACTTTCTTTTCAGTTTGGGCTGAAGTTTGCAACCATGATCTAGGTGTTCAGAGGTATAATGGGACTGCAGTATGTGCATAATTCTGAGTGTGCTTCAAATGGACACCAATAATTTAATTTTTTAAAAATTAGTGTCACAAGTAGGCTTACATTAACATTTAATGAAGTTACTTGAAAATCCCTAGTCGCCACACTCCAGTGCCTGTTTGGGTACACTGAGGGAGAATTTAGTATGGCCAATGCACCTAACCAGCATGTCTTTCAGACTGTGGGAGGAAACCACTGAGCACCCTGAGGAAACTCACGCAGACATGGGAGAACATGCAGACTGCACAGACAGTGACCCAGTGGGAATCGAACCCAGGTCCCTGAAGCTGTGAGACAACAGTATTAACCACTGTGCCACCCAGCACCACCAATGTGCTCTCTTTTAAAATGAATTCCAATAAATCACTCTTCCCCCATTGATTTGACACGCTTAAGAATTCAGTTTCTACTTTGTTAATTTCAAAATATGAACTGTTCATTGATATGTTTGGAGAAAATTTAAATGCCCAAGAAATCTACATTGGTGATAAACCATTGGTAACACAATGTTCATTACAGTAGCTTCACTGCTGGCTGAATTTGATGCTACTTAAGAAATAAGTGGAAAGGAGGCACAGGCAAAGGGAAATATAAGAAATATCTTCACTATAAAAGTACTCGTCCTCCATCTACAGATTGAAAAAGCAAAATGTGCTATTGCTCCCAGTGTACACAACAGATTTGCTGGTCAATGGATCTCAATGTCAGAGTTTAGAGAGACTCTCATTCCTAAATATTATACGTTCCCAAGTTCTACACAGCATCATATAGTTCCAATATAGCAATGTGTTTTTTAAAAAAGTTAGTACCCAACTCATAAATGATCAAATCAACTGTTCCAGCTGAGTGACTAGATACTCTGCAGTCAGCAACCAATGACTTACGTTGCAATTACAGTAGGGAATTTCTTTCCCAGCCTACCCAATACTTCCACAAACAAATTTTCCTGACGTACCCTATATGTAGTTTTCAGAAACAGCAGTCATGTGAAATTGTAGAGTCCATACAAATAATTATGTAGTTGTCAATATTCGTAACATTAAGATTTGGTTAACTGTCAAAAAGGTCCAGTCCAAAATATCTATTGGAATTAAAAGACATTGCTTGGAATTCTCTGGTCTTGCACGCCCCGCTACCATTACCTGTGAGAATACAGAATTTGGTGCTCAGCCAAATCTCTGTTCACAGCAGTGGGACCAGAGAATCCCAGCTATGGGAGAGGTCAGAGAATTCTGGCAATTATCTTTTTCAAAATCTGTAAATGGAGCAGGCTACAATTAATACACCAAGTAAAATAGAATTACTTTGAAAATTATCACAGACTGAGCAAAGATCCGTCTACAATTACCCGCCAGGTACGCACATTGGAAATTCAGGCCTGGAAGTTAGTGTGCCTGTAAGAGTCAAAAATTGGGACTGCGCACCAATTACCTCAAGTTTCCTTAATGCATTCCTTTGATGGGCAAAATGCCATGCCAGGATCCCAAATTTACAAAATTTATCTTACCTCCGACTTCAACTAACAAGAACAATCGTGATCAAAGGTTTGAGTAAATGATGTACTTCAGGAAGTTATGAAAAATGTTTTCCTTCATTGTAAAGAAGCATCACAATTTAAGAGTCTCAACATTATAAAGGACCGTGTTCAAACAGTAAAGCTCAGTCTACAAAATGTCCCTCTACATGCTAGAAAAAGACGTAGTGTATCTGTAATTTAAACTTCATTACATTAATGCATTAAGAAACAGCAATTTAAAAAATGTACAGGTCCATTTATAAAAAAAAAACAAAAAAAAATAATAATCAAGGCTTTCACCCTCTAACTTTCATTTCCAATGCTGATCTATTTGCTGTGCAATCCCAGCTGTTTTGCTTTCAGACAAATCTGCAGACTTGAGAATTTTGTTAATTCAATTCCTATACATATTCTTAACAAAATCACTGTAAAAATTCAGTGAAGAATTAAGATTCCATTTTACAAAACAAAGTTGACTATCAATGCAGTTACTTCAGTAAAACATTAAACTGATATCAAAGGAACGAACTTTAAATACCTTATTGCTGATCCAAAAATATTCCTTTCTGCCATCTCAGGCATTTATTTTAAGTTCTTCTGATCCTACTGCAGTGCTGGTGTATTATTAAGTACACTATAGTATTTTGTTCTAAGACAGTTATTATTCAAGGTGCTAAGGTCTTCATTAGCAAAATGACAAAGTAGTCTCTAAGTTTCTCTGACTCTAGTGAATGTGATATGAATAGGAGTGAGTCAGTCCCGGTTATCTCATGTTGGTTGCTTCTAAAAATACTGAAAAGGTCATATCACATTCCAAGAACTGAAATTCTAACATGTTGAAATTCAGAAACATTCTTTTAAGAATATGCCATGGAGCAATTCAAATTATTTTCCCCAGTCCTGCTTCTCTGATAACCCCTAAATCTTTTCACCAATCTTTTGGTCAAATGCAGCGAGGCACAGATCCTCTTGAATTTGTTAAGTGTTCACTGGGAAATTAGAGCTGCACGTGTATGGATGAAAATATTAAACTGTGATTTGTTTTACACCAAGTAAAATAAAATTACTTTGAAAATTAACATTCAGAGACTGTGAACAAAGATCTGTCTACAATCACCTACCAGGAACAAACATTGAAAATCCAGGCTTGGAGGTCAGTGTGCCTGCAAGATTTTTTTACTCATCCATGTTAATAGCTAAAAACTAGGACTGCTCACTAATTCATTTAGTAGACCAATTGCTATGCCAGGGTTCCAAATATTATAACATAAGAAATAGAAGCACGAATAGACTGTACAACTCTTGGGCCTTCTCTGGTATTCATTCAATAAGATCATAGCGGATCTTCTGCCTCAACTCCACTTTCCCATAATTCTTGATTCTCAGAGTCCAAAATTCCATCCACCATAGCCTTAAATGTACTCAACAATGGAGCACCCAAAACTCACTTGGGTTCACAACCACCTTGAGTGAAGAAGTTTATCCTCATCTCAGTCCTAAATAATTGAACTCTCATCCTGAGGCTGTGACCCCATGCCATGACACCTGTGTCTACCCAGTTAAGCTCCTTTAGAATTTTCCATATTGCATTTTCACCCCTCATTCTTCTAAGCTCCAGAGAGTAAAAGCCTAATTTATTCAACCTCTCATCATAGGACAACCCTCTTTTCCCAGGAACTAATCTAGTGAATCATGCATGTATAAACTCTAATGCAAGTAGATCCTTCCTTAAAATATTGAGATCACTATACACACAGTACTACAGGTATGATACCACAGCCCTGTACAATTGTAGTAAGACTTCCTTATTCTTGTACTCCAAGTCACTTGCAATAAAAGCCGACATGCAATTTACCTTCCTAATTGCTTGCTGTACCTACATGCTAAGTTTATGTTCTTTGTATAAGTACAACCAAATCTCTATGCATATAAACATTTACAAGGTTCACACCTTTTATAAATATTATGCTTTCTGTATATTTTTGCACTCTTAAAGCCAAGTTTTCCATTAGAGCAATGATATCATGTTACTATGTTTCTATATATGTGTGGGTCAATCCCTGGTTTACCCCTTCCCCCCAAAAAATTCCAAATTTCTGTACATGACTGGTTTCATGGGATACACAGGATCCACTGTCAATATTCTTTCACTTTCTCTGCTCTCCATGGTGAAGTTACTTTGCTTACCTCACTGCAACAGTATAGCTGTAATTCAGAATTCAGTGGGGCCAAGCAAATTTGCATGCACCATCTACTGATTCTGAAGAGGTAACATTTAAATTTCTTTTGATCCAGAAAAGTTTTTGATTAACTATTGATGTCAGCTGTTGACATTAGCTGTTCCACTACTTCAATGACAAGTCAGAATTCTCCGATCTCGCCTGCAGCTGGAATTGCCCAGCCCCACTGCAGTGAATGGAAACTTGGCTGGGCACCAAATTCTTCATTCTCACTGTCATCGGCAGCAGATGAAATCAGAACTCTGGCCCAGGTCTTTTTCCCCTTTTGGGGAAAATTATTTCTAATAATTTTTATTCTTCCCGTATTCTGATTTTCAGGTCACATACCAATGCAGCTAATCAGTATTTGGTACTACAATGCTCTTAATAAATATAACCAGGTTAAAGTCCAACAGGTTTATTTGGAATCACGAGCTTTCGGAGCACTGCTCCTTCACCCGATTCCAAATAAACCTGTTGGACTTTAATCTGATGTTGAGAGACTTCTTACTGTGCCCACCCCAGTCCAACACTGGCATCTCCACATCTTAATAAATAAGTGGCTAAAAGGTTTGTTCACAATTCGCAAAAAGTATTTTTTTTCTCTCCTCAAGTTTAGAAAGGCTGCCAGTCAGTTTGGCAGCCAAAGATGAAGCTCAATATATTTCCATTCTGTGACTTCACTTCACGTTAATATTTATTTCTTTAACAAGCGCCGAGAACAGCAGGCACAGAATGATTGGAAATACTAGGATAGAATTACTTCCTGTGACATTATCACTTAACATGTTTGTATCAAATTGCTTTTTCTGCTTTATTAACTGGGATGTGAGCCCATTAACTTAATTGTTATATAAATTGTGGGGAACATGCCCACCTTTGCTACTATGTTCCCTTGATCAGCATATTTTCACACCTTCAATAGAGTGCGAAAATCAATCCTGCAAGAGTGAGCTGAACATGAACAGGTCCCAGATTTTTCTGGCAATGTGATTTCAACACCATTCACTAATTTACTCAAATCAGGGTTGGCCTCAGTAATTCCACCCACTCAATACCACATCAGCATTCATCCAATTGATGTCATCAGCAGACATTTAAACAATACATTGAAAGGATACTTTCATTGGTCAGAACATTGAATACAGAAGTTGGGACATCTTGTTGAAGTTGTACAAGACATTGATAAGGACACTTGGAATATTGTGTACAGTTCTGGTCACCCTATTATAGAAAAGATATTATTAAACTAGAAAAAGAGTGCAGAAGAGATTTACTAGGATGCTACCGGGACTTGATGGTTTGAGTCATAAGGAGAGGCTGGATAGACTGGGACTTTTTTTCTCTGGAGCGTAAGCGGCTTAGGGATGAGCTTATAGAGGTCTATAAAATAATGAGGGGCATAGATCAGCTAGATAGTCAACATCTTTTCCCAAAGGTAGGGGAGTCTAAAATTAGAGGACATAGGTTTAAGGTGAGAGGGGAGAGATACAAAAGGGTCCAGAGGGGCAATTTTTTCACAGAGGGTCTGGAGCTGCCAGGAGAACAAGCTGCCAGAGGTAGTAGTAGAGGAGGGTACAATTTTATCTTTTAAAAAGCATTTAGACAGTTACATGGGTAAGATGGGTTTAGAGGGATATGGGCCAGACACGGGCAATTGAGACTAGCTCAGGGGGTTTTAAAAAAGGGGCGGCATGGACAAGTTGGGCCGAAGGGCCTGTTTCCATGCTGTAAACCTCTGACTCTGGAACACAGAAGGAATCACGATTCCTTCCCCACCCACCCCCCGACCCAACTTAACTAAACCAATTTGAACAAATAATAGTAACTCACTTATTTGGCACATGTCATGTATGAAAATATTTACATGGGATAAGAAAAGAGCTCAAAGTTCAAAGAAATTCAAAAATTAAATGATTCCACCTTGAGTTTTATTGGAAATGTAGGTAAACAAAGAGGGAGCAAGTGTCTTTGGATTCCTCAGTTGTGTTTACAAATCAATAGCCACTCCTCAGCCACTATTTCTAAAAGCAGGCACAGCATTACATGCCTCTAACCCATTGACTTTTATTTATAGTCAGAACAAGATCTCGGAATAGAAATAATAATTCACTGGCACCAACATTAACAGCTGTCGCCGTAACCACTGACATTTCTTCCAAACAGAATCACCTAGCAATATTGCTATAGTACTAGCAATTGTTACCTGAAAACAAATAGAACATAGTTTGTCCAAACTAAAAGTTTTGTAGTAGAATCTGCATCAACATTACTATTAATCTGCATCCATTAAACTTTAAACTATTGGTAGTAAGTGCCTGGGAGAGATAAAACACTACTTCAAAGATAAATGAAAATCAACAAATACAAGCATTTAGTGTAAAATAAACCTAAAGAGTTTATAAAGACATAACTAGTCAAAAATGGACACCAAGCCAGTTATTGTGAGGGGTGACGAAGAGTTTGTTCAAAGAGTAATTGAATCGTAACAGCACAGAAGGAGGCCATTCAGCTAATCACATCAATGCCGGTTTAAGGTAAAGTAATTAAGCCAGTTGCATATTCCAGTTCTATCCCTATCACTCTGCAAATTTATTGCCTTGAGTGTCCACCCAATTTCCTATTGAAATCATTGGCTGAAATTCTCCAGTCTAACCAGCCACAGGAACTGTAGTGTGCAAGACACAAGATTCGGCAAACCATTTAAAGCTCGAGCAGAAATTTCTGGGTTTGAGGTACGTGCGTAGCCAGAGAGCCTCAGCTCCATGGATAGTGAATTCCAGGCCATTAACACTTGCCAATTTAAAAAGGTTCTTCCTCATACTGCCTCCTCCACACCCAAAATCTTAAAACTGTGGCCCCTAGTTCTTCTACATCAGCTAATGGGAACAACTTTTCTTTGTTTACCTTATCTAAACTAGTCATGATAATGTACATGTCTATTAAATCTCCCCTCAAATCTTCTTTCCTTCTAGGAGAACAACTCCAGGTTCTCCAACCTAACCTTGTAATCAAAACCCCCTATTCCTGGAACCATTCAGGTAAATCTCTTCTCAAGGACTCTCACACCTTCCTAAAATGTAGTGATCAGAACTTGACACAGTACTCCAGTGGTGGCCTACGCATTGCTTTAGAAAAGCATGAGCTAGATTTTGAGGGCCTGTCTCAGTAGACAAATAGCCTACTTCTGTTGCTATTTCTCAATCTTATTTGTTCTCTCCGACTGTTTCATTGGAGAAAACTGCAATTCATGCAGGACTATGTCATAGAAAGAATCATAGAAACCCTACAGTGCAGAAGGAGGCCATTCGGCCCATCGAGTCTGCACCGACCACAATCCCACCCAGGCCCTACCCCCACATATTTACCCGCTAATCCCTCTAACCTATGCATCTCAGGACTCTAAGGGGCAATTCTTAACCTGGCCAATCAACCTAACCCGCACATCTTTGGACTGTGGGAGGAAACCAGAGCACCCAGAGGAAACCCACACAGACACGAGGTGAATGTGCAAACTCCACACAGACAGTGACCTGAGCCGGGAATCGAACCTGGGACCCTGGAGCTGTGAAGCAGCAGTGCTAACCACTGCGCTACCGTGCCGTCCTGATGTTATGTGTTATGTCAGATGTTGACGTGTTATGTCAGATAACATAGAAAAAGTACAGCTAAATACAGATAAGTAGGCTAACAAAACAGAGACTGTGGGGCAGTTAGGTGGAGGGTGGGAATCAATAAGTGGTGGAGAGGTATTGCTGGATATCATGTGTGTGAATGTTGTAGTTGATCCCATATCTGAAAATTATATCACAAATGAACCAAATGTAGGTGAGGAAGTAAAGGAGGCCAGGCTTAGATCTTAGGGAGACTTACAAGTAACAGTACAAATATGGGAAAAGAAACAATTGTCACAGATGCTTTGGCCACCATTGAATGGGTAAAATTGGGAACTAAGTGATGGCAACACCACACAGCTGGATAACAGAGGTGAGGTTTTGGAGGAGGGTGGTTTGGTTGACATGTCAGATGACTGTATGAAGGTTGAATCGGAAATTGAGTTGATTAATGCAGAACAGTCATAGTCACAAATGATGCTAATTTATGACTTTAGTTAGAAGGACCATGTAGCACAAGTTACAAAGTTAATTGAAGAGATTTAAAGCAGAAATTGTGGCAAAGGTGGGCACAGATTTGGATGATAATGATATATTCATGGTCCGGTACTTTTCAAGGAAAAAGCGCTGAGATTTTGAGGAGATAATTGATGACAGAGTTGAAAGGGAAGGAGGCAGCATACTGCTGTTTGAATGTCAGTGTAAGAATAATGTAAGGTAGGTGAATGTATGATTGGAGAAATTATGCACCATGTTCCAAATCCTTGGCACAGGGATGGCCTGTACAAAACAAAGTTGGGACTAATGATCTCACTAGAAGAATATCTCCTGCATTGGGAATGGCTTTTAAGTAACATACCAGGAGAAGGTACAGGAACAAATAATGAAGTTAGCAGAAAGGAAAACGAAAACAGAAAAGAATGTAGGGGAAAAAATTAACAGATCAGAAGAAGAAAAGATTTTTAAAATTACTAAACCAGGTAGGTTTTACTGATGTGGAGGTGTGCCTCAGGGATCAGTGCTGGATCCACTGTTATTGTCATTTATATTAATGGTTTGGATGAGAATATAGGGGGCGTGGTTAGTAAGTTTGCAGATGACACCAAGATTGGTGGCATGGTGGACAGCAAGGAAGGTTATCCCCAATTGCAGCGGGATCTTGATCAATTGGGCCAGTGGGCTGGCGAATGGCAGATGGAGTTTAATTTAGACAAATGAGAGGCGATGCATTTTGGTAGATTGAACCAGGGCAGGACTTACTCAGTTAATGGTAGGACGTTGGGGATAGTTACAGAACAGAGAGACCAGGGGTACATGTTCATAGCTCCTTGAAAGTGGAGTCAGAGGTGGGCAGTGGCGAAGAAGTCATTCAGCATGCTTGGTTTCATCGGTCAGAACATTGAATACAGGAGTTGGGACGTCTTGTTGAAGTTGTACAAGACATTGGTAAGGCCACACTTGGAATACTGTGTACAATTCTGGTCACCCTATTATAGAAAGGCTATTATTAAACTAGAAAGAGTGCAGAAAAGATTTACAAGGATGCTACCGGGACTTGATGGATTGAGTTATAAGGAGAGGCTGAATAGACTGGGACTTTTTTCTCTGGAGCGTGACCTTATAGACGTCTATAAAATAATGAGGGGCATTGACAAGGCAGATAGTCAATATCTTTTCCCAAAGGTAGGGGAGTCTAAAACTAGAGGGCATAGATTTAAGGTGAGAGGGGAGAGATACAAAGGGGTCCAGAGGGGCAATTTTTTCACAGAGGGTGGGGAGTGTCTGGAACAAGCTGCCAGAAGGAGTAGTAGAGGCGGGTACAATTTTATCTTTTAAAAAGCATTTAGATAGTTACATGGGTATAGAGGGATATGGGCCAAATGCGTGCAATTGGGTTCAGTTTAGGGGTTTAAAAAAAAAAGGGCGGCATGGACAAGTTGGGCCGAAGGGCCTGTTTCCATGCTGTAAACCTCTATGAATCTATAATCTACACAAATACTGAAGTATATTCTAAATAAAGCTGCTGAGCTAGAAGCTATGGCAAGAATGATATCATAGCTTTAAAAGTGGTGTGACTTCGGTTAGGGCAGAATTGAAAGCTGAACATGGATTACAAAATATGGAGAATAAATACGTTACAAGAGAAGGAATGGTAATATCAAAAATTTCATTACAGCACTAGAGTAAGAAGAGTGTAGCGATTTAAAAAAAAAACAATATTTTGTTATGTCAAGTAATAAGGGAGCTGTTAATCTACTAAGAATTTATTATAGACTGCAGAACATTGGATTTGAAGTAGTGAGAAAGGTGGACAGATCAGACAAAAAAAAACAGACCATAACCATGGGTTCCGATGAAATGTCATGGACCTGAAACTTGTTCCCTCTCCACAGATATTGCCCAACCTGCTGATCATTCCCAGTATTTTACTTTAGATTTCCAGCAACCGCAGCTTTTGTAAGGAAGGAGCTGGGCTGTATCTAACTTTACAAATAAAATGTAGAGGTAGAGGATCATCTAGAAAACAGCAGGGGTAAAATTCAACTTAAACAGGGATATAAATTCTGATGTATTGCATCTGCCAGCCGTTATACATACATTCCGTCCAATATTCAATTAACTTAAAAAGAGGCAAAGTAGTGTCACATTCCCCCCGCAAACCCTGTTCCTGTAACCCTGTTTATTTACCATGGCTAATCTACCTACGCTAAACAATTTTGTACACAAAGGGACAATTTGCCATGGCCAATCCACCTAACCTGCACAGGTTTGGGCGGCACGGTAGCACAGTGGTTAGCACTGCTGCTTCACAGCTCCAGGGACCCGAGTTCGATTCCCGGCTCGGGTCACTGTCTGTGTGGAGTTTGCACATTCTCCTTGTGTCTGCGTGGGTTTCCTCCGGGTGCTCCGGTTTCCTCCCACAGTCCAAAGATGTGCGGGTTAGGTTGATTGACCATGCTAAAAATTGCCCCTTAGTGTCCTGAGATGTGTAAGTTAGAGGGATTAGTGGGTAAATATGTAGGGATGGGGGGTAAGGCCTGGGTGGGATTGTGGTCGGTGCAGATTCGATGGGCCAAATGGCCTCTTTCTGCACTGTAGGGTATCTAATCTAATCTAATCTTTGGATTGTGGGGGGAAACCAGAGCACCCAGAGGAAACCCACATAGTCACGGGGCGAAAGTGCAAACTCCACACAGATGGTCACCCTATGTCTTGTTAAAAAGGAAACAGATTTATTTTAAATCAAAAGGGAACCATTCCAGATAAATTGGAAAGAGAGTGACATTTGACAAGCAATCATGTCCAAGATGTTTCAACATTAATTATACTTATTGCTTTAAGAAGTAAAGGCAATGGCAGCAAAAGCTGGATAAGGAGTTAAATGCAAATCAAAATTAGATTGGTCTTACTGGGCTCTAACATATGTGACAAAAGAAAATTGTAAGTACACTAAATATATAAATAGAAAGCAGAAAAGGAAAATTAGAGTGTCTAAAGGGGCAGGATGGAAAAAGTCAGAAAACAAAGAGAAAAAAATAAAGGATTTTCTAAAGATGCCAATAAAACTAGTGGCCAGGATTGATTACAGACAATGAAAGAAAGCGATACGAAATCTGGATTCTGCCTTGGTTTTCACAGGATATTGCAACAGTGATAATAGGACAATCGGAGGAAGGTGAAGTAGTATGAGAAAGGTAGAGCAATGAGATTGTATAAACGATAAATAAGGAAGCAGCATTGAAAAAATTGGTTAAAAAATATTTTTCAACAAGATGGATGAAAACAGCATTGGCTCCACTTTACAAAGAGTATTAAACTGACCTTTTGTTAGCAGCTGCTGTTTGGACTACAGTGGCTGCTCTGAAAAAAAAATCAATCTGTTTTAGATGCCCACTGGGAGAGCCTGAACATCTATGCAACACAATTTTGGATCAGATGTCTTTCAACTGTCCTTAAGAGCACAAGGCCTTAGTTCCAGAAATTGAGCTTTGTTGTGCTGGTTTTACACCTGTAAAACAGACAGAACACGGTCCAATTTCTATCCCAACATTGTCAAGGCATTCAGCATTTATTAGATTTTATTAGATTTGGGTAACTGGTACACCTACTCATCTGCATATAGTTTGCACCTGGACAACATATGCAGAGTTCATGATCTAAAGTCCATGATTGCATTGTAAATTAAAATACAGACCATCCAAACCCTACATAATATTTCTAATGTTGACAAAAGCCTTTTAACCAAAGACCAGTTGCTCATCAAACCATGGAAAAATAATTCTAACTGATGTTTCAAAATCTTGTGTACAAATTTGACATTTATTACTTTTAAGTATTACATTTATACTATTCAATTTTTATCTCTGGGCTGTTTTGAATGAACAATTTATTGCAGGGTTTACTTCGTGCGTGGTACCTGGCTAGGACGCAGACAACAGGAGAAAACAAAAAGAACTGTACCAAGTGACAGGATGATGAGGGTAGGTTTGGTGAATAACAAATATGTATCAGGTATGGGGAATCTAACAACAGCCTGGCTAGGGAGATAGTTTATTGAAGGGATGGGATGAGGGGAGATGGCATGACATGGGAAGGGATGGAAAGGGATATGATGCAGAGTGAAGGAAGTGATAGCATGGAAAGAATGGCGAGGATAATGAAATTTGTTAACTTAATTGTCCCTGCTGTTTTGGCAAAGTTATCATTCAAAAGCTATTATTTGTGCTAAAATGAAGATTCACTGGATTTCATAGAATCCCTACACCACAGAAGAGGCCATTCGGCCCAACAAGTCTGCACCAACTCAGAGTATCTTACCCAGGCCTTTCAACCCTGCCCTACTCCCATAATCCAACACATTTCTCACGGCTAATCCATCTAACATTCATATCTTGGAACACTAAGGGGCAATTTATCATGGCCAATCCACCTAACCTGCACATCTTTGGACTGTGGGAGGAAACTGGAGTACCCAGAGAAAACACACACAGAACATAGAACAGTACAGCACAGTACAGGCCCTTGATGTTGTGCCGAGCTTTGTCCGAAACCAAGATCAAGCTATCCCACTCCCTATCATTCTGGTGTGCTCCATGTGCCTATCCAATAACCGCTTGAAAGTTCCTAAAGTGTCCGACTCCACTATCACAGCAGGCAGTCCATTCCACACCCCAACCACTCTCCGAGTAAAGAATCTACCTCGGACATCCTTCCTAAATCTCCCACCATGAACCTTATAGTTATGCCCCCTAGTCCATCCACCACCACCCTCTGTCTTCTATGAGATACAGTAAGAAGTTTAACAACACCAGATTAAAGTCCAACAGGTTTATTTGGTAGCAAATGCTACTAGCTTTCGGAACAGGCTGTTCCTTCATCAGGTGGAGTAGGGAAATGCCACTTCTTACTGTGTTTACCCCAGTCCAACGTCGGCATCTCCACTTCTATGAGATAGCCAGTTACTTATCCAATCGGCCAAATTTCCCTCTCTCCCACTCCTCCTTACTTTCTTCATGAGCCGACCATGGGGAACCTTATCAAACGCCTCACTAAAATCCATGTATACGACATCATCGCTCTACCTTCATCTACACACTTAGTTACCTCCTCAAAGAATTCAATCAAATTTGTGAGGCAAACTTCCCCTTCACGAATCTGTGTTGACTATCCCGGATTAAGCTGCATCTTTCCAAATGGTCATAAATCCTATCCCTCAGGACCTTTTCCATTAACTTACCGACCAACGAAGAAAGACTAACCGGCCTATAATTACCAGGGTCATTCCTATTTCCTTTCTTGAACAGAGGAACAACATTCACCACTCTTCAGTCCTCTGGCACCCAAAGATCAAAGCCAAGGGCTCTGCAATCTCATCCCTTGCCTCCCAAAGAATCCTAGGATATATCCCAGCTGGCCCAGGGGACTTATCGACCCTCAGGTTTTTCAAAATTGCTAATACATCTTCCCTCAGAACATCTACCTCCTCCAGCCTATCAGTCTGTATCACAGTCTCATCCTCAAAAACATGGCCCCTCTCCTTGGTGAACTATCTCTTCTGACTCCATGCACAAGTTCCCACTACTATCCATGACCGGCCCTAACCTCACCCTGGTCATTCTTTTATTCCTCACGTAAGAGTAAAAAGCCTTGGGGTTTTTCTTGATCTGACCCACCAAGGAATTCTCATGCCCCCTCCTAGCTCTCCTAAGCCCTTTTTTTAAGCTCATTCCTTGCTACCTTGTAACCCTCAAGCGACCCAACTGAACCTTGTTTTCTCGTCCTTACATACGCTTCCTTTTTCCTCTTGACAAGACATTCAACCTTTTGTGAACCATGGTTCCCTCACTCGGCCATTTCCTCCCTGTCTGACAGGGACATACCTATCAAGGACACACAGTATTTGTTCCTTGAACAAGCTCCACTTTTCATTTGTGCCTTTCCCTGACAGCTTCTGTTCCCATCTTATGCTCCCTAATTCTTGCCTAATCGCATCATAATTACCGCTCCCCCAATTATAAACCTTGCCCTGCCGTACGGCCCTATTGCTCTCCATTGCAATAATGAAAGGCACTGAATCGTGGTCACTATCTCCAAAGTGCTCTCCCACAAACAAATCTAACACTTGGCCCGGTTCATTACCCAGTACCAAGTCCAATGTGGCCCCACCTCTTGTCAGCCTATCCACATATTGTGTCAGGAAACCCTTCTGCACACACTGTGCAAAAACTGCCCCATCCGAACTATTCGACCTACAAAGGTTCCAATCAATATTTGGAAAGTTAAAGTCACCCATGACAACTACCCTGTGACCTCCACACCTATCCATAATCTGCTTTGCAATTTCTTCCTCCACATCTCTATTATTATTTGGGGGCCTATAGAAAACCCCCAACAACGTTACCTCAGGTGCAGATCCCCCTCGAAGTGCCTTTCTGCAGCCGTTAAACTATCCTTGATTAACAATGCTACTCCTCCACCTCTTTTACCACCTTCCCTACTCTTGCTGAAACATCTATACCCCGAAACTTCCAACCATTCCTGTCCCTGTTCTAACCATGTCTCCGTAATGGCCACAACATCGTAGTCCCAAGTACCAGACTTGGGTAGAATGTGCAAACTCCACACAGACACAGTCACCCAAGCTGGAATCAAACCCAGGTCCCTGGCGCTTTGAGGCAGCAGTGCCACCATGCTGCCCAATAAATTTTATAATGAAACATTTTAGAAAAGCTGTCAGTTGAATTAAAATATATCAACATTGATTCTATAGATGATGATGCTGGTGACAGTCTTTACTCTCAAGAGTTTCTACACTGATCATTGGCATGTCACTGCATGGACTCCAAGAAAGAGCAATTATAACGTTGCAACAAAACTCGAATCGTAACAAGGGTTTAGTCATGGAACAAGATTGGTCGTTAGGAAGCTGTTCCTTCGATGATAGGTGCTGAAACTATAACAGGTAGATTTCAAGAAAATATGTTTATTCCTCAAATAATATTCAGTTCATCAGTTGTAAACTGCCTTTTCAACACAGAAGAGTTTCCAATTAGATTTTCATTTTGCTAGAAAGCATCCACGGTGTCCATATCTCGAGGCCTGACTAGGCTATGTTCCTTTCAAAGGTGCCAAGCCAGTAGAGAGAACTACAGGTAAACTAACTGATTAAAACATTCTCACAAACAGGTAAATAAACTCCTGAGATGCCAGCCCCTTGTTCTATCCAGATTGATTTTTTTTTCTCCCGGTCATGAATTTGCGTCAAGCTTGAAATAGGTGCAACAATATAGTTCACAAAAAAAAACTGATTTCATTTTAATAAATCAATACACCCCAGTCAAACTCTGAAAGGTCACAGCTGTCAGTGAATGTCCCCCAGTTGTTCGTGTCAATGTTCATATCTTGATATCTTACTTGCAGGTGTCCTTGCAACAGAGGTACGGACACCAAGAAGGTTGTGGCCTCATGGCCAGACGACTTAACAGGACTCGAGCACAAAAATCAAGCCGAACGCTCCAGTGTAATACCAAGAAATGTTGTTTTTCAGGTGAGACGTTAAACAAAGGCTTCCTCTGTCCTCTCAAGTGTATGTAAATGATCCCCCTGTTCTATTTATCTCTTGGTCAATATTTACAAATATTATTGGGTCATTACCATATTGCTGTCTGCAAGAGCTTATTGTATGCAAATTGGCTGCTGAGCTTTCTATGTTACAGAAGTAACTGCACTTTAAAAGTGCCTCATTGGGGTTCCTGGAAGATGCCATGTAAAAGCAAGAATTTCAATTTTCAATAGGATAAACACTTGAACTGTACCAACTTATTTGAAATTGTACTGATGTTGACTATGATTCAATGAAAATGTAGATGAAAGTAGCATTGAATTCAGCTCAAAGTACTGCTATGACAGGATACTCAATTCAAGGAATTAGACAGAGGGAGAAATTCTGTTCTGGTCTTATACAAAACAAAGAGCTGTCAATGAGAAGAGGAAGACAGCAAGACCAGATAGCAGTAATATCATTGATAAATCAAAGCAAGGAAGAGGGAATTTCTGACTTTTCCAAAAAGCAAGTAGTGACATTAGAGGCAGGAGATTGGCTGCTGAGTTCAGGGTTTTTTCTTTCTAAACCATGGCAGTGGTTTAAACTAGCACAGGAAAATTATAAAGTACTGGATTAAATTGATGGCACAGCTTAATTAATAAAATTTAAAATCCAAGTATAACTAAGTGAATTAATAATTATTAGCACAGCAGATCTAAAGGCATTAATTAAAATGAATAGTTTATATGAAGTACTAACTAGATTATAAAAGATCTAGATTTGTTTCTTATCATGGAAGGGCAGCTGAGACCTGTGGCTTGCAATTCCTATTCCATGTGGGAACATCAGGACAGATCAAATGCCCTGGGAGACTACGCAAGTTTGAAGTGTTTCCTGATGCTCAGGATTTCCAAGCTCAAAGGCGAGCAGGAATCACTACAGGGCTTCGGGGAGGATGTCAGCTTTGTGAATCGTACATTGCAGGAGGTGGTCATTCCACAGGAAGTGTTCAGGATAGTGGATGGGTGGACATCCCAAAGTGTTTAGAAAGTGTGCCATTTTCAAACCAGTACTTGGCTTTGGAGATTGCTGGAAATGGTTGTATCTTGAATGAGGAGTGGGGTCCACATCATGGCATCAAAGGGCAAGAGAATGCACTGAGCCGCCAAGTTATTTACAGCATAGAGGTAGGCCATTCAGGTCACCCAGACTCTCCACAGAGCAATCCAGCCAGTTTCACTCCCCCACACAATCCCCATAGCCCAGCAAGTTTATGTCCTATAACTGCCTATCCAATATCCTTTTGAAATCATTGACTGTTTCCACCATCATTTTCTGCAGAACAAGGTTCTTATGTCTCCCCTGAATCTCTTGCCCAAAACCATCTGTGTTCCCTTTTCTTTGTTCTCAGTTAATCGGAACCGTTTTCCTGGTCTACCCCATCCAAACCTGTTATAATTTCGCACACTATCAGATCTCCCCTCAATCTCCTTTGCTTCTAGGAGAACCCTCCCAATTCTTTTAGTAAAATTCCCCTACCCTGAAACCATTCTGATGAATCTCCTCTGCACCCTCTCAAGGACCCTCACATCCTTCCTATAGCATGATAATCAGAACTGGACATAATATTCTAGTCTGATAGGAGAAACAACAAAGAGTAGAGACACAGTTGTGATGGAAACTTCTATAGTTCGGGGGATAGTAAGACATGTGACCAGTCACGAGTCTAATATGGTGCGTCATATCTCTGGTGCCAAAGTAAAGAACACAGAGGATGCAGAATATTCTGTGGTGGAAAATCAGTGAGCCAGAGGTTGTGGTACTTTTTGGTGCCAATGACAGAGGGGGCAGGTATTGAGGTCCTACAGTCAGAATTTTAGAAATGAGAAAGTTAAATCCAGTGTTTTGGTCTCAACTACTTTCTGTGGTAAAGAATCCTACTGGCTCGCCACTCTTTGGGTGAATACATTTTTCCTCGTCTCAGTCCTAAATGATTTACACCATATCCTCAAATTATGACCCCGGGTTCTGGACTCCCCCACCATCAGGAACATCCTTCCTGAATCTACCCTGTCTAGGTTTCTCTGAGATCCACCATCACATTATTCGAAACTCCAGTGAATTTAATCCTGATCAACTCTCTCCTCATACGTCAATCCTGCCAACCCAGGAATCAGCATGGTAAATGGTTGCTGTACTCCCGCCATAGCAAGAACATCCTTCCTCAGATGAGACCAAAACTGAACACAATATTCCAGGTGTGGTCTTACCAAGGTCCTGTATAACTGCAGCAAGACACCCCTGTTCCTGTACTCGAATCCTCTCGTTATGAAGGCTAACATACTATTTGCCTTCTTCACCACCTGCTATACCTGCATGCTAATTTCAGCGTCTGGTGTACAAGGACACCCAGGTCTCATTGCACATTTCCCTCTCTCAATCTATAGTTGTCCAGATTTGCGTTTCTGTTTTTGCTACCAAAGTGGATATCATAATTAACCACATAGTTCTGCATCTGCCATGCATTTGCCCACTCACTCAACTTATCCAAATCACACTGAAGTATCTCTGCATCCTCCTCACAGCACACCCTCCCACCCAGCTGTGTCTCATCAGCAAATCTGGAGATATTACATTTAGTTCACTCATATAGATATATACGAATAGCTGGGGTCCCAGTACTGATCCCTGCAGTACCCCTGCCTGCCATTCAGAAAATGGCCCATTTATTCCTAATATACGAAGCATAATGAATAGACGGCACAGTGGCTAGCACTGCTGCCTCACAGCGCCAGGGAGCTGGGTTTGATTCCAGTCTGGGTGGAGTTTGCACATTCTCCTAGTGTCTGCGTGGGTTTCCTCTGGGTGCTTCGCTTTCCTCCCACATCCAAAGATGTGCAGGTTAGGTGGATTGGCCATGGTAAATTATCCCTTGGTGTCCAAAGATGCGTAGGTTATAGATTAGCTGTGTAAAGGTGTGGGGTTATGGGGTCCAACACCAGCATCTCCACGTTATGGGTTAGGGCAGGGGGCATAGGTTTGGCTAAGATGGTTTTTCGTAGAGTCGATGCAGACTCGATGGGCCGAAAAGTTAAAGTTTATTTATTAGTCACAAGTAAGGCTTACATTAACACTGCAATGAAGTTACTAGGAAATTCCCCCAGTCGCCACAGTCCGGGTCAATGCATCTAACCAGCACATCTTTCAGAATGTGGGAGGAAACCAGAGCACCCAGGGAGAATGTGCAAACTTCACACAGACAGTGACCCAAGGCCGGGAATCGAGCCCAGGTCCCTGGCACTGTGAGACAGTTGTGCTAACCACTGTGCCACCGTGGCCTGCTTCTGTCCTGTAGGGATTCGATACATACCAGAACCTTCATTTATAAATAAACCAATCAGAATTGCACACTTACTAGTCCATACTTCAAGAGCTAAACTAGATCCTAAATTTACAATAATGACCCAGATTTTGCATTCAGTGCCAGCTGTTCACTGTTAAACTTGCCCATGGGCTTTTTCATTGGAACCTGGGGTGATTGGAAAGCCCTTTCGGTGCAGACTCTCTGCAAGGAATCTGGAACATTTGTGAACTGAGCAAGTAGCTATGCATCTCCAACCGATCAGAATCAGAAATTCTTAGTGAAGTATGCAGAGTCTCTGAAATGCAATTCAAAATAATTCATTCAATACCAAGCCATATGAAGAAAGCAAAATAGAAGGAAAGACAGGTGGGTTAAGAAAAGAAAAATTAAGATAAAATTTTAAAATCTAAAATAGTTTAAATCAGAAAGAATGAGGTCCCGCACTTGGGAAAAAAAGGTGAGTTTTCAGTGCCATTGAGGTTGTTTGTCAGTAATTAAGATTTATTGTGCCAATGGAAACTTACTGGAATGGACACCACAACTTTTTCTGGTGTGTTCAGTGCGTAACAACTACCCCAAGTACTACAACTTCATATTCTTTCATGCGCTTCAAAGTTGCATCTCTCAGCGATATATTGGTTTGGCCTGAGTTTCTGAAGGGGCAGGGCAACTCAGAAGCATCCTTTTGATTTCAGTGTTTAATAATGCATCTGTGAGCTAGAAGTTGCTATCTAATTTACCTTTTAATAACCCCATTATTTAATGACAAAATATGGGTCAACAAATTACTTAGGACAACTTGGAATGCTTAACGAGTTGCATAAAAAACATTTGGGGGGTGATTCTCCCATTCCGACCCGCTAATTTTTTGGCAGGTTGGGTCAGGAGGGGAGTGCGTGCGCCGATTCGTGGGATTCATGCATGCGTTCCCGACGCACGCACATCTCCCACCACCGGAAATCCAGTGCTGTTGACACCACGCAGGAAACCGGTGGGATCATCAGGCAAGTCATTTTAATTTATTTTTAATGTTATGTAAATGTCATTATCGGGTTCGGGACAGAATTCTCCAGGCCCGATTGCATCTCCCAACCCACCAGTACAAATTCACTCCAGAGGGGTTTAGAGTCACTACCCACTTTCGGGGAACTAGTGGCAGATCCTACTGGAGCGAAAGGGAGGGCAATCAGGGTCCCCCAGGGAATTGGGTGGTGGGGAATGGTAACCCCTGGCACTGCCCACCAGGCATGGTGCTGTGCCAAGGGGGCAGGTGATGCGCTTCTCAAACACGAGGCCAGATGCTCGGTAAATGAAAGGCTTTTATTTACTGTAATGAAGCAGCCAGTAATTATATACACTATCCCAGACTGAAGGGGTCCCGGCCAGAGCAGGGACCTTTATACCTCCCCCAGGAGGCGGAGCCCGACTGGGATGTACCACAACACTACAGTACAAAGGTGTAACAACCCCACCCTAACCCCAACAGCAACAAGTAGCACAACCCAACAGTAACATATGTACATCCTTGTAGTACTGGCCAGACCCTGGCTCAGTACTATCCAGTGGGAACCAACGATGGTTCACCACATTCACCCCTCCTTTGAGAACAAAGGCCGGCGGGGTACAAAAACCGAATAAAGTGTCAGCAGTCTATAAAGTTCAGACGGTCAGGGGGACCGCACCGTCGTTGTGACCTCCTCAATACCGGCGGTGACACCGGAGTAGGCACTTGCGGTGGCGTTCTCCCCAAGGCGGCGTCCAGCTGTTCTTCTACGGACTCACAGGCGGTTGACCCTGAGGTGACGGTAGTCCATGGGATCCCGACACGCCCTGCAGTGGCGACCATCTTCTGGGCTCAGGCAAGCTGTACATGGGAGTAACATGGTTAAGCAATGGTCCCGATGCTGCCCGCGCCGTGTCCGGGGAAGAAACAAGAGTTAAAGGGTTTGTAACAGGGGGTATGGGAGCGACAGGGGTTGCTACGTCCCCTGCTGGCGCCAGGTCTCGGATCGAGATCGTGTCCTCTCGCCCGTCAGGGTATGCCACATAGGCATACTGAGGGTTGGCGTGGAGGAGATGGACCTGTTCGACCAACGGGTCGGACTTGCGGGCCCTTTCATGTCGCCGCAGGAGGAATGCGTCCTGAGTACGTCAACCAAGACGGTAATGAGGTCCCCGAGGAAGACTTCCGAGGAATGAGAACATCCTCTCGTGGGGAGTAGCATTGGTTGCCGTACACAGGAGGGAGCGAATAGAATGGAGCGCATCAGGGAGCACCTCTTGCCAACGGGAGACTGGAAGACCTTTTGACTTCAACGCCAGTAAGACAGCCTTCCAGACTGTAGCATTCTCACGTTCCACCTGTCCGTTACCCCTAGGGTTGTAGCTCGTGGTCCTACTAGAGGCAATCCCGTATGAGAGCAGGAATTGCCTCAAGTCATCGCTCATGAACGACGAGCCCCTATCGCTGTGAATGTAGCCGGGGTACCCGAACAGGGTAAAGAGATCACAGAATGCCTTGATAACCGTGGCAGCGGATGTATCAGAGCAGGGAACAACAAAAGGGAACTGAGAGTACTCGTCAATGATATTGAGGAAGTACACATTCCGATCTGTTGAGGGAAGGGGGCCCTTAAAATCGACACTCAGTCTCTCGAAGGGACGAGTGGCCTTGACTAAATGTGCCCGGTCAGGTCGGTAAAAGTGCGGTTTGCATTCCGCGCAAACCCGACAGCTTCTTGTTACTGACCTGACGTCCTCCACCGAGTAAGGCAGGTTGCGGGCTTTTATAAAGTGGTAGAGCCGAGTGACCCCAGGATGGCATAGGTCATTATGGAGGGCCTGTAAACGGTCCTCCTGTATACTGGCGCATGTTCCACGCGAGAGGGCATCCAAGGGCTCATTGAGTTTCCCTGGACGGTACATGATGTCGTAGTTATAGGTGGAGAGTTCAATTCTCCACCGCAAGATCTTGTCATTCTTGATCTTGCCCCTCTGCGTGTTGTTAAACATGAACGCCACGGACCGCTGGTCCGTGATCAGGGTGAACCGTTTTCCCACCAAGTAATGGCGCCAGTGCCTGACGGCCTCCACAATGGCCTGGGCCTCCTTTTCCACCACTGAATGCCGGATTTCGGGGCCTTGGAGGGTGCGGGAAAAAAATACGACGGGCCTGCCCGCCTGGTTAAGTGTGGCGGCCAGGGCGAAATCAGATGCATCGCTCTCCACCTGAAAGGGGATGGACTCGTCAACAGCGTGCATCGTAGCTTTCGCGATGTCGGCTTTCAATTTATCGAAGGCCAATCGGGCCTCTGGCGTTAGGGGTTTGTCCGCGTAGTTGGGAACCCACTGCGCATAATAAGAGAAGAAGCCTAAGCATCTTCTCAGTGTTTTTGCACTAGCAGGCAAGGGAAGTTCAGAAAGGGGGCGCATACGGTCTGGATCAGGGCCAATGACCCCGTTTTCCACCACGTATCCGAGGATGGCTAAACTGCGCGTATGAAACACACACTTCTCCCTGTTGTAGGTCAGGTTCAGGCGAGATGCAGTGCGTAGGAAGTTCAGGAGATTCGTGTCGTGGTCCTGCTGGTCATGGCCGCAGATGGTGACATTATCCAGGTACGGGAAGGTAGCCCGCAGCCCGTTCTGGTCCACCATTCGGTGCATAGCACGCTGGAAGACCGAGACCCCATTGGTGACACCAAAGGGAACCCTGAGAAAGTGATACAAGCGACCATCCGCCTCAAAAGCCGTGTATTGTCGGTCCTCTGGGCGAATGGGGAGTTGGTGGTAGGCAGACTTGAGGTCTATGGTGGAGAACACCCGGTACTGCACAATCTGATTGACCATATCAGATATGCGCGGGAGAGGATACGCATCGAGCTGCGTATATCGGTTAATGGTCTGACTGTAGTCAATGACCATCCGGGGTTTGTTCCCGCTCTTGACCACCACGACCTGCGCTCTCCACGGACTAGCGCTGGGTTATATGATCCTTTCTTTGAGGAGCCGCTGAACCTCAGATCTAATGAAGATCCGATCCTCAGCGCTGTAACGCCTACTTTTAGTCGCGATGGGCTTGCAGCCTGGCACAAGATTCTAGAACAAGGAGGGTGTGGTGATCTTCAGCGTCGAGAGGCTGCAGGCGGGGCGCGTTGGGCAATTTGGAGGCTGCTGCTGTTTTCCCACTGCCAGTGAAGGGAGTGGCCCACCGTACTGTAGGATTACACTCCTCAAGTGGACCATGAAGTTTAGTCCGAGAAGTATTGGCGCGCAAAGATATGGCAACACGAGGAGCTTGAAACGCTCGTAAACTGTGCCTTGCACCTTCAAAGTTACCACGCAACTCCCTAGCACGGCAACAGACCGGGACCTCGATGCCATAGAGATTGTCTGTTTGGCAGGTTGAATCTGGAGTCCACACCGTTTCACAGTGTCTGGGTGGATAAAGCTCTCAGTGCTCCCGCTGTCAAACAGACAATAAATCACGTGGTCATTTACCTGGATATTCATCATAGATTTGTCAAGTCTATGAGGCTTGGCCTGGTCCAGGATGATCGACGCCACCGTTGGTTCATGAGCGCCACTGCAGGCAGCTGAAATCGATGAGGAGGACTCCCGCTGGTCGTTCGCGGTCAGTGTCGACCAACATGGCCGCTCCCATGAGTCGCACGTGGGCGAGGGCGCCAAACTCAGCGACCCCTGGTGGTCACACACCTCCGACTCCGTCGACCGTAATGGCGTCGTCCTGGCCTCGCACGTCGACGAACCCCTCGATGACTTCGACGACGAAGACCCGAGCTCTGAAGAATCACAGGCCGCACTGCCGTTCCTGGGTTTAGATCGGCACACTTTCGAATAGTGCCCTTTCTTACCGCATGTGGTGCACAACACAGCTTTAGTGGGACACCGTTGCCGAGTATGCTTCACTCCCCCACAGAAGTAGCACCGCGGGCCGCCCGGGGCTGCTGCCGTCGTCTGGCCCGAGTGTGAGCACACCATTACGCAGCATTTCGAACCCGAGGGACGAGGAGGGATTGGCGACTGCTCCTGCCACGTTGTCTCCACATGGTCCTCCGGATATAATACTAAGCTTTTGGAGGCCGTCTCGAGCATCTCCGCTAGCTCGATGGCCTGGGTAAGATCAAGGTTACCCTTCTCCAACAGTTTAAGTCGAATGTACGACGATCCGACCTCCGCCACAAACGCATCTCGGGCGAGGTCGTTCATGCTCTGCTCAGCCGACACAGCTTTGCAGTTACAGCCCCTGGCTAGCTGTAGGAGCTCGTTCGCATAGTCCTCCATCGTTTCGCCAGACTGCCGTCGTCGAGTGGCTAGGAGGTAACGAGCGTGTATCTCATTGGGTGGTTTGATATAACGCTTCTTCAGAAGCTCGAGGGCCTTAGTATAATCGGTGGCCGCACGGATCGCGAGGTAGACAGTGTCGCTTACCCTCGCATGGAGGACCCGGAGTCTGTCATCATCTGTGGTGACCGCTGCGGAGGCTGCCAGGTAGTCTTCGAAACACTTCAGCCAGTGGTCGAAGGTGTTAGAAGCGCCCACCGCACGTGGATCTAGTGTAAGGCGTTCCGGCTTCAGGATTTGCTCCATACTCTCTTTTTTTTTCCTCGACGAGAGTTTAACAACAGTAAATAAAATTGATGCGCTTCTCAAACACGAGGCCAGATGCTCGGTAAATGAAAGGCTTTTATTTACTGTAATGAAGCAGCCAGTAATTATATACACTATCCAAGACTGAAGGGGTCCCGGCCCGAGCAGGGACCTTTATACCTCCCCCAGGAGGCGGAGCCCGACTGGGATGTACCACAACACTACAGTACAAAGGTGTAACAACCCCACCCTAACCCCAACAGCAACAAGTAGCACAACCCAACAGTAACATATGTACATCCTTGTAGTACTGGCCAGACTCTGGCTCAGTACTATCCAGTGGGAACCAACGATGGTTCACCACAGCAGGACTTATAGGGCACTGCCAAGGTGGCAGGGATCCCACTGCCACTCTGAATTGGAATCTGGTTGTGGCTGGAAGGAGGCCAGCGATCTGGGCAGGCTGCGAGGTCGGGGAGGGGCGGGGGGGGGGGGGGGGGGGGGGGGGGGGGCTGGAGATCAGGGTGCTCCAGGACTGGGGTAGGGGGTCAGGGCTGGCGGGACAGCACTTCCGGGGTCCCGGGCTGGCCAGTGATCGATAGGCCGACAGTTCTGGGCCATTGCACATGTGCAGACTCTGGTGTGAATAGGCCCCACCCCCGAGCTTCTAATGATATTCACAATTGTGACCTCTGCAGTGCATAGAGTGTGGGAGATTAGAGTCTGAACTCTGAAAAAATAATTGTGATTTACACCAGTTTTCCTGCGAATTCAGCACTTTGAACATTTTTGGGAGAATCGTCCCCCTAGAGTCTAGACCTCAGCCAGTGATTCTTTTTCAGATCCAAATGTAAGAAAACATTTACATCTGAAAGCCCTTGTGCTCTCCTATGTAACATCAAGTATTCAGCATCTTGCACAGTGATAGGAAAGATGAGAATCAACTCCTTCAAAATGTCTTCCATCATTAAAATGAGGCTTGCGTGGCTTTCTAGGATTCGTCAACACATAGGGCAGTGGCAGAGTGCTTGGGAAGTCAAGTGCTGGAGAAATGCTGCTGAGCACGCCAATGTACACATGATAACTAGAATAAGGTGGCTCTGCCAAGAACATTTTCAAAATCCTAGCGGCATAAATCTGAGTGAAGCACAGCTGAATGGTTGTGAATTGAAGGCATACTCTCTTGCTCAATCTTGTGGACCTGATCAGTATTCAGTTTCAAAATCATAGTCAGAGACAAATGAGTGGTCAGGACATAAACAGTTATGAATAATCTCAATAATGGGTCAGCTAGAGGCAAATTTAAATTCACTTCCAGAAACTTTGTGAACACTAACCCAAGTAGGCAGCAAAAAAAATCTTAACTATGGAAGAGTTTAACAAAGTTAGTGATATATTCTCATGCACATGTACAGAGAAGTATCCAGTGTCACATCAGTCACTATCATACCACAGTATGCATTATCAAACTAACAATCCATCAGTCTGCATCACATGGTGGAATCTAAGAAATGCATTTGATGGTACATTTGTCTCTAAATGTTTGATTTTCGAGAACATAGAACATAGAAAAAATACAGCACAAACAGGCCCTTCGGCCCACAAGTTGCACCGGTCATGTCCCTACCTACCTAGGCTCACCTATAACCCTCAATCCTATCAAGTCCCATGTACTCATCCAGAAGTCTCTTAAAAGACCCTATCGAGTTTGCCTCCACCACCACTGACGGCAGCCGATTCCACTCACTCACCACCCTCTGGGTGAAAAGCTTACTCGACATCTCCTCTGTACCTACTCCCCAGCACCTTAAACCTGTGTCCTCTCGTAGCAGCCATTTCAGCCCTGGGAAAAAGCCTCCGAGAATCCACCCGATCTATACGTCTCAACGTCTTGTACACTTCTATCAGGTCACCTCTCATCCTTCGTCTCTCCAAGGAGAAAAGACCGAGCTCTCTCAGCCTATCCTCATAAGGCATGCCAACCAATCCAGGCAACATCCTTGTAAATCTTCTCTGCACCCTTTCAATCATTTCCACATCCCTCCTGTAATGAGGCGACCAGAACTGAGCACAGTACTCCAAGTGGGGTCTGACGAGGGTCTTATAAAGCTGCATCGTTATCTCCCGACTCCTAAACTCAATCCCTCGATTGATGAAGGCCAGCACACCATACGCCTTCTTAACCACCTCCTCTACCTGCGAGGCCGATTTAAGAGTCCTATACACCCGGGCCCCAAGGTCCTTCTGATCCTCCACACTTCTAAGAGTCTTACCCTTGATATTATACTCCTTCATCCCATTTGACCTACCAAAATGGACCATTTATCCGGGTTGAAGTCCATCTGCCACTTCTCCGCCCAGTCTTGCATCCTATCTATGTCACGCTGCAGCTTCTGACATCCCTCCAGACTATCCACACCACCACCAACCTTCGTGTCGTCGGCAAACTGACCAACCCATCCCTCCACTTCCTCATCCAGGTCATTTATGAAAATGACAAACAGCAAGGGTCCCAGAACAGATCCCTGGGGCACTCCACTGGTGACCGACCTCCATTCAGAAAAAGACCCGTGTACAACCACTCCCTGCGTGCTGCAGGCAAGCCAGTGCTGAATCCACAAGGCAACAGCCCCTTGGATCCCATGCCCTCTCACTTTCTCGAGAAGTCTTGCATGGGGGACCTTATCGAACGCCTTGCTAAAGTCCATGTAAATGACATCTACCGCTTTTCCTTCGTCAATGTGTTTAGTCACATTTTCAAAGAACTCCACCAGGCTCGTAAGGCACGATTTGCCTTAACTCCTGGGAACCGCAATTCATAATGATGACAGCAGGTGTCTGTGAATTAAAGTCAAACATTTTAAACAGATTCAATACTGAATTAGGTTGAGATCTATCAACCCAAATTACAGAGGTAAAACTGAGCCAATTGTACAACATTGAAATGGCCACTGCAACAATAACGAATGCACAGCTTCAACTCCAGGATGAAGTGGGAGTTTGATGATGTCATAGAGGCATTTGAGAAGTTTAAACAAAAGTACAGACTGACATTCAGTAGCTTCCTCGAAACACTAATGAAGGAAAAAGGGTCAGCTACATCCTCTTGTGGACAGGAGGGAAAGGATTGGGTTTTTTCAACAGTTGGGATCTGAGTGAAGAAGACAGTAAGAACTTAAGACAAAATTTCAGAAACTCAGCACACATCTCCAGCCAAATTTGAAATTCGTATCCACCGATACGAATTTCAAAGCCTGAGGCAGGAACTATAAGAACTAGCGGAGCCTGCTGATAATCAAGATTGAGGAATGTAGCCAGCAAAGGTGGCACAGTGGTTAGCACTGCTGCCTCACAACGCCAGGGACCCAGGTTCGATTCTTGGCTTGGGTCACTGTCTGTGCGGAGTTTGCACATTCTCCCCATGTCTGCATCGGTTTCCTCCCACAGTCCAAAGATGTGCGGGTTAGGTTGATTGGCCATGCTAAATTGCCTCTTAGTGTCAGGGGGACTAGCTTGGGTAAATGCATGGGGTTATGGGGATAGAGCCTGGGTGGGATTGTGGTCAGTGCAGACTCGATGGGCCGAATGGCCTCCTGCACAGCAGGGAATCTATGATTCGAAGTGCAAATTCAAGGGAAGAGATGACAAGCCTGGTAGATCAGCTCATTTGGGGCTCTGCACACCCTGATGTACAAAAAGGCCGATTGGAAAACACGCCCGACTCTCTCAAAAAAATTCAAAGTGCTGAATTGGCAGGAAAAATGGTGTAATTCACGATTTTTTTTAATCAGTGCAACTTCAGACTCAAATTTCCCACATTCTGTGCACTGCAGAGGTCACAATTGTGAATATCATTAAAAGCTCATGGACGGGACCTATTCACACCAAAGAGGCCGAAATCTGCGGGATGAGTGGGAACCCGCGCATGCGCACATTTCTGGCAAATCTCTGAAAAGACCTCCCAGCATTCAAATCACTGTCCACCAACCCCCACACAGACATCGCTGCACCCCCCCCCCCCCCACAGACATGGCTGCTCGCTCACCCCATGCCCCCACAGACCCAGATAATGTGTGTACCCCATCCCTCGAACAGACTGATCTCACTGCTGCCCTGCAGGGAACTTGTGCTGTGCTGCCATGCACCCCCCAGCTTGCAAGCATTCCCTCTATTCAATGGTAGACCTGAGCACTGCACCCTTTCCCCGCCCCCCCCCCCCCCCCCCCGCCTGCCCCAGCTTATTGATTAGGAGCCCTGAGTATTGCACCCCCCACCTTTTTACACTGCTGGCCAGACCACAGTGTCAGGCTCCTGGCATTCAGAGTGTCGCTTTAGGAGCGACGTTCCGAAAGCTTGTGCTACCAAATAAACCTGTTGGACTTTAGCCTGGTGAGACTTCTTGTTGTGCTTACCCCAGTCCAACGCCGGCATTTCCACATCATGATTCCCCTAATAAGCCAGAGCTGCATATATGCTACAGGAATGGAGAGACACAGCCAGTCATGCCACAAAGATGTCTTCGAGGAAACCTGCTCCAAGATTCGCCAAGGCTGACCAGGACCGCCTGCTGATGCTATGGAGGAGAGGCGTCAGCGGATTTTCCCCAGTCAGGGCCCTTCCCCAAGGGGTGCAGTCGTCACGGCATCATGGGAGGAGGTGGCAGATGCTGTGAATGCCAGGAGCCCGACACCCTGGTCTGGCCAGCAGTGTAAAAATAAACTGTACGACTTTCTTCTAGCAGCAAGGGTGAGTGAGCATCCCAATTGGAACCTGCGCATGGTTGGTACAGATCTCAAACTGTGCGTAGACACCTGAAAGGCATGAAACAACGTCCCCATCCCCCAGGAACGGAATCTAACTCCTTCCCCTCAACAAGCACCCTTCAGTGGTGACCCTTTTCCCCAAAACTGCCAGCACAACGTCCGAGACACAGGCACATATGGCACACCATGCACTTCACTATATTAATCCCCCCCCCTGCCCTCAGCAAACTCGTGATGTGGAGATGCCGGCGTTGGACTGGGGTAAACACAGTAAGAAGTTTAACAACACCAGGTTAAAGTCCAACAGGTTTATTTGGTAGCAAAAGCCACACAAGCTTTCGAGGCTCTGAGCCCCTTCTTCAGGTGAGTGGGAATTCTGTTCACAAACAGAACTTATAAAGACACAGATTCAATTTACATGAATAATGGTTGGAATGCGAATACTTACAACTAATCCAGTCTTTAAGAAACAAAACAATGGGAGTGGAGAGAGCATCAAGACAGGCTAAAAAGATGTGTATTGTCTCCAGACAAGACAGCCAGTGAAACTCTGCAGGTCCACGCAACTGTGGGAGTTACAAATAGTGTGACATAAATTCTGATTCTAGGATCGCATGATAAAGACTCAGGAGGAAAAAAGCAGAAATATTTATGTGAAATAGTGTGACATAAACCCAATATCCCGGTTGAGGCCGTCCTTGTGTGTGCGGAACCTGGCTATCAGTTTCTGCTCCGCGACTCTGCGCTGTCGTGTGTCGCGAAGGCCGCCTTGGAGAACGCTTACCCGAATATCAGAGGCCGAATGCCCGTGACCGCTGAAGTGCTCCCCAACAGGAAGAGAACAGTCTTGCCTGGTGATTGTCGAGCGGTGTTCATTCATCCGTTGTCGCAGCGTCTGCATAGTTTCCCCAATGTACCATGCCTCGGGACATCCTTTCTTGCAGCGTATCAGGTAGACAACGTTGGCCGAGTGTTGTTAAACTTCTTACTCAGCAAACTCCCCAGGACAGCACCAGAGACACGGCACCGGTATCTACCAGACAACCCACCAACACAGACTATCACCACGGTGGGTACTTTTAGTGTTGAGGCTTCTGGGTCACTTACTGGCGAGTACATCACAGACACTGATGCACGTCGGGTGGAAGTGGCACATCTGGGAGCTCGGGCACACAGATCTGCCAGAGGCAAGGATTCAGCTGTCCCCAAGCAAGATGCCGGGCCTCGGGGTTCATTCATCCCAAGACTGGCGGAGATGCATCAGCAAACCCGGGGAGTTGTGGAATGGCTGTCAGCAACCATGCTGTGACTGCAAGGCTGTTTAGGGGAGTGCAACAGAGTGCTGCTGAGGAAGTGCCGACAAGGGTGTGAATCAGGCCAACGCCGCAAGGGGAGTGACCGTAGTGGAAAGTCTGGCTCAGGATCTGTCCTCATGGGTGACAGGGGCCAGGCCATCCTGGAGACACAGCAAGCCATGGTGTTGCCGGCATGCAGGAGGCACATTGTTCCATGGCCATGGGTGTTGGGGGCAATGTGGAAGACACTGCGGGCCATGGCTGGGACTCTTGGAGGCATTCTGGAGACACATCAGGCCGTGGCTGTGAGCCCAGTCTCCAAGGGCTAATGCTGAGGGGCTCCAGAGCCTGGCTCGCTCACAGAATGCTGTAGTGGAGGGGCTCCAGAGCTTGGCCCAGTCTCAGGGGGCCAGGACTGAGGGATCACAGACCATGGGGCAGACACATCTGGGCCTCCAGGACTGGCAGAGCCAGATGATGCCAGATCTTCTGGAGCTCAGTCCAGCTACCTTGGCGTCCCAACGAGTGTCCCTGGGCCTCTAGGCACCCCAAGGGAGGAGGAAGGGCTCGGGCCCACCCAGGAGATCCTGGATGTCTTGAAACCTTCCGATTCCCCCCCTTCCTCACACTAGGGATCTCAGGGCCAGCTAGATGAACAGAAACAGTGTTATCTGCAAGTCAGCCAGTGCCCTTCCGGCCACCCAGGGGACTTCCATCATGGGCATCACAGGCAATGGGGTATATTATTTCACAGCTGGACACCACCATGTGCATCCTGCAATAGCGCCTAAAAGGAGCAGTAGGCCACACAAAGTTAGAAAGTTGTAGTTCACTAAGAGGGCACAGGTGAAGGTCACCAGTAGTCAGGATTTATTCATCACTAATCTTAAGAGCACAAACTTTTATTTGTACCTCACAGCTGTGACTAATGTGTCTCTGATACTCCACCTCCACAGAGCTGAGTGGTGGTGTGCCTTGCGAGACTCTGCCACATGTTAGAGTGCCTGCCCTACCTTCCCCAACATCCGCCAGTGGCGCAAGTGACCCCCCACCCCGATTGCCCCACAAACATGTGTCCCCAACCCTTACATCTACGTGAGCCAGAGTGGCAGCGTGCATTTGAGAACGGGTAGGAGTCAGACTCCTAGGTAGGCAGCACAGTGGTTAGCACTGCTGCTTCACAGCTCCAGGTTCAATTCCCGGCTTGGGTCACTGCCTGTGTGGAGTTTGTACATTCTCCTCGTGTCTGCGTGGGTTTCCTCCGGGTGCTCCGGTTTCCTCCCACAGTCCAAAGATGTGTGGGTTAGGTTGATTGGCCATGCTAAAATTGCCCCTTAGAGTCCTGAGATGCGTAGGTTAGAGGGATTAGTGGGTAAAATATGTCGGGATATGGGAGTAGGGTCTGGGTGGGATTGTGGTCGGTGCAGACTTGATGGGCCGAATGGCTTCTTTCTGTACTGTAGGGTTTCTATGATTACTTGAGTGGCACCAGGAGCAGGATCCCAGTGTGCACAACAGAGAGTCGTCATCATCATCATCCTCCAGCCTTCAACCAAGACTCGCAACCATTGCCAGCCCAGGTCCATTAACACGTTTGGATGTCTCTGGGGGACAGGGTGGTGGGATGAGAGAGGCTGGGGAGGGGTGATGTGGTTTGAGGGCCCATTTCGGTTTGGAAGGGGAATGATGGCGGCTGAACTTGTTTCTGCAGTGTGATGGATATGTGGTGGTTGCAGCCTCCTCACTGCACCGCACCAGCTAGGTTGCCCTTCCGACCGGACACCTGCCATCGCTGCCCGCCCTCTTTCCTCTGGCTCCTCATACCGACAGGACGTGCACCTCATCCCTCACTGCTCTCCTCCTCCTCCAACTGATCTCCCTGCTGCTGGGCAATGTTGTGCAGATGATGGGGTTTAAGGGCATTTCTTATGATCTTACACAATGGACCCATACAATTGCATTTAATGTCCAAATGTGACAGTTCTGAGGGGAAAGAAATTCACATAACCGTTCAGATCAGAAAGAAAGTGAGAAGTATTCAACAACAAGAAGTCTGAGACTGAAGCTTGATATCATCCTGCTCAGAGTATACCAGAAGATCATCCCTGAAGATCAATGGTAACCCAAGCAATCTTATTGCATGTGGTGGAATGGAGATTTGATAGCTAGGATTTACCCAAATCAGAGGGGTTGAATGGCCTCCATCTGTATGTGATGACTCTACAGCTGGAATATTCCATTTTTGAGTCAGTTTGAGAGTTGGTGGCGGGCACACGAGTTACACCGGGGTGGGGGTATTGGAGGCCGACCTTGCACTGTTCAATTCAATTAACAGTGCATCCATGAGCAGCTTGTGGCGGGGCAGGCAGGATGTCATCACCCCACTTTTTTTTCATGGGGGGAAAGGGCACCATTATTAAAGGGTCAATCTTCACTACCTCTTCCTCACTGAGGTGTAGCTGGGGTGATCAGTAAGTTTGCGGACGACACGAAAATGGCTGGACTTGCAGATAGTGAGGAACATTGTCACAGGCTACAGAAGGATATAGATAGGCTGGAAATTTGGGCAAAGAAATGGCAGATGGAGTTCAATCCAGATAAATGCGAAGTGATGCATTTTGGTAGAACTAACGTAGGGGAGAGCTATACGATAAATGGCAGAACCATAAAGGGTGTAGATACGCAGAGGGACCTGGGTGTGCAAGTCCACAGATCCTTGAAGGTGACGTCACAGGTGGAGAAGGTAGTGAATAAGGCATATGGCATGCTTGCCTTTATAGGACGGGGCATAGAGTATAAAAGTTGGGGTCTGATGTTGCAGTTGTATAGAACGGTTCGGCCGCATTTGGAATACTGCGCCCAGTTCTGGTCGCCACACTACCAGAAGGACATGAGGCTTTAGAGAGAGTGCAGAGGAGGTTTACCAGGATGTTGCCTGGTATGGAAGGGCTTAGTTATGAGGAGAGATTGGGTAAACTGGGGTTGTTCTCACTGGAAAGAGGGAGGATGAGGGGTGACCTAATAGAGGTGTATAAAATTATGAAAGGCAGATAGGGTGAATGGTGGGAAGCTTTTTCCCAGGTCGGTGGTGACGTCCACGACGGGTCATAGGTTCAAGGTAAGGGGTGGGGGGAGGTTTAACATGGATATCAGAAGGACGTATTTTACAGAGGGTGGTGGGGGCCTGGAATGCGCTGCCGGGCAAGGTAGTGGAGGCGGACACACTGGGAACGTTTAAGACTTATCTAGACAGTCATATGAACGGAGTGGGAATGGAGGGATACAAAAGAATGGTCTAGTTTGGACCAGGGAGTGGCGTGGGCTTGGAGGGCCGAAGGGCCTGTTCCTGTGCTGTATTGTTCTTTGTTCTCACTAACCCCGAGACCCTTCCTTGTTCATCCTCTACGTAACTTGCATTGCAACCACCCAGTCTCAAGCGTAGACTGACATTTACAGATGTTCCCCAAAGAGGGCAACACAGCGGCAACTCATTATTAATCATGGGAGAAATGTACCTCCCCAGGTGTACACCACTTACATAAAAGTGAACACTGTCATTTCTCGCCGGCAGGGCAACATAATTCCAGTGAGTTGCCTTTTTAATGATGATGCATGACATGCTAATGAATGCAAAACGATATTTCTTGTCGGGAAGTTTGACTTGCCTTTAAAGTCCTGAGAACATAATTGCTAAAGTTCATCTCACTCGCTAAATTGATTTTTGGCCTTGTGCCAAATTAAGTTTCCCCACCCAGCAAGGTACCCCTGCTGCCAGGACCGGAAGATTCCACACTATGGGCAGGATTCTCCGTCCATGCTCACCCCAAGACCAGAAAATCCTGCCCGAGGTCAATGGAGCTTTGCATGGTCCGCGTCCCACCTGGTACGATTCCTGTGGTGGGCGGGACAGGAAAACTCCACCCTATGATTCTACAACAGAAGTAAATGTGTCACTCCATAAGTAGATGCTTCTAAAAGAAAAGACTAGGAGTGATCCTGATACGAGATAAAACCAATGACATTCGTCTACAAGGTTCTAATATCAGCTGAGGCCAGATATGCCAAAGTAGAAAGAACTTTGAGAGAAAAACTCCATACATATTTCTATAGGAAAATAGTAGAGAGTGTTCTTTGAACGCTAGAGCAGATCTGCAAGAAAAAATTGTGTAAAATACCAGCAAGACCACACAGAGGTTACTCTCGAGGCTTCACAGTTACAATTTCAATCTGAAATACAAGTCAGGTGTTAAAAGATGCCGTATCTCATCTGTCACCACATGTGAAACATGAGATCAAAGATTTAGGTGTAAAGATCCATCAACTAATGAACATCACACCAACAAAATTAAATCAAATTAGAGATGAGAGCAGCAAAGGGAAAAAATTATAGATCCTATTTCAGGGGTACCATGATAAGATATAAGAGCCTGCAATCCAGATCAAAGATGACGGGGCGATCCTCCCAAAGAAATTCTAAGTGTCAAATTTGCGTAAAAACTGGAGTAAATCATGCTGTTTTTTTCAGCAGGACTTTCAAAATGAATCTCCCACTCTCTGCACTGTAGAGTGCACGAGCATAAACCCCATTGAAAATCCGTGGGTGGGGGCTATTCCCATTTGAGAGGCAGGTAGCATAGAGCTGAACAGGCCACTGCATGTGCGCCGATCTGTCAGCACCAAGATTGGCGCATGCGCAGTAACCGTGCACTGCCAGGCTCCCGATCGCTGGCCAGCCCCATGACCCCAGCATCACCAGCTGTGCAAACCCCAAGGCCCAATTGCTGACCCTCCAGATGTGCCCAGGCCAGCCTCCCCCCCCCCACCCCCCTCCCCACCGCAGCCCCAGCCTCCCTAGCAGGCTGAGCCCTCCTCCACCCCAATGCCCAGCCTCCGTCCCTGTCACTCAGCTCGAGTGCAGAGTGACAGTGGGAACCCCCCTACCTCCAATTGCATGCGTACACATACGCACACTTCAGGTCCTGGGCTCGCTAATGATATTTAAAATATGTGGTAATGAATATTACCACAATTAATGCAGCTCTGCACCAATTTCTGGCATGGAGCGGACGGCGCCAGAAATCCAGCTGCCAGAGACTCACGCCTAGCAGGGAGACCGCAAAACAGCCTCCGCTTAAGTCTACAAAAGCAGCGCAGCGGGATGGGAGAATCGACCCCAACATTTCATTAGAACTGGCCAGATCCAGAATCATCATATCCAAAACCATGCAGAGAAAACTTCTCCAGAAAACACATGAAGGCCACATTAGAATCAAGAAGTACAAGCTCACAGCCAGATTAGCTGTGTATTGAATAGGCATCTACAAGAGTCTTGGAAAGAATAGTATCTATATGCAGTGTACGCTAAAGGTATCAAAATAAACAACAGAAAGAGATGATAGCCACAGAATGGCATACTTGCACATAATCAAGAATGGCATCTAGACTATTCCTCTAAAGTTTCTTTTATCAAAAGTCGAAAGATTTTAGAGCTACAACAATCATCCCAGCAGCAGGAGTTCAGTTTGCTCAGCAAGGGATTTGGAAAAGGGTTATATGTGATTAAGGAATACAATTCAGAGAGATGGACAGTATGTGTTCATCATCACCACCACATTAACCAAAACCTGTTTTATAGAAAGACACATCAGGATGGTCATGAGAAGCCTCATAAAATGCCAAGAGAAACAGGAAAACCCAAACATTACCGCACTTGTCAGTCTAAGCTATACCTCCCAAGACTGCTTAATAGCAGGAAGACAACACTACCAAGCAAGATATATCCTCAATAACAAGGAGGAAGACAATAACTTACTGATGCACAGGTAGAAGGAAGTCAACACTTCACACATGTCAAATCCTTGCTGGATTTGTTTTGAGGACAAACTTTACATATACAGGATCCAATCATGAAAACCTGGAATCCAGCAAAGTTTGTTGGTGAAGCCGAGACTTCAAAGTCATTCATCGAAACTGAAAACAGTAAGCAAAGGTGAAGTAACAGCATCCATTTTTGACCTACTCCAAAGCTGGAAAAGTAAAAAGATCATTAACACCAGCAATATCACTAACAAGTGAGGCATCAACAAGCACCGACACATCAACTAAGTTAGCAGCAAGTGACACAACAGTATCAAGCACAACTAAGATCAAGCATGAGATCAGTCGTAATGCCTGTTCTTGTCAGCTTGGATCTAGTATGTCACTTTTGTGGGGACCATGAATTGGATTCAATTCAAATTGGTTTTCAGAGCAAGCAAGGAGATAGATTAGGGGTGTCCACTCTGTGCACTGGCTTTGTAATGTTGAGAAAGGAATAAAATTTTTAAAAATCAAGCACAATTCCTATAGCACCAGGATTAACCAACATATCATCAACACAGTGTGTCAACTCAGAGCAATGTCAAATTCATGAGATGGAGGTACAACATCCTAGTACCCAAATATGGTTTTTGGAAAAAAATAAGCTATAAAAGACAATCAAGATGTTCAGTTTAATTATAAAAGTTGATTTGTTATTCTTTGGTTTAGACATAATATGAAACAATTCTATTGATACATTTTTTCTTTCCAAAAGAAGGATGTTATAATGCGTATACACGAAGGGTCATCTGGACTCGAAATGTCAGCTCTTTTTCTCTTTTTACAGATGCTGCCAGACCCGAGATTTCCAGCATTTTCTCTTTTGGTTTCATATGTATACACAAGTATCCAGTGTGCCACATCGCTCACAACTGCATTAATCTGTGTATCAAACTAAGAATACATCAGTCCACAGCACATGCTGTGATCTGAGAAATTCATTCAATGAAGCTCTGACATTTGACTTTGATGAGGGGCGACCTAATAGAGGTGTATAAAATTATGAAGGGCATAGATAGGGTGAACAGTGGGAAGCTTTTTCCCAGGTCGGAGGTGACGAACACAAGGGGTCACGGGTTCAAGGTGAGGGGGGCAAGATTCAACACAGATGTCAGGGGGACGTATTTTACACAGAGGGTGGTGGGGGCCTGGAATGCACTGCCAAGCAAGGTGATTGAGGCGGACACGCTGGGATCGTTTAAGACTTATCTAGATAGCCACTTGAACAGACTGGGAATAGAGGGATACAAACGAATGGTCTAGTTGGGCACATGAGCGGTGCAGACTTGGAGGGCAGAAGGGCCTGTTCCTGTGCTGTATTGTTCTTTAGAAGTGTTGATTATTTTGAACTTCAGGAAACAATACACAATGACTACTTTTCTTACCTGAAAGCAAGGCTACATCCGAGATGAATTATGTGGAACATTAGATGTACAGCACAAAAAGGGGAGAATGTTGTATAACGTATAAACAACATATAAATAGCCAGGACTATATACAAATGGACAAACATTTTACATCCATTACAAAAATGAGGAACATTTAATCAATTTGCAGAATATACATTAGTTTATTACTCTTACAGGATTTGTTCCTCACTGCAAGGATTTTTTTCCATTTATTCATGGGATGTGGATGTCACTATTAACATCTTCATGAGCTCATCAAATTTAGAGATTACAGATAACCACAAAATGAATTAAATCATTCAATGCCATTAGTCTGAAACATCACGTGAAAGCAAGAACAATGGAGCTGTTATATTTCAGAATAACATTGATTGGGATAGGGCAAGATTAAATCATCTGTAGCAGCATGCAATCTAGACAAAACTCAGCAAAAATCAGTCAGTGCCACAGTGGACAGACAACTGCTCTTCCAAAATTATAATTCTCACAACACCACGTTAAAGTCCAACAGGTTTATTTGGTAGCACGAGGTTTTGGAGCACTGATGAAGGAGCAGCGCTCCAAAAGCTTGTGATACCAAATAAACCTGGTGTTGTGAGACTTCTTACTGTGCCCACCCCAGTCCAACACCAGCATCTCCACATCAAAAGTATAATTAATACTAAATAACTATACCATAACTTTCATTCACCAAATGCAACTTTGAAGCTGTGGTGAAATATTAAGCTGCTTAGTTTATTTCTCAGGGTTTGAAAGGTATATATAATTAACTGAAAAACAAAAGATAATTACAGGTCTAAAAAACTGTTCTTTTTATGACTATTTCTCTATTGCAAAGAACTCGATGGAATTCAGGCAATATAACATGGGCTAGATCTTTTCAAAAAAAAAATTCAGCAAGCTACCTGATACAATTTTCCTACACTCAATTTGGCAGTCAGGAGTTGGTAGGATGGGGCAGAGCCTAAGCTCGCCAGGGAAGCCAGCTTTAGATTCTCAGGGCACCATCGCTCAGGTGCCCCGATCTCCCGATGCACTGGGAGAAATCCTGCGACAATCAGCCCTCCCCCATCATCGGCTGCAGTGTAACCTCCACCCCGCCACCCCAATGACAACCACAGGTCGCATTGGGATTCTGCCAAGGAGGTCCCATATCTCAGCCTCCTCCACAGCCTACCCCTTTGTCAATCACCCTCCCCCTGCACACCCAACATGCTCCCTCCATTGTCAATAATCCCTTGCATGCCCTCCCTGCTCCCCCCCACTGCAAAGCTTTCCCTATTGCTCCCCCTCCCCCTCATAGCTACACCCCCCCCACTTAAGGCTCCAACCCCACTTAAGTCCATCCCTATGGCACTATGGTGCCCAGTGAACAGTGCCAGGGTGCCCAGTGGGCAGTGCCAGGCCCTGCGCGACCACTCAGGGGCTTCAATGGCCTCCGATACCCATGGTGTGGGCACCATGTCCGATCCCTGTTGGTGGGGATCATGAGTGATCCTCTTTTGCGGGACCTCTCACTGATGAGGGAGGAGACATCCAGGAGGTCATAAACGGCCATGCTGGATGTGTTAAGACCATAAGACATAGGTGCAGAATTAGGCCACTGGGCCCATTGAGTCTGCTCCGCCATTCAATCATGGCTGATATTTTTTTCATCCCCGTTCTCCTGTCTTTTCCCCATAACCCTGATCCCCTTATTAAATCAAGAACCTATCTCTGTCTTAAGACACTCAATGACCTGGCCTCCACATCCTTCTGCGGCAAAGAGTTCCACAGATTCACCACTCTCTGGCTGAAGAAATTTCTCCTCATCTCTGTTTTAAAGGATCGTCCCCTTAGTCTGAGGTTGTGCCCTCTGGTTCTAATTTTTCCTACTAGTGGAAACATCCTCTCCATGTCCACTCTATCCAGGCCTTGCTGCAGCCCGTAAGTTTCAATAAGATCTCCCCTCATCCTTCTAAACTCCAACGAGTACAGAACCAGAGTCCTCAAACGACAAACTCTTCATTCCAGGGATCATTGTTGTGAATGTCCTCTGGACCCTTTCCAAGGCCAGCACATCCTTCCTTAGATATGGGGCCCAAAACTGCTCAAAATACCCCAAATGGGGTCTGACCAGAGCCTTATACAGCCTCAGAAGTACATCCCTGCTCTTGTATTCTAGCCCTCTCGACATGAATGCTAACATTGCATTTGCCTTCCTAACTTCTGACTGAACCTGCACGTTAACCTTGAGAATCTTGAACAAGGACTCCCAAGCCCCTTTGTGTTAATGATTTACTAATCTTTTCCGATTTAGAAAATAGTCTATGCCTCCATTCCTCCTTCCAAAGTGCATAACCTCACACTTTTCCACATTGTATTCCATCTGCCGCCACTCTCCTAACCTGTCCAAGTCCTGCAGCCCCCCTGCTTCCTCAATACTATCTATTCCTCTACATACCTTTATATCATCTGTAAACTTAGCAACAGTGCCTTCAGTTCCTTCTTCCAAATTATCAACGTATATTGTGAAAAGTTGTGGTCCCAGCAACAACCCGAGGCACACCACTAGTCACCGGCTGCCATCCTGAAAAAGACCCCTGTATCCATGCCAGGATCTTACCCTCAACACCATGGGCTTTTAACTTATTTAACAGTCTTCGATGCGACACCTTGTCAAAGGCCTTCTGGAAATCTAAATAAACCATGTCCACTGGTTCTCCTTTATCTAACTTCCTTGTTACCTCCTCAAAGAACTCTAACAGATTTATCAGACATGGCCTCCCCTTGACGAAGCCGTGCTGACTCCATCCTATTTGATCAAGCACTTCCAAGTACTCTGCGATCTCATCTTTAATAATGGATTCCAAAACCTTGCCAATGACCGAAGTCAGGCTAACCGGCCTTTAATTCCCCATCTGCTGCCTCCCTCCCTTCTTAAACAGCGGTGTTACATTAGCTACTTTCCAGTCCTCTGGGACCCTCCCTACCTCCTGAAAGATCACCACAAATGCCTCCACAATTTCCTCTTTAGAACAATCTCTTTTAGAACCCTTGTAGTCCATCTGTCCAGGTGATTTATCCACTTTCAGACCTTTCAGTTTCCCCAGAACCTTCTCCTTAGTGATGGCCACTACGCTCACTTGTGCCCCCTGATTCTCCTGGAGCTCTGGCATCCCACTGGTGTCTTCCACCATGAAGACTGAAGCAGAGTTCCTCTGCCGTTGCTTTGTTTCCTATTATTACTTCTCCAGCCTCATTTTCCAGTGGTCCAATGTCTATTTTTGACTCTCTCTTACCTTTTATATGTTTAATGTCATGCAAATCATGACAATAGACTTCTCCTGGGCAAAGCATGGCCAGGACGGTGGCTTTCGGCGAGAGACCAACTTGTACCCAGCACGAAAGCCTCGCAAGCAGCAGGCTGGAAAGATTGCACCCCATATCTCAGTTTATCTGCTGCCTAAACCATTCAACCCTGCTTCTGTTCCATTCGACATTGGGCCAGCCTTCTCCACTTGCACACACTGTAAACTTGAGCTCATCCTAAATCACACCATCCATCCCCTTCCCGGGCTCTATGATCTACATTAGCTCTGCCAGCACCTCAATTTTAAAACTCTAATTCTTTTCAAGTCTCTCCATAGCCTTTCCCTCCCTATCTAACACTTTCTTCATCTCTACAACCTTCCCAAGATCTTGGAACACCTCCAGTTTTAGCCTCTTTTTCCACTACTCCATTTTCGATAGCTATGCCTCCAGCTGACTAGGCCCAGGGCTTTGAAATCCCCTCTCTTTGAACAGCTGCATAAGACCCATTTCTGAGAGCTTGATCATCTGTTCTAATATTTCCTTATGCGGTTTGGCATCAGATTTGTTTGATGACACTCTCGTGAAGCAACTTGAAATAATTTACTGAAGTAAAAGCTCTATACAAATGTAAATTGTTCTGGCTGTGCAATTTGAAGTGGAGCTTTAATCAAATTGGTAAAGCTGCTAACCTAATAAACAGAAGTTGGATAAAGATGTTCTAAAGTGTTTGCATCTCGGCAGAAACTATAGTTGTGACAGACATACTGGCAGTAATTTACCAAGTCTTTAGGGCTGTGTTGGGAGGTGGGAAGGCATTAGTGACATATCTGCCATTTTCTGGAGTGTCCATCAGGTGGTAGATACTGGATCTCCAGCAGGATGCATGGGAGGATCTGGCAGAGATCGCCAAGGGGTCGCCTGCCATGGTTTCAGTCTTGAAGGCGTCCATGCAGTGTGAGCGCTCAGTGTTGACCTGGAGTCTGAACGCACAGCCTCCTCCACAGAGAGAGTGACGATTCTCATGGTGAAGCATTTCCTGGGCTTGCATTCAGATATGCAACCTACACACTGACAGTAACCCCAGTGGGTCACTGCCAGTATGAGAGATGGATGAGGTACCTGGTGACTCTGCTAGCTGCCTGTGAACATCTATGCTGAGCAGCGAGGTTCAAATCAAACTCACGTTGGCAGACAAGCTGCAGCTCACATCTGTGGGCATCTCTGGTAGTAGCTTCTCCATCCCTCTGCAAGTGACCATCCCGTCTGATGATACTGTGACAACTGAGGAGTGTCCGGCTATGGTGCTAGATTCTCTTGCCCAGATGGTGCCCGCACAGGCTTGACCAGCCAGATGATGCCCACCAAGGCTGAAAGGACATTATAGTCAGGAGTTTGCCTCCAATCCAGCTGCCAATGAGAGGGGCATGAAGACATAGCACTTGTAAAACGGAACATAAAGTCACCATGATCACAAAAGGACTTCTCATGGGTGATGTATGTTTCCTTGGCACACGTGCTGGTGAATTTGTATATATGGTGTGATTGTAAAAATTTATCATTCTGTACAATGGCCTTTGTGTGCTTCATGTCTTCATTAAGAAATAGGCCTGGGAGTCATGTGTGACACAGAGGAAGGGCTGCAAACTCCAGAAGTGGGACCTTGACTTAAGGGTAACAGGATTACTTCATCAGGTGCAGGAAGGTGGGATTAGAAAGGACACCTGGGTGCCCTCAGGCTGGCATGGACAAGATGGCCAAATAGCCACCTTCTGTGCTGTAACTTTTCTATATTTCTATGATGTACTCCTTGCCATCATGATTTGGATGCCTAGCTGAAAATTTTCTGAATCAAGGCCTCCCTGGTTTCCATAAAGGAGCCTCACGTTGGGATCTTGCTCCTCACTCAGGGGTTCCTCCTCCGATGCAGCACTCGACTTGTCCTTAGTGCCTGTGGATCCAGATCGTTGTCTTTATCATTCAATGGGTATCCCTTTGACAGAGTCAGATTGTGTAGTGCACTGCAAACAACAATTAGGAAAACACACTCAAGAGGATATTGAAGTAAACCCCTCCATACCTGCTTCTATTGGCAAAGCCACTAAGCTCCCCGACTGGCATCTTGTTGGGAACATGCATGCAGTCAATCAGATCCTTGGAGGTCTTGCAATTGTTGCAAAGCCTCTAGCTCGCTCAGCCTGGCTGCCATCAGAGGAAATGAATGAAGGTGCTGACCCTTCAGAACAGAGCATCTGTAACCAGCTTCATGCAGCTGTGGGCAGCCAATTGTGAGACTCAACATGACTTCCCACTGACCCCTGGAAAGAACCTGAGGCATAAAGGTTCAAGGCCTGTGAGATCTAAAGATCCACTGGTGCACGCAAGTGGCATCTCCCTGGAGTCCTCTTCGACATTGAACCTGAATTTAGAAGGGATGAAAAATGTGAAGGTCACTTGGTCCATGCACCAACCATAAAAAGCACAGGGGCCACTGAAAATCAGAGACAATCACTGTTTAAATGGGCTTAATTAGCTCTTTGTTCATCAGCAAATGCACTTCCAACCTCCGTATGCCCCTGCCAACTGAGATATCATGAGGCAGTGCAATGACATTGGGATGCCCTCTGATGTCATTGTGCCCCATTTCGCCAAGTTCAAAATTCAGGCCATAAAATAATAGAAGGCTACAGCACTGATACAAGCCACGTGACCCATCAGATCTGTGTCAATGTTTGCTTCACATCAACTATCTGATTTGATTTATCATTGTAACATGTGTTAGTATACAGTGAAAAGTATGGTTTCTTGCATGCTATACAAAGCATACCATTCATAGAGAAGGAAAGGAGAGAGTGCAGAATGTAGTGTTACAGTCATAGCTAGGGTGTAGAGAAAGATCAACTGAATGCGAGACAAGTCCATTTCGAAGTCTGATGGCAGCAGGGAAGAAGCTGTTCTTGAGTAGGTTGGTACGTGACCTCAGACTTTTGTATCTTTTTCCCGACGGAAGGTATGTCCGGGGTGCATGGGGTCCTTAATTATGCTGGCTGTTTTTCTGAGGCAGTGAGAAGTGTAGACAGAGTCAATGGATGGGAGGCTGGTTTGCGTGATGGACTGGGTTTCATTCACGACCCTTTGTAGTTTCGTGCGGTCCTGGGCAGAGCAGGAGCCATATCAAGCTGTGGTACAACCAGAAAGAATGCTTTCTATGGTGCATCTGTAAACATTGGTTAGAGTCGTAACGGACCTGCCAAATGTCCTTAGTCTTCTGAGAAATTAGAGGCGTTGGTGGGCTTTCTTAACTATAGTGTTGGCATGGGTGAACCAGGACAGGTTGTTGGTGATCTGGACACCTAAGAACTTGACGCTCTCGACCCTTTCTACTTCATCCCCATTGATATAGACAGGAGCATGTTCTCCACTACACTTCCTGAAGTCGATGATTTTCTCCTTTATTTTGTTGACATTGAGAGATTATTGTCACCGCACCAGTTCACCAGATTCTCTATCTCATTTCTGTACTCCGTCTCATCATTGTTTGAAATCTGACCCACTACAATGGTGTAATCAGCAAACTTGAAAATCGAGTTGGAGGGGAATTTGGCCACACAGTCATAGGCGTATAAGGAATATTGTAGGGGGCTGAGAACACAGCCTTGTGGGGCACCAGTGTTCAGGATGATCATGGAGGTGGTGTTGTTGCCTATCCTTACTGATTGTGGTCTGTGAGTTAGTAAGTTCAGGATGCAGTCGCAGATGAAGGAGCCGAGCCCCAGGCGATGGAGTTTAGAGATGAGTTTCGTAGGAATGATGGTGTTGAAGGCTGAGCTGTAGTCAATAAATAGGAGTTTGACATAGATGTCTTTCTTATCTAGGTGTTTCAGGGTTGAGTGCAGGGCCAGGGAGATGGCGCTGTGATTCAACCCCTAATAATATTCTCCTACTTACAATACACAATATTTAACAACATTATTACTGTTATTCAACAAACTATCATATTCTTTATCAGATGAACTTACAGTCAACAACTTTATCTGCTACAGCTTGTCCACATTTATTTCATTTGCAGCAGCCTGTTGTGACCACAAAATCCGTGTGGGAATCAGCTCCATCTGATTACTATTGCACTTAACTTTGCTGCTGATCCAAGGCCCGTGTCAGAAATTTATTTAAGACGACAAGTTTTATTCTTTATTCATAACGGGGCATGAAAACCCTCCGCTCTGTTCTGAAGTTGGGGGCGAGACAGCATTACAAACAGCAGGTTTGAAAGATATCTGTGAAACCTGGATGCAGAGTTGCTAGGAATGGAGCGCTCAGTTGGCAGTCCCCCTGTTGGCTTTGTGGCCTTCACGAGCTTTGTGCCAGATGCCTTTTTTCAGCTCTCTTTACCAACACTTATTGGAGACTTCTAACCATGCCGAAGGAGGCCATTTGGCTGCACCGACTCTCCGAAAGGGCATCTTGCCCAAGCCCACCTCCCCACCCATAGCCTTTTGTATTTACCATGGCTAATCCACCTAACCTACACATCGAAGCTGAAGTATTTAGAAGAGGGGTCTATAGAGGAATGCTAGCCAAGTCTGCCTGCCCAATGAATGATATGTGCCCTACCGCCAACATATGCAAACCTATATCAGCAAACATGAAATTAATTCATCCGGTGGTATCATTTTCCCCAAAGTTGCATAATAAGATCTACAATATTCAAATGCTTGACGAATGATTGGTCTTCAGAAGCACGGCACATTATGTCATACTCTCATGTAATACAATGTCAAACAAGTATACCCAATGCTTGGTCTGATTGGTGGCATCTTTACAGCTGTAACCAACCACTTCTTGATACTTCAGAACATCCACTTTACAACGATTGAAACAAAGAAAACAGTTCTTCACAATCAGCAGAAAGATGTAGACCTACACTATCTCCTATGAAGACACCTATATCGTCGATAACTTTGGGGTTGATAACTTTGCTGGGTGTTTTCTACAGGCTGCCCAATAGTAACAGGGATGTTGAGGAGCTGATAGGGAAACAGATCCAGGAGAGATGTAGGAATAACAGGGTTGTCGTAACGGGAGACTTTAATTTCCCAAACATCGATTGGAATATCCCTAGGGCAAGGGGTTTGGATGGGGAGGAGTTTGTTAGGTGTGTTCAGGAGGGTTTCCTGACACAGCATGTGGATAAGCCTACAAGAGGAGAGGCTGTACTCGATCTGGTACTGGCTAATGAGCCTGGACAGGTGTCGGATCTCTCAGTGGGGGAGCATCTTGGGGATAGTGATCATAACTCTTTTTCCTTTACGCTAGCATTGGAAAGAGATAGGATCAGGCAAGCTAGGAAAGTGTTTATCTGGAGTAAGGGGAAATATGAAGCCATCAGGCAGGAGATTAGAGGCGTAAATTGGAAGGAGGCATTCTTGAGGAAAAGTAAGGTGGCAGATTTTCAAGGAATGTTTGTCTGGAGTTCTGCATGACAATGTTCCGATGAGACAGGGAGGTGTTGGTAGGTTACGGGAATCATGGTGTACGAAAGCTGCGCTGAACCTAGTGAGAAAGAAAAGGAAAGCATACAAAAGGTTCAGAGAGCTAGGCGATGATAGGGATCTAGATGAGTATACGGCTTGTAGGAAGGGACTTAAGAAAGAAATTAGGAGAGCCAGAAGGGGTCACAAGAAGGCCTTGGCAAGTAAGATTAAGGAGAACCCCAAGGCGTTCTATAAATATGTGAAAAGTAAAAGGATGAGATGTGAAGGAATAGGAACTATAAAATGTGAAGGTGAGAAAGTCTGTACAGAACCGGAAGAAATAGCAAAGGTGCTTAATGAATATTTTACCTCTGTATTCACGGTGGAAAAAGACCTGGGTGGTTGTACTACAGGATTGAGGCAGACTGAAAAGATTGAGTATGTGGACATTAAGAAAGAGGATGTGTTGGAAATTTTGAATAGCATCAAGATAGATAAGTCACCGAGACCGGCTGGGATGTACCCCAGGTTACTGTGGGAGAGGAGGGAAGAGATTGCAGAGCCTCTGGCAATGGTCTTTGCGTCGTCGATGGAGACAGGAGAGGTTCCAGAGGATTGGAGGATTGCAGATGTGGTTCCTATATTCAAGAAAGGGAACAGCGATAGCCCAGGAAATTACCGACCAGTGAGTCTAGCCTCAGTGGTTGGTAAGTTGATGGAGAAGATCCTGAGGGACAGGATTTATGAACATTTAGAGAAGTTTAGTATGCTCAGAAGTAGTCAGCACGGCTTTGTCAAAGGCAAATCGTGCCTTACGAGCCTGGTGGAGTTCTTTGAAAATGTGACTAAACACATTGACGAAGGAAAATCGGTAGATGTCGTTTACATGGACTTCAGCAAGGCGTTCGATAAGGTCCCCCATGCAAGACTTCGAGAAAGTGAGAGGGCATGGGATCCAAGGGGCTGTTGCCTTGTGGATTCAGAACTGGCTTGCCTGCAGTTGGTTGTAGACGGGTCTTTTTCTGAATGGAGGTCGGTCACCAGTGGAGTGCCCCAGGGATCTGTTCTGGGACCCTTGCTGTTTGTCATTTTCATAAATGACCTGGATGAGGAAGTGGAGGGATGGGTTGGTAAGTTTGCCGACGACACGAAGGTTGGTGTTGTGGATAGGTTGGAGGGATGTCAGTAGCTGCAGCGTGACATAGATAGGATGCAAGACTGGGCGGAGAAGTGGCAGATGGACTTCAACCCGGATAAATGTGTAGTGGTCCATTTTGACAGGTCAAATGGGATGAAGGAGTATAATATCAAGGGTAAGACTTAGCAGTGCAGAGGATCAGAAGGACCTTCGGGTCCGGGTCCATAGGACTCTAAAATCGGCCTCGCAGGTAGAGGAGGTGGTTAAGAAGGCGTATGGTGTGCTGGCCTTCATCAATCAAGGGATTGAGTTTAGGAGTCGGGAGATAACGATGCAGCTTTATAAGACCCTCGTCAGACCCCACTTGGAGTATTGTGCGCAGTTCTGGTCGCCTCATTACAGGAGGGATGTGGAAATGATTGAAAGGGTGCAGAGAAGGTTTACAAGGATGTTGCCTGGATTGGTTGGCATGCCTTATGAGGATAGGCTGAGGGAACTCGGTCTTTTCTCCTTGGAGAGACGAAGGATGAGAGGGGACCTAATTGAGGTGTACAAGATGTTGAGAGGTTAGATCGGGTGGACTCTCGGAGGCTTTTTCCCAGGGCTGAAATGGTTGCTTCGAGAGGACACAGGTTTAAGGTGCTGAGGGGTAGGTAGAGATGTCAGGGGTAAGTTTTTCACCCAGAGGGTGGTGGCTGAGTGGAATCGGCTGCCGTCAGTGGTGGTGGAGGCAAACTCGATAGGGTCTTTTAAGAGACTTCTGGATGAGTACATGGGACTTGATAGGATTGAGGGCTATAGGTAAGCCTATATATAAGCCTTGGTAGGTAGGGACATGACCGGCGCAACTTGTGGGCCGAAGGGCCTGTTTGTGCTGTATTTTTTCTATGTTCTATATCTACCATACGATCCGATGCTGCTTCCACATGCAGGAACAGCAGTGCTCAGCTCTCACCTGCAACTTGGTACATCTTCTTGCATGCAAGCTGCAATGGAGCTGCACTAACTGCTGTTGTTAAAAGCCATTTGGCAGTCCTGTTCATTCATATTTTCGAAAAAAACAGGATTCATACCGAAACCATAAAATCCCGCCGACTCTCCGATTCCCGTGACTGCAGGACGGTAAAATTTCAGCCTTGGTCCTTTGAGCTAGCGTTCCATTCTGGGACTTATTTAAAACAAGGAAGTTAAGGATAACATCAAATGGGATTGTAACACTCAATGGCAAGCATCTATTTTCTTAGAAGAGGAAACAAAATCTGCACACAAGACTCCATGGCCGGAATTTTACCGTCCTGCCCACCATGGGAATCGGAGCGGGCGAGGGGTAGATCATGGAAAGGTCCGTTGACCTCGGGCAGGATTTTATGGTATAGGGACAAACAAGGCCATAACATCCCATCGCATGCGTAATCTCACCAAGGCCCTGTAAAGTTGCAGTAAGTCATCCGTATGTGTGTACTCAAATCCTCTTGCAATGAAGGCCAACATAGCATTTGCTTAATGTACCTGCAAACTTGCTTGCTTTCAGTGACTGGTGTACAAATTTAAATTTATTTATTCGTGTCACGAGTAGGCTTATATTAACACTGCAATGAAGTTACTGTGAAAATCCCCTAGTCACCACACTCCGGCACCCATTCAGGTACACTGAGGGCGAATTTAGCATGGCCAATGCACCTAACCAGCACATTTTTCGGACCGAGGGGGGAAACCGGAGCACCCAGACAGTGACAAAAGCTGGGAACCGAACCCGGGTCCCTGGCATTGAGAGGCAGCAGTGCTAACCACTGTACCACCATGCTGACACCCAGATCTCTTTACATGTCAACATTTCTCAATCCATCACCATTTAAATAATAAAATAATTGAAGAATTATACAGGCTCAAAACATTAACTACATTTATCTTTCCACAGATACTGCCAGACTTGCTGAGATTTTCCAACATTTTCTGTTTTTACACCATTTAAATAGAATCCCTATTCAGCCCATCGAGTCTGCACCAACAACAATCCCGCCTAGACCCTATCCCATAACCCCACATATTTACTCTGCTAAACTCCCTGACACTAAGGGGCAATTTTGCATGGCCAATCTACCTAACCTACACATCTTCTGCCATTCTGTTTCTGTCTGTCTAAAGTGGATCAGACTTCTTCGCTGTGCATCCTAATTAAAAATTCTATCACGTTATGGTCACTGTTCCCTAAAGAACCCCACACAACAAGATTATTAATTAACCCCTTCTCACTGCATAATACCAAATCTAGGGTAATCTGTTACCTCATTGATTCCTCAGTATGCTGATCTAAAAACACCATCTTTTACACACACCAGGCATTCATCCGCCACAGTATCGTTGCTTATTGGGTTTGCCTAATCAATGTGTAAATTAAAGTCAGCCATGATTACTGTAGCACTGTTTTTACGTGCATCTCTGATTTCCTATTTAATACCATCCCCTACATTACCACTACTGTTTGGAGACCTATACACAACTCCCATTGATGTTTTTTGCCCCTTGTTGTTTCTTAGCTCCACATAGACTAATTCTACATCTAGGTTTTCTGAGCCAATATCCTCTATTGCACTGATTTCATCCTCAACTAAGATCAGCACCCATCTCCTTTTCCTCTGTCCTTCCTAAAACTAACTTGGATCTGAAGGAAAATGTTGGCCGACCAAATTTTTCTCAACAATGATTTATGACAGAACTAAGAACATAAGAAATAGGAGCAGGAGTAGGCCATCTAGCCCCTCGAGCCTGCCCCGCCATTCAATAAGATCATGGCTGATCTGATAGTGGTTTAGTTCCACTTACCCGCCCGCTCCCCATAACCCTTAATTCCCTTATTGCTCAGAAATCTATCTACCTGCGACTTAAACATATTTAACGAGGTAGCCTCCACTGCTTCAATGGACAGAGAATTCTAGAGATTCACTACCCTCTGAGAGAAGACGTTCCTCCTCAACTCTGTCCTAAACTGACTCCCCCTTATTTTGAGACTGTGTCCTCTAGTTCTTGTTTCCTTTCTAAGTGGAAAGAATCTCTCTGCCTCTACCCTGTCTAGCCCCTTCATTATCTTATAAGATCTCCCCTCAGCCTTCTAAACTCCAACGAGTACAGGCCCAATCTACTCAATCTCTCCTCATAAGCTAACCCCTCATCTCCGGTATCAACCTGGTGAACCTTCTCTGTACTCCCTCCAAGGCCAATATATCCTTCCGCAAATAAGGGGACCAAAATTGCACACAGTACTCCAGCTGCGGCCTCACCAGTACCTTGTACAATTGCAGCAAGACCTCCCTGCTTTTATACTCCATCCCCTTTGTGATAAAGGCCAACATTCCATTTGCCTTCTTGATCACCTGCTGCACCTGCAAACTGAGTTTTTGCGATTCATGCACAAGGACCCCCAGGTCCCTCTGCACAGTAGCATGTTGTAATTTTTCACCATTTAAATAATAGTCCATTTTACTATTATTCCTTCCAAAGTGGATAACCTTACACTTGTCAACGCTATACTCCATCTGCCAGATCCTCGCCCACTCACTTAGCCTATCCAAATCTCTCTGCAGACTTTCCGCATCCTCCACGCAATTCACTTTCCCACTCATCTTTGTGTCATCTGCAAACTTTGTTACCCTACACTCAGTTCCCTCCTCCAGATTGTCTATGTATATGGTAAATAGTTGAGGCCCCAGCACCGATCCCTGCGGCACGCCACTAGTCACCAAATGCCAACCAGAAAAGCACCCATTTATTCCAACTCTCTGCTTCCTGTTACATAGCCAATCCTCAATCCACGCTAACACTTTACCCCCAACTCCATGTACCTTAATCTTCTGCAGCAACCTTTTGTGAGGCACCTTATCGAACGCCTTCTGGAAATACAAAGACACCACATCCACCCGTCAACTGCACCCGTCTCTGTCAACTGCTCTCGTTACATCTTCATAAAACTCCAGTAAATTCATCAAACACGACTTTCCCTTCATGAATCCATGCTGCGTCTGCTTGATCGAACCATTTTTTTTCCAGGTGTCCTGCTATTTCTTCTTTAATGATGGATTCCAGCAATTTCCCAACTATGAACGTTAAGCTAACCGGCCTGTAGTTACCGACCTTTTGTCTACCTCCTTTTTTAAACAGTGGCGTCACATTAGCTGTTTTCCAATCAGCCAGCACTTCCCCAGAGTCCAGCGAATTTTGATAAATTACAACCAACGCATCTGCTATTACTTCTGCCATTTCTTTCAGTACCCTGGGATGCATTCCATCCAGGCCCGGGGACTTGTCTACCTTTAGTCCCATTAGCCTACCAAGCACTACCTCTTTAGTAATAGTAATCGTTTTAAGGACCTCACCCCCTACAGTCCCACGACCGTCAATTTTCGGTAAGCTATTTGTGTCCTCTACCGTGAAGACCGACACAAAAAATTTGTTTAAGGCCTCGGCCATTTCCTCGTTTCCCATTATTAAATCCCCCTTCTCGTCTTCTAAGGGTCCAACATTTACTTTAGCTACTCTTTTCCTTTTTATATATTTGTAAAAACTTTTACTATCAGTTTTTATATTTTGTGCTAGTTTAGTTTCATAATCTATCTTTCCTTTCTTTATCGCTCCACGACCCTCTCAGGAAAGAAATATTTCCTCCCCTTTCATTCACTTAATAATTACTTTAAATTTGTCTCCACATAGCATCTTAATAAAACCAACCCGATAAGCATAATAATGAAGAAATTCATCACTCTTACTAGTTACAGTAGAAAAATCTAACACTCAAGACTTTGTCTTAACTCCACAGATAATATTTCCTGGTGAACTGTTACTGTGGGCTAAATTTTCCATCCGGCCCACCATGGGAAGCGTCATAGACAGGATAGAAACTTTGGCGGACCATTGAAAGGTCTGTTGACCTTGGATGGAAATTTCTGGACTTGGGGCAGGTGAGACTAGAAAATCCCATCCTGTGTCTTTGACACTGTATTTAGAAAACTAAAACTATGCACAGTTCTCCAACTGTGGGCTGCTACCTCCTTGCTTTTGTATTCTGTGCCTCCAGAGGCAAAAAAAAAATCCCATTTGCTTCCTTGAAAATGATACATCAGAATATATAGAAATTACAACAAACAGATCTACCAGCTAGATCGGCATTTACCTTCCAATCCGTATCTAGCTGAGCTGCCAAACTTTAATGATCTGCGAATCTATAGAGCAGTGTTCTCCTGCTTCTCTATTTTTATTTTTTACTATTTAAGGCACATTTCCTTTCCCTAATCAATGCCAGAAAGGGGGAATGAAAGAGAAGCACCATTATTTGGAAGACACCATTAATAGGATAACTGCACTTCATTTAAAAATAGAAAGAAATGAAGCAGATTTAAAATGCAGTCAATTCAGAGCATGTAGAGTTTAATATGGTACATACCTTTCATTCAGGCTCTTGCTTTTCTTCCAACCTACTGAAAAGAGACAGTATTAGCAAAATCATACATTAATTACCAATTCATTACAGTTGCATTCGATTATAATGGTTGACAAATGCAGCACACATTAGGGTCATAAACACAAAAGAGAAAGGATTTAACACTTGTCTACCAATACTTTTATTGAAGCAGTGCGCATACTGTATTCAGAACATTATCAAATGATTCACCTGTAGCCAGTCTTTCCAAACCAGAAGGTGATGTCAAATGGATGTACATCGGTATACAAGTTTAGCATATTATCAGGTACTACAGATATGTGAAGGGCAAACTTTCAGGTATTGATTATCACCAGTGTACAAAACAATTAGTCTACTCAGTGTTATATCTTATTTTCCTTTTGTTTGATAGTATCTGCAAATCAGGAATCTACTCAGGCTCCAGATTTGTAGTTTTCTTTTTAAAAGCAGTGAGATAGACTACTGCATATCAAAGCATTGGATTGTTCAACTTACAAAGTCATCTGAAAATGTAAACTGCTGGTTGAAGTCTTAGAAAGCAGAAAAAAAGGAAGCAATCACAGAATGCCTACAGTACAGAAGGAGGCCATTCAGCCCATCGAGCCTGCGCCGACCACAATCCCACTCAGACCCTATTCCCGTAACCCCACACATTTACCCTGCTAATCCCCCTGACACCGGGGTCAATTGAGCATGGCCAATCAACCTAACCTGCACATCTTTGGACTGTGGAAGGAAACCAAAGCACCCGGAGGAAACCCACTCAGACATGGGGAGGGAGCGCAAATTCCACACAGATAGTGACCGAGGCTGGAATTGAACCTGGGTCCCAGGTGCTGAGAGGCAGCAGTGCTAACCACTGTGCCACCGGTAATCATTTTGATTGATTTTGCAGATGGTACTTTCCAAGGAGGTAGGGAAAACAATAGCTATTGGCCAGATTACATTCTCAGCACCTGAAGTTGTATTTATCTCCAACTTCTACCCTTCATAGAGAGTATAGAATGTGTCATAGAATATGTCTTCACTTAAAATTCCTCTCCCATCTGCAGTCAATGCAATTTTAAAGAAAAATCACAAGGACCTCAATACAATACTCTCAGCAAAAGATAAAATACTTCTTCATACTTTTTATTCAGTGATTTATCAAACCATATGGAGTCTTCACCAAATACCAGTACACTCCTGGTAACCCAGTGAATCCCAGGATCTCCGGTCCTAAATTCTGAAAGGGAGTAGCAATTACATACAGGGAAAAGAAGTGTTTTTGTTGTAGAAGGCATTTGTACGTATGTGCACAGGATTACAGTGTTAGTATTTCAAAATAAAAAAGATACAGAATTCAAGATGCCTGGTCTCAGATGGACAGAAATCTAATGACCTTTTAGCATTCCCCAACAAGGTTCACAGTTCTTCATGCATGTCCTCCACATTTTCATACTATAACAACCCCACGGAGGTGAAAGTCCTATCACCAAGTTACTTTATTTACACCATACATCTGTACACAGCCAGCTCTCCAGTTGCTCCCTGCTGAATGCAGGCTGGGAGTCTGACACACCTGCTTTAAATAGGGAGCATGAGGCTCCCTGATTTAACCATTAATTAAGACTCATCAGGTAGCTCTTTTAAGGTACCAACGTAATAAACGAACTCAAACTAACTTAGGGACAAAGTAAAAGGGGAGCTCCCCAAAAGGAAGGGGGGAACAGCCCGAACCAAAATCAAAGTCGAAAGGAAACTTAAAACGTCAAACCAAAAGGTGATTATCGGGGTCGACAATACACCCCAGCCCCTGCGGCGCCCAGCGGTCGCGGAAGGCGTCAACCGCGCCCGTGGACACCGCATGCTCCCTCTCCAGAGACACCTGGCCGCGAATGTAGCCGCGGTAGAGGGGCAGACAGTCGGGATGGACGGCCCCGTCGATCGCCCGCTGCCTGGACCTATTGATGGCGCGTCTCACCAGGCCCAGGAGCAGGTTCACGAGGAGGTCGGCGTCCCGACCCGCCCCTCTCCGCACCAGGTGCCCGTAGATCAGGAGCGTGGGACTGAAGTGCAAACAAAACATCAGTAAAAGATGTTTGAGGAAACCAAAAAGGGTGTGCAGTCTAAAACACAGAACGTAGACATGGTCCACGGACTCCACGAGGCCACAGAAAGGGCAGTCTCAGGAGCCCGTGTACCGGAAAAACCTACGGTTGCACGGCACTGCTGCGTGCAGCACCCTCCACCCCAGGTCCCCGAGATAATTGGGGGAGATCCCTCCGTAGAGGGACCTCCACTGGGGACCTCCGCTGCCCGGCGGCAACAAGGCCCGCCAAGGTGTATCCGGGCGACGGGCGAGGACGCGGTAGTGAAAGGTGTGCAGCAGCAGCCCGTACAGGAAACGCCTCCGCGCGGTGGAAAAGGGCACGGAGGGCATTTCCGCGAGGCGGCACACGCAGTGGGGCACCTGACCCGGGGGAGGGGGGGTTCTAGGCTTCGGGCTAATGTGAAATTCCGTCCGAGCAGGGGAACGCTCGGGCGGGATCCCACCGCACGCCTGCGCCGCCTCCAGACCGCGTGCGCACTCAGGGCCGAGCACGACCGTCCTAAGGTCTTGGGTGGCTTTGGCCGCGCGCCGGACGGCCACCCCCGCGCGCTCAGCCAGCACGTGGGGGCTCATCCAGCCCGCTCCTCCGCCATCCAGCACGTCCCCCGATCCTGGTCACCCCGGCGTCCACGGCCCTCCTCTCCACCAGCCACCTGAAGTTGTAAGGCTGGAGGTGCGGATTCCTGAGCAGCGGCTCTCGCACGAGACCCGCTACTCCTGACGGGGGAGAGCTGCGTCGCGAGGCGACCGTGTTCCAGACCGTGAGGAGGTCCTGGTAAAAGACGGGCAACTCCCGCAGGGAGGTGGGAATACGCCCCAGGTTGATGCGCAGGAGCTGCACGTCGTAATTGAGGTCGTGCAAGTGGCGGAAAAAATACGTCGCCATCGCACACCATCGTGGAGGAGGCTCGATGTAAAGGTATCGCTGCAGGGTCTGGAGGCGGAAGGTCGCTACCTGCGTGCGGAGGCACACCAGACCTTGTCCGCCCTCCTCAATCGGGAGATGCAGCACCTCGGCAGCGACCCAGTGCAGTCGGTTGTCCCAGAAAAACCGCACGAGGGCTTTCTGCATATCGGTGACAAAGCCAGGGGGAGGGGTCAAAGTGACCAGCCGGTACCACAGCATGGAGGCGACCAGCTGGTTTATGACGAGAGCTCGCGCCCTGTAGGACAGCACTCGGAGCAGTCCTGTCCAGTGACCCAGGCGGGCGGAGACTTTGGCCTCCAACTCCCGCCAGTTCGCCGCCCAAGATTCCTCGGCTGGGCAGAGATGGACCCCCAGGTAGAGGAGGTTGGTCCTGCTCCAGGTGAAAGGCCTGAGCTCCTCCGGAAGGGGGTCCGTCTCCCACGGACCGACCAGGAGTCCGGAGCACTTGGCCCAGTTGATCCTGGCGGAGGACGCGGCGGAGTACACCGCCTGGCATTCTCGCATCCTCCGCAGGTCAGCCAGGTCCGTGAACATGAGGAGCACGTCGTCGGCGTAAGCAGACAGGACCACCCCTACATCCGGACCATGCAGAGTCAAACCCGACAACCTCCTCCGCAAGAGGCGCAGGAATGGCTCCACGCATATAGAATACAGTTGGCCGGACAAGGGGCAGCCCTGCCGTACTCCTCTCCCAAAGCGAAGGGGCGCCGTCAGGGACCCGTTAACCTTAATCAGACACTCTGCGGCAGAGTAGAGTAATCGGATCCGGGCGACAAACTGCATCCCGAACCCGAATGCCCGCAGAGTCCCGAGCAAATACTCGTGCTCCACCCTGTCGAACGCCTTCTCCTGATCTAAGGACAAGAAGGCGCTCGACAGACCAGCCCTCTGGGAATGGTGGATCAGGTCCCAGACCAGATGGAGGTTATCGTGAATCGATCGGCCCGGGACTATGTAGGACTGGTCAGGGTGGATCATGTGGTCCAGCACGGACCCAAGGCGTGAGGCTAATGCCCTGGCAAAGATTTTATAATCCGTGCTGAGGAGGGAGACCGGGCGCCAGTTTTTAAGGCACCGGAGATCCCCCTTCTTTGGCAGCAGGGCAATGACGGCCCTGCGCCACGAAAGGGGCATCTCCCCGGTGGCGCTGCTCTCCTCCAGGACCCCCGCGTAGTCGCCCCCCAGGACGTCCCAGAACGCCCTGAAGAACTCTACCGTCAGCCCGTCCAGCCCCGGGGCCTTGCCCCGACCGAGGCCATTGAGGGCGTCGGTCAGCTCGGCCACGGTGATGGGGGCCTCGAGCCTGCCGCGCCCTCCGGGCTGACTTGCGGAAGGTCCTCCCACAGAAGTCTGCGGGCATCCTCGCTGGACGGATCCGGAGAGAAGAGGGAGGTGTAATAATCCCGGGCGATGGCCCGGATGCCCTCCGGATCCGAGACGGGGGAACCGTCGTCGGCCAGCAGCGTAAGGAGCTGCTGACGGTTAGCCCGCCCTTTTTCCAGCGAGTAGAAGAAGGGGGAGCCACGGTCCAGGTCCACCTGGAACTGGAGCCGCGACCTCACGTACGCGCCGCGGGACCCGACCAGTTGCAGGTCCCGCAGCGCGCCCTTCTTCTCCCTGTACTCTAGCCGCAGGGCCGGGTTCGCGTCGGGCTGACTGAGACGTGCCTCCAGGTCGAAAAGTTCCTTCTCCAACTCCTCGAGCCTGGATTTCCGCCTCCTCGTCGACCCCCTCGCGTACTCCTGACAGAAGGTCCGAACGTGAGTCTTGCCCACGTCCCACCATAGCCTCAAGGAGGGGAAGCCTCCCCGCTTCCTTCTCCAGCCGGCCCAGAATCGACGGAACGAGTCCAGGAAGCGCTCGTCCTCCAGCAGCGTGTTGTTGAAGTGCCAGTACGCGGACCCCCCCCGGACGCGAGACAGAGCAAACTCCGCCCACACCAGGTGGTGGTCCGTGCACGGCACCTGCCGTATGGAGGCCGACGGCACGCCGGACAAGTGCGCCCTCGAAATGTAAAGGCGGTCGATTCTGGACGCTCCGCCTCCAGGCCTCACGTAACTGAAAGCTCTGGAGCCAGGATGGAGATGTCTCCAGGCGTCCACCAAGTCACGGGTCCCGAGCAGGTCCCGCAACTTCATCATCGCCGGGGTGCGCTGCCAGAAGCCGGCGCGGTCCCGTGCCTCGAGGGTGCAGTTGAAATCCCCCCCGAGGATGATGCATTCGCCCCCAGCGATGGTGTCGAGGTGAGCGGACACTTTCTCGTAGAAAGTCGTTTGCTGCGGTCCGGCGCCCGGGGCGTAGACGTTCAGCAAGTGAATGACCACGCCCCCCACACGGACCGTCAAGTGCAGCAACCGGCCTGGCACCGGCTCCTTGACCCCCAAGATCTCCGGCTGAAAATTCAGGGCCAACAAGATAGCCACCCCGCTAGAAGCGAGAGTGAGGTGGCTCATGTAGACCCCCCCTCGCCACTCCAGGAGCCATCGGGCTTCGTCTCCTGGAATGGTACGGGTTTCTTGCAGGAAGCACACCGCATACTTCCCGTCGCGGAGGACCGAGAAGTTCTGGAACCTGCGGAGTGGCTCGCTGCTGCCGTTGACATTGAGGCTGGCTATAATTACCTTCATGTCAGTAGCATTGTGCCAACGTCACCACTTATCTAAGTGCGTGGGGGGGCGCTGGTGAAAGACGCGCCAGTCCGCTCCCCCTTGAGCCCGTCGAGGAACTCCCGTACCCGACGCCGCTCTCTTTCAGTCAGGTCCGACGCGGCCTGGGAGCAGGCCCGCGTGGACCGGACGAGCAGCGCCAGGTCTGACCAGCGGTCGAGGGCTAGTCGGACGCTGTCAGGGCGACCAGAATGGTCTTCGATGAAAGCCCTGAGTTCCCCAAAGGGGATGAGGGGCAACTTGGTGAGGGGCACGAGGGAGTCCCCCGCCTCGCTACAGGTGGACCCTGAAACGATCCTCGTGCCCACCACCGAGCAGCTTACCTCCTCGGGGCCGTCGCCCTTCGACTCCGAGTCCCCTGCGCAGGGCGTACGGCACGGAGCCGCCGACTAGTCCTGACTGCCCCCCGATCCCACCCCCAGGATCGGCGGAGGAGGGGTTCCCCTCGGGCTCTCGACCCTGCGTTTGTGGGTCCGTGGGCGGCGGCGGCTCCGTCCCCCCCCCCTGCCCCGAACGCCTGGACACCCCCCAAACCCGGAGAACCCTCCGGATTCACATTGGGGGTGCCCAGCATCAAAGGCTGGGACAGAGAGGGGGAGATAAATTCCTCGCCACCGCCGCCCAGGGACCCGAACATTGGGGTGCTGCTCCAGTCCCCCGGCAAGCTGTAAAAGGAGGACGGGTCGAATTCGACCGGGCTGAACGGAGCCGCGAGGGCCCCGCCCACACCTGGCCTCGGGGAGACCCGTCCGGGGGACTGCAGCAGCACGTGTTTTGTTTTCAGTTTCTTCTTGCCCCCGGTCTGGGGACAAGGTGTAGAAAACAGGTGGGGGCGTGGCAGGCGATGACATAAACGGGGGGGCGGGGCGCACAACCCTCGAACCCACGGCTCCCGAGGGGCAGCGCCTCTTCTTGCTGTTATGCCCGTGGGTGGGAGACGCTGCCTGCACCCCGCCCCTCTTAACCTTTCCCCGAGCAGGCAGCCGATGTGACTGGGGTGGAGGGGGTCGGGGTCGCGTTCCTCCCCTTTTAGCGGGGTCATCTGGCCTCGCGGATGCTCCACTCCCTCCCCACCGGCAGCCAAGGTGGCGGCTGCTGCCGGCGTGGCCTCCCCTTGCGGGGGGCCAGGTGGTGTTTGCTTGGGGGGGGGGGGGGGAAGAGGGGGCTGCGGTGCCAGCTGCGGCCGCCTTGGATTGGGGATCGGCGGCCGCCTTGGAGACAGGGCAGTTCTTTTTAATGTGCCCCGCCTCCTTGCAGGCATGGCACCGCACGCCGTCCGCGGACCAGAAGACCCGGTAAGTAGTCCCATCGAAGGGGACATTGAAGCCCCCTTCCAGGCACTCCTCCCGGGCCAGGCGGACATATACCTGGCACCGGAAGGAGTACACGTGCCTGAGGGCCTGGTAACGAAGACCGAGCGGGACCGGCGCCACCTCGGACCTGACCTCCCCCAGTAGATGGAGGTGGGGGAGGAGGAGTTCCACGGGGATGAAGGGCGGGACGTTCGAGATGACGACTCGATGGGCGGTGGCCTCCAGGGGGTCGACCACCAAGAACGTCCCGCCCACCGTGAGCCCCTTTTCCAGGGCGAGGTGGACCGCCCGCTCGGCCTTCAGAAAAAATACGGCCTTGCCGTACATCTTTGAGGCTGCGACAATGGCTGAGGGGCCGACAACCCCAGCCATTGCCCGAACGCAAGCCTCGATGGTCATGTCGGGGTGGGCGTAGCACTTTACCCCAAGTTGTTTAGTTATTAATTTGAAAGGTGGCAGGGCCTTGGGTGCCGTGGGGCCCCTGGCTGCCGCCACACCTGCATAGTTGGGCCTAGACGGCCCTGCCACCGGTGACGGTGTCGTGGTCACCATGATGTTAATGGGTGCTACGCCCACCCCGAGACTGGCCAGATGCACGGCAGGGCGTATTAGTTTTGATTTGTCCGTGGGGTGAGGGGTGCAGGGAGGGTTGAGTGAGGGGCCTCCCTGTCCTTTACGTGAGGCACAGAGAGGGGGGGCAGAGAGGGAAGGGAGTATGGGTGTGGGGGTGTGGGGGGGGGGTGGGGGTGGTGTCTCTGCCCTAGTATTGGAGGACAGAGAGGGAATGAGGGAGGGAGGGGTGGGTGAGGGTTCAGGCACTCTCTCCCCGGATATCAGAGAGGGAGAGAGAGGGGGATGGAGGAGCAGGAGGGAGGATGAGAGACAGGGCACTGAGGTGGGCTAGTGCCCCAGGTCAGGAGTGGAGGAGGGGGAGGGTGCCGGTGTTGAGGGCAGCAGCAGTGGGTGGGGGGGACTTTTAATCTTCAGCCCTATTGGGCCTGACAATGAAAAGTCCAGGAGTGTCTTCGCCCCCCACCCCTGTAAAAGATGTTCTGTGTTCTTCCCCCCCTCCCTTTCAGGCACAGACCTTCAATGGTTAGGGGCACCAGCCCAACAACTCAGTCCTTTGATGTTGATCTATTTTTCTTTTTGTTGACTGTTGTCCTCCCTCCTGCAGATGGAAGTCTTTGTCTCTCCCTTTCTCCCTCTCCTCTCTCAAGGAGAGAGCACCTTCAGTGGCTGGGTGGGCAGGTTCCTTCCTTCCTCCTTCTGGTGAATCCTCCACAAAAGCAAAAAGACCCTTCCACCCAGCTTCTCTTTTCCTTCCTGTCAGCAGCAAGAACCTCTTCTGGACACAGGCAGCTCGAACAGGTGCTCCCTGCTGAATGCAGGCTGGGAGTCTGACACACCTGCTTTAAATAGGGAGCATGAGGCTCCCTGATTTAACCATTAAGACTCATCAGGTAGCTCTTTTAAGGTACCAACTTAATAAACTAACTCAAACTAACTTAGGGACAAATTAAGAGGGGCAGCGCCCCAAAAGGAGGGGGAACAGCCCAAACAAAAACAAAGTCGAAAGGAAACTTAAAACATCAAATTAAAATGTGATTATTGGAGTCTATAATCCACCCCAGCCCCCGTCGTGCCCAACGGGCATGGAAGGTGCCAACTGCGCCCATGGACACCGCATGCTCCCTCTCCAGGGACACCTGCTGCAAATATAAAGACTCATCGGGTATCTCTTTTAAAAGGTACCAACTTAATAAACTAACTCACAGTAACTTAGGGACAAATTATAAGGGGCAGCTCCCCAAAAGGAGGGGGAACAGCCCGAACCAAAAATCAAATCACAAAGGAAATTTAAAACATCAAATCAAAATGTGATTATCAGGGTTAATAAAACATCCCAGCCCCTGCGTTGCCCAGTGGGCACGGAAGGCGTCAACTGTGCCCGTGAACACCACATGCTCTCTCTCCAGGGACACCTGGCCGCGAATATAAAGACTCATCAGGTATGTCTTTCAACACCAACCAAATAAATGAACTCAAATTAACTTGGGGACAAATTAAAAGGGGCAGCTCCCCAATTTCATACTCTAGCAAGCCAACCTAATTAGTCTGGCTGAAGTCATCACACATACATACTACAAAATTAGAACAAGACAACAATTAGTGACATTATTAATGCAATAATATAGCCTAATCAAATTGTAACATTCACTTAACATTCCCCCTGGTGCCTCATATCAACAATTTAAATGTTCGTAAGAAATAGACTTCCTTGCGGGGTTACTTCACAAGCAATCCTATAAGATGAGTACAGAACAGAACTCATACTTTTGATCCAATCACGATTAAATAGCTCTCAGAGTTCAAATATCCCAATCTCCCATTTTAAAGTATGTGATACCGTTTTTCTGATAACCCATTTAATGAATCAAATACCTCAATTATTATTCTACTTCAGGTTAAATTGGCACCATAGATTTAATTATTCATACCCTATAGCATAAATTGTGCCAAAGGTTTTTAATGTCAGTATATCTACTTTAAATGGCTGTGAAGAATGGCACAGGAAATATTATGGAGAGAACTGTTTGTAATTTGTGAATGTCACCACCAGTATTATCATTCTAAAATACTTGCACCAAATTACTAATATAGACAATAAAAGACACCCAGGAGCAATTAGTTATTTTAAGAGATTAAAAGGTATCAAATAACACTCAAACATAAGAAATCTGAATTCCAATATCAGATTGTAGTCTTTACATTATTCCTATAAATCTTTATTAAAAATATGTTTTTATAATTGATACATCTTGAGATTCAATAGCATTCAGTGTTAATTCTTGTTAAAATATCAGCAACAGGCATTATGACATGCACCTAAGGAATACCAATTGTATCAGAATCACCTGCTAAAATCCAAAGTTATCCATCTTCATTTAAGTTTAAATAAATGCATTTGGTTACACAGTTTGAGGAATTTAAAACAATGCAGTCATTTGTTTGAGGTCATCACTAATCTATTTGAAATTTAGATGCCACTTCATTACAAAGTGTAACAATTATATATATTTTTATAAAGCAACTAAAATAGTGGCACTTTTTGAACCCATTTGGAGGAATAAGTCGAGAAGACAATCAACATCAAGCTGCCACAACCAGATGCTTTTCATAAGCGTTACAAAGAACTACAAGGCAAAAATAACTTAACACTCCAGTTTACCATATTAACCCATACAAATCAGAGATTAAGTGGCATTTCCCAAACAGCCAACTATTAGAACAAACAAACAAATGCAAGCACGCACACCCCAACCCCAAGATGAGTAGCAAATCAGAAGATTGGACAGAATGTTAAAAACAAGCAAAAAAATGATTAAAAGATTAATAAGAAAGAAATTAGAGCATAAGTAAAGTCTAATTAGAAATATAATGACACTAGAGATGCACAGTGGTTAGCATTGCTGATTCACAGCGCCAGGGACCTGGGTTCGATTCCAGCCTGGGTTACTGTCTGTGTGAAGTTTGCACATTCTCACCGTGTCTGCGTGGGTTTCCTCCGGGTGCTCTGGTTTCCTCCCACAGTCCAAAGACGTGCAGGTTAGGTGGATTGGCCATGCTAAATTGCCCCTTAGTGTCAGGGGGACTCGCTTGGGTAAATGCATGGGATTATGGGGATAAAGCCCGAGTGGGATTGTATTCGTTGCAGACCTGATGGGCTGAATGGCCTCCTTCTGCACTGTAGGGATTCTATGATTTGAGATCTTTAAAAAGAGTTAACAAAAGTGAGTGTTGGTCTTATAGAAAGTGATTCTGAGGAATTAATAATGGAAAATAAGGAGATGGCAGATGAATTGATCTGATATTTTGCATTGCCCTTCACTATAGGATACATGTGATATCCCAGAAATAGCTGAAAATCAGGAATGGAAAGGGAAGAGGAACTCAAGAAAATTACAATCACTAGTGAAGAGAAACTTAGCAAACTGACAGGTCCTTGGGTCCTGGTGAGTTTCAACCCAAGATCTTAAAGTAGCTAGTGAGATAGTTGATGCATTGATTTTAATTTTCTAAAATTCACTAGATTCAGGAATGTTCCATTAGATAGGAAAATAGCTAATATTATTCAAAAAGGGAGAGAGATAGCAGGAAATATAGGCCAGTTAGCATAACATCTGTCATGTAAAAATTAAAGAGTTATAAACGGGCACCAATTTATTGGAGTTCTATGAAGGTGCTGTGGATAAAGGGGTTGTTTGGACTTAGATTTCCAGAAGGCATTTGGTAAGGTGCCACATCAAAAGTTATTGCAGAAAAAAAAAGCTCATGGTGTACAGGGTAACATATTGGCATGGATAGAAGATTAGTTTGCTAACAAGAAACAAACAGTAGGCATAAATGGATCATTTCCTGGTTTGCATGATGTAACAACTGGTGTGTCACAGGGATGGTGCTGGGGCCTCAACTCTACAATTTATATAAATGATTTGGATGAAGAGGTGAGCTACATTTGCTGATGACACAAAGTTAGATACAAAAGTAAGTTGTGAAGGGGACATAAGGAGGTTACAAAAGGATATAGACAAGTTGGGCAAATGGGCAAAGATCTGGAAAATGTGAAATTGTCCATTCTGGCAGGAAGAATAAAAAAGATCATACTTCTAGATGGAGAGAGATTGCAAAGCTTTGAGATTCAGTGGGGTTTGAGTTTCCTAATCCATGAATCACAAAAGGTTAATATGCAGGTACAGCAAGTAATTAGGTAAGCAAATAGAATGTTTTATGGAGAAGGGGATTGAATACAACAGCTGGGAGGCTCTGCTTCAGTTATACAGGGCATTAGTGAAACTACATCGGAGTTCTGAGTACAGTATTAGTCGCCTATTTAAGGAGGTAAATGCATTAGAAGTTCAAAGAAGGTTTATTAGAAGATTGACGATTTATCTGGAATGAGTGGGCTATCCTGAGGAAAAGCTGGACAGGCTAGGCTTGTATCCATTGGAGTTTAGAGCAAGGGTTGACTTGATCAAAATATACAAGATCCTGAGTGACTTGACAGAGTGGATGCGGAGAGAATGTTTCCTCACGTGGGTGAATGTAGAACTAAGGATCATGATTTTTAAGACACAGATGAGGAAAATATTTTTCTCAGAGGATCGTGAATCTTTGGAACATTCTTCTTTAAAAGACATGAGCATCTTTGAATATTTTTAAAGAATGTGGAGTTGAGGTTAAAAATCAGATCAGTCATGACCTTACTGAATGGCAGAGCAAGCGGCACGGTGGCACAGTGGTTAGCACTGCTGCCTCACAGCGCCAGGGACCCAAGTTTGATTCCAGCCTTGGGTGGCTGTCTGTGTGGAGTTTGCACATTCTCCCCGTATTTGCATGGGTTTCCTCCAGGTGCTCCGATTTCCTCCCACAGTCCAAAGATGTGCTGGTTGAGTGGATTGGCCGTGCTAAATTGTATTTTAATGGCCCAAGATGTGTAGGTTAGATAGATTAGCCATGGGAATGTGTAGGGTTATGGGGATAGGACAGGGGAGAGGGCCTGGGTAACATACTCTGTCAGAGTGTCGGTGCAGACTTAATGGGCCAAACGGCCTCCTGCACTGTCAGAATTCTATGTTCTAAGTGGGTTAGAGGGATGGACGTGGCATATTCCTAATTCGTATGTAACTCTATGCTGGAAAAACGATGCATGAATCCATAGAAATTGCACTCGGTCCTGCTGCAATAAGCTATACTTTGTAAATGAATAATTAAACTGTCAGTTGACTTTACTTCAAAATTTGAAGTGAGGAGGAGGATTAGGGGGCATAAGATGGGAACAGAAACTGTCAGGGAAAGGCACTGATGAAAAGTGGAACTTTTTCAAGGAACAAATACTGGGTGTCCTTGATAGGTATGTCCCTGCCAGGCAGGGAGGAAATGGCCGAGTGAGGGAACCGTGGTTCACAAAAGAGGTGGAATGTCTTGTGAAAAGGAAGAGGGAAGCTTATGTAGGGATGAGGAAACAAGGTTCAGATGGCTCGATTGAGGGTTACAAGTTAGCAAGGAATGAGCTGAAAAAGGGGCTGAGGAGAGCTAGGAGGGGACATGAGAAGTCCTTGGCGGGTCGGATCAAGGAAAACCCCAAGGCTTTTTACTCTTATGTGAGGAATAAAAGAATGACCAGGGTGAGGTTAGGGCCGGTCAAGGACAGTGGTGGGAACTTGTGTATGGAATCAGTAGAGATAGGCGAGGTGATGAATGAATACTTTTCTTCAGTGTTCACCAAGGAGAGGGGCCATGTTTTTGAGGAAGAGAAGGTGTTACAGGCTAATAGGCTGGAGGAAATAGATGTTCGGAGGGAGGATGTATTGGCAGTTTTGAATAAACTGAAGGTCGATAAGTCCCCTGGGCCTGATGAAATGTATCCTAGGATTCTTTGGGAGGCGAGGGATGAGATTGCAGAGCCTTTGGCTTTGATCTTTGGGTCCTCGCTGTCCACGGGGATGGTGCCAGAGGACTGGAGAGTGGCAAATGTTGTTCCTCTGTTTAAGAAAGGGAATAGAAATGACCCTGGTAATTATAGACCGGTTAGTCTGACTTCGGTGGTTGGTAAATTGATGGAAAAGGTCCTTAGGGATGGGATTTACGACCATTTAGAAAGATGCGGATTAATCCGGGATAGTCAGCACGGATTTGTGAAGGGCAAATCGTGCCTCACAAATTTGATAGAATTTTTTGAGGAGGTAACTAGGTGTGTTGATGAAGGTAGGGCGGTTGATGTCATATACATGGATTTTAGTAAGGCGTTTGATAAGGTCCCCCATGGTCGGCTTATGATGAAAGTAAGGAGGTGTGGGATAGAGGGAAAGTTGGCCGATTGGATAGGTAACTGGCTATCTGATCGAAGACAGAGGGTGGTGGTGGATGGAAAATTTTCGGACTGGAGGCAGGTTGCTAGCGGAGTGCCGCAGGGATCGGTGCTTGGTCCTCTGCTCTTTGTGATTTTTATTAATGACTTAGAGGAGGGGGCTGAAGGGTGGATCAGTAAATTTGCTGATGACACCAAGATTGGTGGAGTAGTGGATGAGGTGGAGGGCTGTTGTAGGCTGCAAAGAGACATAGATAGGATGCAAAGCTGGGCTGAAAAATGGCAAATGGAGTTTAACCCTGATAAATGTGAGGTGATTCATTTTGGTAGGACTAATTTAAATGTGGATTACAGGGTCAAAGGTAGGGTTCTGAAGACTGTGGAGGAACAGAGAGATCTTGGGGTCCATATACACAGATCTCTAAAGGTTGCCACTCAAGTGGATAGAGCTGTGAAGAAGGCATATAGTGTGTTAGCTTTTATTAACAGGGGGTTGGAGTTTAAGAGCCGTGGGGTTATGCTGCAACTGTACAGGACCTTGGTGAGACCGCATTTGGAATATTGCGTGCAGTTCTGGTCACCTCACTATAAGAAGGATGTGGAAGCGCTGGAAAGAGTGCAGAGGAGATTTACCAGGATGCTGCCTGGTTTGGAGTGTCGGTCTTATGAGGAAAGGTTGAGGGAGCTGGGGCTGTTCTCTCTGGAGCGGAGGAGATTGAGGGGAGACTTAATAGAGGTTTATAAAATGATGAAGGGGATAGATCGAGTGAACGTTCAAAGACTATTTCTTCGGGTGGATGGAGCTATTACAAGGGGGCATAACTATAGGGTTCATGGTGGGAGATATAGGAAGGATATCAGAGGTAGGTTCTTCACGCAGAGAGTGGTTGGGGTGTGGAATGGACTGCCTGCAGTGATAGTGGAGTCAGACACTTTAGGAACATTTAAGCGGTTATTGGATAGGCACATGGAGCACACCAGGATGGTAGGGAGTGGGATAGCTTGATCTTGGTTTCAGATGAAGGTCGGCACAACATCGTGGGCCGAAGGGCCTGTTCTGTGCTGTACTGTTCTATGTTCTATGTCTAAACATCATTACAACTCTTAAATTTGTCTGAATGTTTTCCGGTGGAATTTATAAGCAATGATGTTTTTCACATCACAATAGTGCCAGTTACATCTGAACCATTTGTACTGACAAGATATGCAGTAGTTCATTTTAGCACTGGTATATTGGAGCTTTCCTTACAGATGTGATGCTTTGCTTTTGAGTTGCAATTTTGTAGTGTTTATTTTGAGCTGAAATAAGTTTCCCCAAGATCCTGCCTCCACCCCATTTTCTTACACCATCAAAAGCGTTGTTTTCCATGTTAAAGGAATGTTGTCCAAGACTCAAAAGGTC